>NC_085141.1:424754933-425422433 GCF_024139115.2 Armigeres subalbatus
ACTCAGGCGTGTATAACACTTTACCGAGCCATGGTCCTTTTTGATATGTACAATCAATAACATCTTATTATTAAGTTAGTAAGAGAGGGATAGAAGCCAAGGTACTCGTGGTGACTCGAGGTTATGTTTACAATGCTAAAGGATGGACGAATATTGGGATTCGGGAATCAGGGAATCATCATAATCAAGGAATTTCAGCTGCTCATCATGAATGATGTGGCGTGTCGTTGTGCTCGAGGAATGGTTCGAATGGAAGCATCTTCCGGAACTACGAAACTGTAAGGAGCAGAAAGACAGAAACTGAACTAGAAAAACTTGGTACAAAGAAAAAAACCTAAATATTAGAGATTTTGATTTCAAAAGTACAAAGAAAACTATAAATGGCCGCCAGCAAAATAAAACTTCCATGAAATAAAAAATTAGCAAATTGCTAATAAAGAAATCAGGGTATAAGCAATAAATAAATACAAAATTTCCACAAATAATGCAAAATTTCCATACACAATTGGGAATTTTCCACAAAACAATAATAAATTAGCACTTTTAATAGCAAAAATTGCAATTATAAAAGAAGATTTTCCATGAAGAAATCAAAATGTTTTAAGGAAAAAAATACAAAATTTCCATAAATAAACCAATATTATCGATAAAAACCCTGATTAATCCCCCTAGCGGTGTTGGTGCCTTTCTCGTGCAAAAAAAATATGAGTGAATGCTTTTTAGCGTGTTTTGCGCCAAAAAATAGTATTTTGGCCATAACTTCTGATCCCATAGTCCAATCTGGCCAATTTTCAATAGCAAACAATGGGACAAACGAGAGACACTGAAGACGACGAGACACGATACACTGAAGACGACCTTACTGTTGAAGTCGAAATATGTATCTGTCAAGGTACAATTAAGTGGTGGAATTGAATGGGATTGTACAAACTCGTCTTATGACAAGTGAAGACATTCCACTAAAAAGCTCAAAATAATTTTCTTAACAAAATGGGACAAGATTCTCAGTCGAATGCAACTTGTTTCGAGTAATTCGGCCAATGCTAAGTTCCAAAAAGTGTGTCTACACAATTTTGTACATTACACACATACATACATACACACAAACAATCAACGGGCTGAAAGTCTCGATAATAAAGACAAAAAAAAAACCAACTTAATTCACCGAGTGGTGATACTGCCTGTATAGTTCGATACCATTTTCTCAATAACTTTCAAACGCAATGGTCGATCATTATCAAATTCAATAGTGATCAACAAGGCTTTGTCCCCTGTCGAATGCAACTTGTTGCGAGAAAATCGGTTAAGAATTACTATATGAAAAGTTGTCTAATGTTTTTCTTAGCTTTTGTACACACACACACACACACACACACACACACACACACACACACACACACACACACACACACACACACACACACACACACACACACACACACACACACACACACACACACACACACACACACACACACACACACACACACACACACACACACACACACACACACACACACACACACACACACACACACGGATAGGCAGACATTTGTTCAGCTCGACGAGCTGAGTCGATTGGTATATAATATCATGGGTCTCCGAGACTTCTATGAAAAGTTCGATTTTGGAGTGAAATGATAGCCTTTCGGCACAACTTTGTTGTACGAGAAAGGCAAAAAGATGATTGTCGATTATAAAACTATTTAAAAAAATGGATAAACATACAAACATAAATTTGAGATCCCTGAAGAAGGTCCCAAAGACGGACCAAAACGTCGGAACAAGAAAATTATAGTTCGTTTGATACAATAATAAGACTGCTAAGCCAAGAAAACCTTTTTTGCCAGAATACGTATTATTTGGACGAGGATTCAGAATATATAAAAATCTCATTTTGGCCAAATGTTACATATGCAGTTTTTTAAACTAACGGTTCAATTGGAATATAGAGCCATTAAAGAAGAAGAAGAAGAAAAAGAAAAGCATAAGAATAATTCTTCTTAAGAGCTTATTAAGTGATGTTGCGAAAATTTTCGTTCAATGTTTTACTAACCTTAGTGAGGTTCAAAAACACGTTTCGAAGTCATGATTTCACAAATTGATGATATTGACTCGAACCATCAAAAAAGTTCAAAGTAATCATAATTGCAGAAAAATTAGAGTTTGTATGAAAACATACAAAGTATTAACTTAAATGTATCTAGTTAGTAGCAAGTTGGTCGTATCTGTAAAGCTATAGATGATCAAACAAATACAGAACTTACCTACTTGCCATTCGTAAGATACAAGGATACTAAGATACAAATGACCCCCATTGAATAATATTCTCATAAAACGACAGAAACAAATCCTAGTAAAAAAAAGTTTTGCATATGTTCAAGAGGGTGACGTACGACAAGTGGTTCCTCCACTGAACATTTATCTTCAACATTTCAAAGTTCTTCTTCCATTCGCACTTTAGAGCTCAAGCGTAACCAAAATAGGAACAACCCTCGTTTGTCCGACTCGTCTTCATCGTTTCAGTCGCCAAAGAAAAGTTTAAATAAACAATACAAAAAGTGCTGATTGGGTGACATATTCGAATGGGAAATGCGGAGCGTCTCACTTTTATGATCTGCCTTACACCACCCATCTATTCATCACTTAAAATTATTGACTAGAAAGGAAGACGTAGCGGAAAATGATACTGAATCAAGGAATCAGCGTGCCACTGTTGAGGCCTCTTATTCGAGGGTATCTTTTTGACGAACTCACTGAACTACTTTCCCAGATTGCTGCCCATCACGTTGCTCGTCATTGAACAAAAAATTCGGTGTCATCAAACAATTATCTCAACCTCCAGCTTATTTGATGATGGAAGTTATGAGCGGAGCGAGATATTAACGATCACGCTCGCCTATATTTGGGTGACCCGCACAATGGCTCTGCGCGAAATTTTTCATTTACCATTTCAGAAGTCATAATAAAATAATCAACCGCACCTTAAATATTTGTGCCATGGCGGTCACCGTGGTGGTGGCGAAACTATTCATGAAAACTGTGATCTGCTTGTCGGAAGAATTAATGGCAACGGTTCGGGTGTGTTGGACGCGTATTACGTAAAATCTTCAGTCAAAGCAGTGTTGGGTGTCAACCGGTCAAGTATTCTATTTTGGTTAGCAACACTTAAAGTATTATATAGTTTTTAATTGGTTTTCCTTTTTTGTAAAAGTTGGCAAATCGTTTTCTTCCGTGACTGTTCATTTATACTGTGATCTGGTAACTTCAAATGTTCCCATTTTCGATATCGTATGAATTTGTACATTTTGGTACAAACAACAATATTCTCATCTAAATAGGATCAACTATGATAACTAAGGTAAATTTCTAACTTAAAATTGAATTTTAAGTCTTATCTTAAGTCTTAGATAATTCATCGGGGACTTAGTTAGATAAACTTCACCGAACAAGTATGGACTAGATGAATCCGCGCAACGAGTCTTGGGGTTACGACACGAGCTGAAATCTGTAGCAGGGTTCATAACAAATATTCAACTTGTGCGAGTAAACTTCGTGTACATTTTTTATTCGGTAATTGATTTTCCAAGATTTACAAATAGCCGTGCATCAACCATGCTAACCAGAAATGTAAATGAAAAAATATATCTTTCCATTCGCAAATGCGTTGTTTGCTCAAAATACCTGACTCCAAGTGTAGATGTCAGAGATGTCAGATTAAAAGCTTCCCGTGGGGGCAGCTTCAGAAGATCGTTAATTGATAATTACCGCTTTGGGGTGGCTCCGAGCTTCCCAATTAATCCGATCCAATTTTGGGAAGACAGCGCTCGTCTTTAATTCTCTCGAGCTAGCAATAGAGCGTTTCTGAACAAATACATTATTTTCGCTTGATGGTTACTGCATGAATGGAATTGAACGTAGTTGATTTGAGCTGACCACCAAATGTTTTCGAAGTCACAAGTGGTAGCAGCCTAGTGACATTGAGTTGAATCAATATTGTTTTAATAAATATAAAAAAATGCGGGGGTTGCGTCAATATTTGTACTACGAATGGATAGTGATGAATGCCCACTTATCGATACCCTATCGATGACTCGTTAGTTTCTATGTGTAAGCGATTAGAAGAATTTATTGCACAAAGGTCGACAGTCGCAATCAATCAATATGGACAACGACTTTAATATTTGTCCCATTCCACTGTGTTTAAAGCATCGCATATTGTCGCTTTGTTTTGCTGTCTCTTGGGACAGCGTTGTGATGAAATTTTGACAAGATCGACATGCGGGGCAAACTTTTACCCAGCATTGTAGTGGTTCTGAATTATTGTCTTTTGCTTAAAATATTTCTGTTATTTGAGACATAGTTAATGTTATACTGTGATGGCCTCTTCAACTTCCGAAAGATATTCTTTTCCGCATATCGATATTTCTATGAGCTGTAAATGGTTCCTTCAATATCTACTCACGGAGATGTGACTGTATTGACGGACTCCGCACTAAATGACCACACGACCAACATTTTGAAAAGGTCAAAAGTGTTTGTTTGCAAGAGATTGTATGAAAATAAAAAACTGTCTGGAAACGAATACACCCGGTTCTTTTTTTACACGGGTGGGTTTTAGTTGATTACGACCTATATCGTCGATGAAACTATGAGTTAACCCCATAAAAAAATTCACAAAAAAATCAAAGAAAATTCAGGTGGTATTTAAAAAGTTGCGAAAAATCAGGTTAACCGGGAAATTAAAGGATACCAACCGTGTAAAAAAAATATTGGGTGTATTAGAAACGATTGTCATTCGCTAACGAGTTTTATCATAAGAAAATTATTTTGAGCTTTTTAGTGGAATGTTTTAACCTGTCATAATACGAGTTTATACAATCCCATTGAATTCCACCACTTAATTGTATCTTTACAGATACGTATTTCGACCTCAACAGTAAGGCCGTCTTCAGTGTCTCGTACTTGACTCGACTTATGGGATTGTATAAACTCGTCTTATGACAGGTGAGTTTTATCAATTGATAATTTGGATATGCGATCGCGTGAGAGTGTTGCTTATCCTCGATCATTTGAAAATTTGGAAAATCACTTGAATTATTATTATTTATTCAGACTAAGGCCGAAGTGGCCTGTGCGGTATATAAGAGTCTTCTCCATTCGGCTCGGTCCATGGCTACACGTCGCCAACCACGCAGTCTACGGATGGTCCGCAAGTTATCTTCCACCTGATCGATCCACCTTGCCCGCTGCGCACCTCGCCTTCTTGTGCCCGTCGGATAGTTGTCGAGAACCATTTTCACCGGGTTATTGTCCGACATTCTGGCTACATGCCCGGCCCACCGCAGTCGTCCGACTTTCGCGGTGTAAACGATGGATGGTTCTCCCAACAGCTGATGCAGCTCGTGGTTCATTCGCCTCCTCCACGTACCGTCCGCCATCTGCACCCCACCATAGATGGTACGCAGCACTTTCCTTTCAAAAACTCCAAGTGCGCGTTGGTCATCCACGAGCATCGTCCAGGTCTCTTGTCAGTTTGGTACGGCGGCGAACTCTATTCGATCGGAGCGTCTTGCGGAGTTAGAAGTAAGTACGATTTCCAGCCACTATGCGTCTCCGAATTTCTCTGCTGGTATCATTTTCGGCAGTCACCAGTGAGCCCAAGTACATAAATTATTCTACCACCTCGATTTCGTCACCACCAATGCAAACTCGCGGTGGGTGACCACATTGTCTTCTCTTGAGCCTCTTCCTATCATGTACTTTGTCTTCGACGTGTTGATGACTAGTCCGATCCGCTTGGCTTCCCTCTTCAGTCTGATGTAGGCTTCCTCCATCTTCTCAAAGTTACGTGCCATAATATCTATGTCGTTGGCGAAGCCAAATAGCTGGACGGACATATTGAAAATTGTACCACTCGTGTTAATCCCTGCTCTTCGTATTACCCCTTCCAAAGCGATGTTAAATAGCAGACATGAAAGACCATCACCTTGCTGTAACCCGCTGCGGGTTTCGAAGGGACTCGAGACTACCCCTGAAACTCGAACTACGCACATCACCCGATCCATCGTCGCTTTGATCAACCGTGAGAGTTTATCCGGAAATCCGTGTTCGTGCATTAGCTGCCATAGCTGGTCCCGATCGATTGTATCATATGCGGCTTTGAAGTCGATGAATAGATTATGTGTGGGCACGTTGTATTCACGGCATTTTTGCAGTAATTGGCGAATGGCGAACACATGGTCCGTGGTGGAGCGTTCGCCCATAAAACCCGCCTGGTACTGCCCCACGAACTCCCTTGCAATTGGTGCTAGTCGACGGCATAAAATTTGGGAGAGTACCTTGTAGGCGGCGTTCAGCAATGTGATTGCGCGGTAGTTGCTACAATCCAGCTTATCGCCCTTTTTGTAGATGGGACACTTCCATCCACTCTTGCGGCAGAACCTCATCCTCCCAAATCTTGGTAATGACCCTGTGCAGCGCTCTAGCCAGTTGCTCACCACCGTATTTAAAAAGCTCTTCAGGTAGTTGATCAACCCCAGGGGCTTTGTTGTTCTTAAACCGGCCAATCTCCTCCTGGATCTTCGTCTGCCACATCGCCATTCAGGTGTTCTTCGTAGTAGCGCTGCCACCTTTGGATCATCTCACGCTCGTTCGTAAGAAGGTTTCCTTTTATGTCCTTACACATATCAGGCTGTGGCACGTGGCCCTTACGTGAACGGTTTAACTTCTCGTAGAATTTTCGTGTGTTATTAGCGCGGTACAGTTGCTCCGTCTTTTCACGGTCTCGATCTTCCTGCTGGCCCTTTTACCTCCAGGAAAATCGAGTTTTGTCTGTTCCGCGCCTGTTTATATCGTACCTAGTTCGCCCTCGTGCGGTGTTGCAGCAATCTCCCCAAGCTGCATTCTTCTCTTCTACCAACTGCTCACATTGCCCGTCATACCAGTCGTTTCTCTGATCCGGGGCACCGTGCCAAGTGCAGCTGTTGCGGTGCTACCAATGGCGGATCGAATATCTCTCCAGTCATCTTCTAGAGACGCTAGCCGCTCTTCTGTTGGAAGTGCCACTTCCAGCAGCTGCGCGTAGTCTTGGGCTAGTCTACCGTCCTGTAGCCGCCCAATGTTGAACCGCGGCGTCCGACTTCGACGCGCGTTGTACACCGTCGAGAGTTTTGAGCGCAGGCATACTGCAAGTAATGGTCGTATTCAATATTCGCACTGCGGTAAGTGAGGATGTTCGTGATGTCGGATAAAAATTTATCGTCGATTAGAACGTGGTCGATTTGGTTCTCCGTTTCATGGTTAGGTGATCTCCATGTGGCCTTGTGGATATTTTTGCGGGGAAAGAAGGTGCTTCGGACTACCATTCCGCGGGAGGCTGTGAAGTTTATGCATCGTTGGCCGTTGTCATTCGATACGGTGTGCAGACTATCCGGTCCGATGACCGGTCTATACATTTCCTCCCTTCCTACCTGTGCGTTCATGTCACCGATGATGATTTTGACGTCCCGCAGTGGGGATCCATCGTGTCTGTTCCAGCTGTGCGTATTATACTATACACTGAAAGAAATGGCTGATACGATTTTCATAGGACTAACCAAATGAGAGAAAAGAGTCGTTTAACCGAAAGTGATTCGAACCAAAACCATTTGTCCAAATACCACTTGGTTGAATAACGCATTTGGTTGAAAGATTCCGAATTCCATTTGGCCGAAACGAAGATTAGGTCAAAACGGTTTGGCCGAAAATGTCATTTGGCCAAAGAGAATATACGGCCGAAAGGGAAACTACAATTCCAACCCTTTCTGCTAAATGACTTTTTCGGTCAAATGCCATTTTTGGCCAACTGCAAATTTTGGTCAAATGGCACTTTTTTCAAACGGCATTTTCGTCCAATTGATGTGTCCGGCGAAAACGAAAAGAAAACTCTTCCCCGGCTATCCAACAAGATGATTTTTTGAAACGTCGATGGGTGTGTAGAGTAACCACGTGCTTTTTAATCTTGATGTCCATGGTTCGAGTCCAGATTACATTTTGTTTTAAATATAATACTCTAAGCATTTTATAAGTTTGTCTTATTGAATATATAAAAAAACAGACTTTCACGTTTTCCAATGTCAAAATTCCAAAAGAAAATCTTATGATGCTCACATGACCAGTTTGCCTAGTGTACACATACATTTATATTTCATGTTTTTGGAATATCCAAAGATTTAGATGTTTCTATGAAATCGAGTAATTAGCATCATGTTAGATGTTGTTGAGAGCATGGGCGTAGCCAAGGGGGGGGCAGGGGGGTGCCGTTGCCCCCCCCTAAATTGTTGAAAGATTGAACGGGTACTGGAATGAATTACCTCAAACATGTGCACTTTACGATCCAATCATATACAGAAATAGGTGGTTGAAATTCAAAAGATTCCCAAAACTTATTAGGGCATCCAGGATCCATAATATATGAAAGCTCAAAACAACTCGAAACATTTCGGACTCAAAAATTCTCCTTGAAATCCTTCTAGAAGCTCCCCTGAGAACTACTGAATTCCTCCGGAAAGTTATCCACAAATTCCTCTGAAAATCGTTCGAAAATCCTTCTCATGTAATTGTAATTCCTCCTTATCTAGAAACCCCCCACTAATTTTTTTTTAGGAAATTCACGAGGAAATTCCTTGAAGATTTCTTTTCTTCTCTCCAAGATTTACTTCTAGATATTTCTTCGGCTATTCTCTCTTCAGGAAGAATCCGGCATTTCCTTCAGGCATGCATTCGAGAGTTCCGTAAAGAATACATTTCTTCCCAAAATTCTACCAGAAGTTTCTTCAAAAATTTATGACGGAAATCCTCCGATTTAGCTCCAAAATTTCACTTGTAAATCTATAAGAAATTCCTTCGGAAATTCTTCTAGGAACTTCTCCGGGCATTCCTCTCGGAACTCTTCCTTTAATTCCTCCGGGATTACTTCCAGGAAATTTTCCGGAAATACCTCCAAACATTCAATAGCGAAATCATCTAGCATTCCAATCTGGAATTCTTTTCGCAATTACTTCAGAATATCCTTCAAGAAATCCTTCACGAATATCTTCATGAATTTCCCCTGGAATTCGTCCAAGTATTTCCGCAGAAATTCTTACAGGTATTTTTTCGGGAGTTTCTTCAGGTACTTCTCCAGGAATTCCTTCAGTAATTTTCCCGGGAGATTTTCCGCGGAAGTGTACTAGAATTCCTTCCGGACTTCACTCGGAATTTACTCGGATATCTGCCAAGAGTTCTTCCAGAAATTTATTCGGAACAATCCGCAGGGATTTTCTTCAGCAATTCATCTGGGAATACTTTCAGGATTTCATCTGGAAGTTTATGCATTAATTCCTTCTGGTATTTTTCTGAGAATTCCTTCAGATATTTTTTCGGAAATTCCTTTAAGAACTTCTCGAAGAATTATTTCATGACTTCCATGTGGGAATTCCTCCGGAAGTGCTTGTGAGAGTTCCTCCGGGAGTTCTTCCAGGAGTTTTTTCCAAGAAATTCTCCGGTAATACCTCCAGGAACTTTACAGGGAATTCCTGGACGATATTTGGCAGGAATTTCACGGGAAATGGGATTTCGGAAGTTCCTTGAGAAATATTTTCTCTTCCTCTAGAGTATTCCACCGGATGTTCCTCTGAAGCTCCACCAGTAGTTCCTTCGGGAATTAAATCAGGCTTTCTTCCAGGAATTCATTTAGCATTTCTTTAGGTATTTATCTACAAATTCCTCCAGAAGTTCCTCGGAGAATTTATCTGGGAGTTCTTACGGGAATTCCTCCGGAAGGTTCTTTTAAGAATTCTTCCAGGAGTTCTTCCTGGAATTCTTACGGAAGTTCCTTTGGGAGTTCATCCTAGAATTCTAACGAGAGTTCCTCCAGGATTTCCTCCGGAAATTCTTCCTGTAGTTCTTCAATAAATTCCTCCATAAGTTCCACCGGCAGTTCCTCCGAGAATTCCTCTGATAATTTCTCCGGAAATTCCTATAGAAAATCCCCCGGGAGTACCTCCGGAAATTACTCTGGGAGTTCCTCCGGGAGTTCCTTTTCAGAGAAACACCCGCAGGAACTGCCGGTGAAACTCCTAGGAGAAATTCTCATAGAAACTGCTGGTGGTTCCTGGTGGATCTCCCGGAGGAATTCCCGAAGGAACTGCCGGAGGAACTCCCGTAAGAACTCCCAGAGGAATTTCAGTAGGAACTTCTATAAGAATTCCTAGAGGACCTCCCGGACAAACTCCCAGAGAAACTATCAAACGAACTTCGGGAGGAACTTTCAGCTAAATTTCTGAAGAATGCCTTAATGGTTTCCTGAAAAAAAGCCTGAATAATTTCCTGGAATAGCTTCTGGTGGAACTCCTGGAGGAATTTCCGGAGAAACTCCCGGATGAATTGCTGGTGGAATTCGGAGGAACTCTCGAAGGAACTTTCTGGAAGAATTTCTGAAGAAACTTCCAGGAGAATTTTCAAAGGAACCCCGGAGAAACTACCAGAAGCATTCTCGGAAACAAGAGAATTCAACTTATAGACAAATCTCGTCTAGCGTAAGCCTTTGTTGGGGTTTGTAGCTGGACCATCATCATCATCAGAGGACCTCCCGGAGAATTCCCTGAGGAGCTCGCAGAGAAATTCTCAGAGGAGCTTCTGGTGGAAAATCTATATAAATTCCTGAAGAAGCCTAAATGAATTCCAATTCTGCCGAAATTCCCGGATAGAACTACCGGAATAATTCTCGAAGGAAATCCTAGAGAAATTGGAAATGCCGGTGGAACTCCTGGAAGAATTCCTCCTGAACCTCCTGAAGGATCTCCCAGTGGAAATCTTAAAGTTTCCACCGGAATTCTTTCATCATTTCATTGCGAATTAATCTAGGAATTCCTCTGAAAATTCCATTGTTGATTTCATTTTCGGTATAATTTCTGTATAAATTTCCGGTGGAATTCCTGGAGAAATTCTTTGAAATTTTCACAAGAAATAATTCGAAACAGTTCACGGAAAATTTTATGGAATTTACACAAGAAATTCGAAGATTTTTCGTGAAATTCTCAGGAATGTTTACTGGCAATTCTGCGGTTTTACAACGGAATATTCTTATTCTTAAAAATTATGGGAAACAGCACGAAATTATTTGAATTATTGCAGGGAATTCTGCAGAACTTATAAGGAAGTTCGTGAAGATTTTCTTGGAGTAAATAATGGTGGAATTTTCGGATCAATTCACGGCAAAATTTATGGTGGAATTCCTGAAGACACTGCCGAATAAGTTGCTGGAGGCATTCCTAAAGAATCCCTGACAGAATTTCGGATAGAATGCCAGGAGCAATTGTCGAAGAAATTCCTGGAGAAAGCTTGCATATTGATTTTTCTGCCTATTTTATAATAAATATTATTTCAGAGAAGATTTGTTTAGAAATTCAGATGTATGGTTCTAGTTTTCTTGTACTTATGGAAGAATGCAGGATTTTTTAATAATTGTTATAGCCGATTTTATATTCTTTCTGAATACTAAGTTCGTTAATATTTTTCTCCCTTTATTTAAATATATCTGATGAGCAATAAATCACGCATTTTTTAATCCATTATTGTTTTAATCATTATTGTTTCGATTTGGTTTGGATTTGGTTTCATGTGTTAATATTCATGTGTTTTTATAAAACTAAACTACTATAAAACTACGATTTAGAAGACCAAAAAAGTTGCCCCCCCCCCCCCTTCTCGAAATCCTGGCTACGCCCATGGTTGAGAGGAGAATTATCCGTTCTGAAACGATTTGTTGCGCTTTCAAAATGTATAGTGCGTAAGGTTAAGGTTGGTTCGATTGGTTCGACGAAGAGTGCAGACAGATTTTGGAGGAGAAGGATGCAGCGCGGTCCGAGCAGAAGCCATGAACAGAATATGATAAAACATGATATGGATTGATATAACAGATAAAAGAACAGGCAACAATATCAAAAAATTTACTCTGAAATATTATTTAAATATCAAGATATGCTATGGATAAGAACACACTAATGGCACATGAAATTGATCACTTCTTACAAATAGCATATATTGATCTCCTCTTGATATTTAAGTGCAAAATATTGATGATGTCTGATTTTTTTTATCTCTTATATCAATCATGTCCAAATCTCATTATCTAATCAACATTTGATATTTTTCAGCTTTTTTTGTCTACCCGGGGGTGGTCGCGCTGCAGCAAGGTACCCGGCAGAAAGTGGAACGTTATAGACGAAAACGGAGACAGCAGACCCGCCTCTTTCAGGAGAAGAAACGCCGCCTGGTAAAAGCGGAGTGCGAGGAGATGGCACAGTTGTACCGTTCTCAAGAAACACGCAAGTTCTATCAGAAGCTTAACGCATCCCGCAAAAGCTTCATGCCACGAGCCGAAATGTGCAGCGATAAGGATGGGAGCATCCGTACTGTACGGCAAACCCTTCAAAAATGCCGTGAATACCAGGTTCCAACGCACCATCTGTTCGTTGATTTCAAGGCGGCATACGACAGTATAGACTGCGTAGAGCTATGGAAAATTATGGACGAGAACAGCTTCCCTGACAGCTTACCAGACTGATCAAAGCAACGGTGGATGGTGTGCAAAACTGTGTGAAGATTTCGGGTGAACACTCCAGTACGTTCGAATCGCGCCGGGGCCTAAAACAAGGTGATGGACTTTCGTGTCTGTTGTTCAACATTGCGCTAGAAGGTGTCATGCGGAGAGCCGGGTGGAACTGCCGGGGTACGATTTTCAACAGATTCAGTCAATTTAATTTTTTTCGCGGATGACATGGCCATCGTTGGCCGAACATTTGCAAACAGAAGGCAGAACTGTACACCCGCCTGAAACGTGCAGCAACAAAAGTTGGACTGGTGGTGAATGCATCGAAGACCAAGTACATGCTTGTGGGCGGAATCGAGGGTCCGCCTTGGAAGCAGCGTTACGATATTTAGATGGGGATACTTCCGAGGTGGTCGAGGAATTCGTCTACCTTGGATCCTTGCTAACGGCTGATAACTATGTTAGTCGTGAAATACGAAGGCGCATCATCTGTGGAAGACGGGCCTACTACGGGCTCCAGTAGAAACTGGGGGTCAAAAAAGATTCACCACCATACCAAATGTGTCATGTACAAGACGCCAATAAGACCGATAGTCCTTTACGGACATGAAGCATGGACAATGCTCGAGGAGGACTTGCAACCTTTCAGAGTATTCGAGAGACGGGTGCTAAGGACCATCTTTGGCGGTGTGCAAGAAGACGGTGTGTGGCGCGAAGAATGAACCACGAGCTCGCCCAGCTCAACAGCGAACCCAGTATCCAGAATGTAGCTAAAGGTTACGATGGGCAGGGCATGTTGCAAGAATACCGGACAGCAACCCTGCAAAGACGTGTTCGCTTCCGATCCGGCAGGTACGAGACGACGTGGAGAACAGCGAGCGAGGTGCAAAATGACTTGACGAGCGCGGGGCGCAATCGAGGATGCAGAGATGCGGCCTCGAACCGTGTATTGTGGCGTCAAATTATTGATTCAGTGTTATCTGTTTAGATGTAAACTAACTAAATGAAATGAAAGAATGTTAAGGTGTCCCGGATTGGCCCTAGAAAGTTCTGGTCACTTTAAATAAAGCAGTTTCTCTAGGTAAAATTATGCGCTACCCGAAAAAAAAATAGAAACAGAAACTCCGCATTTAGTGATGGCGATTTGTTTTTAACTTACCTATGTTATATTAATTTCAAATTCCAGCTTACTTTTAAGTATATACATATGTTTGAGGTGCTTGAGGATGGACGCAAAAGGAAAATAATGAAGTAGGACGTCAAGGACGGAAATAAAGTGTATCGGTAACCAAATAAAAAGTGGTAGTTTTCAAGTTCAAGGGTTTTCTTATAGCGGAATGTCATGACTGAGTGAGTATAGAGCCGATCCTGAGGCTTGTAGAAGGGGATCTCACCACCACCAGTGCTGGGAGTAATATGGCTCCTAGTAAGTTTCAGAACCACAATAAATTTTTCCGTCGATGGGCGCGTCCTCTATTTTGTCAAGTTCATTCTTGTCGTTTTCGAACGGCTTCCTCTGGGGTGACCTTGCCAGGTTGCCAGGCTAGCGAAACGATCTTCCCTATAGCTATCCTCACCTTTGAGTGCCACAATAAACAAACCAACCAGCGAAGATGTAAGCAGAAAAGTACGAAGCCGAGATCAATTAGGTGTATAAATTCCTTTCCACCATATTTTAACAACATACATTGTTATTTATCTATTTGATCAAAATCCTCCCTCCCCATTTATTCCATTAGATATTTTATGTTGATATCCTAACGTTTTTTAAAGCCACGACTTTCAGTAACACATTCACGTCCATTTCCATTTCATTCATGAGATATGAACCAGCAATCTCTTAATGGCAGTTGCACTGCATGAGAAGAAAAAGATTCATGTATTTGACAGAATGCTTATTGACTAGGCTTTGAAATCAAATCATCAAAAATAATTGTTGAAATGTTGAACCGTCTAAGACGAGTTTATTACTTTCCATTTAATTCCACTACGTTACCTTTGCAGATACGTATTTTGACATCAACTGTGAGACCGTCTTCATTGTCTCGTACTTGATGGCGGCTGTTGTAATGTTGTTAAAATATTTAAGTAATATTTTACCAATCGGTATGGAACGCGATGACCGCATTCACAGTCAAATGCATTTTCTTGCATTCAAATGTATTAATTAATAATAAGTTCAACAAAACTGTGTCTTATTCTTATTCACACATTGTATACGTAACCTCATTTTGTCGAGCTAATTCGATTGATATTTAACATGTACGAGAAAAGCAAAAATGGCTCAAAGACCAGTTCCTGATCGTCAATCTCAATAATCGTTAATAAATCTGCGCAAATAAACTGATGATGGATAAAGTGCAAAAGATTTTAAAAATATACAAAAACAATAGTTAAAGTTCCTGTCTAGGAACAATTTTTAAAAATGTTGTTTTGTTTTAATCTAGATGAAGTTGACGCAAATTCTTATTGCACAAAACTTTATGTCATTTTAGCTCAGAACTCTCGCAGTTAATAAACTGTGAAAGTGCTGAATTAACACTAAGCTGCTAGGCGGCAATATCGACTACAAAGCAGACCGCCCTAAAGACGGATGAGTTTGAACCACTATTCGGATTTTTTTGTTCACTCCTTCCATGAGCGGGCATAGAGTAGTCGTGTTGGCTAGAGTCCTATAAGAAGAGTAACGCCATGTGCCACGTTTGACAGGTCTCCTGCTCGTTTGGAACGCGCATTTGTATGGAACTAACAGACGATTCTGTTCCAATTCTGACACTTGACGACACTGTTATTATAGTCACTGTAGTGTTGGCCATTCGATGTACAAATGCCCAATTCAAGGACAAGTTTTCAAGCTATTAAATTTAAATCAAATTCAAGCTTAAGCCATATATTGTTTGCAGAAATAATAACTGTGGGAATGCTAATAGAATACTATACAAATATTTATCAGTCTGAAACCCAAAGTAGCTCTTACTGTTTCATACTAGACTTCGATCATCTGAACAGTATGAAATAGTAAATCCTTTATGACTAAAACTCTTTCAATTAGGTATAATCCCGACCCAACCACAGAAACTCACCCGACGCTCCGTAGGCGCTCTTGAGATGCTGCAAATGGTAGGAAGAGGATCGGCTCACATTGCTGGCGGTGGTGGTCATCGAGCTCTTGAAGATGGAACTACTGCTGGCCGACGTAGCCGTAGATTCCGAAATTGTCTCGAACGCGTGGGTTCCATTGTTGTTTCGCGATTCGCGATCCCCATTACTGTTGTTGTTATTGTGTCTATCGATACCGTCGCCGATCATGGTTTGTTCGGCGCTGACGGCGGCGCTCATATTATTACTACTTCCCCGCCCTACCCACGGCAGTGTTTTCGCGCTAAAGTGCGGTGCGGAGGTGCGAACTCTATGCGAAAATCTATGAGTCTAAGTATGCCGTGACGATATCGACGACTAGCAGACGGCAACGCAGTCACAGATAAAGCTGGGTGGTTTGGGGGGCGGTTATTTACTGCTTTTCACTTTACTGACTGAATGGCTGTTGTAATGATGTCATTCGGAATGAATATTCGATAAAAAAAATACTGCGATCCGGCAAATAGCTATCATACGCGCGCGCTCTCTCACACATACGCCCCCTCACATGCGGCCGGCGAACGGCCCCACCCTACCGCCGCGTCACTGTCAGTCGGCCTGCTGTGCTTTTTAATGTCACTCTGCTGGTGCGATTTGTGCGCCGATCAATGGTAAAGGTGCGATGCCGGAGGAATATCAATTTCCGCTCCTACTGCCAGCCACTTACTATCACTGGAGGCCTGGAACGGAACCGGGAGAGAAACAGGAGTGAAATATTAGCAAACTGAGGAAGGAAGTGGCAATAATGGAGAATGACAATAATTAAAAATAATAGCATTATGAGGGAGGTACATGATCCAGAAAAAAAAATGCGCAAGATCTGGTGGGGTTGTAGTGGGTATGTGTTGTTGTTTCTACCATAGTCAATTAGATGATGCTAATGAGATAACAAATGTTATACGCGTGGAGATTTATCTGAAAAAATACGAGCGATGTGGTTATGGCTTTATTACTGTCGGATCGAGCTCATAGTGGGCGGTTTATTAAAAGTTATAGCCCGAACCGCGCGTACTTAGGAGTCAGTTAGAGCCATCGAAAAGGGTTGTAATGAAGAAGATGGTCGTGGTATTTGTTCCTCAGCAGATCATTAATAACAAACTTTATAATTCAATAAAAGACGCACGCAAAAAAAAGCGTTCATGAATTCGTGAACTAACGAGTTCACGGTGTATTTTTTCGAGAACAACAGTCACGGATTCGGGAATAAAGTCACGTTTTCTGGAACTTTCTGGAAAACGTGACTGGTGTTCGCGAATCCATGAATAAAATCACGGTGTATTTTTGCTGGTTCACGAATTCAGGAACGCTTTTATATGCGTGCGAATTATTTTACGGATGTTTTCTGTACGAAACAATCCAAAGCTCTATTTTTTTTTGTTTTTAAATTTTTATTTTCGTGACTTTTTATGTATATAATAAGTTCATCACGGTAATGCTCGGTATAAATATTTGTTTGTTTCTAACTTCATTATAGCAAGCCTTTTTTATGTAAACATAGATATTAGAAATAGAGCTATAAAAACCGATAGACGTGTTATTATCGTATACAGCTATTGTGATCAACATGATATCAACCACCGAGATATCACTTAAACCTTTCGGGACGGATGGGTCATACATGCCCAGCCTTTTAGATTGGCTGTGTAAAATCGCAGAAGAGAGCTAGGTCCTCGCTTTCTTCAGTAAAGTTGTTCATCAGGATGTTGGCTTTTCAGGACAAATATCGGAGATCAACCATACCCTGAAGACCCAGATATCCGAAACCTTGGGAAGATTTCGCTTCTTCGCTAATCTCAAATACTAAAATATTTATACCGCATTGTATGATAATTTGAACACTCTATGAGGTTTGAACATCAAGGCAGTGATCAATTCTCAGGAATACGAGATGCTCAAGGTTCTCCAAAACGTTCTCGAGTTCAGCCCACGTTATCTACCAGATAAACTAAAGCTTTTGGAATGTCCTCATCGTCGGTATATACCCAATCTGGTTCAATAAGCATATGCGCACCATGTTAACTTAATTTTCTTGTATACGACATGTTCAAGGAACTCCGAAACGTTCTCGAGTTCAGCCCACGGTATCTACTAGATCAAACAAGGCTTTTGGAATTTCCTCATCGGTTTACACCTAATCCGGCACAAAAAGCATGTGATTAAAATTTATTTGAACATGGGATGTGTAGGTCTTCTAAAATGATCTTGAAACAAGATCAAGGTATCTACCAGATGCACAATGACTCAGAAGTAGAATTGTGCGCCGCCACGCTACGCCCTCGCCGACGACAGTTTTTGGCACGCCGCCGCACCGACGTTTTTGCATCAGCGCGCCGCCGTTTAAAATTTGTCACGCCGCTGATCTATAGTTTTCGACGACAATTTAAATTTGAAGAAGTCCGTAGAATTTTCATTGGAAATTCCGAAGATTCAGTGGAATTTCCGTAGAATTTTCTGATTGATCTCTACAATATTATGTTGAAGCTCCAGAGAATTTTTCGTGAATACACCAATGATTTTCTTGAAAATTCCGTATAATTTCTTATTGAAATTTTGAAAAACTCTTGCTAAAAACTAAGAAAAACTCGTGCGGAAATTGCGAAGGATTTCTCGTTGAAATCCAAAGAATTTATCGTAGAATTTTTGTACGGAAAAAGATCGTTCGGCAGAAAGCCATTTGGCTGAAGACCACAAGGCTGATAGTTGTTTGGTCGAATTTGTCGCTTGACCGAATAGACCATTTAGTAAAATACTATCTAGCATAAAGTTATTTGGCCTTTGTCATTCGGTCGAACAGTTCATTTGGCTGAAAAAATCGGTTGGCCGAATTTGGCCTAACGGCAAATGACATTTTGGTCAAAAGTCAAAAGATCAACTTTCCAGCAAAAATACACCGTGATTTAATTCATGGATTCGGAAACACTAGTCACGTTTTCCAGAACGTTCCAGAAAACGTGACTGTGTTCTCGAATCCGTGGCTGTTGTTCACGAATAAATACACCGTGAACTTGTTAGTTCACGAATTCATGAACGCTTTTTTGCGTGAAAACCAATAACGATGCCGGCCACGTCCTCACAGTCAATTTAGGATTAGGGAAGGAAAATTAGTCCAACAGTCGTTGCTACAAGAGACCGAAGAATCCTCTGCATCTCCGTGAGTGCCACGGGAAAGGGATATTTGGTTAGATGATAAGGTAATATATAGAAATTTATTTATTTATTCCGAACGCGTGCGGTCGTTCTGCTGTTCGTAACATTAAAAAACGTGCACTGATTAACTTTATTACCGACCGCACTATGTAGAACACAATATTTCGGGAGATCGCCCGATCATTCTTTGTCTGGTCGAATCGATCGTTTAACCGAAGAAGTCATTAGGCCGAAAATGCCGTTTGGCCGAAAATGCCATTTGGCATTCGGCCAAATGTCAATTACTGAATGGATCATATGGCCATAACTGGCCACTCGTTTGTTTAAATAGCCTTTTCGACAAATGACTATTAAACAAAATTCTGTAACTTCTACTTTTTAAGTCAATACTGGTCTTTAAGCCAAAATTCCATTTAGCCGAGCCGAAATGATTGTTTATCTGAAAATATTATCAGTTCAACAATGGTTCGGTCAAAAATGTAGTTTGACCGAAAGCGACATATAGCCAAAAGTAAGATTCGGTCGATCTGAAATTATTACATGACCGATTAGGTCATGTGGTAAAAATGCCGTTTGGCCGAATGGGTTGTTTTGCAGAAAGAACATTTTCGGGCGAAGTGGTTGTTTTTGTCAAATGGACATTCCTACCAAACAACATTTTCAGTCAAATGATCTATTCGGTCTATCGATTTTTAACAACCAAAACCATTTGGCTGTATGTCAGTTTTGGCTAAATTACATATTCGGACAAACCATTTTCGACCTGATAACAGTTTCAGATTTGCGTTCAATTCGGCTTAGTAGGATTTGGTTAGATGACTTTTGGCTTAAAGGCCAGTATCGACTTGAAAAGTAGAGAAGTTACAAAATTTCGATTAAAAAAATTTCGGTCATTTGACAAAAAGGCTATTTCGCCTTTAATGTCATTCGGTCAATCGGGTGCACATTTTTGACCATGTTCAGTAATTGACATTTGGCCGAATGAACCATTCTGTCAAACAACTATTTCGACAAATGGTATTTGCGGGCTGATGACATATTCGACCAAACGACCTGTTAGCGAAAACGACTTTTTCGGCTAAATTACATGTTCGGCCATATTTTGCTTTTAGCCAATGGAATTTCCCAAGAATTTCTTATGAACAATACTCTAGTCGTTAGATAACTGCAACATGTTTACGTTTCAGTTAGCAAAGACCGTTCGATAACTGCAACGCATCATAGACGTCAAACGGTTGTCAGTCGACGTCAGATGCAATAGAAGTGTAATCGAGTTGCAGTTAAATTACTTGCAGTTATCGAACGTCTACTGCACCAAGAGTTTCTCGTAGAAATCCAAAGAAATTCCTCGACTTCGAGTCAAGTACGAGACACTGAAGACGGCCTTACTGTTGAGGTCGAAATACGTATCTGTCAAGATACAATTAAGTGGTGGAATTCAATGGGATTGTATAAACTCGTCTTATGACAGGTGAAAACATTCCACTAAAAAGTTCAAAATAATTTTCTTATCAAATCTGAGCATTCCATTGAAATCTACATTTTGAACAATCTTCCTCGGGAATTCTAAAGAATTTGCCGTTGAAATTCCGGAGAATTTTATTTTATTCCTTTTATTTATTTGGGTACGTTGGAGGAATGCCTCCGAGAAGAACGATTTGTCAGTCGTCATCAGGCAGTAGTAACGGTAAGGGCGATCCCCAATACGCCACCGTATAGGCTGCGCATCCGGTGACTGACGAGGGTTTGGTTGAGCCCAGCCCCTCACCCGCAATCGAACCCATGACCATTCGCTTGTAAGGCGAACGTGTAGCCAACTACGCTACGCTTCCTTGAAAATTCCTCCTCTCTATGCTTTGCTATGCCAAACTATCCGTCCTAATGATTCTAGACTGAGCAAACCAACATTGAAACACCCATTCTATCAGCCGCACTCTTCTACAATTATGAAGATTTTTTTTATAAATTGCAAAAAATACTCAACAGGAACTTTCCGTCGATATTCCGAACATTATTCTGTAGAAATTTGGAACAATTTCGCGTGAAAATTCGAAAGAATTTCTCAAGTAAATTTTGTCGAATTTCCTGCTAAGCTTTCAAACATTTTTTTTTGGAATTCCAAAAAGCTTATGTTGGTAATTCAAAAGAATTCTCGAAACATTAAAGTATAGTTTTCGTGGAAAATCCAAAAATAATTTGGAAAACTTGAAGATTTTTTTAGAGACGTTCATCAGTTTTTAAAGCGAAATTCTAAAGATTCTCCCGTAAATGTCAAAAGCAAAAAAAAAGCAAAAGAAAAACTTAAAGAAAAATAGTAAAAAAAATCCCCACGCCGATTCAAGCCGCCGCCGGCTAAAATGGCTTTGGCGTGACGCCGAAAACGCCGCCGCCGCCGACCAAAATTTTGACAAACGTCGCCGCCGCCAAATTTCGGACCGGCGCAAACCTTTACTCAGAATTTCAGAAATGAGAACAGAAAAGACCATCAGAGTAACTTCTTCTTCTTCTTTTTATTGATATTACATTCCCCACTGGAACATTGCCGTATCGCAGCTTAGGGAAGATCCATTTTCAATCCCCCTCCCCCCTATCCCTATGTCACACTTTTTGTATGAAACATCTGAAAACATTGTACCTTGGACCGTCGCAACGTCGCACTTGGCCCAACCCCCCTCCCTCCTTGAAGCGCTACGTAACTTGTAGACGCTCCCTAAGTGTTCACTAAGCACTTCCACAATTATCAACTTCGAGGTTTCTAAGCCAAGATACGATGATACAAGAAAAAATCCAACCCGAAAATTCCCAGCCACCTTCAGCATCGTTTTGTATTGCAGCCGCGCATCTTACCGCACAACTAAGGAAGGCAAAGTAACCGCGAAAATATTGCTACAGTCGCCTCTCCACATCTCGATGTAGAAGGGACCATCGAGATAGGGAGAGATCGAGCAATGGAAGGAAAATTGAAATGGGTACTAGATCCAAAAAAAGCTCGTTGCCATGAAAAACGACAACAAAACAAATGTCATTTCCTCTTGTTGATATGTTTGTTATTCTCCACAGATGGTCTAGTAGCCTAAAAATTTGAACATATCGACATAAGGAGAGTGAATCCAGAACAAAATATGATCACATCACATCGAGATAGAGAGATATCGAGATAGGGAGGTTATCGAGATGTAGAATGCCTAAATATATGTAGATTGAAGGGACCGAGGAAACCATCGACATAGGGAGAGATATCGAGATACAGAAGCCAGTGAATGTTCCTGCTGGGATGGATCGATGGGTCCTGCTGGTATGTTCAACGGTCTATCGTTCATGACTGATTGATCGGGTAGATCACATGTTCTGAGCTCCAGGACGTTTTAGAGGATCGAAAAGGTCTGTAGTATCCTGTAAAAGTAATGAGTACAATCCTTTCGGCCCAATGAACCTGCTGGAATGCTTAGCGATGCAAGGATACTTTCTTCAGGACTTGGTTGATCGGATGGGCCATATGTTCTAAACTCCAACACTTTTTGGAAAACCGAAAAGACCTGCAGTAGTTTGTAGAAGAAATGATTCTATTCGTTTGGCCCAATAAACATGCTTAGAGGTTTGGCGACGTACGGATACACCAGTCAGGACTTGATTATTCAGATAGATCACATGTTTTGAACTTTCCGGAGACGAGCCAGCCTCGGGCTGAAAGTCTCCTTAGCATTAGCATTAGCATTGTTACGGTGTAATTCGTAGATTGGACACTAGTGATACTCATGTTTTACTTTTGAGATCCTTATCTAGAATGCTATCAGAAATCAAGAAGGGGAGTGGTCCTTGATTCCAGTCTTAAACAAAAATAACAAAAGCATGAGGATTACTACTCCTGGCCACGCCCACCTTCACCGTAACTAGGGAGAGGAAGGAAGTGTTGATGTAGTACTTACTTAACGAGAGGCCACCGACTTAGCGACACCCTCATAAGTACCACGGAGTTGGATAATGAGGAAGGTAATCGTTGGGTCAGGATTTGCCTGTAGCTGGCAATGCAACCTCGGGCTGAAAGTCTCCTTAATAAAGACACAAAAAAAAAATGTTTTGAACTCCAGGATGCTTTGTAGAACCATAAAGGGCCTGTAGTTGCTTGTAGAAGTAATTAGCGCAATCCTATCGGCTCAACGGACCTGCTGGGATGTTCAGCGATGTACGGATACATCGTTCTTGACTTGGTTGATCGGATAGATCATCTTCTCTATACATATAATGAAAATGAAATGGTCTGTGTTCGTATCCGCATAACTCGAAAACAACTGGATGGATTTTCTTCATTCCTTCAGCAAATATGCTCGAAACCATTTGATATTTCCTAGCGCGAAAATCACAAATATGGAAAATCAAGAAACACTAAAATTAGGATTCGTATGGAAATTTTTCATGGGCAGTTTACAACGCGCTTTTTTATCTACTGTGCAGAACAACGTCTGCCGGGTAGACTAGTATGTTATAAACCCCAAGACGTATTGGAGAACCAAAAAGGCCTGTAGTACATTAGTGAAATCCTATCGCCTCAACAGAGCTGCTGGGATGTTTAGCGCTGAACGTGTACTTAGGGTGCCATGCCAATGGAATGCCAATGCATGAATCGTCAAGATCTGGTGTTGAATCTACGTTTCATGCATTTGTAAGAATACATTTTTTTTTTATAGAATACTAGCAAAAGAAACCCAGCTTTGCCCGGGTGTTGCAAATGTCACAATGAACTTATTTGCAGCACCGCACTCTAGATCAATGTCCGTGCGTTTGTTTTGTTTTCATCAACAGCTGACCCAAAATATTCTAATGATTTTTTACATTTCCCCGTTAAATTCACCAACTTATAGTATATACAAACATTGCGGACCCCAACACGAATCGATTCGGGAAAAAACTTGTAAGTCGGTCAACCCGTTCGCGAGTTAAATCGTCAGGAAGGAAAACTCTACTCATTTTTATTATATAGAAGAAGATAGGGGGAAAGACGGCTTTGGCAGGTTTTGTTCTATTATTGGCAGGGGGGTTTTTGTCGACCAAATTTTATGAAATTTGGACACAATATTCTTTGGTATGCAAAGAACGTTTAGGCCAAATTTGAGCCTAGTCAGTCATAAAAAAACCCCTGCCAATAATAGAACAAAACCTGCCAAAGCCGTCATTCCCCCTATTTATTATTTGGTATAAAAAATCGATTTAAACAAATTTTCGAAGTCTCAAAAATAGTTCCAAAATGCCAAGTTTTCCCAAAAAAAAAATTCGGATGACACCAGATCTCGTAGTTTCATGCATTTCTAAGACATTTGGCATCATTAAAAAAATACGGTTTCAGATTTTTCCTGTACAACCCCGCTCTCCCCTTGGGACATTTTCGTGTTTCAAAATAGGCAAACTTTGACTGCTTTGGTCAAACCCTTAACGAAGTCTGATTAAGCTGTGATATTTTGCATAGGGACTTTTTTCGAGGAGATGAAACTTTTGAGCACTACCCGTTTTTGAAATTCGAAATGTCGATTTTCATTGGCATCCTAGACTGTACATCTTTCATGACTTGGTTGATCGGGTAGGCATGTTCAACGATTCACGGATACATTGGTCAGGACTTGTTGTTCTAAACTTTAGGACGTAAATAAAGGACCTGTAGTAGTTTGTAAAAGTGATGAGTGCAATCCTATCGGCTTAACAGACTTGCTGGGATGTTTTCCATTTCATGGATACATCGTTTAGGATTTGGTTGATCAGGTAGATTACATGTACTGAACTCCAGGACGTTTTGGAGAACCTGAAGTAGTTTACGTTTATTTATTTTTTTATTCATATTTTTAAAACGAGTACTGCTACATGTAGAACGTATAAGGCGGATGGTCTTAATTATTTGATAATTTTAAACTTATTTAAAAAATGTTTTTTGTCGAGTTTTTTGATTTTTCAATTTTGGGTAACTTTGATCAATCATGTATCTATGGAGAAAGCGTAAACATAGCTATAAGAGGTATGAGCTTTTTTTTTGTTATTATACTTGTTTTGAGTGCTTTTTTGGCAGCTTGCTGTGAGTTCAATAAATAATGTTGATTTAATTGTTCAAATTTTTGCGAAAAATAAATGCAAATTCATCCGAAATTTAGTCAAGATTAAGATACCTTACTAACTAACCTAACGTGTAGCCATGAACCTAGCCGAATGGAAAAGACTCTTATATACCGCACAGGCCACTTCGGCCTTAGTCTGAATAAATAAAATAATAAAGATACTTAACTCACAATAAGTAATTGTGATAACAGGAACAAATTTTTATTCATTTCTTGAAAATGGTGAAACTAATCAATGTTACCCCGGTGATCAATGTTCCCCCGGATTACGGTACCTGGTTGGCTACAGCGTCGATACAGTATGACAATCAATTAAAGATTTTGAATAAACCTATTTGTTTTTTTTTTTAATTTGAAGCCAAATTATGCAAAATTGCAAATTTTCTATTTAATTCTACTAAAGAAAGGGTTCAGTGCAGCAGAGTTGATAGTTGATTTCAATAAGAAGATGATAAATGAAGAATATCGCATATCATCCAACACTGATTATTTTCAGAAATCCAAATCCTCGTCCAACATAGTGTGTCCAATCAGTGAAATGCAATGTGTGTCCATTCACTTCGTTAATCATATTGAATGCAGAATGATACGATTTTGTTTCGATTAACAAATCAAGTTTCCAAAATAGTCCAAATCAACTTCGCGTGCATTTACTGAGCTACAATAGGGCGTTCATACATTAAAGACTCTATATTTCATTCGGTAGCTCGCGAAAAAAGACACACAGTTTCGCACTCAACAACATCTCGACAGCAGCCAACATAATCAAACGTGTGCGAATCGATCAAGGCTCGGCTCACAGTCTGATCATTTTAGTCGAACGATTTTCAGCACACCACGCGACTGAGTCATCTTGCAATCACGGTGCGGGGTTTCTCATTCACATTAGGATCCTAACGAATGTTTCTTCCTTTCAATAAATATCGGCCAAATGTCAGCGGCACCTGTGAGTTGGAATAGTTGGATCACACAATCGACATCCAGCAGAGAGGTGGAATACGAAATGTGTTTTTTATGCTTTCGTTTTCATTCGATGGTTTTGCGTTTTTAATTTGTTGTTGGTCTCGTGAGTAATTTGTTTTTTTTTTCTTTCTGTTTTCCATCCTAGTTGACACGGTTATTGCCGGTGTTTTTTGGGTAAGTAGGTACCCAATAGGGTTTCATTGATGTTGTAACTGATTGATATCCAATTTTCCGAAATCGGTAGATTACGTGCTCTTTCGACTTATTTCCATAACTGAAACTAGTTTCTTCTAACAATCTTACATTTCTATGATAAATGACGTCTTGAATAAATAATTATTCAAATGATAAACGTGGTGACCGTTCCGGTTTTGGTCATGGCCATTCACCAAAACATGATAAACGAAGAAATGTTTGAGGATGTTATAAATTCCAATAAGTGATATATTAAGTTGGTTCCTCTAGATTGAATTTATTAAAAAAAATATATTGATCCACCTAGTAGTGATTCTGCCTTTCTCGCGTTTGGCCAACAAGACAATCAACCTTTTTGTTTCAAAACAGCTTTTTTTTTTCTAACTTTCCAACGCAATGGTAAATAGTTTTCAAATTCAATAGTGATCTACTAGAACCTGTTCCATGTCGAATACAACTTGTTACAAGAAAATCTGTTGAGGATTACCATATGAAAATTGGACAAATGTACATACACACGGAATGACGATTAATGTTTTCGTACAATAATTTTGCAACGTGTAACCGTTTTGGTGGTAGCAAATATTCATTTCATCACTCCTTGCTCATTTTAAAGATTAAAACTTATGAATCAGTGCCTGCGGCTAGCACCCTTTCTAGGCTTTTCCCCACAGGTAATTAGACTTGATTCTGTTCTGTTTGCGCTGCGCACGAGCAAAAACAAGAAAGCTCATGCAAATACCTACACGAGACTCTCACGCAGCAGCAAGAAACAGTAAACTGTTTACCGATGAATAAAAAAGGAAAAAAGACGCGTAGATTTTTTTGGCGCACTGTTTCGGTAAATGTAAATAGCCGCAAAGTCACAATGCTTTACTGTATACACTTCTCAACACTGCTCCAAGCCTTCTTTAAAAAAATGATTTTTAGAGTGACAACCCTTCAGTAGGTACAACTTTGATCTACGAGAAAGGCAAAAAGACATTAAATGTCTCACCTCGTGGCCTCTAGGTTAGTTTAAATTACAAAAATATTCGAAATTTCTAACTCCCATATGTTTATCAGAACCTTTCTAAAAATTTAGGTGACCTGACAGAACTTCAAGTTTTTTTGTGGCTCAAAGACAAATTATGTTACATTGAAAGTCGTTTGGGAATTTTATTTTATCACAGTTTTTAGCCTATTCATTTCATTTCATTTATTTATTATCACATGACGCAAGACATTGTTTTATAAAATGCCAATATCGTTATAATTCACCATTTTGAACTTAAACTTCTATGATTGTCACCATTTTGAAACTATATTTGACCCCGGGAGATCTGCTGCCCATAATGCTTTTAGTAAATTATTCGCTGGCTATGTGCGATGGTAGGCTTTCGGGCACTGCGGCCCCTTTTTGAAATGTAACGATTTTTATGACCAAAGTTCAAGTTGGCTGCCAGTCGGAGTCACAGACAAACATACATAAATCTCGACCATATGTAATCGATTGTCTTTATTTTTATATGTATGTTGTGCGGGTCTTCTTTGGCTTCAGGGGCTACTTTGGATTGTGGATTATATGAAAGAAATAAGCGAAAAGAATACCAAATTTGAAACAGAAAGTTAGCATCCAACTATTAACAAGATAGCCGAATGGTAATATTGGCGATTTGATAGTAATTTACGTTACAATTCTCGTTTCAAAATGTCCAAAGTAGCCCCCCTTTTTGTCAAAAGAAGCCTCGCACGACGGTATTCTTTATTGAAGTAATTTTTTGATCAATTCAGTTGATCATTAGTTGATTATGTGATCACCTGTAGCGTGCAATTTAGTTTTACACATTCAAATTTGACGTTTACTCACTACCGACATCACGTTCGTGCTTTGTCCAAATTGTCAAATGTCGTTTACACCTCGTACGTGTGCTAGTGATATTGCAGTTTGCGTTGAGCTCGCCAAATGCACGAAGTTGCAGCAAACATGCAAAACTCGCTTAACTTTTCAAAAGGACCTAAGTAACATTTTTTCCATGAATTAATTTGAATAGCGCGATCAACAGGACAACATGAAAGCTTTTGATTGCAGTACTCAAATTAATTCATGAAAAAAATGTTACTTAGGTCCTTTTGAAAAGTTAAGCGAGAAAAGATCTTGCATACAGTGTTGCTGGCTATTTTATCTTTCAAGAAGATTATGTTATAATCGAAGTCGTAATGATTAGCAACCCTATAACCAGAGACCGGCGGAGTGAAAAACTGACGAAATGGCAACGTATGAAAATGCATGAAATCGTTTAAATTATACTGGCAACACTTGAACTTTTGCTTGCTTCTTATGGAAGCAAAAAGTAAACAAGTCAAATTGGAACCGCTTTTGACGGTTCGATTGGAAACAAGATGGCGTCTTCGACGATCTCTTATTCTAGTATTTCTAGTAATGATTTGTCATTCTATTTAAGCAATATATAATGAGCTCTTACTCCACATTTGAGATATTGTGATAGAAAGTTATTTTTTCACAGGAAAGTATGATAAAACTAATAAATAAAGTGCCAATGTTTGACATACTTCCCCTGAAAAGTAAGTAAAATATGTTAGCAGCACTCCTCCGATGTACACATCAAACTAAAACTAACGTGAATCCAATGAATAACACGCCTAAAACAGACGAATCAGCATGAATTTTGACAGCTCCTTCCTGTGCAAGTTGCTTGCAGGTTGTCTGCAATGTTAATTTTTTTTTGCAAATCGCAAATAAAATCAATTATCAATTCTCGCGTGATTTTTGAAAACGTCGTAAGTCCAAAAGAGAGGCACTCTTTGTTTACTTTCTCTTTCGATTATTACGAAGTCATACTAACATTTACATCGAATTTTTAACAGAGATCTGAAGAGAATTGCTTTGTCTAGCATGTTGAGGTGAAAACATTGCGATAAATGCAAAACTAGCTTAGATATTAGTAAAAAAAAGCGTAATGAAAGAGAGTCAAAATCACGCGAGAATTGATGTTCCATGTGCTGGGGTTTCTTACCCCATTCCCGGCCTAACATACGTACGACTAATAGAGGTAATAAACTATAGAGGACGATTGTCGCTGCGGTTCCCTTTGTTATCGTCCCCAAACATGTTGGGTACCTATCTGTCAAAATATACTGATTTTTCCTTCGTTGACATTTAGTGCCCTATCCTCGCCAGCAAAAAATGTTTCGCCAGTGACGACAGCGACGATATTTCTCTATAGTTTATTACCTCTATTGTACGACTGCATTATTTAATTGATATTTACGCCAAGGAGCAACATCTCGCTTAACTTTTCAAAAGGTCCTAAGTAACATTTTTTTCATGAATTAATTTGAATAGCGCAATCAACAGAACAACATGAAAGCTTTTGATTGCAGTACTCAAATTAATTCATGAAAAAAAATTTACTTAGGTCCTTTTGAAAAGATAAGCGATAACTGTTTTCTGAATTTTGTGGGCCGTGTAATACTGCAATGGGGTTCACCTCTGCTTTAAAAGTAGCTATGCTTGCTAAACGCCGTT
The DNA here is from genome assembly GCF_024139115.2 of Armigeres subalbatus. Lineage (NCBI taxonomy): Eukaryota > Metazoa > Arthropoda > Insecta > Diptera > Culicidae > Armigeres > Armigeres subalbatus. The sequence goes on from NC_085141.1 coordinate 424,784,578, forward strand.
TGAAAAAGCTTTTATGTGATTTAAATTAACATTTTCCGGCATACCCCAAGTCTCTTCGGTAGGGTTTCTTACCCCATTCCCGGCCTAACATGCGCACGACTGCATTATTTAATTGATATTTATGACTAGGAGCAACTTTTCCTGAATTTTGTGGGCCGTGCAATATTGCGATGGGGTTTACCTATGCTTAAAAAATAGTTATTCTTGCTAAACACCGCTTGAAAAAGCTTTTATTTGATTTAAATTAACATGGTGCAGCACTCATTTCAGTCATAGGCGATTGCTTATCCGGCATACCCCAAGTCTCCTCGGCATACGTAATATTTTACTCAATCTCTCAACATCTTACTCTCATTCTCTCTCTCGGGACGGTAGAGAATGCGACGTAAACAAAAATATGCACGTTCTACGATAACGTGATGCCAGATGGTATTATTCATAATAATTTTTATTTGGTTGAGAAGATATATGCACTCATCCGAATTCCTTCCAAATACTTGAAAAAATATTGTTTGAAATAGAGATAACATGAAAGCGTCAACGTATTAGACAACTTTCTCATTAACGATGATGGATTATCTTCATACTAAAATAAGACTCCTGGCTTTTTGGCAGCACTGTACGGCTAAAGGTTCTTGGCCCGAGGTGATTTTTTGTTCGGTTTGAGAATACGTTTTTACATGTATTCTAATATGTGTATGTATATAAATTTCTAGTGATACGAACAATTAGAAAAGATTAAAGTGCGAGAGTTTAGCATTATTGTGTGGTAATAAACAGCTTAAAGCAATGGTTGTATCGAGCACTGTGACGATTTTCAGGTAGGTGTTTATTTGATGATACCGTTTTGTAAAAGTGGAAAGAATCACTCCGGCTCAGTGGTGTTGCAACGAAGAGCAAAAGTTTGAAATCTACATTTTTATTTTCTATAATTGGATCGATTAGGAGTGAAATAAATGGTTGAAAAAATATTGAGTATTGTGCGAGATAAATAGGAGACTTTTTTTAAATTATCAATCGTAAACCTACGGCTACCAAACAGTATAAATCATTAGTTTTCTGTGCAGTGAGCCGGGAATGGGGTCCATAGGCCCAAGTAGTGATTTACCCTATATGCAATATTTTACTCAATCTCTCAACATCTTACTCTCATTCTCTCTCTCTCTCTCGGGTGGTAGTAATAACTAGGACCAGAGGGGCACCTGGTAAAAGCAAAGGAGATACATCCCCTAGCAACACACATGTTTCACGAAAGTTACTGCAACTGATATGTGACCAGATTCAGTCACAATCAAGTTGCTGCAACCATTTGTCTGACTTGTGCTGCTTGGGTCCTCAAGCCCAACCGAAGAACCTTCCATGCACACTTAATTTTTTTCACCGAGACCTCAGCATTTTTTGTTTATTTTCTCGAGGTGGACACCGTCAGTTTCAGCAAATATGATTTTGGTGAGATCTCAGTTGAAGTGACATTGATGAGATACAGTAAATATTTTGCTGAGAATCAGTAATAATCGAAATTTTTGCCGAAGTTCAGTTCTGAAATGAGCTACAGCGGTACCTGATTTTTACGAGCTTAAAAAAAACTTAGTTTGTAAGTATATTAAACTAACATAATGAAATTTAGGAAAACAGAAACACTTTGTTTTGAGTTAAAACTGTACGATATTACAAAATGAACGGTGACCACATGCTGGTTACGGATTACAAGTGGGTCATCTGGATTAGTCGATTCCCAACGGTTTTAATCGTAGAATCCAGATGGTTTGCTTGAAATCCGTAAGCAGCATTTTAGGGATGATAGTGTTGCGCTGTTCTTTAAAGAACGGGGCTTTATAACCTTGGTTCTTTCGCTTCAGATTGTAAGATGAAGCGATACACGCCCCCATTTTTGAGGAAAAAAGATGAGGGCTGCGAGGCAGCCTGGGTAATCCGCAGGCTTCTCTAGTGACTTGTTATTTCGGTCAGTGGCACAAGAAGTGTTCAGACTTCAGACCCCGCTGATTTCACGCACGCTGTTCAAAAAGGGCTGCCACCATAATTGTGTGAGAGACGTCATTAGGGAGAGTGGAAGTTCACTTGGCTTAGGGGATCGTTGCATTTAATATTTCTGTTCAGCAGTCCAAACACAAAGAGCCGTTGTAGTAGTTTTCTTCTAGCTGCCAACGATTCAAATGAAGGTGCGGCCTTTCTTCATAGGGCGGCAAGTTGGTGAAGTCATTCCAGGGCAGCACATATAAAGCGTATCTAATAAAATTCCGTTGGATATTTAGTACAACGTGGTTTTGTACGTGAAGGTCAGGTTCCGATGCTCATTGGCGACGAGGTAGCTCTGGATCAAGGAGTGCTTCTGATGCGTAGGTGCGTAAAGTGCGACAGTGCAAAAAAAATGCCCCAGATACTGGGAAGATTGTCCGAGAACGTAAAGATGAGGCCGGTGACCCCAATTCCAACTCCTCAGCTTGAAACCGACCTACCCATAAACCGATTTGTTCATGGGATCTGTATTCACCATGCAAAAGTTCTGCCACCGATCTTCGAGACGACTCTTAATTGTCTCCTCTGCAAAAGCGGACCCAAGCCACTGGAGGAGACCGACGCCAGCCATAGTGCGCAGAATCCGATCCCCTTGAATAACGAGAGAGATCCTGTGATCTTCGGAAGTGGTTACAATGAATAAGGCGGTTTGTGGCAGATGGCCGCCTGCGAAAGATGACGTAATGGCAGGTAACTATAGTGTTGGAAATTAAAAATGTGAACAAAATCATATCAAGTGGATTATTAGGAACAAATTGTAGATTCTTCACTTCTAAAACGTTTTTGAGCTTCCCCATATAAGAACTGTGTATTCTCTTCATCTTACAGCTACCAAGAAGCAGTCTATGTAATTTTGTGTTTGTGTCTTTGACTTGTTTCTATGATCGTGGTATAGAGGGTTTGAAAATAAAAAGTGAGGATTTTTATTTTGTATGACCATATGATAGATGGCATTTCGCTCATTATAGTAATTTTGAAGTGGAAATAATGTTTTGAGACTTTAAAAATGTGTTTTCTGTCATTTCATTATTGCTACATATTGAAAAAGAGGTGAGCAAGCCTAGGGCTGAAAACCTTTCAAATAAAGAAAAAAAAAACATATTGAAAAATGAACATTCACATTTCATCCGTATGAGCGTTGGTTGTCAATTCTCGTTCATATTCGCAAAAAAAAACTTCCATTTGGATACCTCAATTGTTTTACCATCGATTCTGTCAATATTACTATCTCCGTTTCAAGAAAAAAAAATCTCACACCATTAAAGATCCATTTTCAAGTTTTTTGTTTGAATATTTTTTGTTGTGGTCGCTCAGTTACGGAAAACGAGTTGTTTGCTATCTCTTCGGGTTTCCTAGTTCGAAACGAGAGCAAGCGTTTATTCATAGAATACTTGCCCAAAACTAATTGGCTAGGAAGTATACCTTCCTGCAAAATTGAGGCTTTCGTTGATATTTGCCTTCCTGGGCAAAAGCTTCTATTTTTCGAAGAAGCTTCAATGCGAGCTTTGGTGTCAACTTCTTACAGTTTTTCAGTGACAATTTGTTACAGTTTATTTTTTTACGTACAGGTTAAGCACTTATATTATCATCCTATTTACTCAAAGAGAAGTGAGAAATGAGGGATGTGAAGTGAGACATCTCATTTCACACTCCTCATCTCATCTCACTTTTCGCAGTGAGAAATGAGAAATGAGGAGAGATAAGTGAGTAGTGAGACGTCTCACTACTCACTTCTCACCCCTTATTTCTTACATCTTACTGTGAAAAGTGAGAAGTGCGAAGTGAGACGCCTTACTACTCACTTCGTGCTTCTCACTTTTCACAGTAAGAAGTGAGAAATGAAGGGTCACAAATGAGACGTCTCACTCCTCACTCCTTATTTCTCACTTCTCACTGTAGAAAGTGAGTACTGCGAAGTGAGAAGGGAGACGTCTCAGTACTCTTTTCGCGCTTCTCACTTTTTACAGTGAGAAGTGAAAAATCAGAAGTGAGAAGTGAGATGTCTCACTACTCACTTCACATTTCTCACTTATCACTGTAAAAAGTACGAAGTGAAAAATGGACAGTGAGACTTCTTAGTACTCTTTTCGCGCATCTCACTTTTTACTTTTACGTTTTTACTTTAGGTCATTTGGTCGTATAGGTCATTTGACTAATTAGGTTTTTTGGTCAAATAGGTCATTTGGCCGAACAGGTCTCACTGTAAAAAGTGAGAAGTGAGTACAGATAAACTTCGATATAACGTACATTCCGATTTCAAAGATGTATGTTATATCGAAGCATTAATAATCATCTTTATTTTACAGTACCTGAATGTTGTTCAACCACGTACTTTGTTGCCGAATATTTATTTCTCTAAAATAAGGTTCAGATTGCTGCTAGAGTGTGAAACAGCTTTTCTTACGAACAATTTCTACAAACTTGTTCGTTTTTAAGAAACATGCCCCTTCTTTTAATGATATCGACTGCCTTCGGGTTTTTAATGAAAAACAAATACATTAATGTCTCGAATTTATCACCCCCTGGCAAATTTTGGGATGATAAAATAGGAAATGTGACATAATAGGGGAAAAATTTATTTTCAAATTTTATAAAAATATGAATAAATATGAATCAGTTTATGCCTTGGGAAGACGTGAACGGAACCCATAATTTTTAGTCGGAAAGGTTTACAAAATCTTGACAGGTTCTCAGAAATGATTCATAATAAACCGCAGGTGGTAAAATTAATTTCATGAAAATCGTTGTTGTTTGCGGTAATATTTACAAAAAATAAAAGGAACAGATAAAATTTTCAAATTTTTGTGACAAAATCGGATCGACAACGTGATAAAATCGGGGGTAGTCAAAATTGGGGAGTGAAAAAATCGGATCGAAATTGTATATGTTGTTTTTGATCAAAAAACCCGACTGAAACGCCAAATAAATCATCGAAAAGAGAAATGACCCGAAAAATTGGATTCCTTATTAACATTAATTAAAAGCAAGAGAAATAATTTGTGAACACAGGGCTTGCTTTTCCTAACCCTTTTTCGGATAAATATTCATAAATTGGTTAGCTGCGGTCTTTAGCGGATTTAAACTAGGAAAAAAAAACTGATATCCCACCAATTTAGGTAAATCTTGGCCAAACTTCCGATGGAATTCCTAAAGCAGATCCTGAAGGCAATTCCGGACAAATGCAGGGGTTTTTCTTCGTAAATTCCTTTGAGAATTTCTCTCGAAATTTCTTCAGGATTTTTTACCTTTAGTAAAACTATTCAAAATACCTGAATTCTATCCGATAATTTGTTACTATATCGAAGAAAGGAATAGTTTCTGATGGGGCTACAAAAGAAATTTCCGAAGGACTACTTAAAAATCTTTCCGGATGAATTCCTGTCTTTATTTCCGAAGGAATATTGGAAAGAAATTATGAAGGCATTTCCAACAACATGTTTGAAGGAATTTTTGATGGAATTTTGAACGGAATAGTCAAAGATTTCCCAAAGAGATTTCCGAAAAAAAATCCATAGGAATTAAGAAAGGATTTTCTAAAAGAATTCTCGAAGGTATTCCTAAAGGAATTATTTTATATTAAATTAAAAATTATTTCCTAAAGGAATTCCTAAAAATGTTTGAAGGAACTTGGAATTTCTATAGAAATGATGTATGGAAATTATGAAAATAATTCCGGAGGAATTCCTAAAGGAATTTCTGGAGCAATTCCCAAGGCGATTTCTGGAAGAGTCGCTGAATAAATTTAAGAGGAATGTTTTAAGGTTTTCCCTACTGAATCTAACGGAGAATGTTCTGCAAAATTTGCTGGCGAATGGCCTAAAGGCATTTCTGGAGACTTTTTTTCTATGAATTCCTGAAATAATTTCTTAAGAAATTCCTTATTTCTTCTATTTCTTAAGGAACTCCTAAATGAATTCCTAAAAAAATTCAAAGAAATTTATAAAATAATTTCTGAAGAAATTCCTACGTGAAATTCGAAACCTAAAGAAATTTCCAAAGGAATTCCGAAAGAATCCCCAAGAAATATTTGAAGGGATTTCCGAAAGAAATTCCAAAATGTTTTCCACAGGTATTTCTAAAGGAATTTGCTATTTGTAAGCAAGTGTGAGAAATGAGAGGTTAGAAGTGAGACGTCTCACTTCTCATTTATTATTTCTCACTGTGAAAAGTTAGAAGAATGTCGTCTCACTTGTACTCACTTCTGATAAATGAGAAGTGGGAATTAAGTAGTAAGAAGTGAGACGTCACACTTTTCACACCTCATTTCTCACTTTTCAAATTACCTATTCGGCCAAATAATCTGTTCGACCAAATGACCTGCTCGACCAAATGATATGTTTGGCCAAATGTTCTGTTCGACCAAACATCCTATTCGGTCAAATGTCCTATTCAGCCAAATGTCATATTCGGCCAAGTGTCCTATTCGGCCAAATGTCATATTCTGTCAAGTTACCTATTCGGCCAAATGTCCTATTCGGCCAAAAGACCTTTTCGGCCAAATGTCCTATTCGGCCAAATGTCCTATTCGGCCAAATGTCCTATTCGGCCAAACGACCTATTCGGTATCAAGGCCTCTAATACTTATGACTTTCATTCCTTCCGATATAAAATAATAAAACATTTATTCTTTTCACGTACAGATAAAATTACAAATATAATTATAAACGCTCAGCAAGAAATAACTCTCCAATAACATTCGAAAGCAATAAAGGGGACGAGCGTTTTTTATACGGCTTGAGTCGTTCTCGAGTGTGATATCGAGTGTCCATAATGCCAAAACATGACGACATTCTTGACACACTCGAACGACATTTCGTTTTCGAGATCGAATCGAAAGCCGTTATGCCAAACATGCTCGATTCGATATTCGAATTTTGTGCAAATCGAGATGTGCGATGGCACTCCAGGATTGTGTGACCAATTCGAGAAACAGGATTCTAGCCGCGGGGGTTTTGTGGGTGGACAGATGTTTGCGTTTTTGATTGTTTTTGAAAATATCACTAGGCACTTCCACAATTCAATCATTTGTTTGAGAAACTGTATATGTCTATCCATTTTACACAATTCCAAGAAAACAGCAAAATACTGATTATAAGCAATTTCTCACTGAATATTTCGGCTTCTTCGATACAGATCAATAGTTTTAGTAAAAATTCTACGCCCTGGGATACTTCCAGTTCGGAAACGGCAAGCAGTACTCAACCATTGCTCTTCATAGTGCGTGTACATGCAGTTTCTTAAACAAACGAAAATGTTTTCATTGATTTCCGAACACATTTTTTTGTCAGGAGGATTCAGAATATAAAAAAAAATCATTTAGGCTACAAATGTCACACATGTAGTGTCTAAAACAAATAGTTCAGTTGTTAACTGCGATGTTTTTGAGTCAAGATAACATTTTTGCATTCGTATAACATGAGGCTAACACAAATTGAGACATTTTCCAACCCAAAAATTCTTTAGACTGGTCCGATAATCGAACCTAGACACCCTCAACGTGGCATCTTATCGCTAGGCTAGGCTATGCTAACCATATTCCAAAATTATGTTTCAAATATATTTTGTGTAACAAAATATTACCAATGGCACAAAATGTAATAATTCCTACGGCTAATATGAACCCGTTCGAATGAGAATGGAATAGACACCCCAAATACGATGAATCATGCGCACCTTTTGATTTAATGTTCCTTCGTACACGCGTCGTACTGTCGCAAATAGCCACTAATTTGCATAATTGGAAGTATGGCAAAACTGCTTCAATTCCTGAGCACGTATTTAAGAGTGCGATAGAGAGAAAGTAAAAGCCGAATATTTACATACACAAAAATTGAACCAAATTGCCATCTCATTGTATTTTTTTCAAATAAATGCAATTTATCGGTCAATAAGCTCGACATTCAGATGCAGCGAGGTAGTTTAAATTGAATTAACTGAAACCAACTGAGGATCTGAGTACGTGATATTCCATCATGAGGCTTGTCTTGTAGTTTTCACAAATTACAATAAATAGGATATCGAGTGCAACTTGAAGAATCGACTTTCATTAGTAAATTAGGTCGTATTCGTTTTGTAAGAATCCACAAAGCTAGCAGTTTTTCGTCCCATTTATTGGATCTTTTTTAAGGAAAATAGAGTATTATTATTAGAATACGGGAGGAACGTACTCAATTTGTCGTTTTTATTGGCTAGAAGATAATATGGAAACGATGATTGTAAACAGAAGTTTGTCGAGTGAAATGGGGATCAGTGATAGATTCAAATAATTAATTATTTAATCATAATTATTTTATCATATCAAGAATCTAATGATTCCACACTACCGCAAAAATGTGGCATACTGCAACGATAGGACGTTTCCCCCTAGTAGCAAGAAATGTGGAAGCACAGTTGTGGCAGTTTACGCTTTCCACAATTTATTCACCCAGCGAGAAAATCTAAAATCAAACGATTAATTACTAACTAGTTTGGCAAAGAGCCCAAAAATGCCCGAACACAAAAAAAAAACTCCACTGGACCTCAACTCACGGGCCACCGGTTCGTCCAATCCAATGAAATTGAAGTCGCTCCATAAAAGAAAAACACAACTATATAATAGTGAAAGAAGTGAAACGATTGGACACACTGAACTTGTTCGCAGTTTGCAATTGCCATCGTGATGCCTTCCCATAGTGAGGAAAACGAGCGACGAAAAAAAGGAAATTTACCAATCCGAAAGTGATCTTTACCGTTAATAACAGACAGCAGGGGCAGTTTCAGTTTTAATATTATTTTTTTGTCAAATATTGTAGTTTAATTGTAAGTAAGGGTGTTTTTCGGAACGGTTGTAAATTTAAAATGCAAATTATACGCACCTCACACGTCACTTAAAATGATAAGCGCAAAAATTTTATCGCTATCGCATCACGTTTCCTCCTACAGATTGTTATCACGCCTAATCGAGTTAGCCTTGACTTGTTCACTTCTATACTCGGAAAGCCATCTAATTATCTCACGCTCTCACTTTGTGTACTTATCCAGCTTGCTACGACCGAATGATGACGATGGGTCGATTGTTTAAACAATTTGTTAGCACATCAAAAGCTGCACATTTTCGTTCAATAGTGTACAAACTAAACACCGCTTTCGACGCTAAGGACGGTAGGACAGCGATGATGATCTTCCCACTTGGCTACCGACGAGATTCGCTTGCACACCGTTGCAGTTGACGTGACAACTTTCCCGCATCGTCGCACATTCAATGCATATTAGGGGATATATCCACGACCCCCTTTCACCCACTATTTCCGTCGCACCTTCTTCACCTTTCACCAAAGCCCAGAGCCACGAACCGAATCACGTTTCAAACAGAACACACCTTCTGCTACTGACTCTTGCATTGCGGAGATATCACATCATGATCCACCCGCCCAATGAATGTACGGTTAGGTCACAAACTTGATTCGCGTGCACTTCCATCAACCTTGCCAGGTACCGTTTACTAAACAGGGCTCGCAGGGCAAGATAAAATAAAACCGGGAAGTCCGACGACCCGCTGGATGTACAACATCAAAGCCAGGAATGCCACCGCCGGTTGCAAACTGTTGCGGACGGTCGTCAGCCAAGGGACGAGCAGACTAAAACGCGATTCGCTAATCCGGTCTGGTCGAGAGCCACTTCGAAACTCGTGTCATTACCCAAAAGCTCGCAGAGATCACCTCGCGGAGAGACTCGCTCAACCTGCAAAAACTGCCAAACAGACACAGCCGACCAGACATAGGTCGTGTTGCGTCGTCGTTGTCGTTGATGTTGAACGACCCATACCAAAGCACCGCAGCACCGCGCACAGACTACGGAGCGCAGCTGTTTCAAAGCGACGATCATGAAGTAAGTTGAAAACTGTGTCCCTATATGGACTAAGCTGGCTGCACACTGTTTCATGGGGTGCGATTCCGTGACCGAAAATGGTTTATTCTGGAAGACTAATTTTGAAAATAATATTTATATCGATGTAATTTTAGAGTTATGTTTCATTTGTAAAATTAAACTGATTGAATAGGGTAAAGTGCCCAATAGTGGACTCCCAACCAATAGTGGACCCTCCAGCCATTTTGCATTTTTACAGCACAATGTAATACAACAATTCTATAAAAAAATAAACACGAGAGTGTCCATTATAGGAATATTTTGAGAGTCCATAATAGGGAAGAAAAACGTCCCGAAACGGAACATAAAAATCAAATAAAGTGTCGACTATAGGGAAGCAATTCCCTATTATGGACCCCCAGGGGGTCTACTATAAGGCAAATTCAGTCGAACTTTAAAATGTTAATTTCAAATAATAACGTCAAGTATTTGAGTGTTTTAAGTATGTATCGTGAAGAGGAGATGCAGAGCTTGATATTGGATATCACGCAAAATTGATATTTTGAAAATGTCTACTCTTTATGGCAGGAAGAGCAAAATTTCGCTACTAGGGGGTCTACTATTGGGCATTTTACCATATTTTGTCGTGAATACGAGTCGAAAAACTCACGAGAAATTTCGTCATTTACCTTGTTACAGATTTCTTGAATAAATCAATTGTGTATCCAAAACATCTGGAATAATGATATGAGAACAAAAAAAACACGTTCCACTAGAGTGGGGCGCAGTTGTATGGAAAAATGCAAACTTCATCTAATCAAGTGAGATCAACGTTTTTCTGAATCATTTTGGGACTCCAATAAATTTTGCAAAATATGGGCTCGATTGGTTGCTTTCCGCATCGCGTATCAAATTTATATGGAGATTAGTATAGAAAAACGTAGGGAAGACTGGGGAGACTTGACACCCTTTTCTGATTTCAGATGTATCACAGCCAAAAATAAATAAACATACGCGATTTCCACACAGACTCTCTAAGAAATATAGTATTTAACTTTACTGATGTATGACAGCCCTTAAATTATTGTTGTTATTGATACACAATCGATTTTTTGGAGTGCTGTCAAAAGTCGACTTTCTAAATATTCGAGGGAAATTGGTCCCTCTCCAAGAACTTGCTTTGATAAAACTAGAAAGGTGCCTTCAGATTTTTTTTAACTATTTTTCCTTCGAATTGCGCGGAATTTTCGAATTGCTGTGCGTAGACTAAAAGATGCAAAAACACTTTGCCGAAGAAGGAACGTAGCTTGAAGGTCTACAAAAAATGCTATTACGCTTCGAAAATTTATTGTTCAAACCATATGCAAGAAATCAATGTTTCAGAGGGCAAAACCCATTTTCCTTCTAATCGGAATTTTTACTTTGTGAAATCATTCCGAATATCTCCCATTAGCTCCAAAGTCCTATAAAATCAATAATTTTGAAATAACACTCAGTTAAATTATTGGTCCACGTGCTGGCAGAATAAACGATTTTTTGTATATGGTTTGTTTCTTTTGCTTGATTGACCAGAACAATCGTAATTGCACAGAGATGGAGCATGGGAGTTGCCAACCTCAAAGTTCCAGTCCGCGATCTCTAAACTTTTCAATGGTCAATTACGGAGCCCTCCACGTCCTCACGGTCATAGGGGATGGTGAACAAATGATCAGTGGCGCCGGGAGTGGGTGGGACAGGTAGGACATGTCCTACGCACGAAAAATCATGGGTAGGACAACCTGAGCATTGTCCTACCCATGATTCTAAAGAGATAACAAACAATAAATGAAACAATCTGCACTATGTGCTATATTAATAGCTGCTTCCCATTTTTAGGATAATTTCCTATATACTGGCTTTCAAACGTACGGTTTGTCTTCATTGTCATTGACATCATTTATTCCAAAGCAATTCGAAATAGTTTATTGTCGTTAAACGTTACTTATTACAGTTTATGTATATCTTGCCAATCATCTGTCATGAAGAACATGTTAGCGACTTTTTTCAAATCTCATGGCTCATTGAGTTGGCCTGGTGTGCTTAGGAAATTGTTTTAAACTACCATGAAGAGGTTTTTTTCGAGTTTCCAGCAAAACATTTTTTAAATTCCTATAAAACAAATTCAGAATTCTCGCGAAAATTTGTTCAGCATTTCCATGGATTTTTTTTCAAAATTTTCTTTGGGAAATCTTCGGAATTTCCTCGGGAGATTCTTTGGAATTTCGTCGAAAAATTGTCCGGAATTTAATTCGAAATATCTTTAAGAAACTTTTCGGAATTCCCTCGGGAATCGCTTCCGAATTCTCCGGAGAAACTTCCCAAAATTTCCTTTGGAAACGCTTCCGGATTCCCAAGAAAGAGTCCCTCCGGTAAAAATCATCGGGAAACTCTTCAAAATTTCCTCGAGAAATACTTCGGAATTACTTTGTGAGTTTCTTCACACTGTTTTCGGGAAACTCCTCAAAATTTGCTCAAAGAACTCTATGAAATGTGCTCGACTCGTCGGAATGTTCTATAAAAACTTTATCGGGAAACCTTTCGATTTTTTTTTGGAAAACTTTTCGAAATTTTCTTGGGAAACTCTACCAAATTCCAAGAAGAAATTTGTTGAATAATTATTTGCGAGCTTCTTAGGGGAAAATGTTACACGGTTTAAACGACTGTTGTGTTCCTTGTCTTCTAAAAGGACGACAACAGTCTTTTAAATCGTGAGAAATTTGTCGGGAAGCTCTTAGAATTTATTTTAAAATTAAGAATTTACTTGGGAAACACTTCGAAATTTTTACGGGAAAATCTACGGAATCGCTTTGCGAAACCATTCCTTTCCTCGGAAAATCTTTTGAATTTCCCCGGGAAAATCCATGTTATTGATTTGAGACACTTTTCAAAATTTTCTCGGGAAATTTGTCGGAAATCCCACGGAAAATTGTATGAAAATTCTTCAGGAAACTCTTCGGATCAGATAACTATTCAGTTTTCTTTGAAAACTTTTCGGAATTTCCTCGAGAAACGATTCCGAATTTCCAAAGGAAATTTTATTTTCTCCTTTAAAAAACTCTACTAAGGGAAGAAAACTCCTCAGGAAACTCGTAGAGATTTTTTCAAGAAACTCTTTAATTTCCTTGCTAAACTTTTCGGAAGTTTCCTGAAAAGCGTTCAGAACTTCCTCAATAAACTCTTTAGAATTTATTTGGGAAACTTTTCGGAAATACCTCGGGAAACGCTTCCAAATTATCTGAAGAAACTCTTCGTAATTTCTTCAGGAAACGCTTCGGACTTCGCAAGGATTTTTTCGAATTTTTCCAGGAAGTTCCTTCCAAAAATCCTCGGGTATCTCCTCGGAATTTCGTTGGGAAATACTTCGAAGGTTCCTCGGGAAAATGTTTAGAATTACTTTGAGAAACTCTTCGGAATTTCATCGAAAAAATCTACGTACTTAATTTGGATAAACTCGTTACAATTTCATCGGGAAGCTTTCGAAATTACCTCGAAAAAATCTACGAGGTGGTTGGAATTTTCACGAAACACTCTTAAGAAATCCCTCAGGAAAATCTACGTAATTAATTTGGAAAACTTTTCAAAATTTTCTAGAGAAACGCTTTGAAACTTTCTCGTAAATTCTACGGAATTTTGTCGGTTAACTCGGATCATTATATGATAATGGAGGATATTTGACTGAACACAGATAAATTCGATCAGCATTCAGAGCTTTGTGTGAAACGTACTCTATTAATGCCTCGTTTCAAAATTGCCGTTTTCTTAAATGTTCGTTGGGGCAAATTTTGTCCTACCCACGTCTTGGAACCCGACCGCGCCTCTGCAAATGATGATGCAGTCACTTGCCCATTGCAAGCCGAGTTTACCTCTACGTTTTTAAAACGACCGTATAAAAAAATCCGTTTAAAAATATAATCGGGTGTTTCGTGCTGTGCCCTTATGCCAATCAGTGCCTGGTCTAGTTTACGGAAGACCCAATAATAAATAACGATGAATATATGTCTAAAATAAACGAAAATTATCATTGTACTTCTATTCTGATCTACTGTGATGTCCATTGGGTTAACATCGGGCATATGACAAATTTTCTCATCATGGTGGTGGTGTTTTGTATTGTCGTTTTCACGACATCGGAGCACACTAGTCTGGGATGCGATGGTAGGGAACAGCTTCGACAAGTCGGCACCAGCATTTCAAAAGGGCTAAACTGCTTTTGTAAGCAAAAGCTTTTCACGTTAAAGACGGGCTAATTTGAGCCCACTCACGTAATTCAACACAACTGATGAAAGCACCAAATACTTTTATTTTATTAAATGGCGCTTTTGAAATGGTAGTGCCGAAGTGGTTGGCTGATTTCGGTAAGTTACCAGACTCATCTGATTACTGATTTTGATGTACGGAATGAACATGTTGCTCCAGTTCGATTCATACGACTCAAACGCCGTTCGGTGTTCCAGGGAAATATTTTTTCCACAGCTCGCAAACAACTGATTTAACGTTCCCGTAGCATCATGTGTTCCGCCACATCGACATTCAGAATTTCAGGAGGCAAATTGTACATTTGCTCTGTCTCCTAAAAGACAGGAATGGGAAATTGTTTATTCTTCGCGATAATCGAATGTTTAAGGTTATGAGAGGAATTCATTCATTGTATCGCAATAGGCGTTATAGCAAGACATCATTTTGTTCAAAGGCCAATTTTTGGCATAGTCTGTTCTATGATAGTGTAAAATAAATGTCTATGACTATGTGACTAGACTCAAAATAGTGACCAAGTCACATAGAAGTGACTCGCTACGAGGCCTGCACTTACGACAAAACTAGTTTGATTTGCTGGACACGAAATTTATGCACTTCGACTGCATTTGGTCGGACTGGCACTACGCTGAAATCAACGATCAGCGTATTTTTGCGAATAGCATCCATTTCTGGATAACATTAGACAACTGTAAGCGAAGGCGACGATGAAAAACGTAACCGAATTGATTTGGAGCTAGCTTATAATTGTACTTGACTTATTATAGCTGGTAACTGTTAGAATTCGAAATGAGCGAAACCACAGCCATTGAACCTAAGCCCCAGATTCCAAAAAAACGCTTCCCGAGCAGGAGCGACAACCTCGATAATAGAAATTGGTATGATTTAGCCTTGCATAAGAGGTAAAATACCAAAAAATTATACCAAAAACTTATATGCAGAATACTTGAGGCATACAATGTTTAGGTATTTCAATACCAAACGAATAATAATTGGTTATGCATTTGGTATTGAAATTCAATTCAATAACTGGGTTTGCTATGGCTTAAGTATTGTGCATATTAGTTTTTGGTATTATTCCTTTGGTATTTTACCTCTTATGCAGGGCTAGTTCATAACAGAGTATGGTATCAATAACAGAATTAAGTATTATTAAGCCAATTTCTCCTGCTCGGGTTGGACTCGTGGCGAGTGCAGAGGTGTTCTCGTCTTGCAGTGGGCGAATGATTTCATCATCAATCCCTTCACATCTGCGATAGACCGTGAGGGCGTGGCCAGCGCCGTTATCAATCATATAAAATACTAGAGCTTTTGGATTGTGCACATTGAGGTTAGAGAACTAATCCCATGCTTCCATCCATTGGTTCCCTGTGCAATTGCGATTGTTCTGGTCAATAACGGAGTAGCAACTACGAAATGCACGGTCATCATGCTCATGCTCATCCACAGTTTCAACTTTTCGTTTCAATGAGACCAAAGCAAGCTTTTCTCGGGCCAAGTAAGATTTTTTTTTCGTTGTTTATGTTGAGGATCATCTTTCACCTATCAATCTTTCTCTACAATTTTCCCTTGGATGATAAACGAAAATCTTGCCTATTAGATGAAAATCCTTTTTCGTTTCATCACTTTTACCCACTCACTCATTTTTCGCGAGAGTTATCGCAGAACAAATACAAAATTATATGGCCGGGATTCGAACCCAGAATAGTAACAATAATAGCCGCAGTGATGCGCTTACTCTAGCCACACCACCACGCTATCTGTATGAAAGCATTAGGTTATTTTTGTTCTACATAAGCTACTACCATTTGCATTGAAGATGCCACGAAAATACTCGAATATGAAAGAAAAAGAGCAAACCAACGTTTGGCGGCAATCGAAGTGAGCGAAAAATGTTTATCATTCATCAGGCTGTTTTTCTTTCCCGAAAAGCGATTTCTCCCCGAAAATTTTCGTGAGGGAGCATCCTGTGCTCCTGAGATTGAGTGAGCGATACGAACCCTGACTCATAGCACATTGCTCTTTGTTACCTCCATGTTAATGTGGTTGTATATTCTTTCTTCCTGAACATTTATAATAATTGATATTCCTGGGTTCAAGATGATGCATGTAGATATGCAGATGATGCAGTCCTTTCACCAGCGTAGCTTTCTTCGCCTCCCATTTTTAAACGAAAGGTCGTCTGCTATAGTGAACGAGACAGTAGCAGCACAACTGGAAGCCGGGGCAACTCATGAGCCATTATATGTAACAGTAAATATCAACCGTTTCGAGAACGGGTCACGTAGCTTGGAGACTTGAGATGATGATTCAGACGACAGAATCCAAGTAAAAATTTTCATTGGTCAATACATAAATGATGTTGAAGAAGCTGTTCGGTAAGTGACGGTACACACATTTCGCCGGGGTACCGGTCAAGGACTTTCCGTCCGGGTTACCATCCTCGTCGGTTTGAATAACCGCTCCTGTTTACGTCATTGGGGGTACGAATACTGATCGAACCGATAACTGTTCGTTCGAAGCTAGGCTAGACAATCAACGCAACGGTTCTTGAGAAAAGAAATCGGGTGAACAGACTCGTCTCAATCTTCACTCTGTCATACCGGACGGATAGCAGAAGTCCCATCACACGATGCCAGGAGTGCCCAATTTACCATTCATGGCGGGATCAGCGAAGATGCTAAGACTAGTACATGTGGGAGATGTGATGAATGTTGAAGTTTTTTCCTAAAGTGCAGGATCCAGGAAAACGAAGAATCCTGGAAGCATTTGTGTGAATCAGCACCGGAAGATACATGAGCTTCATGGAGCTGGCTACACCACTAACGGATCCGCAAAAAAGAAAAGTTTTGAATGGATTTACCCTTGTCGGCTGGAGTAAATAGTCACGGATGTAACTTCCTTCCGTCTTGTCCAAGGCGGGGAGCCTTAAGTCCAGGGCATAGCAAGTATTGTCGAGTGCGACGAGTAGTGGTGACGGCTCGCTTTGTCAAATGGTGATTCTGTCGTCTTGGCAAAGACCGTTGACCGCGAAAACATGTTATTGACATAATTAGACCTCACCAACGATGCTCAATTTTCCATCTGAATGCCTTCAACATACAAAATAATTGCACGCAAATATTTGATCGGTCAATTTACTACTGAACTGGCCTACCCGGGGATCACAGAACGTATAGAACACTTCACGTCCAAAATCGCCAATCAATTAATCCACGGAACAAACTAAAAGATCGTGCCTTTCTTCCAACACGGCGGGATCAAAGGAAACGAACCCGGAATGTAAGGAGTCCTCGAATAAATGTTTCGATTTCTTGTTGGGAATAGTTGTCTTGGGACCGTTCAACCACTTTTTGACAGCAGATCAATTTTGATCAACTTCAAACCTGTAATTTAAATTAAATCTCGGATGTTGGTATCGGATAACTAACGAACTATTTTCCTAACAAATTTACTGACTACTATGTGGCCAGGCTGAATAATCGACTATGTGGCGAGGCAGGAATAATCGTCTGGATTGCTCTTCTGCAATGCAGAGAATCTTATCTACATGTATACGTAGTATACACTGTGGGGATTGTTTAAATAAAGAGGACGTTCACCGAGCAACATCGCTAACCAGCTCATGGCTTGCTATGATGTGAAAGGCATAAAGTTTCTCACCCCATTCCCGGCATAACATACAGCGTACAACTACATCGATTAATTCTCGCTTAACTTTTCAAAAGGACCTAAGTAACATTTTTTTCATGATTTAATTTGAGTACTGCAATCAAAATCTTTCATGTTGTTCTGTTGATTGCGCTATTCAAATTAATTCATGAAAAAATGTTACTTAGGTCCTTTTGAAAAGTTAAGCGAGAATTGATATTTATTGTAAGAAGCAATTTTCCCTGAATTTTATAAGCTAGGTAATATTCCAATGGGTTTACATAAATGTTTAAAGAAGCGTTTTAGTGACTTAACCTTCCGGAACTCGCATCAACTTTCATAACACGGAAACTCGCATGTTGTAAAAAGTACAACAGTCCGAAAATCCACCATATTGAAGCCAATTAAAATGATATCGAAGTGATTTTTTCGGGAAAATAATAAAGATATATACTCTCATTAAGGACATTATTTAGGTTCAGTTAATCTTATGCTGGTCCTCCGGAAGATCCAGAACCAACGGAATACCGGTGAAAATAGTTAATTTCCTTAATTATCGGCTCGATGTGTCCTATAGATAACATATCCAAGAATCCCGGCAAAGTGAAAATGAATACAGAATTCATCTATAACCCTCTTGTGACTCTGTAAGTCAAGGAAATAATTGATTTGGAACTCGTCCACTTGGCGGCGCTAGTTTATATGATACTACCAGTTCGGTTCGACATCTCGCGATCTATGTGATTTAGAAAGTCGCCGTATTCTACAAAGTTGTTCGGGGGTTTGAAACCAATATGTTGAGAAACCATTTGGTTTAGAATTCACCCGCAAGGCGGCGCTAGTGTATATGCGAGATCAGTTTGATTCGATATCTTTGGATCTGTGGCATTTAGAAAGTTGCCGTCTTCTACAAAGTTGTTCGAGGGCTTGAAACCAATATGTTGAGAAATCGTTTGCTTTAGAATTCATCCGCAAGGCGGCGCTAGTGTATATGCGAGATCAGTTTGGTTCCAAATCTTTGGACCTGTGGCATTTAGAAAGTTGCTGTCTTCTACAAAGTTGTTAGGGGGTTTGAAACCAATATGATGAGTAACCATTTGGTTTAGAATTCACCCGCAAGGCGGCGCAAATGTATATGCGAGATCAGTTTGGTTCGATATCTTGGAATCTGTGTAATTCAGAAAGTTGCCGTCATTTACAAAGTTGTTCGGGGATCATTCGCAAGGCGGCGCTTGTGTGTATAAGAGATCAGTTTGGCTCGATATCTTGAGATCTGTGGCATTTAGAAAAATGCCGTCTTCTACAAAGTTGTTCGGGATTGGAAACCAATGTGTTGAGAAACTGTTTAATTTAGAATTCATCCGCAAAGTGGCGCTAGTGTATATGAGAAACCATTTTCCTCGATATTTTGGGATCTTTAGGATTTAGAAAGTTGTTATCCTGTACTAAGTTGTTCGAGGATTGGTAATCAATATGTTTAGAAACTGTTTAGTTTAGATTTCATCCGCAATGTGGCACTAGTGCATATGTGACCACCAGGTAAGTTATATTCCCCCGGATCTGTGACAGTAAAGGAGGAACTTGTCTTCTTCACAGCTGTTCTGGGATTGGAAACCAATATGCTGAAACACTGTTTAGTTTGGAATATATCTCAGGATCTATAGGATTTTGAATGTTGCCGTTATTTACCAAGTTATTCGAGAATTGGAAACCAAAGTGTTGAGAAAATCGGGCTAGGTAGTTATATGGCTGCCGCTTCCGCATCATACACAGTATGTCTTGAACCCACTAACTGATATAATTTGAAATGAACAAAATGCTCGTTTCCTGCATTCAATTAGAATTTCGCCAATAGCTTTCCTGACACTTTGGCAACTTAACTAAAACCTAACTCAAAAATTTCTATAAAATTCCGCGAGAACTCGTGGCTAGCAGGTTTCAGTCCCCTACATTAACTTGCATTGACCCAACAAATGAGGTCACAAGGTATTGTACATTGAAGATAAATGCTAGTACTCAATAGGCATCTGATGGTTCTCTGTGCAAGGACAGCTAATCTGGACATAATAGAGTATCAACTACGGGCCGTCATTCAAGCTCAAGCTCAATTAGAAACCAACGGGTGGAATAGCTTGTTAGCTTTGATTTCATCAGCTTATGTAGTTTCGTTAGATATCTCCGGATCTACGAGATTTCGGAAGTTGTCTACTTGTCCGGGCATTGGAAATTAATATGTTAAAAAACTATTTAGTTTGTATGGAATGCATCTACTTTATGGTGTTTTTGAGTAGGTATGATACTACAATAAATTACTTTTAGAAATTCAAGTAGCATTGAAAATATATCATCCTTGTTGAATAACTCTACTTAGATATTCAATAACTCCCACATACCTCATTTTCTTATCAATATCAATGACTATTATTTTGGTATTATGATAAAAAAAAACTCATAATTCATTTGTTATTATTATACCACAGATGAGCTTACCTATGGTAAAGGTGATGACCTTTATAGAATTATTGTGTGGTAAAAAGAACTGGCTACAGCTTAACACTCAGGTCATTATTAGAAAGGGTTTGGAAAAAAATGCGCTGCTCCTGGACAAACTTTACGGAATGACTTTTCACGACGTTTCGGGTTATCTGGAAGACCATCTAGTGCCCATCTGTGGTCATGACTGTGTAAGAATTGAGAATCACCTCTAAGATCACCTTCAGAAATGGTTGAGCAAAAATTGCCCTGCTCTAGAATGAACTTTACAAAATGACCATTTTGCAAGCGTTCCGGGTTTTTCGGAGGACCATTTGGTGCCCGTCTACGGTCATAGACAGTAAAGAACTGTGAATTAACTCCAAGATCACCGTCAGATGTAGTTTAGAAAATAATTGCGCAGATTTGGGACGAACTTGATCAAAAGACAATTTCTACGGACGGGTTTTTCGGAAGGCCGTCTGGTGGCCCTCCTTAGCCGTGCAGTAAGATGCGCGGCTACAAAGCAATACCATGCTGAGGGTGATTGGGTTTCATTCCCGGTCGGTCTAGGAAACTTTCGGGTTGGAAACTATCTCGACTTCCCTGGGCACAAAAGTATCATTATGCTAGCGTTAGCGTCATGATATACGAATGCAAAAATGGTAACTTGGCTTAGAAACCTCGCAGTTAATAACTATAGAAGTGCTTAATGCACACTACGCTGCGAAGTGAAGGGGAAGTGGGGGATGTAATGCCAATAAGAAGAAGAGTCTGGTTGCTACCTGCGGTCATAGCCGGTAAAGTACTATGAATTAACTCCAAGATCACCGTCAGTTATAGTTTAGAAAAAAATGCGCTGCTCTGGGACGAACTTCACAAAATGACCATTTTTACGGACGTTCCGGATATTCCGGAAGGTCGTTTGGTGGCCACCTGCGGTCATAGCCAGTAAAGTACTATGAATTAAATCCAAGATCACCGTCAGCTATAGTTTGGAAAAAATTGCGCTGCTCTGGGACGAACTTTACCGAATGACAAATTTTACGGACGTTCCAGATTTTTCGGAAGATCGTCTGGTGGCCACCTACGGCCATAGATGAGTGAGAACTGCAACATAACTCCCAGGTCATTGTCAGAAACGATATAGAAAAAATCGCGCTATTTTAGAATGAAATGTTAAGACAATAAATGAATTATTCATTATTGGTCACTTTTCTCCGTGCACCTGAGCCTTTAATCAGTTATATTTACCCGAGCCTTCTATCAAATCGCTTTTGATATCTTCGCAATTGATAAAGAACTAATTTTGTGAGGAATACATAATGGTTTGGTGCAAATTGGTCAACGGACTAAAAAGATATCTCACTTTTATTCAATGTGTTGTACTTTTTACAACGGTGCGAGTCCAGGAAGGTTAAATTAACGAGGTGCAGCACGTTTTTCAGTTTCGGCGATTGCTTTTCCGCCACACTACAAATCACCCCGGTATAAACAACATTTCTCTCAATCTCTTTTCTCTCATGCAAATGTTTTTTGATTTTTAATTTTTAATGGAAAATAAAATTTATTTTGTGGAAAATTTTGTGATTGTTATATTTTCGTGGAAAATATTGTAATTATGTATTGACTTATTTATTGAAATTTTAGATTATTTTAATAAAAAAAAAAGATTTCCATTTGGATAGTTCTTCTTTTATAATTCCAATTTTCAATATAAAATTGCTAATCAATTTTTGTTTTGTTTTTAGTTCTTTTATGTTTATGGAAATTTAGCATTGTACAGGGAAATTTTATTTCATTGTTCCTACTCTGATATTTCCTAACTCTTCATGGAAAATTTCTAATTTGTTTTAATAAAAAAAAATGATTGGCTGAAATTTTCATTTTTTAATTTATTTTTTAAACGAATTTCAAAACACGACATTTTTCGCCCAATTTCGACCCTCCGGAACCTCCGTGAACCGACTGAAAGCTGTGTGTGAGGTTGAATTCACACACCGAAGTGGTTCAAGTTGTTTGAGCTTCTCCTCAACGGCCACTGAGCACGTGAGAAGAGGTGACGCGCGCGCTTATACACCATGGTATGGAGCAGCAGAGAGCACTGGAAAGTAAATTGAGCAAGTTAGCTACCTTTGTTTTGTGTGCACCTTTCGTCGTTGCTTTGATGCACATCAGAGGTGTTCAGGTTTCAAGTAGGTAGGTACGGCATTCGACGGTCGAGCGTTCTAATGTCGTTGTCCTGTTCGTCAGATGTTGTTAACCGGCTTTTCAACATTTTCGAACGATGATAGCGCAGTCCAACAGATGGTCAACGAGGGTTGAAGATGGTTGGATTAAGATACCATTGTGTCTAGAAGACGTACTTGGCTTGTCGATACCATCGCCTCTTAAGGTTCCGGACTTCTGGTTCAGTAAATGCCAGCGCGCAAAACATTTCTTAACGTTACACAATTCAAGTGGTGGAAGTTTATTATATGCGTTTATTAGCTTTGTGTGCAATCGTCTTGAATTATCTTTAGTTCTCGTGCATGCTTTGACGACAGTATCTATTACAATTGGACTAAGTACTGCGACTTTGATGTTGCTACAGTATGCAATTGACACAGCAGTAAACGCGCCATGAATGGTAAGTGGGTCAATTTAACGGCCGTGCTGTGATGTAACAGCCCTTGTTGAAAAAAGTCGCATCTTCAGATGACAATGGGTGGGACACGTACTGGTGCTTCTGTTTTGCTTTTGGTTAGTGGACGGACAATTTTATAAAAGAAGCGATTTATTTGATTATAGACGAGACAATCTAACTTCCCACTTCCAGTCACTTTGCGACGATAAAAAAGTATATAGCTGCAACTTTTGTTATTTGACATGCATCTCATCGACGCAAATATTTGTCCAATTGTGCAGCTTGAATATTTATAATATTTCTAGATTTGATAACGTGAAATAAGTGAAAATTAAACTTTGTGTACGAGAAAGGCGAACAATATTTTCATTTATGAAAAGTTTACTATATTACTGTATGTATTCCGTTTTCTGGTACAAATAAGAAGGTTACGGTTACAAATAAGTAGAATAAAGTATCAACTCCGCCAAAACCTATGCACTAATAGTGTACGGGCTCAAGGGGCCTTCTACAGCGTGAAGATAAAATTATGTCATTTTCTTTTTTTATTTTAGTATTATTTTTGGCTTAAGCAACCGTAAAGCAACCACCTAATCGACAGTCTAGTTCTTACTAAACGGAATTAGTAAGATTTTACAGATTTTTATTATATTAAGGCATTGTGAAGGCCTAATGTGATGGATTAAGACAAACGAACTTAAATCACTATTTTTGTATTTGGAAAATGTTAATTGAAAGAATATATAAATATCGCGGAAAAATACTCACCTATCGATTGCTCATAGCTCGGATTGTTCATCATATCTGTGAAATGTCTATGCCCAAATGATCTTGAAAACCACAACCCCAATAAGGCGATTCAAGGTCCACTTTCGGTCATGGTCTTCCGCATTACGTAGATGGTCACTCAAAAAAAAAGCTGCGAATCATATACAATACATGTTCTGTAAACAGAATTTCATTCGACAATATCGAGTACGGGCACCAAACGGCTACAACAACACATGACTACAGATCCATAAATAAACGTATCCAAAGGGCATCAGCCACCATCATCGATAGGCTGCTGCTACGGAGTTCTCTCGAGAAGAGTATTACAAACTTGCATCTACATCCAGCACACCACTTCACACTTCACCACCACACTCACAAGGGGCCACAAAAAGCGGCTTGCCGTTGCCACTAAAATAATAAAATAAACAGCAAAAGCCCCGTACCCAAAGCCAATCGAAAGCACCATGCATAAACACTGTATTTACACAGCCAACAAACACCGCGCGGCCTATCGAATCGCGCTTACTCAACTCAAACGAGTCAGCGCAAAACTGAGCCGCTAAATTTGCTTAATTGTTTAACCATGCCAATAATAACAACAGCACCAGTAAGCAGCCACTCGATTGCATACAGCGCTCTTCCCCAAACAACGTTCAAATTTGATAAGACGCGCAGCTTATTGATTATGATTCCGTACCGTTTTAGAAGCGGATGTGCGACATCCTTCTCCCCAGCTCCTTACTTTCTCACTAAGCTCACCGAACGCGACGAATTGTAGCTGACAGCGTTCGCAGCATAACAACAGCAGAATGGCTCGGTGCGACGCTCTTGACTAAATTAAAGTCAGAAAAACACTCGACTCGACTCAACTCATCGACTCCATTCATTCATTCTTCCTTGCTTCCATCGGACGGAGAACGAACCAAGAGAGTCTGAGGTGTGCGGCCACAGGTTCATGGTGTTATGCTCAGGTTCGCAGGTAGAGCTGACGGAGTGTGCTAAGCGGACTACAGTTTTTCCTTTAATAAGGAGTACTCGAGCGTCCATGTCGGTTGATTTGTAACAATTAGATGTTTATTCGTTTTGGGAGAAGTCTGTGCACCATACTTTAGTAATGCAGAGAACTGAATACTTATGACTGAGCACTTTGATATTTGGAATTGGATTTATCAAAAAGATTTGTCGCTCATCTTTCGTTACAAGTTGATTCAAAACAACTGTTCTATTATGTAGGGAGTCTGTTATCGGAAGTGTAAAATTACAATTGATCAACTTCAACCCCCATTCCATGGAAGCGCATATTTTACGAGGAAACTGTACCTTTTACGCTCATTTGCGACGAACGTTTTTATGGGTTTCAGAGTAAAAGACCAATGATCAAAATGTGGTTGTGAGAGAAATAAGGATGTTTGTTTATCCACTGCATTCATATACTGAAGCTTACGGTGAGGGATTATTATGGGATGTTTTATCCTATAAAGTATTACAGGACGTAAAATAGTTGTTCCAATTTCTACTATGAGCGTGTCATGAGAAAACGGAACTCCTGACGGCATTTCCAACAATAAATTTATCCAAGAATATCTTTGAACATTCCTCCAATTATTTTTTCGGAATCTAGTCAAGGGATTTTTCCAGAAAATCCTCTGGAAATTACTTCGGAGATAAATCCAGCAATTCCTTTGAAGATTCCCCAATACATTCTTTTGAAAATACTAAGAAAATTTCAAAAATATCTTCGGAAAAAAGAAGTTTTTTTCATAAATTTCTTTGGAAATTTAATTAAGAATTCCTTTTACTTTTTTATTTGAAATTTTATTTCGGAAATTCCTTAGAAACTTCATCCAGGAAATCCACCCGAAATTCTTTAATTAAAACAATATGAAATTTCTTCCGAAATTCCTGCAGGAACTTTTCCGGAAATTTTGTTGGATGAGATTTTTTGATAATTTATTAAAGTTTGAAATAGGAAATGCTGAATTTATTTTCAGAAGAGTTTCTAAAGGAAATTTCGAAAGAATATCCAGTTGAAATTTACGAAAGAACTTTTAAACTAATTTCCGAACAATCCTAAAAGAATTTCAGAAGTGACTCCCGAAAAAAAAATCTCAAAAGAATACTGCCGCTAACCGCAAGTCAGCCATATACAGATAAGTCTGGCTTGCAGTTAGCGGCAGAATAGGTCTCAAGGAAGAGGAAGAAATTTCGTAAGAACTCCAATAATAATAATAGGAATACTGTAAGAATTTATTTAAGAAATTCCTGCAATAATTGCAATTTCTAAAAAAAAGTTCGAAGCAATTTCTAAACTAATTTCCGCAGATATTCCTAAAACCATTTCCTAAGGAATTCTCCTAATGGAATTTCGGAAGATTTTCTTGAAGCAATTTTCGTGGGTAAACAATTTTCGATGGTATTTCTAAAAGAATTTCCGGAGAAATTCCTAAATTAATTCGTTAAGAAATTTTCAAAGAAATCTCGGAAGGAGTTTAACTGAAGAAATTCTCAAGACGCAAGTATTGCTTAAGGATTTTTTAAAAGGAATTTTTGAAGGAATGTTATCTTGATGTATTTCCAAAAAATGTCTATCTACAAAGTAGTTTTCTGATAATTTGCCGAATGAATCCCTGGAGGAAATTCCAAAGAAATTATTGGAGGATTTCACATAGTAATACAAGAAATTCGGAAATTCCTTCAGGAGTTCCATCGGAAATTCATATTGGAATTCGTTCTGAAATTTCTGAAACAATTTCTAGCGGAATTACGGGAATCAATGGTATGGAATTCCCGATGGAACACCTGGAAAAATTTCTGAAAGTATTGCTAAAGAAATTCCTCAAATAAATTCCTGAGGAGTTTCTTAAATAATTCTTAGAAATTTTTTGAGAAAAATTTCAAAAGAATTTCTCAAGGAATTTTTTAAGGATGGGGAACTGTTCCGTTTTCCATATCTTCTTCTTCTTCATCTTATTGGCATTACATCCCCCACTGGGACATTGCCGCCTCGCAAGGGCGTAGCCAGAGGGCGGAATGGTGGAATGGTGGAAAGATTGAACGGGCACTGAAATGAATTCCCTTAAACATGTGCACTTTACGATCCAATCATATTCAAAAATAGGTGGTTGAAATTCAAAAGATTCCAAAAAACTTATTAGGGTATCCAGCATTCATAATATATGAAAGTTCAAAACAACTCGAAACATTTTTCCTTGAAAAGTTTGTATTCTGCTTGAAATTTCTTTATTCATTTTTTTGACTTTATTAGCAAGACTTTTAGCCCAAGGCTAGCTCGTCTCGTATTTATTTAATTTTGAACCTCAATAATAAAGGTCTTTATATTTTTCACTATTTCTTGAATGAATAGTTTTTAAAATCATAAACCACTCTTCTGAAATGTTTTTGTGAGGCTCGATCTTTATAACAATATAAATTTACTCTAGGATGCCAAAATCTGGAATTAACTTTGGAAATGAAATATTATTTTTAGATTTTAATATTATGTTTCTCTAAAACCCAGTGTTCTCTATCAGACACAATATTTCAATGCTTTTCAAAAAACCACGCGTAGCCAAGCTTAGCCAAGATTCCTAAGTCAGGGTCTATCAATTCTTCTAAGAAGAAAAGACGATGGTACCTTACGGCCCAGAACCACCCACGAGGACTTTCCGTGAAATGATTGTAAGTTTTTTTTATGTTGCGGAAAACCCAATGGCTAGCCGACCATAGGATTGCCGGATAGTCTCTTCTGTCCTCAGTTGGTCAAGGCTGGATGGCAATAACGCGTTGCTATTGTACAATGGTAGCACAATAGTGCGTCGCGCGTCACGTCTAATTTGGCCAACCCTGAAAAATGAATATTTGCCAAAAACTATCGATTAGTTTCTACAGCGAAGAAGCATAAAGGATATATCTCCTGTTACAGCAAATAAAACCCTCGGAAATTTATTTTCGGAGTTATGCGAGAAACAGGCCGAATTGGGAACATGGTCAAAACTGGTACAGTTACCCTAGTGAAATCCTCGAGGATTTCGTTATGGAATTCTTTTCGCAATTACTTCAGTATATCCTTCAAGAATCCCTCAAGAAATTTCTTTATGTCCAAGTATTTCCCAAGAAATTCTTCCAGGTATTTTTCCGGGAATTCCTTCAGGTACTTCTCCAGGAATTCCTTCAGGAGTTTCTCCGAGAATTTTCCGCGGAATCATTCTGGAATTCTTTCCGTATTTCACTCGGAATTTGCTCCAGAATTTCATTTGGAAATTACTTTGAGAGTTCCTCTAGGATATCTGCCAAGAGTTCTTCCAGGATTTTCTTCAGAACAAACTCCTGGGAATTCATCCGGTAATTTCTTCAGCAATTCATCTGGGAATACTTTCAGGATTTCACCTGGTTACCTCTCCATTAATTCCTCCTGGTATTTTTCCTGGAATTCCTTCATATATTTCTTCGGAAATTCCTTCAGGAACTTCTCCAATAATTATTTCAACACTTCCTTGTGCACGGAGTTCCTCCGTGAGCTTCTCGAAGTTTTTCTTCTTCACAGAATGGAATTTCGGAAGTTCCTCGAGAAATTCAACTCCAACTATTCCAACTGCTGTTCCTCTGAAATTTCGTTCGGGAGTTCCACCAGTAGTTCCTCAAGGAATTTATTCAGGCTTTTTTTCAGAAATTCATTTAGTCTTCTTAAGGAATTTATCTACAAATTCCTCCAGAAGTTCCTCCGAAATTTTTTTCCGGGAGGTCCTCTAAAAATGTTTACATTCTTACAGAAATTCCCCCAGAAGTTCAACCGGTAGTTCCTCCGAGCATTCTCTGAGAATTTCTCCGGGAGGAACTGCCGGTAAAACTCTCGGAAGAATTCTATTGGAACTGCCGGTGGATCTCCCGGAGGAATTCTCGAAGGAACTGCCGGAGGAACTTCCGTAGCAGCTCCCGGAGGAATTTCAGGAGGAATTCCTATAGGAACTCCCAGAGAAACTATCGGAATAGCTTCGGGAGGAATTTCCAGCTAAATTTCTGAAGCCTAAATGATTTGCTGAAAAAGTCTGAATAATTTCCCATAATATTTTTAGGAATTCCACAGCGCAGTTTTTCAAAAAAATGAGAAACAGCACGAATGAATTATCTGAAGAATTCCCTGCAAAACTTATGAGGATTGGAGGATTTCTTGGAGTAAATAATGGTGGAATTTTCGGATCACTTCCCGGTGAAATTCCTGAAGACATTGCCGAAGAAGTTGCTGGAGACAATCCTAAAGAATCCCAGATAGAATTACCGATAGAATGTCTGGAGCAATTGTCGAAATAATTCATGGAGAAAGCTTGTATTTTTTTTCCGAGAGAATTTGTTTAGAAATTCAGATGTATGGTTCGTTACTAGCTTCATGAAACTCCTAAAAAATTTAAAATTTGGAAGATCAAAAAAAATTATCCACTGTATGGAAAGGAAAACAAATTAATCAAGTGATTGGTAATAGGGCAATTGAATTTAAAATTTTGCGTTACCATAAAAATGGGAGAGCTCTACAGAAAAATAGGCTGCTAATGTCGATGACTGAACTTGAGAAGAGAAAATCTGAGCTCATTTAGAAGAACAATGTAATTTATTGAATAAAACAGTATACTGACACTTCAATCGACTGCTGACCAGCGTCGGTGTCGACTAACAATATCCTGTTCTGAAAATAGCTTTTCAGAATCCTGCACAAATAATCCGGGACTCTCAAGCGATGCAGGGAATCAGCTATAGCTGCCCAGCTAGCGTTATTAAATGCATTCTTTACATCTGGTATAATCAATGTACAGTACCTAATACCTCTCCTATATAGGAGTTCGAATATTCGAATATTCGAACCACGCGTTATCTTAGCTGATTTCGTTACCGACCGAATTGCTTCGATGGTAGAACGGCCTTTACGGAACCCATACTGGTTGCTTGATAAGCCAGCAGCACACTCCGTATAGTCCGTCAATCTATTCAGGATCACCCTCTCTAACAACTTACCAGTTGTGTCGAGTAGGCAAATTGGTCTGTATGTCGAAGGCTCTCCAGGGGATTTCCCAGGCTTAGGCAATAGCACCAACTTCTGCCGTTTCCAACGATCTGGGAAGTTTCCTTCGTCCAGGCAACGTTGGAGGCAGCTCCTGAACATATCTGGAGCAGCAAGAATCGCGTGCTTAAGGACCAGGTTAGGAATACAATCCGGCCCTGGTGCCTTGTTTAGTTTAAGTTTTCTTGCAACGGCGATAAGCTCATCGTTAGTCACTAGCAGTACCACGTTCACTGACTCGTACGATGTGGCGGGCCAGTCCGATGAGTCATGGGCCAAACACAGTTGATACGTTTGCGTGCGTTTTGACAGTTTTCTCATGGGAAAACTGTCAAAACGCACACAAACGTATCCATTGTGTTTGGCCCATCATGCTTCGGGAACACACCTTCAACGATCCTGGCTAACATCTCCGGGGATTTCTCAGGAGGTGTGCTGTTGGTCCTAGCCATCACTATCCTGTATGAATCACCCCATCCTACACAGCTCTTCAAAGCAGGCTCTCTTACTACATTTGATTTCGTAGTTCAGAGCTCTGCTCGCTATTTGGAACATCCGGCGTCTTTGTAACCTGTCCGCTTCGGTTCTAGCACGTCACAGCTATCGTGTGCACCGTCCATCAGTGCACCGGTTTGCGGTTGCCAGTTGGCATAGTCCTCCTGGGCATTGTCACGTCACACGCTCGTGTTAGGACATCAGATAAATCATCACCACTAAGGCCTATAGTCCGATTTTCCCACCGTAGTGATTCTTCCAGCAGTTCTGGGTCGAACTGCGAGGTACGCCATCCTAGATCAGCCTTACTGACCCGCCTTGTGTTTCTGTTGGGGGTATAGCTGACTATAAAACGTATTTGAACCGAGATGCCATCAGTGGCAGTGGATTACCCACGCGTTGAAGTCACCTGCTACAACAAATGGTTTAATACCAGTTAGTCTCCGTACAAGGTTATCTAACTCCCTAGTATACTGCTCTATCGTGGAGACACGACCACAGTACGCTAGACAGGTGCTTTCCCTACTAAGCTACGAAGGACCTCCGTCGTCCTCTGCAGCTTAGCGAGTACTGATGAAACCAAATTCCCAGTACCAGGTACCAGCCGAACTCTCGCAATACATTTTCAGAACTAACTCTCTCATATCATGTATTTTTGTAACCCCTTGGCACGGGTCGCTTGATACCGTACGATTAGGGGTTTGGGGAAGTCATATTATTAGCTGCACTGAAGTGCTCTTGACAATATGACCAGATTTACACCGTTACACACTGATCAAAAGTATCTATATCCCCAGTGTAGCGGGACCCTAATATGCATGAACATGGGCTATTTCAACGCGAAAATCGGCTTCGACAACATGGACTATGTGCGTGTCTTGGGACGTCATGGTCTTAGCGAAATAAGTTTTTTTTTTTTTTTCCTTTATTAAAGTGTACTTAGCGAAATAAGTGAAAACGGTGAGCTGTTAGCAGAATTCTGTGGCAATATCGACATGGTGATTAGAGGATCGTCTTTCCCCATCGATCAGGGGCAGGTCAGGTTCACGTGGGTCTCTCATGGTAGACAAACTGAAAAGCAAATCGACCACATCTGCATCAGCCGAAAATGCAGACGGAGCCTTATTGATGTACGGAATAAACACAGTGCTGATATCTCGTCCAAGTCCAGGAGGTTTGCGCAGGCCCAATAAGCCGCCTTTAAAAACAACTATTACGAACGACATAGAAGATAATACGACTCGATACAATCGGCAACGACTTAGGCGACGAATAAAGGATCACGATTGGAAGCTTGGAACATGGAACTGCAAGTCGCTAGGCTTCGCAGGTTGCGACAGGATAATCTACGATTAATTACGTCCCCGCAACTTCGATGTCGTAGCGCTGCAGGAAATCTGCTTGACAGGACAGAAAGTGTGGAAAAGCGGGCATCGAGCGGCTACCTTCTATCAAAGCTGTGGCACTACCAACGAGCTGGGAACCGGCTTCATAGTGCTGGGAAAGATGCGCCAACGCGTGATTGGGTGGCAGCCATTCAACACAAGGATGTGCAAGCTGAGGATAAAAGCCCGTTTCTTCAACTACAGCAACATCAACGTACACTGCCCACATGAAGGGAGATCCGACGACGAGAAAGAAGCGTTCTATGCGCAGCTGGAGCAGACATACGATGGATGCCCACTGCGGGACGTCAAAATGGTCATCGGTGACATGAACGCTCAGGTTGGAAGGGAGGAAATGTATAGACCGGTCATCGGACCGGATAGTTTGCATACCGTATCGAACGACAACGGCCAACGATGCATAAACTTTGCCGCCTCCCGCGGAATGGTAGTCCGAAGCACTTTCTTCCCCCGCAAGAATATCCACAAGGCCACATGGAAATCACCTAATCAAGTAACGGGAAACCAAATCGACCACGTTCTAATCGACGGTAAATTCTTCTCCGACATCACGAACGTACGCACTTACCGCAGTGCGAATATTGAATCCGACCACTACCTCATCGCAGTATGTCTGCGCTCAAAACTCTCGACGGTGATCAACACGCGTCGGAGTCGTCCGCCGCGGCTTAACATTGGGCGGCTACAAGACGGTAGACTAGCCCAAGACTACGTGCAGCAGCTGGAAGTGGCACCCTCCTCGGAAGAGCAGCTAGGCGCAGCATCTCTTGAAGATGGCTGGAGAGATATTCGATCCGCCATTGGAAGCACCGCAACCGCTGCACTAGGCACGGTGGCTCCGGATCAGAGAAACGACTGGTATGACGGCGAATGTGAGCAGTTAGTTAAGGAGAAGAATGCAGCATGGGCGAGATTGCTGCAACACCGCACGAGGGCGAACGAGGCACGATACAAACGGGCGCGGAACAGACAAAACTCGATTTTCCGGAGGAAAAAGCGCCAGCAGGAAGATCGAGACCGTGAAGAGACGGAGGAACTGTACCGCGCTAATATCGCACGAAAGTTCTATGAGAAGTTGAACCGTTCACGTAAGGGCCACGTGCCACAGCCCGATATGTGTAAGGACATAAACCTTCTTACGAACGAGCGTGAGGTGATCCAAAGGTGGCGGCAGCACTACGAAGAGCACCTGAATGGCGATATGGCAGACAACGGTGGCGGTATGGTAATGAACCTAGGAGCACGCGCGCAGGACATGCGACTTCCGGCTCCGAATCTCCAGGAAATCCAGGAGGAGATCAGCCGGCTGAAAAACAACAAAGCCCCTGGAGTTGACCAACTACCAGGAGAGCTGTTTAAACACGGTGGTGAAGCACTGGCTAGAGCGCTGCACTGGGTGATTACCAAGGTTTGGGAGGATGAGGTTCTGCCGCAGGAGTGGATGGAAGGTGTCGTGTGTCCCATCTACAAAAAGGGCGATAAGCTGGATTGTACCAACTACCGCGCAATCACATTGCTGAACGCGTAGGCGGCGACAAGGTACTCTTCCAAATTCTATGCCGCGGACTAACACCAATTGCAAGAGAGTTCGTGGGGCAGTACCAGGCTTGATTTATGGGTGAACGTTCTACCACAGACCAGGTGTTCGCAGTACGGCAGGTATTGCAGGAATACCGCGAATACAACGTGCCCACACATCATCTATTTATCGACTTCAAAGCCGCAAATGATAAAATCGATCGGGACCAGCTATGGCAGTTAATGCATGAAAACGGATTTCCGGATAAATTGATACGGTTGATCAAGGCGACGATGGATCGGGTGATGTGCGTAGCTCGAGTTTCAGGGGCATTCTCGAGTCCCTTCGAAACGCGTAGAGGGTTACGGCAAGGTGATGGTCTTTCGTGTCTGCTATTCAACATCGCTTTGGAGGGAGTAATACGAAGGGCAGGGATTGATACGAGTGGTACGATTTTCTCGAAGTCCGTCCAGTTATTTGGTTTCGCCGACGACATTGATATCATGGCACGTAACTTTGAGAGGATGGAGGAAGCCTACATCAGACTGAAAAGCGAAGCTAAACGGATTGGACTAGTCATCAACACGTCGAAGACGAAGTACATGATAGGAAGAGGCTCAAGAGAGGTCAATGTGAGCCACCCACCACGAGTTTCTATCGGTGGTGACGAAATCGAGGTGGTTGAAGAATTCGTGTACTTGGGCTCACTGGTGACCGCCGATAACGATACCAGCAGAGAAATTCGGAGACGCATAGTGGCTGGAAATCGTACGTACTCCGCAAGACGCTCCGATCGAATAGAGTTCGCCGCCGTACCAAACTGACTATCTACAAAACGCTTATAAGACCGGTAGTTCTCTACCGACACGAGACCTGGACGATGCTCGTGGAGGACCAACGCGCACTGGGAGTTTTTGAAAGGAAAGTGTTGCGTACCATCTATGGTGGGGTGCAGATGGCGGACGGTACGTGGATTAGGCGAATGAACCACGAGTTGCATCAGCTGTTGGGAGAACCATCCATCGTTCACACCGCGAAAATCGGAAGACTGCGGTGGGCCGGGCACGTAGCCAGAATGTCGGACAGTAATCCGGTGAAAATGGTTCTCGACAACGATCCGACGGGAACAAGAAGGCGAGGTGCACAGTGGGCAAGGTGGATCGATCAGGTGGAGGACGACTTGCGGACCCTCCGCAGACTGCGTGGTTGGCGAAGTGAACCGAGCTTTATGTGCAGCACAGGCCACTCCGGCCTTAGTCTGATGATAAATAAAATGATATCTCGTCTGACCATCTCCTTCTAATTTACGAGATCTAAATACGCATTGCTCGGATTCAGTAACGGGAGGAGAGACTCGGACGACGATTCAACACACGCCGACTAGAAGATCCAACTGTGAAAAGAAGAAGGTGCATTGAAGAACTTGGAACACGGGCAGCGTATGTTCCGGAAGGTTGCATCATTGAAGAGCAGTGGCCGGCCATCAAGAATTCCTTTTTCGAAACAAGCGAGAACAGCCTGGATGAGTTGCGCACTCCATGGAAAGACTGGATTACAGATAAAACCTGTCGGAAAATTGAGGAATGTTAGAGAAGCAAAGGCCACGATAGAGCGGACAAGAACCAGAGCAGCCAAGTACAAGTTCCGTCAACGGTATTCGGCTCTAGAGAAGCTGCTGTAAACAGGAGAATGACATGTGTCGGCGTCGCATGAACCACGAGTTATTCCAGGTTTTTAGAGGGTTGGATATTGTTAAGCTTATACAACACGGCAAACTACGGAAAGGCCGCGAACACGATGATTTTTTGGAGTAGAAGAGGACATGATGGCACTGCATTGAATGTTCAGGACGACTGGAAGCTATTGATCCAGGGTCGAGTCTAGTGGCCAGTGGCAAGTTGTATTCCCGAAATTTATTAATGAACATTCGCATTCGTCCTTTCCAGCAGCTTTACTATTTTCAGATCATTACTGCCTTCCTTACCTCTTGCAGCGTTGGTGGTTCCACGGCTTGACCGTCGTCGCAGACTATGCACGTTGTGAAAATATGGATTATTACGCGAAATTTCATGTACCTCTGATTTTTTTCACAGAAAGTAAGGCCAAGTCATTAGGAGAGACTGGGGAGACTAGATCCCCTTTTCTGATTTTCGATGAATCACAGCCAAAAATAAATGAACATACGCGATTTCCACACATACTCTCTAAGAAATATATTATTTAACTTTACTGCTGTATGACAGTCCTTAAATTATTGTTGTTATTGATACACAATCGAAGTTTTGGAGTGCTGTCAAAAATCGACTTTTAAAATATTCGGGGGAAATTGATGCCTCTCCAAGAACTTGCTTTGATAAAATAAAAAAGGCGCCCTCAGTTTTTTTTTTAATATTTTTCCTTCGAAATGCGCGGAATTTTTGAATAGCTGTGCATATACATGAACGATTTTTGTTTTTGAAGTCGACAGCACATGCATTTTAAAAATTTGGGGGGACCCCTTTCTATGATATCTACGGAATCAATATTTTTTTCCTGCTAACCATTCATCAAATCTGTGAAATCTACAAAAAATTAGAGGCCTGAGAAAAGATTTATATTTTTTTGAATTTTTTCGCCAAATTTTTGTATGGGTGACTAATACGGGAATCAAGTGTCCCCATATTGAGGCAATAACTTCAAATCCAAATATCCTTAAACTTTGATGGAATGTAGACATTCACATCAGTACAGATCATTAAGCATATTTATCACTTTGTGCTGTGATAAAACGAAAGCATTTGGTCGTTGTTATGAAAAGTTGTTCAAATATGGGCCTATAAAAAAATCTTTAGGATGGTCAAAACATACAAACCGCCCTGAAGAATAAATAAGGTTGGCAATCCAAAAAATAACTCAACCCGTTAAGGTCATTTGTCTAGAGGATCTATACTAAAAAATACGCTAGAAAAAAAACAACTTTAGTTCCTTATAAAACAGGGAGTGTTTAAAAATATTTCACCGGCAATTTTTTTGAACAAAGGTGTTCTATTGTTGTCTTCTCCAGGGCATGTTTTTCGCGTAAAGAAACACTTTTCTAGG
Source organism: Armigeres subalbatus (assembly GCF_024139115.2). Lineage (NCBI taxonomy): Eukaryota > Metazoa > Arthropoda > Insecta > Diptera > Culicidae > Armigeres > Armigeres subalbatus. The sequence continues at coordinate 424,820,823 of NC_085141.1, forward strand.
GAATAAGATTATTCCAACTTATAATTTTCTGAGTATAATAAATTTTCGTCACACCTCCTCAAACTCTTGTTGTTGTAGTCGTTGCTGCCACCATCATTACCAGAGACCTTCTGCGTTCCCAAAATGGTTCAAGCATGATTAGCCTTGAAGTTTAAATGCCCCTTCGGCTATGAATGAGATTTCGATACCAGTAGGTAAGCCGGTTGAAACGAGACGATGGCATCTGTTGACATATTGTACATGGAGGAAAACTTTAAATGAACAAAACTACTGCCAACATCGTATCATCACTTTATTTTGCAAGATATATTATACATCTTGAGAAATGCTTTTGTTTCTTTGTTGGTTAGTTGAAAAAAAAACTTATATTTATCCGAGTAATCGTTCTAATCTACGAGCATGGTTTGTCGATTACAGTGCTTTGATAAATATCTTCAATTTCATATGTCAACAAAAAAGATATCTATAGTGTCTTCCATTTACTGAATATCTTGCAGAGCCATTTTCTACTACTAATAATAAAAAGCTCGTCTCAATAATGTTGATAAACATCGATAAGAAATGCATAGAAATAGATCAAGTTTGGGTAAAGGACTAAAGATTCATTTACAATAGAGAACATGTTTCCCCAATTCTAGGAATTCCTTATGTCTCTGATTAAAAAAAATGCATTATCGCTATCACTTTTCATTTGGTATTGAATTGAATACGTTAAACGCCGATTTTGATACGCACAAAAACGCACAGAGTAGCATCGCAACCGAAGGTAAGCACCTCGATGCGACAATACCATCGCTGGGTTGCCCAGCTTGCAGGCAAACATTATGCAAGATGTGAACAAACCAGAGCAAAGCAGAAGTGGCGCACAGATCATAAAAAAGTTTTTTTTTGTTTTATAACACACACACTATGTGGATTACTGCACAGCTTCTGGGTGGACCACACGTGTACCTTCTGTCCCAAAACATCCCAACATGGAAGCGATCTCTTGGGGCCATAAACATACATAATTGTAGGGCATTCACAGTGACTTGGATTCGTTTGGTGAAAATTGGGGACAAAATTGGTCAGGGTAGAAATAAACAAAATTATTGCACTTGCATCGAACAATAATTCAGTAAAATGTGAGGACATAATTCTCATTGATAGGTAGTAATAAACGCGGAGGGGCTGAAACGTACCTGATTTGGAATACGATACAAATATATCTCCTTCTAAATATGTAATTTTTCAATTATTTTTCGACTTCAAATTATTGATTTCTTCTTCTTCTTCTTATTGGCATTACATCCCCTCACTGGGACAGAGCCGCCTCGCAGCTTAGTGTTCATTAAGCACTTCCACAGTTATTAACTGTGAGGTTTCTAAGCCAAATTACCATTTTTGTATTCGTATATCATGAGGCTAACACGATGATACTTTTTATGCCCAGGGAAGTCGAAACAATTTCCAATCCGAAGATTGTCTAGACCGGCACCGGGAATCGAACCCAGCCACCCTCAGCATGGTCTTGCTTTGCAGCCGCGTGTCTTACCGCACGGCTAAGGAGGGCCCAAGATTATTGATTTATTCTCTCTAATAAAGATATAAAAATTATAATAAAATAAGATAATAAATAAATCATATGTGTATGTGTATTAGAATTGAAAGAAGCATTATTTTGTGAACTTGCTTAGTAGTCAAGCATCATCACGTTTACTTAATCAAAACTCCGTCATGAATACTTATTGAAATTTGAATAACCTATCTACTATTTTGAATATTCTGTTCGTTTGGTTTTGTACATTTAAATATCGTTAGACCAATTCCGAAAAAATAATTCGATGTATTTTCTCCATTTGTCATACATTTCGCTCAACCAGCCTAAGCTACTTTAACCGCAGAGTGAAAATTTCCAATGCATCTCCCCGACCATGCCTATCACCTGACTCGACTGTCGTCGTTCGGGTTGATCATTATCTCATTATTCTATTTATCTCATTTATCGAAGAAAACACACAGGCCTGCAGTTGGCGCCCTACATAACTAGCTACGTATATCTTCTACTCCGGTGAAACTCTACCGCACGAGGTCGCGTTTCCAGCCGGTAGTCAGTCGGACTAAGTTCCCATACTCAACACGACCGGGAGGATTCGCTTATTCGCTGTTACTGTCTTCATTATTAACGGGAACCGCGCGCGTTATCAGTTATCGTGTGTCGCGTAGAATTCGTGGAACCTGGGCTGTGTTATAGACTTCCGGTTGAAGTTGAAGTTGGTAACAAATCGCAGTTCCGCGAAAGGGGGCAGATGAAGCCAGGCTTAGGCCGGCTCGCAAGGGAACGAGCTAAAATTAATTGCGATCTAGATTAGTGCTCTAATTCTCCTTTTTCCGCCACGCGAGCGTTTGGCCCCGGGGCTCCATCAAGCGAGCTGCTGGTTTACGGGCGAGCGATGGTTGTTTGAGAAAAGTTTGCACGTGGATAGCAAACAACATCGTTTGTCGGGTGGCTGAGAAGCGGAATTGTTTCAAAACTTGTCTAGGTATGTACGTAGGTGGGTCGATTGTTTACGGAGCGATTTTTTGCGTTATCTTTTTCAGTTGTGTGTATGTGCGTTGAAAACGGCGAGATGATTTGCGAGGGTAGGTTTCCCATGCCATGACCTGTTAAAAAAAACTAAAAGGATTATGTAACTTTTGCTCTGTTGAAGAAGGTCAGAGGAGTTGAAATATAGAATCATAATTTCTCCGGGTCGTTGTCCGTTTTATGCACATTTGAAGATGATTGTCTTCATTTGACGACGATTCAGTATTTTGCTACTAACTTTTTCTTGCCCTTGGTTTTACTCCAATATCTCAGATAAACTGGTTGAATAAACAACATATTTGAAGATTCCTACATACTCTGAAACCAACAACATGCATTCTGACAAAAAAAATGAGTACAAGACATCGGAAACCGGCGATACAGTTGAGATCAAAATACGCTACTGATTTACAAGATTTCAGTTTTAATCAATTCATAAAAGGTGTAAAATCTCATGGTAATTGTTACAACATTGTGAAATAAAAAAAAAATGGTAGGTCAAAAACGCAACACAGTTTATTTATTTATTTTATTTAATTTCATCTGACAAAAAGTCTTAATGAAATAGGGATGGGGGAAGGCTTCTTTGAGATAACTATGTGCTGTACTGGAGGCATAAAAACCCAATATCTTTTAACCCGTTTCTGACCAAGAAATCAAAATTGAAATAACCCGTGTAGGCTCATTTTTCGTCCGACTGCCATGAAATTTTCAGGGAAGAAGCGTCATCATGTCTATTTTATGGTATATTTTATGACTTGATTTGACCATGGTGCCAATTCGGCCGGATTTGTTAAGGGGGGGTCCTGTGTCAGGTGCAGTCAAAAACGGGTCATTTTTTTAAAACCTTTTATAAATGAACAAAAGTGACCAGCATGCTGATGCAAACGTGGTCAATCATCTTTGACCAGCATCAGAAGTGAGTTTTGATCCAATTGAATCACCAGGACATGCTAATAGATGAGTTTTTGGGAGGTTTTGGACACATTGCCCACACTCGGAAGTGTTCCCGGGAACCTGGTTCCCTCAGGGAAGCGGACAAATTTCGATTAGCACCGAAACCCATCTTGCGACATATCAAACTCCATGATTTTTAAAGACAAGCTCAATAGATGGGTTTTTGAGAGGTTTTGGACACATTGGCCACATCCGGAAGTGTTCCCGGGAACCTGGTGCCCTCAAGAAAGTGGACAAATCTTGCCTAGCACCAAAACCCATCTTGCGACATATCAAACTCCATGGTTTTGAAAGACAAATTGAATACATGAATTATTTTTGAGATTTTGGACAAATTGGTCAAATTTAGATTAGTATTGAAAATCATTTTGTGACGTAACAAACTCCATGATTTTGAAAGTCAAACAAAATAATGAATTTTGATATGTCGCAAAATGGGTTTTGGAGCTAATCGAAATTTGTTCGCTTTGCTGAGAGAACCAGACTCCCGGGAACACTCCCGGACGTGGCCAGTGTGTCCAAAATCTATCAAAAATTCATGTATTGTGCTTGTCTTTCACAATCATGGAGTTGGACATGTCGCAAAATGGGTTTCGGTGCTAATCGAAATTTCTCCGGTCCCCTGAGGGAATCAGGCTCCCGGGAACACTTCCGGATGTAGTCAATGTGTCCAAAACCTCTTAAAAACTCGTCTATTGAGCTTGTTTTTTAAAATCATTGAGTTTGATATGTCGCAAGATGGGTTTCGGTGCTAATCGAAATTTGTCCACTTCCTTGAGGGAACCAGGATCCCGGGAACACTTCCGGACTTAGCCAATATGTCCAAAACCTCTCGAAAACTCATCTATTGAGCTTGTTTTTTAAAATCATTGAGTTTGATATGTCGCAAGATGGGTTTCGGTGCTAATCGAAATTTGTCCACTTCCTTGAGGGAACCAGGATCCCGGGAACACTTCCGGATGTGGCCAATGTGTCCAAAACCTCCCAAAAACTCATCTATCAGGATTGTCTTCCAAAACTATCTTCTGATGCTGGTCAATGATGATTGACCACGTTTGCATCAGCATTCTGGTCACTTTCGTTCATTTATCAATGGTTTTAAAAAAATGACTCGTTTTTGACTGCACCTGACCCAGGACCCCCCCTTAATAAATCCGGCCGGATTGGCACCATGGTCAAATCAAGTCATGTACCAAAAAATGGACATGATGACGCTTCTTCCCTGAAAATTTCATGGCAATCGGACGAAAAATGAGCCTACACGGGTTATTTCAATTTTGATTTCTAGGTCAGACCGAAACTTAACCCGTTACATTACAAACATTACAAAAACTGGTTCGACATATTCACAACAGATTAAAACTACAAATACAATGGACTTAACCACGAGCGTCTTCTTTTTTTACGATTCTTCTTCTTTTCGCTCGAAAAAATGACATCCGCTGCGGGCCGATGAACATTTGAGTGAATTTGGAGCTTTTAGTTCACCGGATGTTCACGTTGATGTTCATTTTTCCCTCAGATGAGGTTTTCTTCTTACTGAAAATCGACGCGTGACGTCATCGTGGTTTAGTCCATATAAAAATAAGAATGATCTTAGTGTTAAAACAAAATAAACACATCCTTAGATTCATCGTCCAGAACTCCATCAGGTGTCGTAACCATGTCGTAGACCGAGAAAAAAATGCCAAAACATAAACTCTTTCAGAATATTTGAATTGGGCGACATCTCACCTGATTCCGTTGCGTTGGAGTTGAAGTCGAAAGCACGATAGTACTCAGTGAAGCGTAATGACATGTACCGAACAGGATCGTGCAGTCCGTGCAACACGTGGTGGAAGGTAAAGGATGCATCTGGTTCGTAGTGGTCGTTCTGGTGCAAGCATTTTAGGAGAATCGATTTTACCTACAAGAATTTTCGCGACAAAAACAGCTTGAGCTATCGATCTTCTACTCTTCACAGTGTCTAATCCCAGTAGCTGACATCGGTGTTCTTAAGGCGGTAGGTTAACAGCGTCGTTCCAAGGAAGATGACGTAGGGCGCAGCGAACAAATATCTTTTGTACGGTTTTCAGTCTAGTTAACTCTCTGATACGGGCTTCAAATAACTGATCCAAATTCGACAATCGATCGAACTAGTGAGCAATACAGTGCTTTCAGGCAAAAAGGGTCCCAAAATTCATCAGCGATCTTAAAGATGATTCCCAATTGTTTATTAGCTCTAGCGTTTTGAATGTAAGAGCTGAATCTAGCATAATACCAAGATCCCGTACTGTATCAACACACTGCAGTGTTAGATAGTTAATTTTGTAATCGAAATGAATTGAGTTTTGCTTTAAGTAGCTTAACAAATCGCATTTTTTGATACTCAGCGTAAGAAGGTTCCTGCAGTACCATTCGCTGAAATCGTTGATGTACTGCTGTAGCTGCTGGCAATCGGCATGGTGTCTGATAACAGAAAATATCTTGACATCGTCGGCATAGAATACGCTGCATCCAGATGGAAGGACGAATCCAACGTCGTTCAAGAAAATTGAGAACAACAGCGGCCCCCTGGGGTACTCCCGAACAGTATGTGAAATGTTCGGATTGTGCCGATCCAATGTTTACACAGAGTTTGCAGTTTTTCAGATACGAGCCGAACCAATGTACTAAATCTGGAGAGACGCCTAGCTTTATCAGTTTCGCAAGCAATATACCGTGATCAACTCGATCGAAACTGTATAAAGATCTGTATAAACTGCATCCACTTGGGCTCCTAGCTCCATATTACGCAAGCTCAACGATACAAATACTTTAAGGGATTTAAATGCCCAGCATTGTGTAGTGTTCTGAATTAAACGGATATTCTTCGTTCAGTGTATAGTTACCATCAAACGAATATGATTATTGACTACGACTTACATGTAAACCCGTAACGCCTGTTGAAAGCTATATAAGAATAAAACGGCCATAGAGGAGCTCTCTTTTGGCAAACTGATAGCTAAGTAACTACAAGTGTTCTCTTTTTCTAAACAACATAAAGAAAGTTTCTCCCCAATGTTTGGTTCCTAATAGTCGGAACTTCTACTGGTTTGTCCCCCGCTGGATCGTATAATTTGGCGACGAGACAATATAACATCGGCGCACCATATCCGTAAGTGAATGCTGTCAGTGCTGGCAGTAGCAGCCATCCTCAGTTGGCGTAAGTACGGACGACAGAACGGACGAAAAATACAAACGTGCAATCGGCGTTTCATTACGGTAAAAGTATCGCAGTGTTTTAAAGTTGTTAAAGGTTCTGGAGCAGTATTGTCGTTCGAACGAGCAGGAATTCAACGGTATTTCTAAATTTAGTTAATCAAACCTAATTACCGGTATTATTTTCCAAAGATTTTGATTGTGCTCAACCGCCGTGGAAGTAGTTCCCGGAGCCATTTTGTTTCGTTGGCATCGGTTTTGTTTCATTGTTATACAATAGTTTCAATGATCTTCTATTGTTTGCAAGTGTTGAACCAGTTTTATAAAACTAATAAGTCTCGGTTTTGAAGATTTTTCAAAGTGATTATTAAGAGTGTTTTTTTTTTCTAATTTAGTACAGCTGCAGTGCTCAACCTATTTCTAGCGCAGTTATAAGTAGTGGGGTGAATCTGCGGCGACAAAAGGATTGAGAATTGTATTCTTGAAAAGCGCTTGCTGTGTAGTCTACAACCAGTTTAAGAATCGCGCTGCGAAAGAAAGGATACGTGACATTGAAACAACGGCCCGGAAAGCTCCGGAGATACTTCAAGAGCAACTTGAACGAGACAAAGCCCGCCAGCGTGACAATAAACGATCGCCTACATCATACAGCACGTAGCTGAGTCGACCGATTGTTTTGATCATAAACGGTGAGTCTTTTCGTTTTAATTGCATTTTCGTTTTCCTATATCGGTGGGTTTATTTTTTTTCTTATTGGAAATAACGACCATTACTGAAATCGCCTTCATTGCGAAAAACACTATACAATTATTCGGGTTTTGCTTAATTCTTTATCTTTAAATATTGCGCATAATAGAAACAATGGCTTTCCTGCAATGGCAACCATGATTGAACCGTTTCGTAAAGGTACATCCTTTTGTGATTGGGTAGAACGTTTGGCATACTGTTTTCAAGCCAACGAAATAACAGATCAAATGAAAAAGGCACACTTAATCACTTTAGGGGGCCCTGTTATGTACTCTGAACTGAAACTCCTTTATCCTAATGGTACCTTAGAAGCTGCTTCTTATGCGGATATTGTATCCAAATTAAAAGCCAGGTTAGATAAGGTTGAACCAGATGTTATTCAGCGCGCTCAATTTAATTCTCGTATTAGACAACCCGGCGAAACTCTTGAAGACTTTGTTTTAGCTTTGAAACTCCAAGCTGAATTTTGCAGTTTTGGAGATTTCAAAAACATGGCGATAAGAGATCGCATAGTGGCAGGTATTAACGATAAAGCACTTCAACAGAGATTATTAAACGAAGATAAACTGACGTTAGATGTAGCTGAGAGAATAATTACAACATGGCAAACAGCTGAAACAAATGCTAAAGCTTTAGGGAATCGGGCATCAAATTGGGAACAAATTGCGTCTTTAAAAACGGATTCTAAACCGATGGGTACTGCTATGCGAAAACTATTATCTACCTATGAATTGGCCAATGAAGGGGAACACTCAAGGGGGCCGGTGAAGAGCCGGCTAGGGTACAAGCAGCGATCAGGGCGCCAAGGGTACTATCAACGGCAACAGCATGATTGGAACAAGCCAAGGTCATCTCACGCAGTCGATTGGCGTAACCAGGAACAAACTAGACGATCACGTTTCGCAAATTTTATTTGTGATTACTGCGGTGTGAAAGGTCATATCAAGAAGCGATGCTTCAAGTTAATGAACTTGAAGAAAGATGCAGTCAATTTAGTAGAAACGCTTAAACCAAGTACTTCAGGCGTCGAGTCGGATTCCGATTCAGAGGACGAGGATATTGATGAAGGTGAGAGTTTTAGTAATGTATATGAATGCATGAATATTACTTCAGTCAACAAAATTAATAACCCTTGCTTATTAGATATGGATATTGAAGGCAAATTACTTAGTATGGAGATTGACTGTGGGTCGGCAGTATCAGTAATCAATAAAAGTCAATATTTTTCAATATTCAATAAATCTTTACAAAAGTGCAATAAGAATTTAGCTGTTGTTAATGGATCAAAATTAAATGTGCTGGGTGAGGTGAGAGTAATGGTGAGATTTAAGGAAAAAGAAGCAAATTTGAAACTATTGGTATTAAATTGCGAAAATAATTTTATTCCACTTTTGGGTCGATCATGGCTTGATGTTCTTTTCCCAGACTGGAGACTATTTTTTTCAAATTCCACGGTGATAAACCAGATGAATGACAGAAGAGATATGATAATTAATGACGTGAAACGAAAGTTTTCAACAATTTTCATGAAAGATTTCTCTAAACCCATTGTTGGCTTTAAAGCAGAATTAGTTTTAAAAACAGACAGCCCTATTTTTAAAAAAGCCTACGATGTTCCCTATAGGCTTAGGGACAAGGTTGATGCGTATCTAGAAAAATTGGAAAAGGAAAAAGTGATAACGCCTGTTAAAACCAGTGAGTGGGCGTCTCCTATAATAATAGTGATGAAAAAGAATAATCAGATTAGACTTGTGATTGATTGCAAAGTATCGATAAATAAAATGATAATACCAAATACATATCCGTTGCCAGTTGCACAGGATTTGTTCGCACGTTTAGCTGGGTGTAAAATATTTTGTACACTTGATTTAGAAGGAGCGTACACTCAGTTGGAACTGACAGATCGTTCATGGTCATAAATACTTCTAAAGGACTATATACATACAACAGATTACCGCAAGGTGCTTCATCCAGTGCCTCAATATTTCAACAGGTAATGGATCAAGTTTTGCAAGGAATTAAGGGAGTTTACTGTTATTTAGACGACGTGCTTATTGCCGGAAAAGATTTTAATGATTGTGTTTCTAAATTATTTGAAGTTTTAGATAGGTTGTCAAAAGCGAACATTAAAGTTAACCTAGAGAAGTGTAGTTTTTTTGAAGAGCAATTAAATTACCTTGGTCATATTTTAAGTGAAGCTGGTTTACGTCCATGTCCTGACAAGATTTCTACAATTAGAAATGCAAGAATACCACAGAATGTAACTGAATTGAAATCCTTTTTGGGCCTGATTAATTATTATCAAAAGTTTATTCCAAGGCTGTCAACGAAATTATTCCACTTATACAATTTATTAAAAAAGGATGTTAAGTTCTTATGGGACAATAAATGTAATAGGGCTTTTGAAGATTCAAAAAAAAACAATGGGTAATGTTTTCAACATAACCGCGAGTAGACGTAGGACTTGTATAAACGCAACGTGTTTACACTTAACTTTTGGATGTATGGAGTTTGATTATAGTCATTGTTATTGGAAATGACAACTTTCATGCTGTGTAGAATTATTAGCAATTTGTTTATTCAAAACTTCTGGAAATAAAACTTATAATCTGCCTCTAGCTGTGAACTCCGAGCAATGCGATGGGCGATTGTATCCATCGCAACCTAAATTACTGCATCTGACCATCATCAAACACAGAATGACAAAACAATGCGCCCACTTCTTTCAGTTCTACCGCTGGTGACTGCATGCTGTCGCTGTGTAGGTAAACACAGCGAACGATTGAACGAAACGAAAAATGTGCGAGCAAAAAGCACGTCAGTACGCGCTGCTGTCACAAATTGTAATGACTCGCACACTGCAGGCACTGCTTCTTTTATACACAAAGAAAATCTTCCGGTAGACCCGAAGGCCCGTAACATACCGCATTCTGATGTCCGTGTTAGGAATGCACGGGATTGGTTACATATGAAATTTTTACTGGCTTTGACAAGAATTGAAATTTTCAATAGCTTATTGTTAATAATCTTAAGTTTCAATGAAATAGGCAAAATGGTGGAGAGTGTCCGAGTCGATTGATATATAAATCTTAAAAATCCATCGAAAGATAAAGGCGCTAGTAACGTTCAAAATCTTCCCTTCCAGCGTAACGCTCTCGATTTCCAAAAATCTAAATGACACCCAGTATAGTAAAGAAAGACGTAAGTCCTACGTCAAAAAGCGCTTTTGGAAACCCAATTATTAGAATTTTACGATCCAAATAAACCTTTAGTTGTTGTTTCGGATGCGTCAGGATATGGACTAGGTGGGGTTATTGCTCACATAGTGGACGGAGTAGAAAACCTATATGCTTTACTTCTTTTCCCTTGACAAATGCCAGAAATCATATCGTATTTTACATTTAGAGGCGCTCGCATTAGTGTGTACTGTCAAAAGTTTCATAAATATCTGTACGGGAAAAGTTTTTAGTTTTACTGATCATAAACCTTTAGTGGGCATTTTTGGCAAGGAAGGGAAAAATTCAATTTTTGTTACTAGATTGCAAAGGTTTGTGTTGGATTTGTCTATTTATGATTTTGAGATCCATTATAGACCCTCTTCAAAATGGGGAATGCGGATTTCTGCTCCCGCTTTCCATTGCCACAGATGATTCCTGATGAGTTTTATACAGACTTTGTTCAAAGCATCAATTTTAGTGGAAATTTTCCTATAGATCATACGAAAGTGGCTGATGAAACAAAAAGCGATGCCTTTTTACAGAAAGTTATTTTTTTCATGAGAAATGGTTGGCCTTTGAGAGTGGATAAATGCTTTGCTGATGTATTTTCTAATCAATATGATTTGGAAATAGTTGACGAGTGTTTATTGTATCAAGGTCGCGTGATCATACCGTTTGTTTTACAGAATGCAGTTATGAAATTATTACACGGTAATCACGCAGGAATGGTGAAAATGAAAAGATTGGCAAGGCAGTCCGTATACTGGTTTGGTATAAATTCTCAAATAGAAGACTTTGTAAAACAATGTGAATCATGTAACGGTATGGCAGTAGTTCCCAAAAGAAAAGTGGAGTCTAAATGGATCCCTACGTCAAGACCATTCAGTAGAATACATGTAGATTTTTTTCATTTTAATACCCATTCATTTCTGTTGATTGTAGATAGTTTTTCGAAATGGGTAGAGGTGGAATGGATGAAAAATGGTACTGAATGTGGAAAGACTCTGAAGAAATTAGTGGCGTTTTTCGCTAGATTTGGTCTTCCTGACGTTTTAGTTTCAGACGGGGGTCCTCCATTTAATTCGTTTGCATTTGTGAAATTCCTGGAACGGCAAGGTATTAAGGTTTTTAAAAGTCCACCATATCACCCGGAAAGCAATGGTCAAGCCGAAAGGTTTGTAAGAACAGTTAAAGATGTCTTAAAAAAATTTCTACTAGACCCAGAGAACAGCGAACTAGATTTGGAGGATCAGATTAATCTGTTTCTTATTAATTATAGAAATAATTCATTGACGGCTGATGGACATTTTCCATCCGAAAAAGTGTTTTCATACCCTCCAAAAACTTTGATTGATCTTCTAAATCCAAGAAAACATTATAAAAAGCAGCTCTTAAATATAGAAAACCCTTCCAATGAAGATAATAAACTAGAAATCGTTTCAACTATGAAGCGAAGAGATGTTTTAGATGATCTGATGGAGGGTGATATAATATGGTATAAAAACCATAAACCCAACCATCCTGCTAAATGGGTGAAGGCCACATATTTAAAAAGAATTTCTCCGAACTTATTACAGGTGCTAATTGGAAGCGTTGTAGCAACAGTACACAGAACTCAGGTTAGAACCTCCGGAGAGACGTATAGAGAGATGCGACCTAACGTAATGCTACCCAAACAAAGAGCGACTGCAGATACAGAACTGGGCGACCAAGTGGTCGATATCAATAATGGTGTATCTAGCGGTCTCAGTAGTGAAGAAGTTCTGCGAAAGAAAACAATCTCGAGTAAAAGGAAAAAGCCAGCCGACTGGGTGGATCAACCACCACGGCGATCGAAAAGAACCAGGAAAGAAAAGAAAGATAATGAATTCGTATATATTTAGTGATATAAGTCGCTTCCGAAATTTGAGTGAATTTTGTCGAAACTAATGGAAACTTCAGATGTTTATATTTCTAATCATTAAATTAACTGAAAGTTGAAAAGGTGAAATGATTGTATCTATTATTAAAGTAATATCTAAAGGGCGGAGGAGTTGTAGTGTTCTGAATTAAACGGATATTCTTCGTTCAGTGTATAGTTACCATCAAACGAATATGATTATTGACTACGACTTACATGTAAACCCGTAACGCCTGTTGAAAGCTATATAAGAATAAAACGGCCATAGAGGACCTCTCTTTTGGCAAACAGATAACTAAGTAACTACAAGTGTTCTCTTTTTCTAAACAACATAAAGAAAGTTTCTCCCCAATGTTTGGTTCCTAATAGTCGGAACTTCTACTGGTTTGTCCCCCGCTGGATCGTATACATTGGACGTCAGATTCCTAGTAAATCCGAGTATCACACCGATATTAACTGAAACAGTAATGTACCGTTTTGATCAAGATGAATATACCACTAGGTGTTCCAATCTGCCAAATTCAGGATTTAGCCATCTTGGATTTTAGTATGGGAGAGCCAGTGGATTTGTTGTCGTTTTGCACTGAAAATGAATTTTTCACCCCCGCCTTCTTCTCTTCCATAAACTTGGCAGATTGGAGCTCCTAGTAGTGTATTCATCTTGGTTTTGATACCTACTCCTCCGTTAAAGTTATCAAAGTTTGTCTTTAACCCTGTATGCTACTTAAATGGCTTGAAACAAGTGAAACTCTTGGCGAGTTCCATTAGGTTGGAGAGATGCCTGTCCAGAGACATTGACACAAAACTAATTTTAGTTATTTCATTGAAGAAATAATCGAAACAGAAGGCAATGGAGGTTTTACATATTTTATAATTTTAATTGAAAGGTTTATTTGCTGTGAAATGCTACGGAGCCAAAATCGCGTTTTCAATACTCTAACTTTCTGCGACGCACCATTATTAAAAAGTACAACATCTTCGATAAAAGTAGGTATTTACGCTTGTCGTTCACAAAAGCAACGGACCTGCTTGAGTGATCCAGGACCATAAATATTTTTAACTTGATCGGAAGCATAAATATTTTTATCTTGATTCTTTGGATCAGCATTTATCCCTTATGCGGCCAACAAAAAAACACACGTGGATGGCCGACAGGGTACCCGTGTTCCCATAAATTGATATTTTCATAACTTCAACAATTTACAACCGATTTGGATAATTTTGACTGTTTTGGAAACATATACTCATATACTTTCTGAACGTTTTCAAGGTTTACAGCTTTTGTTCATGGGTATACAAGGAATTACGTTCAACCACAGTTTCAAATGTGCTACATGCTCTTTGCGCTTCTTAGAATTGAAAGTGTTCACAGTATATGCTTAGGGTCATGCAAAAAATCAATAGAGTGAGGTCCTAGTCATCCGAGAAATCTTTGGAGTAAAGCCTTAGGATCTACTTGCGTAACCAGAGGCCTATCATCCAAATTCATACATGCTCTTTACAGTACTTATCATAGAATGCATTCACAGTAGTTTATGTTTCGGGTCATCCAAGAAATCTATAGAATTAGGCCGTAAGGTCTACACTCGTAACCATGGATCTATCGACTTGTTTCCTCAGTCATACAAGGTCTGTCAATTGAATTCAAAAGTGGTACATGCTCTTTGTGGTCCTTGGAAAATAATACGATCACAACTTATGTACTACCTTATCCAAGAAATATCTGGAGCAAGGCCTTAAGGTCTACATACGTAACCATTGGCCTATTGACTGGTTTCAAAAGTGCCACATGCTCTATGAGATCTTTGGAATGAAATGTGATGACTACATCTGTTCTGCGTAATCAAAGAAATCTCTCGGATAAGGTTTCAATCATACAAGAATGAAGAAATCCCTGCAAGGCTAAGGGTCTATACGCGTAACCAATGGTGGTACAAATGGTTTCAAAAGTGTAATATGCTGTTTGTGATCCGTAGAATAAAATGTGATCACACCATGTGTTCTGAGTTATCCAAGAAGTCTCAGAAGTAAGGCGTAACCAGAGGTCTATTGACAGTTTTCAAAAGGGATAAATGCTCTTTGTGGTCTTTTCTAATCTAATCTCATACTTGCGTAGCCAATACTTGAAAGCATCCTGGAAAATGACGGTTTCTGAATTCCGTCAGTTTTCTTTTCATGCGGCCAGGCCAACTACCCAGTTAGTAACGCAGAGATGAATCCTAGATATTGAACGACTTCAGGAATACCTAAAGACACTTAATAGCTTGGAATCGAGGGAAAAGAAAGAAAGCGTGGACCTCCCGTACCAAACGCTTCCAATAAAATAGATACCTAATCTTCTTCTCTTTATAATAAAAATGAAATGGTCTGTGTTCGTATCCGCATAACTTCAAAACGGCTGGATGGATTTTCTTCATTCCTTCAGCAGTTACATTCGGTATAGTTTCCGACGAGTTTATATGATATTTCCTCATGCGAAAATTATGAGTAAAGATGAGTAAATCTAGAAAATTTAAGAATCGTATGGAAACTTTGCATGAGCAGTTCACCTACTTCGCCTACTATGCAGGACAACGTCTGCCGGGTTGACTAGTATATAATAAAGATCGTGTGCGTGTTTATGTATGATGTATATGAGTGAGTATGTGTGATTATATATGTACAGTGTACACTGATAGACAAGAGTATTCTTCTTGCTTTAATAGAGATTACTACGATTCATTTTTCATTTATTTAGTCTACATCTAAACATATAACACTGAATCAACAATTTGACGCCACAATACACGGTTCGAGGCCGCATCTCTACATCCTCGAATACGCCCCACGCTCGCCAAGTCGTTCTGCACCTGGTCTGCCCATCTCGCTCGCTGCGCTCCACGTCGTCTCGTACCTGCCGGATCGGAAGCGAACACCATCTTTGCAGGGTTGCTGTCCGGAATTCTTGCAACATCCCCTGCCCATCATAGCCTTCCAGCTTTAGCTACCTTCTGGATACTGGGTTCGCCGTAGAGCTGGGTGAGCTTGTGATTCATTATTCGCCGCCTCACACCGTCTTCTTGCACACCGCCAAAAAAGATGGTCCTAAGCACTCTTCTCTCGAATACTCCGAATGCTTGCAAGTCTTCCTCGGGCATTGTCCATGTTTCATGTCCGTAGAGGACAACCGGTCTTATCAACGTCTTGTACATGACACATTTGGTGCGGTGGTGAATCTTTTTTGACCGCAGTTTCTTCTGGAGCCCGTAGTAGGCCCGACTTCCACAGATGATGCGCCTTCGTATTTCACGACTAACATTGTTATCAGCCGTTAGCAAGGATCCGAGGTAGATGAATTCCTCGACCACATCGAAGGTATCCCCGTCTATCGTAACACTGCTTCCCAGGCGGTCCCTGTCGCGCTCTGTTCCGCTCACAAGCATGTACTTTGTCTTTGAGGCATTCACCACCAGTCCAACTTTTGTTGCTTCACGTTTCAGGCGGGTGTACAGTTCTGCCACCTTTGCAAATGTTCGGCCGGCAATGTCCATGTCATCCGCGAAACAAATAAATTGACTGGATCTGTTGAAAATCGTACCCCGGCTGTTACACCCGGCTCTCCGCATGACACCTTCCAGCGCAATGTTGAACAACAGGCACGAAAGTCCATCACCTTGTCTTAGTCCCCGGCGCGATTCGAACGAACTGGAGTGTTCGCCCGAAATCTTCACACAGTTTTGTCTGGTAAGCTTCCCAGGGAAGCTGTTCTCGTCCATAATTTTCCATAGCTCTACGCGGTCTATACTGTCGTATGCCGCCTTGAAATCAACGAACAGATGATGCGTTGGGACCTGGTATTTACGGCAGTTTTGAAGGATTTGCAGTACAGTAAAGATCTGGTCCGTTGTCGAGCGGCCGTCAACGAAGCCGGCTTGATAACTCCCCACGAACTCATTCACTAATGGTGACAGACGTCGGAAGATGATCTGGGATATCACTTTGTAGGCGGCATTAAGGATGGTGATCGCTCGAAAGTTCTCACACTCCAGCTTGTCGCCTTTCTTGTAGATGGGGCATATAACCTCTTCCTTCCACTCCCCAGACAACCAGAATGTATGTATAATAGAATTGTTTTTCTGTTATGCGATGCCTACGCACACAAATTTCATCGCTTACCAGTCGCGAAAACGCTTTTTGCGTACAAAAGTGGAGGCGATATATGTGTATTTCTTATCCGATGTTGAACGGCAGTGTATGCGATATGCACGATTTTTATGCGAGTTTGTTCGTTATACATTGCGATGTAGTTTGTGATAACAAACTCTGTTTGACAGATAATCCGATTTCGTTTGAGTTTGTTTGCAGGAATATGCGATGTCAACATATGAAGCTGGAATAAACTCGCAAAATAGCCTACTGTGCGAGAAAGTTTATAAATAAACTGATGAGCTTCGCACCACAATGCGATTTTGATGAAATTTGGATCGGTAAACGATTTTAATCGTACATTATTATGCGATGTGTGGTTGTCTGGGTCCTCCGGTAGCTGTTCAATTTCCCAGATTCTGACTATCAATTTGTGCAGGCAAGTGGCTAGCTTTTCCGGGCCCATTTTGATGAGCTCAGCTCCGATACCATCCTTACCAGCTGCTTTATTGGTCTTTAGCTGTTGGATGGCATCCTTAACTTCCCTCAAGGTGGGAGCTGGTTGGCTTCCATCGTCCGCTGAACTGACGTAGTCATCTCCTCCGCTGCCTTGACTTTCACTGCCTGTACTCTCAGCGTCATTCAAATGTTCCTCGTAGTGCTGCTTCCACCTTTCGATCACCACACGTTCGTCCGTCAAGATGCTACCATCCTTATCCCGGCACATTTCGGCTCGCGGCACTTTGAAAGCCTTTGTGGGATGCGTTGAGCTTCTGATAGAACTTGCGTGTATCTTGAGAACGGCACAGCTGTTCCATCTCCTCGCACTTCGCTTCTTCTAGGCGGTGTTTCTTTTTCTGAAAAAGGCGGGTCCGCTGTTACCGCTTCCGTCTATAGCGTTCCACGTTCTGCCGGGTACCTTGCTGCAGCGCGATCGCTTGCGCTGCGTCCTCCTCCTCCAGAATCTGTCTGCACTCTTCGTCGAACGACTTCGTCCATATTCCTAACGTTGTTCTTCGCCGCTTCGTTAATGGCTGCTTCAACTGTCCCAGCAGTCCGCAAGAGGGGTCCCATCATGCTCACCCCCTCCGGCAACGCTGCTCCGAGATGCTGCGCGTATGCAGTGGTGACATCAGGTTGCTACAGTCACTAGGTCCTACCGCGGCGGTTGTCGGTACCGAGAATTGTTGATGACGGATAGTTTTTGGCGCAGTTTAACCATCACCAGATAGTGGTCAGAGTCGATGTTACCGCCACGATATGTCCTGACGTCGATAATGTCGGAGAAGTGCCGTCCATCAATCAGAACGTGGTCGATTTGTGATTCTGACTGCAGTAGTGGTGATCTCCAGGTGTACCGATACGGAAGGCTGTATTGGAAGTAGGTGCTGCGAATGGCCATATTCTTGGAGGCAGCGAAATCAATTAGTCGTAGGCCGTTTTCGTTCGTTAGCCGGTGAGCGCTGAACTTCCCAATAGTCGGTCTAAACTCCTCCTCTTGGCCAACCTGAGCGTTCAAATCTCCTATGATGATTTTGACGTCGTGGCTTGGGCAGCTGTCGTACTCACGTTATCAGATTACTATCAATCCATGACGAATACTCATGTCCATCAGTGTATGTATGTATATGTATATGTATATATATGTGAATGTGAGTGTACTTTTGAGTAGGTGCGTGCATTTTTAAATAAATATACAGTTTATAAAAAACCTTACCTCTCCTCAATTATTTTGACGCAGAACATGTTTGATCATTTACATAGGTTTGATCGTAATATTGGGGCCCTCCTTAGCCGTGCGGTAAGACACGCGGCTACAAAGCAAGACCATGCTGAGGGTGGCTGGGTTCGATTCCCGGTGCCGGTCTAGGCAATTTTCGTATTGGAAATTGTCTCGACTTCCCTGGGCATAAAAGTATCATCGTGTTAGGCTCATGATATACGAATGCAAAAATGGTAACTTGGCTTAGAAACCTCGCAGTTAATAACTGTGGAAGTGCTTAAAGAACACTAAGCTGCGAGGCGGCTCTGTCCCAGTGTGGGGATGTAATGCCAATAAGAAGAAGAAGAAGATCGTAATATTAGCAAGGGCATTACCCTCGATAACAATCGATCAGCCCTTGCATGCACGAACATGCGCGCGTCTTCCAGATCTGTAGCTATTTTCCATACACTACACATTTGTTTCGACCGCGGTCACTGAACTGGTTCTATCGGTTCTATAGTTCAACTTTTAAGCGAATCACCGCACAAAAGTAGAGCGCAAAAACCAACCGCACTGGAAGACGGCCGAAACGAGACTCCCTGATAAATTCTCTTTGTGGTCTTTAGAATAAAAACTGATCACTACATATGTTCTGCGCAGTCCAAGAAATCTCTCGGATAAGTTCTCAATCATACAAGAAATCACTGGAGAAAGGCATAATAGTATATACGCGTAACCAAAGGTGGTTCAAATGGTTTCAAAAGTGTAACATGCTGAATAAAATGTGATCACCACATGTGTTCTGCGTTATCCAAGACATCTCAGAAGTAAGGTGAGTCTACACGCGTAACCAGAGGTCTATCGACAGTTTTCAAAAGTGATAATTGCTCTTTGTAGTCTTTAGAATAAAAACTGATCACTACATATGTTCTGTGCTATCCACGAAATCTCTAGGATAAGGTCTCAGTTATATAAGAATCTCTGGAGCGATTTTTTTTCATAAGTGGTGCATGCTTTTTGTGGTCCTTAGAATAGAATACGATCACAACATTTGTTTTGCGTTATCCACGAAATCTCTGGAGTGAGGCCCTAGGATCTACACACGTTAGAACAGAATGTGACCTTGCCCTTTTTTTTTGACGAATCAGAAAATATTCCCTGAACACATTCTGTTCCAAGTACCACAAGAAAAATCTTCCATATTTGAAGCAAGCTGGTAGATCTTCAGTTACTAGTGTGGATTTTGAACTGTTGAACATCATGGATGTCTTGAATATCCTTGAACATATAATGAGTATACATTCAATTCTAATCCAGACATGACGCGCAACATCTTTTAAATAATCGCTTGTTTCTTATAGATTGTATTGGATACTTTGAAAATACACCAAGACTCATGAAAGTTACTTTTCAGGTTCAGAGACACACTAGGTTTCATTTTCGTTCCTTTGACGTTGTATCGCAAATGACTTAACTCGGATAATCATGGGTTGTTGCATGTCAGAAACAAATCAAAAAAGTTGCACAAATAGTTATTTGGTTAATGTTTGCCAAAAGTTTTATGATCGGTGGCAAAACACTTTGTGCTCTACTGAGCAGCATTTTATATTTAGCAGTCCCCTGCATGTTTCCTAAAAGGTATTGTGAAATACAAATAACTTTGTTGTTTACATATGTTGTGCCTTTGTAGGCAGATTCATCAAGAAAATTGTTGGTTTGCTGGTGTTTTTCATTGAAGCCGCAAGATCTTGCGCTCCCTGTGTTACATTGTGTCAAAACTAGATCTGTAGCTAGTCACACCACAGCTGCTGTAACTTACTGAGAAGCAAGTGGTGTGGCTTGGGAAATAATACAACAGGTCAATAGACCTTTGGCTGCGCGTGAAGACCATAACGCTTTGCTCCAGAGATTACTTGGATAATGTGGAACATACGTTGTGATCACATTCTATTTCAAGGACCACAAACAGTACGCACCATTTTCGAAACCATTCGATACACCTTTGGTTACTCGTGTAGACCTTAAGGCCTTACCACAGACAAACAGACATAATACATGGAACATTAGGCTATTCGTCTTGCGAACACTAACGGCATCTATTGTTTACTCTGACTTGGGCAAATCACGAACCAGGTGTCGCTAGTGAGCAAACGTCAATCTCGAACAAAATCGACTAACACGCTCCAAGTAGTGGATTGACCAACCAATAAATATTTGAATTGGTCAGTAAATCACTGTACGATGAGATATTCTCGAGTGTTATGTCTCTTTGTCTGTGGCCTTACACTAGAAAACTCTTGGATAACATAGACTATATGTTGAGATTCTTTAAGGTCGGTCGACAGCTACGAACTTATTGGAATTTGTGAATTATTCTCTTGAAGCCATGGACAGAGGAAATCACGTAGAAGTTTTATTTACGGATTTTAGTAAAGCTTTCGATAGAGTAGATATACCAATGCTTCTCTTTAAACTGCAAAAAATGGGAATCCAGCCTGGACTCCTAAAATGACTTGAAGCATATCTGACCAGTCGCAATCAAATAGTTAGGTTCAAAGGAAAGCAATCTGTAGCTATTCATACCACATCGTGAGTCCCGCAAGGCTCTCATTTAGGTCCGCTATTGTTTATTTTGTGTGTAAACGACTTGTCCTTCATTCTAAGACATCAAAAAGTATTGATTTACGCTGACGATATGAAACTTTTTATTGAGGTCAAAGACGCTGAAGACATGAACACATTCAAACACGAGATCCAGATGTTTCATAACTGGTGTATAAAAAGTTTGCTACAGCTCAATGTAAAGAAATGCAACTTAATTACTATAAGCAGAAAACGAAATATTCCAAATATGACAATCACTTTAGGTAGCCAAAAGGTAACAAGATGTGATAGAGTTAGGGATCTTGGCATAATTATAGACTCTAAGCTTACGTTCATTGACCATTATATTACAATTATAAACAAAGCTGATAATATGCTAGGATTCATAAAAAGGTCTGGCTACAACTTCCACGATCCATACACTATAAAAACATTATATATAAGCCATTTTGTAGAAAGCTCAAATGAAAGGAGACCTAATACTAATATTTACATTTTACAAGGAACATTTGCGAAAATGAAATGAAATGATGATGATAATGACGAAATGATAATGGTTTACATGCAAATTTACCAAAACAAAGACCGAGCCGTCCACTCAAAATTTCGATCAGCTGTTCAAATCTGTCTCATAAAATGGCTTATTGCTTATGTCAGATCGATACTTGAATATTGCAGCATAGTTTGGTCACCTTACACAGTCACTACGCAGGTTAGGGTGGACTCAACTTCCACTCCCATCTTATAAAGCACGATGCATGCTAATTAGTATACAAACATTGAAGGAACGACGGGAATATGCGATGGTATCTATCATTAATGATGTTATCTCGAACAAGGTCGACTCAGATGCAATATTATCTAAATTGAATTTTTATATCCCACAAAGACCTTTGCGAAATCGAACTTTATTTGCCTGTAGTAGTCATCGTACAAACTATGCGAAATTCGGACCCATAAATCAAATGATGGCTGCTTATAATAAACATTGCAATGCTATTGATTTCACTACATCTAAGACTAAATTGAAACAATACTTGCGTACTCAGTAAATGCTTGGTGTGTATAACCTTCATATCGGATAAAAGTGTTTAGTAATTTAGTAACGGAGAACTATATTATAAGATTAAATCTGTATCAAACGGTCTACAGACATGATTGACGACAATAAACAACAACAATAAAAGATCAAATTCTATTTTAAGGACCACAAAGAGTATGTACCACTTCCAAAAATTAGCCGATACGCCTTTGGCAACGTGTATAAACCATAACACAGAAAAAAAATGTGAAAAGTAAGCAGCGCGTAAAACTTGAGATGCGGATATCTACGCTATTCCACGCTGAAACGGTTCACTTCCTAACAAGTTTGCGTACAACTTGCAAGCAATATTGATGATTCACGCTAAATATTGTATACATTTAGGCTATATCACGCGTGCAATTACGCTAATAATGATGTTCCATTTATGTGCATGATTTTTAGTGTAAATTTCATTGAATTTTTCTATCTGTGTAAGGCTTTCATCTAGAAATTTCTTGGATATCACAGAACATATGTAACAATGTGCCACTTTCGAACCTATTTGATAGATCTTTGGTTACACGTATTTCAAAATAAAATTTGATTTAAGGGATAAAATTGAAATCCTTGAAATTTGCTAGTATGGGTAAAAGGTAAAATTATTAAAATTGCAATTGATAATACTAAAGCAATTACTCCTCCTAATTTATTAGGAATTGATCGTCGAATAGCATAAGCAAATAAAAAATATCATTCAGGTTGAATATGAATTGGAGTAATTAAGGGATTAGCGGTAATAAAATTTTCTGGGTCTATTAGTGAATAATTAAATTTTCAAATGAATCTAATTAAAATCTGCAGTGGACTCCAAGGCCTTAGTACTGAGGATTCTTGGATAACGCAGAACATATGTAGTGGTCACATTCTATTCTAAGAACTACGAAGAACATATGTAGTGGTCACATTCTATTCTAAGAACCACAAAGAGAATGTACTTATTTTAAAAAAATCCCATAGACCTCTCGTTACGCGTGTAGACCTTGAGATCTTACTCCAGAGATTTCTTGGATGATCTGCAACATATGCTATGAACGCATTCTATACTAAGTACCATTAAGAGCATGTACCGTATTTGAATTTGGACGATAGACCTTTGGTTACGCCAGCAGACCACAAGACTTCACTCCAGGGATTTTCGTATGACTGGGGTCTTTCTCCAGAGATTTCTTAAATAATGCAGCAAAAATTTTGTGATTACATTCTATTCAAAGGACCATAAATTGCTTGTACGACCTAGTCGATGGACCATACCACATAACCACGTGTAGACTCTAAGGCCTTACTTCTGAAATTTCTTGGATAACGTAGAACATATGAAGTGATCACATTTTATTAGAAACACATGAACCAATTTTAAAACCAGTCGATAGACTTCTGGTTACGCAAGTATTTTTTTTTTTGAATACTTTATTAACGTGATTTTTTATCTTAAAGGTTACGCATGTAGACTTTAGTGCCTTACTCCAGAGTTTTCTTGGATTATGCGGAACATTTCATATGAACGCATTCTAGTACCATAGAGAGCATGTACCGTATTTAAGTTTGGACGAAAGACCCTGTGAAATGCAGGCAGACCACAAGGCGTTACTCCAGGGATTTCTTGTATGATTGAGGTCTTACTTCAGAGAATTCTTGAATAATGCAGAACATATGTTACGATCACATTTTATTCCAAGGACCAAGGACATTTTTTTTGTATTAAGCAGAGCATATGTTGCCATTACATTCTATTCCAAGCACCACAAAGAACATCTGCCACTTTTGTCACGCGTATATACCCTAAGGCCTTTCTCTAGGGATTTCTTGTATTACCGAGGACTAACTCCGCTAGCAATGATGGTTCGCTGTAGTTGCATGTCCGAAAGATTGTGAAACTATTGAGAACTTGAGCTACAGGTCCTAAGCCCTGGTAAAGGAGGAAGGTTGCGATGGCTGTTATTCATGGCCATCGTGTAAAGCAAAAATGGATAAACCCCAATGCCAAGGTGTCATGCGACCCGTGCCGAGGGCTGAATGGTTGAGGGGGTTCTAAACATGCTCAACCGCGAACGGAGCCTGGGGTGCACCAGGGCGAACACCCCAGTAAGCAGCCCTTACTGCACTACGGCGGGGCACTGGTGCAGCGGACATTTATTTCCCTAGCTACTCGTGGGACCAAAAATGAGTACAAATTCTACAAACAACCCTACTCTAGAATACTTTGAGTCAGCTTGGCCTTACCGAAGACCAGCTACTCAGTAGTTCGCAGGAGAAGATGGAAATATCCTGCCCCTCAACGCCTATCTCCCGGAGCAGCACATGTTTCGACAAAGCTGATCCAGATCTACAACCCCTCATCGACCGACTCCAACCTGTTGGACATGGAAGATAACGAAGATGATGGTATAAGGATCATCATCAACCCCCAAAAATCTTTAGCAAGTAGCAAAGGATCCGAAGATAACAAGGGTTCTACGGAAGCCAAGGGTGCTCCGAGAAAGAAAATCCCCACACTCACACGCTCGCAGAGGAAGCAGCTTAGAACTCTCCGGGAGAAGGAAAAGACCGGAATGAGGCCTTGTCCATAATCCTGAATAAGGAGAGCGAGCCCACTTCCTCAAAACGCTCGAGAAACGACCTAGACAAATCCGCCACAGAGGACCCCAAACAAAAAAGGGTGAAGCACCATCTGGATCCGAGAGAGCGCGCCCAACAGTCCTCAAACCGTGCGCCTCAGAAAAACGTGTCTGGACAACAAAACCCACCCATGAGGAAAACAGCTGGTATCAGCTACAGTGATATGGCCAAAAGCGTGAAGGTCGGGATAATACCCAAAGACTTTCCCACCGTCCAACTCACTACAGCCCAGCTAGACCTTCTACAAGAAGCACTCCTGCTCAGAGTAGTTCAACAGCGAAACGAGCCAATAAAACCCAAATTCAACAACCTCATCTACAAGTCCGGTTACATGGTTCTAATCTGTAAGGATCAAGAGACTGCTGAGTGGTTAAAGAGAATATCCCCATCCATGAAACCCTGGGAAGGTGCAGAGCTGATGGCAATGGACGAAGTGGCGATTCCACGTCCAGAGATGATCCGAGCATTCTTCCCACAAAGCTCCAGCTATGATGACGACCGAATAAAGGCTCTCATAGAAAGCCAAAATGACATCACAACAACTAATTGGCGTATTGTGAAACGATCCATTCTGAAAGATATTCATGTTGAATGGATCTTCACAGTAGAGGGTGCGTCGATGGAAAAGTTGAAGAAGTCCAAATACACCCTCAACTACCGATTTGGTGAAATCCAACTAAGGAAGATTACAGATCAACCGACTGCCGCTACCGCCAATCCGACTGGAAGGCCGACCCAAGAGCAATCTGAGGAGGCCTCCTGTTCAAGCGAGGTTCGGCTAACTGGAAGGCCGACCCAAGAGAAATCTGAGGAAGCCTCCGGTTCGGGCGAGGTTAGTAAATCTCACCCCAAAAGCACCATAAAGGCTAGTCTGTCCGCCTCTAAAGGAAAAGCTCGAAGCTTACATGCGACCCCTGCTCTAGTGGTACCAAACCAAAGGTATCTAAACAGGGCAAAGGGGTGCAAAAAGCGACAGTTTGACCACAGAGGCGAAACTGGCGGGCCAGGTTGCTACAGGGAAGAGAGAAAACCCAGACTGTAATACCAAACGACATCCTGATGATCCGCAACATCCAAAGCCGGACAGTCGTCGTCCGGAAAAAGCAGGAACCCCGGAAATGGCGACTAAAGTTCTGCAAGTGAACCTCCACCATGCTGAGAGCGCCACGGGTGTGCTCTGTCGGAGGTTCACCAAAGAGAATTTAACCGTGGCCCTCATTCAAGAGCCATGGGTCAATAAATCCAGAATACAAGGTATTCCACAACACTCATGTAAGTTGGTATATGATGACAGCCAGCTTTCTCCTAGAGCGGCTATTTTATTACATAACAACTGTAAATACTTTCCAATTTCAGAATTCATAAAAAGGGACATCGTAGCGGTCAGGATGGAGGTACCTTCCGCCAGAGGGAGTAGAGAGATCTTGGTGGTCTCGGCATACTTCCCAGGTGACGTGGACGAAATCCCTCCTCCAGAAATAGCTGCGCTCGTAGCCTACAGCCACCGACACAACATCCCCTTCGTCATAGGGTGCGACGCAAATGCACATCACACCGTATGGGGAAGTACCAATATAAACACAAAGAGGTGAGTACCTGTTACAGTTTCTCTCTTCCAAGAACATTGACATTTGTAATGTTGGTGACAAGTCCACGTTTGAAAACTCCATTCGTCAGGAAGTTTTGGACTTGACTCTATGTAGTCGGTCTATCTCTGATAAAATAAAAAACTGGCATGTTTCAGAAGAAATATCAATGTCAGACCATAAACACATCATCTTCGAATGGGAAGGGGGTCTAACGATGGAAAAAACGTTTAAAGATCCTAAGAAAACTGATTGGGAATCCTACTCAGCTATCCTACGATCCGAAGAGTACATCATAGAAAGTCACATCAAGTCCATAACACAATTGGAAGATGCGTCCAAATCCATTAAAACAAAATCCTTAACGCCTACCAAGAGAGCTGTCCAACTAAATCAACTAGTTCGAGTAGAGACGTTCCATGGTGGAATAAAACTCTTGAGAAGCTTAGTAAAACTGCGCGTAGGGAGTTCAATCGTGCTAAGCGAACCGGCGATTGGAGCCTATACAGAAAGGCCCTGACGAACTACAACAAAGAAATAAGGTCAGCCAAACGGAAATCGTGGATTCTAATGTGTGAAAGCATAGAGAATACACCCGTAGTGGCCAGACTCCAAAAACCTCTTTCAAAAGACCACTCCAATGGTGTGGGTAGCCTCCGAAAGACGGATGGTTCGCTCACTGTAGAGCCTAGCGATACACTGAGCGAATTGTTAAAGATCCACTTCCCTGATTCAATCCCTGAGTCGAGCATCGGCGACCAAGGCACTGGAATTGCTGTATCAGATCCACAAGAGATCCAATCATGGGTTTCTGGGTCTAAAAAAGACGCAATAAAGGTTGCAAAGGAAGCTTTCACTCGGGCCAGGGTTGAGAGGGCTGTGAGATCTTTCGAGCCATTTAAGTCTCCTGGCATGGATGGAATATTTCCAGCGTTGATCCAAAAAGAGGAGAAAACACTGGTTCCACCCTTGGTTGAGATTTTTAAGGCGAGTCTGATTTTGGGGCACATACCTAACGATTGGCGTCAAATCCGGGCTGTCTTCATTCCGAAGGCAGGCAAGAGAGAAAAAAACCAACCACAAAGCATTCAGGTCGATAAGTTTGTCCTCTGTAATGCTCAAAATTATGGAAAAGGTACTATGCGAGTACATAAATCACAAATTTATGAAAGCAATGCCTTTGTCAAAAAACCAATTCGCTTATCAAAGTGGAAAATCTACGATCTCGGCACTACATACGGTAGTTCAAAAATCGAAAAACACTTAATGCAAAAGAAATTGCTCTTGTAGCATTTCTTGATATTGAGGGCGCATTCGATAACGCTTCTTTTTCGTCTATAGTGTCAGCAATGTTGAGGAGAAAATTCGACCCATGCATTGTTACCTGGGTACATGCTATGCTAGCTAATCGGAAAATCTCCTCTGAGCTTAGCGGTTCATACATCACTGTTAAAGCAACAAGGGGGTGTCCGCAAGGCAGAGTGCTTTCTCCTTTGTTGTGGTCACTGGTGGTGGATGAGCTTCTAGACAGCTTAGAGAGAAGAGGCTTCAAAGTGGTTGGATATGCTGATGACGTTGTCATTATTGTACGAGGCAAATTCGAAAGTGTTATCGTGGAAAGAATGCAATCTGCCCTAAATCACACTTTTTCCTGGTGTCAAAAGTATCAACTAGGCATAAATCCTACAAAAACTTCCATTATCCCTTTCACCAAACGGAGAAAGGTACAACTGAAACCCCTTTTCTTGAATCAAACACAATTAGTTTATTCAAGTGAAGTAAAATATCTAGGTGTCATACTCGACGCAAAGCTTAATTGGAACTCTCATCTCCAATCAGTTGTGCAGAAAGGTCTCAATACACTTTGGGTTCGTTCAAAAACCCTTGGTAAAAGATGGGGCCTAAAACCAAGTATGATCATGTGGATATATAAAACCATTGTCCGTCCCAGGACAACTTACGCTTCCCTTGTCTGGTGGCCTAAAACTAATGAGGCTGCTGCAAGGGCTAAGCTCAACAAAATCCAACGCACCGCTTGCATAGCCATCACTGGTGCAGTTCGTAGTACACCCACTTTGGCCCTAGACGCAATGCTTCACCTGCCCCGGTTAGATCAATTCATAAAGCTGGAAGCGGAAAAAAGTGCTCTAAGGTTAAAGAGAACAAAAACACTGCTGTCGGGAGACCTTACGGTCACCTCAGCATATTAAAATGAATTTGCCATAAATACCGCAATAGGAATTTGTAGTGACTGGATGGAAACGGTAGTCAATTATGACTTACCTTACGATGTGTTCATTCCTTCCCGCCAGGAGTGGGAAGGAGGTGGACCAAGCGTTCCAACAGGCTCTATAAATTTCTTCACAGATGGTTCGAAAATGAATAATCTGACAGGATCCGGAATCTATGGCCCTACAACAAAAATTTCTGTCCACTTAGGACAGTGGCCCACAGTATTTCAGGCGGAAATATATGCAATATTAGAATGCGTGTTATTATGCCTGAGGAGAAAGTATAGATTTGCAAAAATATGTATTTTCTCTGACAGCCAAGCGGCACTTAAGTCGCTTAATAACTACACTTGTAACTCAAAGCTAGTGTGGGAATGCATTCTGGCTTTGAAAAACTTATCCATACGCAATCGAGTCTACCTATATTGGATCCCAGGACATACGGGTCTAGAGGGAAACGAGATTGCTGATGAGCTAGCCAGGAATGGATCTAATGAAAAGTTCATTGGCCCTGAGCCCTTCTGCGGGATCTCAGACTGCTCTGTAAAAATGGAACTGAACAAATATATGGTCAGTCAAATCACATCAAACTGGAATGCACTTCCCCATACGAGCCAATCCAAAAGGCTCGTAACGATTAACCCCAAGAAAACCCAACAACTATTAGGTCTCAACAAAAGGGATCTCAACATCTACACCGGTCTAATAACTGGACACTGCCCTGCAGATACCATCTACAAAAGATCGGAGCAATCCAAACCTCAAATTGCCGCTTCTGTGACGAGGAGAGAGAAACATCAGAACACATCCTCTGCTATTGCAGTGCACTCACCCAACGTAGGTTCAAGTTCTCAGCAAGCCCTTTTAGGGCCTGCTGACATATGGATCTTATCCCCAAGGACGTGGTTGGCTTCATAAAGCTAGTCTCGCCAGAATGGGGAGTCACATACTGTAACTCAGGATCTCTATTCATCAATAATAGATGGTCTTGAGTTCAGTCGATACCAAGGTATCTCAGTGACAAACATGTTACTGAGATAACTTGCGTATTTCACAGTAAAAGGGTATATCACAATAGTCCTAAAATCTGGACGCAGTGATCTTCACCCGACAAACGAGGAAAAAAAAAGGAGGAGGACTAATCCGAGAGATTACTTGAATAGCACAGACCATATGTAGTAATGACGTTCTATTTGAAGAATCACAAAGAGCATGTACCACCACTTTTGAAACAAGTCGATAGACTTTTGGTTACGTGTTTAGATCTTAAGACCTTACTCTTACCTACCTTACTCTAGAGATTTTTTGGGTGACCCGGAACGTATACAGTGGACGCAATATATGCTAAGCACCATACAGAGCATGCACCGTTTTTGAATTTGCACGTTAGGCCTTTGGATACGCAAGCAGACCTTAAGATCTTATTCCAGAGATTTTTTGGATGACTGAGGCCTTACTCCAGGGGTTTTTGGAGAGCCAGAACATTTACTGTGAACACCGACTATTCTAAGAAGTACAATGAGCATGTAACATATTTGAAACTGGTTGATAGTCCTTTGGTTACGCGTGTAGACTGTTAAGCCGTACTTCAAGGATTTCTTGTATAACCATGGACAAAAGCTGTAAACCTTAACAATGGGCAAACAGTATATGAGTATTTCTCGCTTAACTTTTCAAAAGGACCTAAGTAACATTTTTTTCATGAATTAATTTGAATAGCGTAATCAATAGCTTTCATGTTGTTATGTTGATTGCGCTATTCAAATTAATTCATGAAAAAAATGTTACTTAGGTCCTTTTGAAAAGTTAAGCGAGATTTGTTTCCAAAACTGTCAAAATTATCTAAATGCGCCAAAGAAAAGTGGATTGATCCGTAGATAAAATGACGCATTCGCACATCAAAACGATTGAAAAAAATTGACTCTCGTGATTTATTCGAAGTTCAAATCTGCAGAAAATAAAACTGAGCGGTATAACTGTTTTAAGCTTTTGACAGTTGACTGTTATAAAAAAAATGAATGAAATTGATTATTTATAAATTTAAAGATTGTACTCGATTTTTTTATCAAAGAAGTATTGATCAATTCATTTGCTTCAATAATTCTGTTACAACATCATAGCAGCGTACCATTTTTGTTTTTTTTTTCTTTTTCCAGGAGGAAACATGTGCAGTTGATAACTGCCAATAAAAATGAATTGCCCGTTTTATAGCTTTAACAGTTATAAAATCTGTAACACGGGGAAGAAATGTAACTAAAACAGTGAAATTACCAAAAACTTCCTTACGTTATGTTCATATACAATCTACTTTTTTTTTCCAAAATAGAAGCTGTTTGAAAAAAAATATGTATCATTTCATCTTAAACACTAGATTCAAAAGATATGAGAATTTTGAAGATTCTGAGTTCTTGTACTCACCCACACACTTTGCGTCCTTCAAAGCAATTTGTGTATTACGTGCAACAGTTATTTACACATTTACAAATACTTTCCGAAAATTGAAAATTAATTAGTTACATTTACGAAACATTTAATTATAAACTTTTCCAGTAAACATAAAGAAATACACATCATCCTAATTAATGTTTGCGGCCCTTCTTGATCTCCATATCAATCAAAAAACAGCACATCTCGTTGGCCTCATTGAGCAACTGCCACTTGACTTTGTATCGCCGCTACAAAATAATATCATCATCAAAATTACTGACGTCACGATCCATTCACAGTTCACTTACCGTTGGGTAGGACTTCAAAATGGGCAGATCGTACGAGTAGCTCTGTTTTTGCCCAGCTACGACAGGACACGGGGTGTATTTGCATGCTTCGTTGTCCAACCCGGCGAAGGGAAGATCAATCGCCGCTGTCCAGAACGCTTTGGCCGTGGCAACCTGGGCGTCGAACTCCGGAGTGTAATCGAACGCGATTGTCGCATTCGAACCTCTCAGCATCACGCATGGTTTATTCTGGGCAACTTCCGGGCAGGGGTCAACACGAACTTCATGAACCGTACATTTTACTATGATTTAGACGAAAAAAAAGAGCCACGCAGTGTTTATTGTTCTTATTCAACTCACTTCTGAACAGACATTATGAGATTGTTGCACCGATTGAACTATGACCTGCAGCTGATAAGACCGAGTGGCACGATTCTTAGTTTTATCAAATCCCGGTGGACAATCTTGTCGTGTTGTGTTCACACATTCTACTCACCACTTTCTTTGCAGTTTTCAAACGGAATCACTTCCGCATGGGCAATAGCCACTACACCGACTAGTAAGACAATCGTTTGAAGTTTGTTCATGTTGAGTATTGGACTGATCACGTCCTTTCCGCAAATCGATTGATCGTAGACTGAGCATGGGTTGCGACGAACGTGGTAGACGACAACGACCACGATCGAATCCTTATCGCTTTCTACCCGAACGAATGTTTTGACTTGTTCTTTCCGAATAATGCTGCAGCCACATACCTCGGCGTTTGCTTCGTTTGATAATTAAAAATCGTTTATTTCAACAGTACGTTTACAAAATACAAGCTCCATCGTGAGTATTGGAAGCAAGAACCATAGGTGTTCCAAGGAACGATGTCGCACAAATAACTGTCATGATATGCAATTCTTAGTTCCTTACATATGTATGTAAAAAGAAATACTACAAGTAGAATAAAAAAACGGACGGAGGTGTTCACTGGTTAGCACTGGGGACGGAAGTAATGTTCGCTAAAAAAAATGTTAGTTTATCGATGATAGTCTTTGGCTCGGTTGAACTGTGTCGCGCGCTACTAAGTTATTATGACGATGTTTGAGTACAAATGTTTGTTTTTTTTTTCTGTTTTGTAAATTGTAAAACAAATAACGTTCGCACTTTATTAGACTATGCAGAGTGTGGTGTCGCGGCACAGTGATATCTGAGCCTCCTGGAGAATTCGTAATCGAGGTCCCAGCGGAATGCCCATCTTTTGCAGTCTCTCCTCTCCTAGGTACGGCAGCTCGATCATTCCGACCCGTTCATTCTCGAAGATGGAAGCATATTTCTGGAAAGACGAAATAGGAATATGAAAAACAAGACTAGGTAAAATTAGTAAGCTCTTTTAGTGAAATGTCTTCACCTATCATCGGACGAGTTTAGTACTATTCCATTCAATCCCACCACGTTGTAATATTTACAGATATCTATTTCGACCTTAACTAGAAGGCCGGCTTCAGTATCTTGTTCTTGACACAGCTCGTACTTATCTAAAGAGAATTGCAGTCACTTAGCGTCACTTGCCCTACGAAAGGCATAAGGCTGAACTCTAGAAAGGCTGAAAGTCCCATAATTGGTGGGATGATTAATTTAAACCTTCCGGAACTCGCTTGCTCCTGGATTACAAGCGTGCTTTTTTCGAAGGTGTTGTACTTTTTACAACAGTGCGAGTCCCGGAAGGTTTAATTACTTTACATTGAGTGATTTTTATATTGATGGGATGAAATAAATCCCAACCATACGATGGAGTATAAGTAAATCTATATATAAAAAACTGAATGTTTGTATGTTTGTATGTATGTTCCAGCATAACTTCTGAACCCATTTACCGATTTTAATCAAATTTGGAACCCACATTCTGTATCTTAATCTTCCGGGACTCGCACCGTTGTAAAAAGTACAACACATTGAGTAAAAATTAGATAACTTTTTAGTCAGTTGACCAATTTGCTCTAAACCACCATGTATTCCTCAAAAAATTATTGGAGTTGATTCGCAGTTCTCACTCACCTATGACCGTAGGTGGTCACCTGGCGACCTTCCGGAAAATCCGGAACGTCCGTAAAAATGGTCATTTTTTAAGTTTGTCCTAGAGCAGTGCAATTTTTTCTAAACCATTTCTGATGGTGATTTTGGAGATATTCCACAGTTCTTACTCTGCTATAACCGTAGGTGGCCACCAGACGGCTTTCCTTATAATCCGGAACGTCCGTAAAAATGGTCATTCTGGAACTTCGTCCGCGAGTAGCGCATTTTTTTCTAAACCATTTCTGATGGGGATGTTTGAGCTAAAACACATTTCTCACACTGCTATGACCGCAGGTGACCACCAACCATTTCTGATGGTGATTTTTGAGAAATTCCACAGATGTTATTCTGCTATAACCGTAGGTGACCATTGGCCGGCCTTCCTTATAATCCTGAGCGTCCGTGAAAATTGTCGTTTTGGAAAGTTTGTCCTAGAGCAGCACATTTTTTTCTAAACCATTTCTGACAATAATCTTGGAGTTAATTCGCAGTTCTCACTCACCTATGGCCGTAGGTGGCCACCTCGAACCCAAGGCATCCTGTGTATGAGGCAGAAACGTTAGTTATATGACACACTTTTCTGAACACATTGGTTTTCAAATCCCAAATAACTGTAAATGACGGCACTTTTAAATATCCTGCGACATCTAACAAAACTGGTTGATCCATATATCACCACCCAGCGGATGTAATCCAAACTAAACAGTTTTTCAGAATAATGGTTTTCATCCTCGAGCAGCTGTGAAGAAGACGGCCACTCTCTAATATCACAGATCCGGGGTTATATAATCAAACTGGTGGTCTCACATGTACTATCACTACTCTACGAATGAATTTTCAACTTCACAATATTCCAACATATTGGTTTCCAATCCCCGAACAACTTTGTAGAAAACGGCAATTTTCTAAATCCCCCAGATCCCAAGATATCGAAGAACTGATATCTCATATGAACTAGCACCTCCTTGCGGATGAATTTTCAATTATTCTATTTTTCAAAATATTGGTTTCCAGTCCTCGAACTCGAATAATTTTGTTGAAGACGGCAATTTTCTAAATGTCACAGATCCCGAAATATCGAACTAAACTGATCTCTCATATAAACTAGCGTCGCATTATGACTTAATTATGAACTTAACGTTTTCTCAATATATTGGTTTCCAATGCTCGGACAACTTTATAGAAGATAGCAACTTTCCAAATCCAATAGATCCTGAAATATCGAACCAAACTGATCTCTCAAATACAGTAGCGCCACCTTGCGGATGAATTATAAACAAATTAGCTTCTCAACATATTGATTTCCAATCCTCGAACAACTTTGTCGAAGACGGCAACTTTCTAAATCCCACAGATCCCGAGATATCGAAGAACTGATCTCTCATATACAGTAACGCCTCCTTGCGGATGAATTATAAATTATTCAGTTTCTCAACATATTGGTTCTCTGTACTCGAACAACGTTGTAGAAAACGGCAATTTACTGAATCCCAATGATCCCGAGATATCGAACTAAACTGATCTCTCATATACACTAGCGCCGCCTTACGGCTCAATTCTGAACTAAACAGTTTCTCAACATATGGGTTTCCAATGCTCGAACAACTTTATAGAAAATGGCAACTTTCCAAAACCAATAGATCCTGAGATATCAAACCAAACTGATCTCTCATATACAGTAGCGCCACATTGCGGATGAATTTCAAACTAATTAGCTTCTCAATATATTGGATTCTAATCCTCGAACAACTTTGTAGAAGACGGCAACTTTCTAATTCCCACAGATCCCGAGATATCTAACCAAACTAATAACTCATATACACTAGTTACGGACGTAAATGCAACCAGAGTCAAATTGCTGGAACGGCAACTGTTAGCGTCCAACTCTAAGCTAGCCACATTGGACCGGACGTAACCGGAGACCAACACCTTGCACATTCCGCACCGGTGTTATTGGAGCCGCGACCGACGCCCCATGATTGATGGTTCTTGCCAGTATCAGCATAAAGTATTCCCCAGCTAGGTTCCATAATAATTAGTTAACAATAAAATTCATTCGTATTTCTTCACTCGAGCAGACAGGTCGATTGTTTAGTTTTTTTAAAAACGTATCTCGAACGACCAAAAACATAAGTGGCGCAGTCGGTAGGATCCGGTAGTTTTCGGTTGTGATAAGTGAAAAGTGAAATCGCCCGCCAACTGGAAGAACGTGGGAATAACGTCACCGACAGGAGGCATCTTCGACGGATTATTGAAGATTCGAGACGATATCCAGCACTCATCAAGCGAAAGCCTGCGGATCAACTTAATCAACCTATCCCCCTCGCGACGGTTCATCGCGGAAAACTAACTGTAAGTAAACGAATCTATCAACAACATTATCGATTAATAGTGATAATAAGTGAAACAGTGAAAGTGAATTAACAATAAATCCCTAAAATCGTTAGATAAAATATTTGTGAATATTAAGTGAATGATTACAAGGAGAATGTCTGAGGAAATTACACAACAAATTGAGGCTCTTACAGCCCAAATTGAGCAACAGAGACTACAAATTGAAGCTCTATCATCCCGTCCCCGTTCAAATTATGAAAGTGAAGTAGAGTCTAGAGTAAGATTGCCTTCCAATCCTACTTCCTCATTTAACCCATCTAGAGTGCCAGATGCAATCAAACTAATTGTCCCATATAAAGGAGATAAAAATCATTAGCCACCTGGATCGCGTCCGTTGAAGAAAAACTCGATCACGCAAAGCAATTATGTCCATCAGCAGCAGATGTCACTATGGTGTTACCTCTTTGGACAAGTATTATTAGGGACAAGATAACAGAGGAGGCCAGTGAAGCTCTTGAAGCGCGACACACCCCTTGCGATTGGAATATTATCAAAAAAGTACTTATCGAGTACTTTGGTGATAAACGAGATCTTTCTAGCCTTGTAACCCAGATTTGCTATTTAAAACAAGGCAACAAGAATATAACGACCTTTTATAACGAAAGCCGTGAATTATTATCGGATATTGTTGCAAAGCTAGCCTTAGATCCTGACTTGAACAGAAATATTCAAACCCTTTCCTGCAGTTATGAAGACATGATCCTCAATTCATTTATTGATGGCCTCGTCGAGCCATATTCCACACTCGTTAGAACTACATGCCCTACTACTCTTCTGTTAGCTTATCAACGTGCGCTTGATCAATTTAACGCTGCTCAGCGCAAGAGAGAAAAATTTCCAAAACTTCAGTTTCTTCCGAATAACACTAACAGAGCCCCGCCTCAGCAAAGTGGAAATTTCAATAGATACCAAAATAATTTTAGGGCTCAACCAAATTACAACCCGAATTATCGCCCATACTATCAAAATAATTTCAAACCTCAAAATCAGAACCAGCATAACGGTCAATTGCAGAACGCAATTAAATTCGAACCCCAATCTTCCTCAAACTTCAGACAGAACAACCCACCCCAAGGCAACATGAGAATTAATTGTCACGAAGATCAACATGAGTCCGACCAAACTTTCCCATATTGCACTAATTCCGATCAGTACACAGATGAGCCATATGAAGATCCTGTTGAATATCATGACGACTCAAATTTTCAACCAGGCCCAGATGCGGAAACCAAAACGTAAATAATTTTCTTCCCTACATCGTTGTGCAAGTACAAACGAAGCAGCTAAAATTCCTCATTGACACAGGTGCCAACAGGAATTATATTGATCCAGCCAAAGTTTTGCCAAATTTTGAGTGTAAACCTACATGTGTGAACAATATTAATGGTTCATATGAAATTAATCAAAAAGTAAGGTTGACCATTTTCCAAAATAAACCTGCATTAGATTTCCAATTATTCAAATTCCACTCCTTTTTCGATGGCCTTATAGGATATGAGTCCCTTAAGAGCCTCAGGAGTAGAAATATTGACTTCCACTAATACATTAAAATTTCCGGAATATTCCATTCAAATGTTACGAAAATATCCTGACTCTTTTTCGATATCTCTCAATGCTCACGAAGAAGTTCCCGTAGTTTTGAATACAAAAGTTAGTCATGGAGATTTTTACATCGAATACCCAACACAAGATGTGATGATTGTACCAGGTCTGTATAGGGCTGACCATAATAAAGCCCACATTTTATTGAAAAACTGTTGCAATTTCACCGTGAAATGCAACCCAAACTGTTTAATTCCCTCTGAATTGAATAATTTTGAAGAACGTAAATTGAACACAACGTCTAAAAATGAATGCCGCTTTGATCCCGCTCCAATTAACCCGAAATTGAGAAATCAACTTCGTATCGATCATCTTAATGGAGAAGAAAGGGATAAACTTCTAAATCTTATTTCTAAATATCAGGACGTTTTCTTCATTAAAGGCAATGACTTGACCTTCACTAACGCAATCAAGCACAAAATTGAAACCAGGGATGAAATCCCTACCCATGCGAAGAGCTATCGGTACCCCTATTGCCATAAGCAAGAGGTACAAGATCAAATAAACGAAATGTTAGCTCAAGGCATTATACGGCCTAGCACATCCCCTTGGTGCTCACCAATTTGGGTTGTCCAAAAGGCGGATGCCTCAGGCAAACAAAATGGCGTTTAGTTGTCGATTATCGTAAACTAAACGATAAGACAATAGACGACAGATACCCGCTACCAAATATCACTGAGATTTTGGACAAACTTGGTAGGTGTCAGTACTTCACGACGCTGGACCTCACCTCGGGTTTCCATCAGGTAGAAGTTCATCCTGATGATGTGTCAAAAACGGCGTTTAGCGTTGAACATGGATTATACGAATACCTTCGCATGCCGTTTGGGTTAAAGAACGCGCCTGCAACATTTCAGCGCGTCATGGATAATGTTTTACGAAATTTATTAGGCAAATGTTGTCTTGTGTACATGGACGACATAATTGTCTTTTTCAACTTCTCTGCAAGAGCACATTGAAAACTTAAATAAAGTTTTCCTAGCTCTCAAGAATGTTAACTTGAAAATTCAACTCGATAAGAGTGAATTCCTAAAGAAAGAAGTAGCATTTCTTGGTCACATTGTCACCGACCAAGGTGTGAAACCAAATCCTGATAAAATCAATGCCATTCTTAAATGGCCTATTCCAAAAAAATCAAACCGAACTAAAAGGGTTTTTAGGAATTCTTGGCTACTACAGGCGGTTTGTCCCTGATTTCGCCAAAATCACGAAACCATTAACCGCCCAACTACGCAAAGGAGAATCCGTAGAGCACACGCCTTTGTTTATGAAAACCTTTGAAACCTGCAAAAGTCTACTGACTCATAGTAACATTTTGCAGTATCCCGACTTCGATAAGCCATTCGTTTTAACTACGGATGCGAGCAATTTCGCCCTAGGAGCGGTGCTATCGCAGGGACCTATCGGAGCGGATAGACCCATAGCTTACGCCTCGAGAACATTGACCAAGTCCGAAGAGAATTATTCGGCCATTGAAAAGGAATTGTTGGCCATTGTATGGGCAACTCGATACTTCCGCCTGTATCTCTTTGGTAAGAAGTTCACACTCTATACTGACCACCAGCCTTTAACATATGCCCTAAATTTAAAAACCCCAAACACAAAACTCGTAAAATGGAGACTTCAGTTATCCGAATACGATTTTGAAATAAAACACCGGCCAGGGAGACAAAATGTCGGCAGATGCTTTGTCTAGAATACCTGAAATAAATGTAAACGAAGAATCATCCGATTCAAGTTCAATTCATTCGGCAGATACTGACGTGTCAGAATTCATCGAATGCACCGAACGTCCCATTAACTTCTTTCGCAATCAGATTATTTTGAAAATCGGCACTGAAGATTCTGAAACCTATGAGGAAATCTTTCCGAGAGTTCATAGACGAATCATTACCAAACTAAATTTTGGAGTTCCATTAATGATTCGAATCTTCCGGGAATGCATGGACCCATCAAAACAAAATTGCATACTTTGCCCCGAAAGCTTGATTCCAACTATCCAAATTGTCTATAAAAATTACTTTAGTAGACATAAAATCTTCAAGATCAAGATATCGCAGAAAATGTTAACAGATGTAACTAATATTCAAGAGCAAGATTCGCTCATAGAACAAACCCATGAAACCTCACATCGAGGCATCAAAGAAAATTACGCCGAAATGATTAGACGTTATTATTTCCTAACCTTAAGACTAAGATTAGGAAATTTATTATCTTATGCCAAATTTGCAATAAAGCCAAGTACGAGAGGAAACCGTATAAGATAAAACATGGCGAAACTCCCATCCCTAAAAACCATTGGATATCATCCATATCGATGTTTTCATTTCGCAACCCTACTTATTTTTGTCGGTAGTCGACAAATTAACTAGATTTGGAAGCCTCATCCCCATAAAATCTAGAGCTATTCCGGATATCAGAAAAGCTATACTGAAATACTTTGCCTTGTATGGAACTCCTCAGCTAATAGTTTCAGATAACGAACCGGCTATAAAGTCCATTGAACTAAGAGGCATACTCGCAGATTTGAACGTCCAACAATATTTTACTCCCGTTGATCGTAGTGAAACCAATGGCATCGTAGAACGCTTCCATTCTACAATAGCCGAAATATTTAAATGTAATAAACATAGGTACCCGAATGTCACTGTCAAAGAAATGTTCCTTATTTCCTGTACTCTTTACAACAATAGCATACATTCAGCTACCAACATGAAACCACGAGAGATATTCTACGGGATAAAAGACGACGAAGAAAGGCCATTGGATCGTGAGAGAATGTTAGAAGCTCGGAATAAAATCTATGACGAAGCTGTGCACCAAATCTCACAAATCCAACGTAACCAAAATGCTCAAAGAAACCAAATTCGAGAAAACCCCCCACCTCTGGATGTAGGTCAACTGGCGTTCACCAAACGACACGGAGTAAAAAACAAGAGACAGGATAACTTCACCCCTGTCGTAGTCGCCAGGGAGGACGGACAACAGACGTTCCTTGATGAAAATCAAAGGAAGTTACATAAAGAAGCTCTTCGTCGAATCAGAGAATAGGAATACTTCAAGTGAAAGGCTAACTATATACAATACTGTAAGAATATTCCTTTACGCAGAACGTACTGCTTGGACATATCCCAGCACTTGCTCAACTTTTCCAAGCTTAATTACAAATCGCAATAACTCCTAAACCAGATAGTCAACCTGCTAGCACTAATCCAATTAAACCCTATCACTATACAAATTCCATTCTAAATAATCCATCTTTGCTTTAAGCTATCGTACTAAACCAGAATAAATTTAGTTATTTTTCACTAATAAAAGTTTTTCTAATTTTAGGACAACAATATGAAGGCTACCACGCTCATCATTTTCGCCGTGATCATCTCTTCATCTACAGCAAGATCCTCCCTAGCATCCAAATAACCGATCTCCAACGAAATCCTGGTTTATTAACACTAGACATTGGGAAAACCTTTGTAAA
The DNA here is from genome assembly GCF_024139115.2 of Armigeres subalbatus. NCBI lineage: Eukaryota > Metazoa > Arthropoda > Insecta > Diptera > Culicidae > Armigeres > Armigeres subalbatus. The sequence continues at coordinate 424,861,588 of NC_085141.1, forward strand.
AATCAAATTTACCACACAATTGACTTGAAACGATACGAACCAATTCTTGCAAAGCTCGAAATTATCCTTCAAGGAATCAAAAGTTTTGAAAATTATACAGATATAACCAAAATGCTTGAGTCAAAATTTAGCAATACTCAAACTCTGTTTCACAACCTAATGCCAAGACATAGAAACAGACGAGGATTGTTCAATTTTCTCGGTTCTACTCTAAAACAAATAACAGGCAATCTGGACGATAATGATCTAATAAAAATTTCGGAGAATATCAGAAAGTTAGAGTCCAATAACGAAATTTTGATAAACGAAAATAACGAACAAGTCCAAATCAATAGCCAACTTCAAGATAGGATGAATAGAATTATCAGACAGTTAGAAAAGGACCATGATCAAATCAAACGAAGTCTAATAGATTCTCGAACTAGTTCAGGTGTAGCGAAAAATTTGATAATTCTACAAGACATTCTAAAACCAATATTTTAATTGATAATGTAAATGATCACTTTAGAACCATTTTTGAAATAGTACAGCTAGCCAAATTAAGAGTTATTTCCAAAGATATTTTGACTCTGATGAATTAAAAATTATAATACAACAATTTGAAACCCAAAAAGCTTAACGTAGAAACCGTAGATCAAATGTACGAATTCCTTGAAATAAGCAGCTTCCATAATGAAACTAAGATTATTTTTGTAATTGAAATTCCCTCGCTCGAAACTCTTGCCTATAAAACTCTCTTACTAGAACCTTTGATAATTAAAGATAGGACGCTGAAGGTACCGGCAACCATAGCAATCATCAACGATTTCAATCTCTACTTCATCAACAAACCCTGCCAGGAAATAGGACGCAACCACATCTGTAGCTTGGAAAACCTTCAAAACTCGACAAACGATGGCTGTTTCTCAATGCTTCTCAACGGAAAACCAGCAAACTGCTCATTTAAGGAAGTAAGCCAAGTATCGGTGGTAAAACCATTAACCCCAAATCATTTGGTCGTCAAGCAAATCAAAACCAAGAGATCATTACTTCTTGTGGAATACATAACAGAACTCTAACTGGCACATTTTTAATAGAATACCATAACTTTGTACTATCTATATCGATGGGTTGGAATTCACCAACAAAGAATGGTATAAAACAGGTCAGTTATCAATCGTTCCACTGTACGGTTTGGATATCCAAATTAAAGACCTAGAGCCTGAGATGAGTTTCGAAAAATCCACATCAACAATAGACATCATCTGGATTCTCTAAGAAAACCATGAATTCTGTCGTACTAACGTCAATGTCTTTATCAGGCGTCAGCCTGCTTGCCATTATAATCGCCATTTTATTTTATATGAGCAGAAAAATTTTCCATGAGAAGCAACGTGCCAAACCTACCGGAAACGAGGACGTTTCGGACTTCAAGGAGGGGCCAGTTACGGACGTAAATGCAACCAGAGTCAAATTGCTGGAACGGCAACTGTTAGCGTCCAACTCTAAGCTAGCCACATTGGACCGGACGTAACCGGAGACCAACACCTTGCACATTCCGCACCGGTGTTATTGGAGCCGCGACCGACGCCCATGATTGATGGTTCTTGCCAGTATCAGCATAAAGTATTCCCCAGCTAGGTTCCATAATAATTAGTTAACAATAAAATTCATTCGTATTTCTTCACTCGAGCAGACAGGTCGATTGTTTAGTTTTTTTAAAAACGTATCTCGAACGACCAAAAACATAAGTCACTAGCGCCGCCTTACGGCTGAATTCTGAACTTTGGTTTCCAATCCTTGAACAACTTTGTAGAAGACGGAAATTTCCTAAATCCCATAGATCTTGAGATATCGAACCAAACTGGTATTTTCATGTACACTAGCGCCGCACAGTGGGAGAATTCTACATCATTTTTTTTCTTGACTCATAGGGCCACATGGGATTGTAGTTTTTAGAATTCTTATAAGAAACATTGCGCCATTTATTGTGAAGATGGACTATTTTCATCGGTGTTCCGTTGGTTCCGGATTTTCCGGAGGACCAGCAGAAGATTCATTGAACTCAAAAAATGTCCTCAATTAGAGTATCTATCCTCTTATTATTTACCAGAATAAATCACGGTTGATATCATTTCAATTGGCTTCGATATAATGGATTTTTGGACTGTTGTACTTTTTATAACATGCGAGTACTCGTGTTATGAAAGTTGAAGCGAGTTGCGGAAGGTTAAGGAGACGACGATAGGGGGGTTAAGCACGCTCTTTGGAAAAGGGGGAGAGTGTGGGGGGAGGGGTATTGCTTAGTTATCGATCAACTCAGTGTAAATTCTGAACCCCTTGGCCGATTTCAACCAAATTTGGAACACAAATTCTTCATCTTATGGATGGGACGATAGGGGGGTTGAGCCTGCTCTTTTGAAAAGGGGGAGGGGTATTGCTTAGTTATCGATCAACTCAGTGTAACTTCTGAGCCCCTTGGCCGATTTCAACCAAATTTGGAACACAAATTCTTTATTTTAAGCAAGGGGCGATATGGGGTTAAGCATGCTCTTTGGAAAAAGGGGAGGGTGTGAGGGGTGGAGAATTGCTTAGTTATCGATCAACTCAGTGTAACTTCTAAACCCCTTGGACGATTTCAACCAAATTTGGAACACAAATTCTTTATCTTAAGGAGGGGACGATAGGGGGGTTGAGCCTGCTCTTTGGATAAAAGAGAGGGTGTGGGGGGAGGTGTATTGCTTAGTTATCGATCAACTCAGTGTAACTTCTGAACCCTTTGGCCGATTTCAACCAAAGTTGGAAGATACATTCTTTAGCTTTAGGAGTCGACGATAGGTGGTTAGGGATGCTCTTTACAGAAGAGGGAGAGTTGGGAGGGAGGGGTATTGTTTAGCAATCGATTAACTCAATGTAAATTTTGAGCCTCACGACCGATTTGAATCAAATTTGTGTCAAATATTGTCTGTCCTAAGGAAGAGATTTTAGTGGATATAAGTAAGTCATTTTAAAAGGACGAGGGTGTGGGAGAGGGGTATTTTTTAGCTATCGATCAATTCAGCATGACTTCTGAACCCATTTATCGATGTCCACCAAATATTATAATCCATATTATCTGTCTAAGGAAGACTATATCAGACAGGGTAAGAGTGTCATAGCTGAATGAGAAATATTGTATATTTATTAAACGAACAGTTTAGTATACCTTTTTATCGCATGGGTCAATTCAAACCAAACACATAAACACGTAGTCTCTACCCAAATGAGACTATTATATAGCGGCTGGAAGGGACTTTTGGAATGGGGGGGGGGTGGTATTGGCTTTGGGTATTGTTTAGAAAACGACTTAATTTAAAATCCCTCTTATTTAGTACATCCGAGGTTCTTTGACATTGTACAATGCTCCGAAAACAAATTGCCCGAATTCCTCAAAAAATAGCAAATCCTCGACAATAACATTTTCCCGGTAATAACATTTCCCCAAAAATGACTTTAACGAAAATGATATTTCCCAAAAATGATACTTTCCGATACACATATCCCAGAATATGACATTTCCCTGAAAATGACATATCCCTGAATGTAGCAGGTCATTAACATAACACTATCAGACCGCATCGTGCTTTCGTGCTGTGCGGTTCTTTCTCTCTTTGCGGAAGGAAGTTTTTAATACTACCCGAGGCTGTTTTAATTTCAACGGTGCTTCTTAGCGCTATTTGTACCCACTGATCCCGTTACGATCTTTGCAAGGACCCGTGCCTTCGCTTTACGTTGGACCCGTTTGCGGAAGTAAAATTCCGACAAGCGGTGGTAATCCTGCAGGGACACCGTTCTGGGAAAAAACCTCTTAGAAGGTCACGTCTCCACGCTCAGCAATGAGTATTAATAAAAACAAGAGGAAGGGGGAGTCTCTGAATTCTCCACTTCCTTCAAAGAAACAAGGTTTCAAGACCGTCCTGCCTAAGCGCGGAAAAAATAGAAGGAAGCTGGAGAATTCAGATATTCCTTCTAACTCTAATATCGGAAATAATTCTCCAATTGAACTGAGCAATCAGTTCGATTTGATTAATGATGAAATTGAGCAAATCGAATATACCTCTAGCCCAGGTGATTCGATTCATGCGAAAAAGCAAAGGATTCCGCCAATTGTGGTATCTGTTGCCGGAAAGCTTACTGGCTTCGGAATGAGATTTTGAGTAACCTTCAGGGGATCAAGGTTTCATTTCAGATTGCTAGGAAGGGTGACTGCCGCGTTTTGCCGGGATCCTTTGACGATCGCAAACGTCTTCTTCAGTATTTAACTGAGAAGCGCCATAAATTCTTCACATACGACGACAAAACTGAGCGAATGTTCAAAGTCGTCTTGAAAGGTCTCCAGTGATGATAAATCACTGGATGAGATTAAATTGAAATTTCTCAATTACTTGGATTTTCACCAGTCCAAGTAATTAAGATGAAAAGAAATCCCACTCTGGTACTTCCCAGAGGGCATTTCTCAAGAATTTTATTTAGTTCATTTTAACAAAAGTGAACTAAATAATATGAAAAGTTTGAAAAGGCCTGTATTATGTCTCATGTCCGTGTTACATGGGAACATTTCCGCAGGCCTGGGGAAATTCAAAACCCCACCCAGTGCCGTAAGTGCCAGAAGTGGGGTCATGGAACCAAACATTGTCACATGGATGCTAAATGCATGATTTGTGGTAGAACCTCTCACGCCAAGGACGCATGTCCTGTGAGAGAAGATTCCAATAAATTTAAATGTGCAAATTGTGGGGGCATTCATAAATCCAATTTCTGGGAATGCCCTTCACGCAAAAAAGTTTTGAATTCCCGTGCAAAATTGATGACAGGAAATTCCAATCGGATCCCAGATTCGACGGGTAGAAATTTTTCAAACGCTCAAATTTCGAAACCAGTTACCGGTCGAGCAATTCATACCCACCACAATTCACAAACAAATTTTGCCGCTCGTCAACGGGTAGCAAGCACTTCAGTAAATTCCAATTTTTCGAATGTACCTACGTATGCAAACATCGCTGCTGGTAGACAAAATTTCTCTTCTCAAAATGAGGTTTATACCCATGTCCCAACGGAAAATAACGGTCATGTTGCCGATTCAGGATGCAATGTTCAAAGCAAATACCATACCAGAAGCTGTTCAGGTTGGTATAAAGTACACACAAAAAATTGTTATCGGACTCCGTTTCAATGGATCCAAATAATTGTGTGAAAGTTCTAAATTGGAATGCCCGCTCTCTAAAGGGTAAAGAAGATGAATTATTCAACTTCCTAACAGTTCATAATGTGCATATTGCCATTATAACTGAAACCTATTTAAAACCAGGACTCTCCATTAAAAGAGATCCAAATTATTTTATCTACAGAAATGATCGTCTTGACAGCGCCTGTGGTGGGGTCGCCATCGTCATTAATAGACGTATCAAACATAAATTATTTTCTTCGTTTGATACCAAAGTTTTTGAAACCTTGGGAGTTTCTGTTGAAACAAATTTTGGTCAATTTTCCTTCATTGCAGCCTATTTGCCTTTTCAATGCAATGGGCAGCAAAAGAATTTGTTGAAAGCTGATCTTCAAATTCTGACTCGCAACAAATCAAAATTCTTCGTAATTGGTGACTTCAATGCCAAACACCGTTCATGGAATAATGCTCAAAGCAATTCCAATGGCAAAATTTTATTTGAAGATTGTTCTGCGGGATATTATACTATTCAATATCCCAATGGCCCTACTTGTTTTTCTTCCAGAAGAAATCCTTCTACAATTGATTTAGTTTTAACGGATTCAAGTCAGCTGTGTGGCCAATTGGTAACTCATGCTGACTTTGACTCTGATCACCTTCCTGTGACATTTGAAATCTCACAAGAAACCATTTACAATCCAATCAGCTCTACTTTTAATTATCATAGAGCTGATTGGGATTTATATAAAACATATATCGATAGGAATTTTGATGTTAATATTCCTTTGGATACCAAAAGTGATATTGACAATGCGCTCGTATCTTTGACAAATTTAATTGTCGAAGCCAGAGGAATTGCAATTCCTAAATGTGAAATTAAAATCCACTTCATTATTATTGACGACGATCTTCAGCTACTGATCCGCCTTAAAAATGTGAGACGAAGGCAATACTGAAGAACTCGCGATCCCGCGTTGAAAGTTATTTGGCGAGATTTGCAAAATGAAATTAAAAACGTTTCGCTATTCTGAGAAATACCAACTTTGAGAATAATGTCTCGAAGTTGGATCCCAGTTCGAAACCCTTTTGAAATTAACGAAAATTCTTAACAACCTCAAAAGCCAATTCCAGCGCTTAAAGAGGGAAATAAAATTTTATTAACAAATGGCGAAAAGGCTCAGAAACTTGCTCAGCAGTTCGAGAGTGCCCATAATTTTAGTCTAGGTCTCACTAGTCCAATTGAGGATCAGGTTACACGAAGCTTCGAAGACATTCTCAACCAAGATAATGTTTTTGATCCTTCGTTGGGAACTAATTTGGATGAAGTGAGATCTATTACTAGAAAATTTAAAAATATGAAAGCCCCGGGTGATGATGGTATTTTCTACATACTTATCAAAAAACTTCCTGAGAGCTCTTTATCCTTTTTGGTTAATTTATTTAACAAATGTTTTCAATTGGCATACTTCCCAGATAAATAGAAAAACGCCAAAGTTGTTCCAATTTTGAAGCCGGACAAAAATCCAGCTGAGGCTTCTAGTTATCGCCTAATCAGTTTGCTTTCTTCAATAAGCAAACTGTTTGAAAAGATTATTTTAAATAGAATGATGGTTCATATTAATGACAATTCTATTTTTGCTGATGAGCAATTTGGTTTTCGCCATGGGCATTCAACCACTCATCAGTTATTAAGAGTTACGAACTTAATTCGGCTCAACAAATCTGAAGGATATTCGACTGGAGTTGCTCTTCTTGATATAGAGAAAGCATTTGACAGTGTTTGGCATGAAGGTTTGATTGTAAAATTGATAATTTTCCTCTGTACATTATTAAACTGATCCAAAATTATTTATCAGATCGCTCACTGCAGGTAAACTATCAGAATTCTAAATCTGATAGATTACCTGTAAGAGCTGGTGTTCCCCAAGGCAGCATACTGGGGCCCATTTTGTATAACATTTTTACTTCTAAAAAAAAACATAACACTATTTGGCTTAAGGTCATTCAACATGAAGGACATTTGTGATCAATAAAAACAGCATGTGACTCGAGTCGAGTCAAGTACGAGCCACTGAAGACGACCTTACTGTTGAGGTCGAAATACGTATCTGTCAAGGTACAATTAAGTGGTGGAATTAAATGGGATTGTACAAACTCGTCTGATGACAAGTGACAATTACTCTGTTGACCAATTGGTTTTACCATTTTCCGATATTTAACCATATTAAAAGAAAACTGCAAACCAAGCTGGCAATTCCGAGCAAGGCCGGGTACATAAAGCTAGTAATAAATAAAAACCCAGATACCTGGGACTCCCACAATATCCACGGCAATAGTAGCAAACGATGCTCTGTATGTATTCAGTTTTCAATACATTATATGCGGTATCAAACATATAATAAAATTAACCTTCTAATTCCCAAGACAGCCTTTAGGCAGATAACATATTTATTTTTTAGGTTTTCAAATAATTGTAATCCATATTTTTTTATTTTGTTCAATAACATTGACTGCAATGCATTCTTCAAAGTATCTTAAAGCCAAATTACAAAATCTTGGCAATTAAAAAAACTTGTTTTTTTAAGTTTGTTATTTTTGCCTTTCTCGTACAACAAAGATGTACCGAAAGGCTATATGATTGCTCCATTGCTTGTCAAGATACAATTAAGTGGTGGAATTCAATGGGATTGTATAAACTCGTCTTATGACAAGTGTAAATCACTGTTTTTCGATGTTTCTGCGAACATTTTTCCATATAAACTTCCCACGAGTTTAGCACCGCCCAAACGTCGACCGATTTGGCTGAAATTTTGTCCGGAGCATCAGGGCATCAAATAGAATAAGAAGACGATTTATCTAAAAATTTTACACGCCAACGTTCGGCGACATAAAATCAGCATGTCTGCTTTAAAATTGTTTCTTCTTCCGTTCCACCGGACGCCAAATCTCATTCTTATTTTTCACTTAGCTATTGGAAATCGTAATCCCCGCTTAAATAGTGACACAAAACATGTTTTGCTTTCGGTTGCCAACTGCTAGCAAACTAGGACTTGGAGTTCTAAAAACTTTACTAGACACTCTTCTAAAAATTGTGACAACATAAGTCGAAATTCCATGCAGCGAAAAAAAAAACGCAAGACGAAGAATCAACGAGAAACATATCGTCAGAAACGACAATAAAGAATAAAAAACACAAAATAATTGATAAATAGTAAAAATTAAGAAAAAGAAGGAATAAAGAAGAAGTAAGAAGGGCAGAAGAAGAAAAAGAGAAGAATGAATAAGGAGAAAGAAAGAAGGAAGTAGAAAGAAGAAGAAGGGAAGACGGAAGAGGAAGTAGAAGCCAGAAGAAAGAAAGAGAAAAACGGAAGAATAAGAAGGATAAAAAATCTCGCTTAACTTTTCAAAAGGACCTAAGTAACATTTTTTTCATGAATTAATTTGAATAGCGCAATCAACAGAAAAACATGAAAGCTTTTGATTGCAGTACTCAAATTAATTCATGAAAAAAAATGTTACTTAGGTCCTTTTGAAAAGTTAAGCGAGAAATATGGAATAGAGTGATTTTTTTTCTGTGATTTTTATTATAATATAAGTTTATCGCATGGAAGAAGGTAGAATTAAGAAGGCAAACAGGTATAATGAAAAAGGAAGAAGAAAGATCAAAGAAAGTAGAAGACCAGATAATTGATAAAGATATGGTGGAAGAAGGAAAAAAGAAGGAAAAAAAATAAAAGGAAAAACGAAGCAGAAAGAAGATATAAAGAAGAAGGAACAAGGAGAAAGAATGAAGGAAGAAAGAAGAACAAAGAAGAAAAGACAAGGAAGACGGATGAGGGGAGAATAAAGAATGAAGAAAAATGAAGGAAGAGAAGAGAAGAAAGAACAAAGGTTAACAAATAAAAAATATAGAAGTACATACATTTGGTAAGAATCAAAATTGAAATGAAGGAACCATAAAGGAAGGAATAAAGTCTTGTTTATCTTTCTTGGGCTGAATTGACAAATTGAGAATTGACAAATTGACGAATTGAGGTGATGTCTGTATATGTGTGTCTGTGCGCAAAAAAGTCTAGCTCACTTTTTTGGCGCTTATCCTTATCCTTAAACCTTAACTTAATTTGCTCACAACAAGTTGCATTATGCAACGTACACACCAGTCAAGCAGTTTGACGAACATTGACTCCGCCCCCAAGAAAACGCTTCGGTTGCTGCTTTGTTTGAACGTGTGTGAAGTTGTTCGAACAACCATTTGACAGTTGGCGGCTCGGTTGGAAAAAATTAAATCGGTTTGATTTTGGTTTGAGTTGTCGGGGGTGGAGTCAAGATTCGCCGAACATGTTTGAGCATTTGTAGTGAAGTTGCACAAACCCCCATATATTTTTGATGGTTGGTGCTCGAGTTGATGCTTCGGTCGTTCGTGTGTGATATTGTTGGTCGAATAAATTGATTGTTCGTGCTGCTGTTGGTAAAACTTGATGGATGTTTGAATAAACGAGAGGTGGAGTCAATGTTGGTCAAACTGCTTGACCGTGTGTACGTTCCATTAGACTGAGTACCCTGTCCTATTGAAAATTTACCGGACCCGACTATGTGATTGAACAAATGGTTATGTCTAAAATACATTTTTTTTTTTCAAACCAAAACCGCGTAAAAAGTTTAATAGGCGAATTTGAGTAAAGCTCATCGATCATTTCAACATCTGATGGTCTTCACAAGAACCACGAAAAATGTGCCGTTGGCCAAAAAAGTGCAGTGAGCACGATTTTTGCGTTTTCTGGTTAATCCAACCATTTATGAAAACTGAAATAGTCGTAAATTGGAAGAAAATTTTGTTTTCTTTGGGATGAGCTTCCATCCGGTGGGTGCTTGCATATGATTTTTCCGATTAAATAGCACATCTCTTGTAGTGCCTCCACCGCACTATCTTGGTTATGAATTCCCGGTTTTTAATTCGCGGCTTATTTGGGTGGGATTCGTCTTCAACAGCTGCTTAAAGACTGTAATAAGCCATTGCCAATGGTAAACATGTGACAATATAACAAAAAGTGAAGTAAATTTTACGAAGAAAATTTGATTTAGAATGACGACTTTTCTCCCAAACTCTTGCAGCGCACTCTACCACTGGATCCTTCTCGAATTCGCCTATTCACTTTTATTACAGAGAACAGACATACAAGTCCGTTTTCAATCGTGTGTAAGGAATTTAACGGACGTTTTGAAACGCAACACAAGTGGCAATCTCGCAACGCGCTGGCATCGCATAGTTTCTCTCATCAAGAAGCTGTCAAAATTTTAGGCGCCACCACCCACCATAAACATAAACAACAGATCCTCCTCCTCACACTGGTTTTGATTCCATATGTGATGTTTCTTTCTCACACCAACGCAAGCGATTTCTCTGCCATCATGGAGCGCATGGTTTGTTTTGTGACCCTTTCCATTAGCCACAGTTATCGTCACAGCCAGCAGCGAAGCACTAAAAGGATGAAAAGGCCATAATTTTTGCTCACACTTTAAGTTTATTTCGCTGGAAATCAGACATCATTGGAATTTCATTAAATCAGCTACACAATTAATTTTTTACTTTTTTCTTTGCTACTAATGACATTGATAGAAAATATTTTACGTCTCATAGAAATTGTAATCAATCAGGAGAAAAAAGCTGATGCTGAAATCACAGTAAACTGGACATACTTCAGCAAATCATTTAGCTGTAACTAGAATTCAGATTTTGGTGTGCAAATATATTCATGATTTTTCAATTATTCATGTCCCGTCTAGTCTTACAATTCAGGTTATGTATGTAACACTATCTCTCTTCGACAGTAGTTAAAACTATTATAAGCATATAATTTTTCACCAATATGAGAAGTGGCTTGAGTAGCAAAACTCTACTTGAATGTTTGAAGGTACGAAGAAGTGTTTTGCAAAAAATATTTTTTTACCTTGTTAGTTCCATAGTGCCTGAAAAATAAACATCAACAGTTATCACGTGCTGGAAGAGGCGGCAAGCTTGGTAGCATTTTGGCGCGCAATGTTTGTTTGATGAAATATGACAGCTAGTACGCTTGACGCTATGAAAGACACCTAGCGCCACCAAACGACGTATTGCCACAGTCAGTATTCTAACGTACTTTGATTTACACAGCTTTTTGAGTAAAATTTGTTCTAGGCTGGATGTCTGTTATCTGTGCTTTTAGGCCAATCCTTTACCAATTCGATCACAACAAGTTTTCACAAGCATTCGACTGGGAATCCTGTCCCATTGTTTCCTATTGAAAAATGGCCGGATCAAACTATTGCTTGGAAGTTATGGACTTAATACATGTTTGCCTTTCCCGTCTACTAATTAAATGTAAAGGCTAGAGGATCACTCCAAAACCTCACTTTTGATAGAAGGCTCGGAGGCAAATAGTGTTATTACGAATTGAGGTGATATCTGTATGTATGTGTACAAAAAAAAAATGTGAGACATACTCTTACTTTTACTACTTAGCGTTATCCGATTTTCTTGCAACAGGTTGCCTTCGTAAAGGTAGAAGCACAGACAAACAGACATAACTCTCGACAAATCTACATCGTTCACTGATTCGTCAGTCAATTCAAATAATAACTAGTTGGCTAATCGATCAACTCGTGGCGCGCACTTCGGATTTGCTCGAGTTTGATGTTTGTACACTACCGCCATCTGGTTCGTGGTTTGCCCAACACACTAAAATTAACAAATGTCGTTAGTGCTTGAACAACGATGAATTTTATAAGTAAATGTTCAATGTGTTATGTCTGTTTGTCTGTGGTAGAAGTATTGCGCCACTTGTATAATGCAGGCACTTTAGCTGAACCGAGACGATGCTCTACGGCTTCAGCCTGCCGACTATTGTACCTACTCCAACATGTGGCGATAAAATATGCTTCACTATCAAAGTGTCAGTTTCCTTACGAGCCTATCCTGGTTTAACAAAGCGGATTTTTATTTTTGCTGAAAGCCGATTTGTTTGAATGAAAAGATGTCCCAATTACGTAAACCAATTCGAGACTCTTTGTCGCTTCCAGTCAGTGAGATTTCGCAAGAATCAGAAAACTACAGGCCGTTCTTTTTTGATTGTTCCAAGACGTGGACAAAATAAATCAAATCAGATAAATGACGTTGTCGGAAGCAACATATTACCATGTAAGCATATTTTCTATTATTTACACTTGAACCGACATGACGTTAGAAAATTAAATTTAAACTAAAGATCAAAAAAACTTAATTCAATATAGATGAAATATTATTTTAGACCTTCACACAATTCTACCTTCTATAGCAGCGGTTCTCAACCTTTTTCTTGTACCCCTTGAAACTTTTGCATTAATTGAGGTACCCCCTCTTGAAAGTAGGCTTCAAGTCTCTTGAAAGAATAATTCCGAGCCCTTTCAAAGGAGGCTTCCGAGCCTCTTGAAAGGAGCTTCTAAATCTCTTGAAAGTAGGCTTCCGCAGCGCTTGAGAGAAGCTTTCGAGTCTCTTGGATGGCGGCTTTTGAGTCACTTAAAAGGAGGCTTCCTTTGCATCTTTAAAGGATGCTTCTGAGCCTATTTAAAGAAGAATTCCGAGGCTTTTGAAAGAAAGCTATTTAAAATGAGCCTTCCGAACATTTCGAAAGAAGGCTTCTGTTCCTCTTAAAATGAGGCTTCTGAGCATCTTGAAAGGAGCTTCTGATTCTCTTGAAAATATGCCTCCGCACCTCTTGGTAAGAGGCTTCTGAGCCTCTTGTAGAGGGGCTTCCGAGCAACTTGAACGGTAGCTTTTGGGCAACTTAAAAGGAGGCTTCCTTTGCATCTTTAAAGGGTGTTTCTGAACCTCTTGAAAGTATGCGTTCAACCCCCTTGAAAAAAGTCGAGCTTCTTGAAGGGAGGCTTCCGATTCACTTGAAAGTAGGCTTTCGAGACTCTTAAAAGGATCCTTCCTAGCTTTGGAAAAAAAAGGCTTCCTGCCCTATTAAAAAGAGGCTTCCGAGCCGCTTGAAAGTAGGCTTCCGGGCCTCTTGACAGCAGGCGCCCGGGCCTATTGTAAGGAAGCTTTTGAGCCTCTTGAAAGGAGGCTTCCGACCTCTTGAAAAAAGGCTTCCGATTCTCTTGAAAGGAGGCTTCCGATCCTCTTAAAAGTCATAAGGCCGGAAAGGAGGCTTCCGAGCCTTATGAAAAAAGGCTTCCGAGCCTCTTGAAAGCAGGCTTCCGAGCCTCTTGAAAGGAGGCTTCCGAGCCTCTTGAAAGGAGGCTTCCGAGCCTCTTGAAAGGAGGCTTCCGAGCCTCTTGAAAGGAGACTTCCGAGCCTCTTGGAAGGAGACTTCCGAGCCTTTCGAAAGGAGGATTCCGAGCCTCTTGAAAGGAGGCTTGCGAGCCTATCGAAAGGAGACTTTCGAGCCTCTTTAAAGGAGGCTTACGAGTCTCTTGAAAGGAGGCTTCCGACTCTCTTGAAATGAAGTTTCCGAGCCTCTTGGAAGGAGGCTTCCGAGCCTCTTGAAAGAAGATTTCCGAGCCTCTTGAAAGGAGGCTTCCGAGCCTCTTGAAAGGAGTCTTTTAAAAGAACCTTCCGAGCCTCTTAAAAGGAGGCTTCCGAGCTTTTTGAAAGAAGGCTTCTGACTCTCTTAAAACGAGGCATCCGGGCCTCTTGAAAGGAAGCTTTCGAACCTTTCGAAATAAGGCTTCTGAACATCTTGAAAGGAGGCATTCGTGTTGCTCTGAAGACGGCTTCCGTTAAGCGTAGAAAGATGCTTCTAAACCTCTTGCAACGAAGCAACCGAACTTTTCTGAAAAAAGCCTACATACCTCTCAAACGGAGGCTTCCAAACCTTCAGATTCTATATTTTAGTTCAAAAGCATGTTTCTAAAATGTTATTCAAAATTTTGTTCAGATAAATTATATAAAAGATTTTTTAAATTTTCTCGTTCGACATTTATTCATTTGATCTATTGTTCTGCAGCCCTTCCTATTCTCAATAAGCTCCAATTAGAATTGTAGTACGTCCGCCATTATGCATTTTTATCCGAGGTACCCCCTAGGGCAAGCGAAGGTACCCCCAGGGGTACATGTACCCCAGGTTGAGAACCGCTGTTCTATAGGATTACCAAATTTTTAGAATTTTAGTGAGTTCAATAGACTTTCCCAAGGACCTCCTCGGATTTCATTTTTTGATGTTTTTAGAAAAGTTATAAAACTCTCTACGATAAGACAACCATTACATTAAATACCCCACCCTCCCCCTCGTAACACTTTTTGCATGAAAGATTTTTTTTTGTATGGATCGTAACGCTTGGCTTGACCCCCTGCCTCTCCTTCAGCGTTACGTAATTTGTGAAAGGCCTCTTAACTGAACGTTCAAGTTATTGCTATTAGGCACATTCTAATGGTCTTATTTAGACTGAATTGTCTTCACTTCACCCTTCTGCCACCACACAAGACATTCAAAAGCCAAAATTTATAGATGTTTTATTCGGAATAACCGAAAGGCCATATTGTCGACATTAACTTTCAACTGCCTGAAGAGCGTTTTGCATAAGGTCGAATAAGGTAGTAATAAACAAGCCCACTATCACAAAACAGATAGACATCATAGAACATAGAGCAAACAGCAAAATATCAATAATCGACTTCCCTCCCGTATATCCAAGGCGGAAGAAAGCTGCTGCTCTATCGGGTTTGAAGCATCTGGTAAGCCCATTTGGTTATACGTTAGGAGAACCGACTGAAAGCAGTCATCAAAGGAAAAGTAGAATAACAAAAATTTAACACGTTAAGTAAGGTAGCAAACGAAAATTTCAAAAATTACGAGCTAAGAGATTTTTGGAAATGATTTATTACATAGGATTAGAAATTCTATTAACATCTTCTCCGGGATCAACACACGAAAAAAAAAATATCATTAACAATCAAATACACATATGTATAATGTATATAGAGTATTGTTTATCGGCTATGCAGTCTGATGGCCAGCTAAAACGCTATAATTATTCTGATCCGAATTATTTAGGGAAGTGCATCCCATACATTGTTGATTTTTTTTGTGATTCTAATTTTCCTTGACAGCGTTCATTCTTCTCCTAGCATATTATTATATGTTAGAACTTGAACGAAAGCTTTTAAATATTTTACTTTGATTAAGTCTAGACCAACATTTGAAAAGGGCGGAATTCCATTAACATGAAACCGAGAAAATTGCTCTCCAAGTTTCGAGCTTGTAAATCAATTCCTATTTAGTGAATATTCAATAAAAATTGAACTTTTTGCATATTATAGATGAAAACTACCTTTCTCTTCGATGTGCTGTGCCAAAATATGCAGCTAAGTGTATATTAGCTTCAGAAATGGAAATTACATGCACTACGCCCAAAATCGAAGTCTTATTGGAAATACGCCATGGAAATTAGTCCTGTTACCAACTGCCTATGTTGTTCCGCCCAACGTTTCACCGATAAATTGCTTACTTTTAGGTTATTTCTGACAGCTTGAATTGCGTAGCACGTTATTCTCAAGGAATAAACCAATTAAAACAAGCTTTTCATCATAGATTATGAGAAAAACAGGGGTGATTTGGGGCCAAGCCTGTATTTTCTATATTGGGGTACATTTTATTATTGCGAAAAATTGAAAAACATCACGAAAATATGATAGACTTGAACGTTAATATCTCAGCCGTTTCTCGAGGGATTCCTTATTTTCTTGGACCATTCGATCAAGAGTCAATTCTTCATATCCAATGTATTAAATAAAATATATTGATAATTATTTACTATTGATAATTTTCTAACAGTTTCGCAATGGGTTTCGGTGAATCAACCAAACCTATAAGTGCATCGCCTTGAAGTCAAATTAATGCAACAATAAGTTTAGTTCTAATCCTCAGTTTGCAGCCGTAAACCTTCAGCATTGATTACGGTTGTTGGAAGTGGTTGCTGTAGAAAATTCAAACGCAACGATACCGAGGGTTAATGCTGAGACTTTGAGAAGAGTAAAATATCATTGTACTAAAGACACACAAACTAAAATACAAATAATACTCATTACATACATGGTTCTGCATCACCTTTGCGTACAACCCCATTGGGCTGCACCTTTGAGTTTTTATATCGTTTTACAATCGATTTTACTAATTCAAATTAAACTAATATAAACAGCATATGGTGAATCACTTCTGGGGGTGACTGATTCTTAAAGAACGTCTCTCAAATAATTGGTCTTAAAGCTTGCCTCAAGGCCCTCAACTACAAGGCCCTCAACTCGGTATATGTACTGATCCACTCACTGAAAGGCATTAGTAATGATGCTAATGTTTCATTTTACATGACCTGACTGAAATAGATTTGCTTCCAAATAGTTTCATGTTACATATGCGCAAAACAGCTATTAATATACATTTTTTAGGTTTCATAACGAAAATGCGCTTTTGTTAGGTTTCCAGTAAGAAACTGTCGTAAACGGATGGAGAACTGTGCAGTTCTTCTCCTTCATCAAGCTCTTCCTCTATACGTTCATCCGAGAGCAGAAGCGCTCCGGATGAATCGTCACCAGCGGAATATACAATTCCCAGTGTGGGCCCATGATCAGCCGAATGCTCAAGAGCATCGGCCGAATCATGACCGACTATTTCGGCGGAAACTCCACCGGCGGGATCGCTTGGATTGAACTCCATGATGCGTCCGTTGCTACCAGCTGTACTTGTAAGACTGATTTGATTTTTGTCCTCACTCCCTGTTCGCTACCGAATTTTTCAAAACTCTCCAAACAGCCGAGGATTTTCGAGTGGATCATAGTCTCTTTCATCTCGTTTTTGCACGAACTATTTCAAGATCTCTACACAACTTTGAGTGCGTTAACAGATCATATATTTTATTATATTATTTTTAGCTGGGGCACGTTCTGTGAAGAAGTGTCATTTTCAGGAGTAACAAATGAAAGGGAACAATATATATATATATATATATATATATATAGTTTTGACATTATTTATGTATTGATTATTACTATTGTTATTTATTTATTTCGATCATAATAGCTTTGCAAGATACTATTCCACAATTCCCCTCTCCTCTACTCTATCGCAATATTTTCCTAAATTCCTAAAATAACCGTGGATATGGTAATTTGCAAGGTACTGAAAAGGTGGATAATTCGCCTATCTATCATGCATTCAATGTATGGCATGAAATGTGCTTGTATTTTTTTTTTTTAAATCATGATTACAAAGCTTCGGAGATATTGACGATCATTTTTCTAAACACAACAGGCACGATAAAACTCTACTATTCTAAATTTTAGTCAAATTTAGTAAAATTAAAAGTTAATTGCCGATAATTAGCACTATAACTACGTACGAGCCTACACGTAAAAAAAATTAATGTTGTTTATTATTAATATTTCTAATACTTTTTTTTTTTTTGCCAAAGCAGGCGCTTAATGACATGTATAAGACAAAACTTATACATCGCATTAGTCACATACATTCGGAAACTTATACTTTTCATTAACTTATGAATGTTATTAGCTTTTTGATATGGGATCATTCATTAGGTGGCATAGTGAAGAGTATACGTATTTTCGAATGTTTTTTTTTTTGCCATAACATATAAGGTTATTTTTTATTTTTTTTTTTTTTTTTACGTGTGGTAATTGGGTTGTTTAGCAAAGAAAATATGAGGTTTTTTTTTTTTTATAGTTTAACATAAAGAGCATGCTTTCCTGATCTCCAACATATTTTTATTTTGTTTGTAAACCTTTTATTTACATTTTTGTATAGCAAACAATAAGCCATTACAATCGATAGAATGACACTAACATTCATAGAATGACAGTTGGTCCATGCAGCATAAGAACAAATTCTTAGTCCCATATAAATTAAAAAAGGAAATTAAAAATAGTTCCGGGGCTCCAAAAATTCTGAAAAATTGGGGTTATGCTCAGTTTTTTTTTTTTTTTTGTGCAGTTTCAGAATATGTAAAAACATATATACCCCTAAACAACCCAATTTCAGCCGCAACTTCTTTTTTTTTTTTTGTGAAGAACTTCAAAATACCGACCACCAGAGGGCCGTTCCAGGTCTCTGATGAAAAGGCCTTTTATTTTGCTCGTTCGAATCGTTATGATCGTTTGACATCTTAACGTCATATGTCAAAACTGAGACGTCTAAACGGACAAAAAGCTTTCCGCAATTCAGTATCGCCGCAATTTTCCGTTCCGCAATTTCTTGCCAATTTTATATTTAGTTTCCCGATAATTTTGTGCAGCGCCGTATTTATAAGCCCGCCTAGCATTGGAAGAATAATTCTTACGCGAAATGTTGTACGGTCTTCTGTTCTGTCCATTATTTCAAACCTCACCGATGCTCAGGTGCACGAGCAGAATTTGCCGAAAACCCCAGAACACATCAGTTGATGTCCAGATGGTCCAGATTAAGAAGAACCAGCCGACTAAAAAAAACTGCTGAGAAGACAAATCCTAATTATATCCAGTAGATAATATGGGTGATACGGATGAACGAAGCAAGTGAACATGAAGCAAAAAGGGATCGGTTAATTTGCAAAATGTGAACATCAAGAGCTATTCCGGTTTAAGAAATTATATTAAGGTACATATCTGATTATTTTCATATTATATTTTCTTGTGATGACAGTACATATGTATACAGAAGTTAAGTTTCGTTACTATTCAAAAATATTGTACAAAACCATATCTTTGAATTTGGATGGCATTTTAATGGTACGCTTGTTTTCCGATCGATCTTGTTGGTTCGCCATCTGCTGTTTATTTCGGTTATCCTTTCCCTGCGATGAGCCTGTATAAAAAATATTAAACATTATTAAGCACTGGTATTTAGTCAAATATTCTTACTGGTTCCTTCGTCTTCTGCTACAATATTTCCAGGATCTTCAGTAGATTCATGTCTATCGTTGTCATCTGGAAGATCCTCAATGAAAATCTCAGTTGCCCTTTTGGCGTCCTCGACATTCCGTGAGTAAATTACTCCCCGATCACTCCTGACGACAATCTTAGCTCCATCCCTTGCTAATATGGTGAATTTTTCAGTTCCAAATGTCGGGTCGGATTTCAGTCGTTTTTGCTGAGTAAGCACCACCCTGTCTCCTACGCCCAAATCCGATTCCTTGGCTCCTCGTCTCCAATCGGTATATCTTTTACTTTCTTGCTTCGAAAAGGTGTCTTTCTCCCTGACTTCCTCAAGATCGAGTTCCGTTATAGAGCTAGATTCCCACAGACAGGGGAACGTACCGCGAAACTTCCATCCGACTAATAATTCAAACGGCGTCACTCCAAGCCGTGAGAGAGGTCTAACCTTGTTATGATTGTGAACATAATTATCGAGTGCCAATCTCCAATTAGAGTTGTCTAACTTTGAGGCAGCCAGTGCTTTTTCACACCTTGGTTCTGCCTTTCAATCACCCCATTGGATTGGGGACTCAAAGGTATTGATTTCTGAACTGCGATTCCTCTGTTTTGCCATGTGTTGATGAATTTATCGCTTTGGAAAGGTGGCCCGTTGTCACTTTGTATGACCAACGGGTACCCCCAAACAACAAAGATCTTATTTAAAGCCTCGATAGTAGATTCTGCTGTAATTTTTTTCATTTCTGTGACATGTAGGTATCTGGAGTATGTGTCAACTACAACCAGGAACTCCCCGAATCCAAATTCTTTTTCCGTGAAAAAGTCAATCTGCAGAATTTCCCAGGGACCTCTGGGTAGTTCTCTGCTCGTCAGAGGAATCGGTGGGTTCTTTCTTGACAACAACAAACAAGTTTCGCAAGATTTCACGTATTTTTCAATTTCACTACTTATGCCAGGCCACCAGAAGTATTCTCTCATTATCCGCTTTGTGGACGATATGCCCATATGGCCTTGATGGGCTGACTTAATAGCTCTTTGACGCAATACTAGTGGTAGAACCACGCGATCATTTTTGAACACCAAATCTCCAAGCGTACGAAGATTTTTAGCTTGCGATTCATATTGTCGAAGTCCGGTGTCCCACAATCCGGTTTCAAGCGCCAGCCTAACGCTATGCAGCTCGTCATCGTGTTCTGAGAATGATTCTACTTCCTCCCACGTCAATTCCATCGCACCTGCGTCGAGAAAGTAAAGCAAGTGCTTGTGTTCCGCTTCGTCGTCAAATGATACATTCGGTGGATTCTGTACAACAAGTCTGGAAAGTGCATCGGCCAGATTCAGGTTCCCTGGAATTCTTTTCACATTGAAGGTATAAGGCTGCAATCGCAAAGCCCATGATTCCGCCCTAGTTACTGCTCGTTTGCCAATTCTATGAAGACCCCCGAATATAAATTCGTTGGCTTCGGCATCCGTTCTTATTGTGAACGTTATGCTCATCAAATACATTGAAAATTTCTCGACTCCCCATACAACAGCTAAAGCCTCCTTCTGCGTTTGGGGATACTTTTGCTCCGCAATAGTGAGGGTTTTTGATGCGCAAGCAATAACACGTGGATTATTCTCCTTGTCGAACTGCACTAACACGGCTCCTAATCCATATGGCGACGCATCGACGAACAACTCAGTCTCGTCATATCGGCTGTAGTAGCCTAGTGTACTTATTGCTTTCCATGAATCATTTTTAAGGTATTCGAATTCTTCTTCTAGTTCCGAGTCCCAATAAAACCTGTCCGATTTCGCCAACTCTCGTAATCTCCATGTCCGTTGTGCGCGGTGAGGAATAAATTTCTCGATGAAATTCACCAACCCCAAGAAACTCTTAACTTCCGCCAAGGTTTCTGGGCTCCGAAAGTTCTTGAGTGCAACGATTTTTTCCTCTGCCAATTTCCAGCCGTCCGCAGATACAATGAATCCTAGGAAATCGACCGACTGTTTCCCAAATTTACATTTTTCCTCGTTGATCTGTACGTTGTGGTTTTTCAAACATTCCATCACTTTTTCAAGATTTCTATCGTGTTCTTCCTTGGTTTTGCCGAAGATCATGATGTCGTCCAGATAGTTTACTACCCCTTCACATCCGGAGAGTATGACAGTTTGTAACACTTCCTGAAATATATCAGGAGCGTTACAAAGTCCAAATGGTAGCCTTTTATACCGGTATATACCATCGCCCGCGAAGAAGTTAGTTAGATGACGAGAATTTCGGTCCAATTCGATATGAAAGAATGCACTTTTCATGTCCACGGTTGAAAACCATGTGGCACCATGAAGCTCCATCAAAATAGACTCGAAAGTTGGCATCTTGAACGGTGTTCTATGAATTGACTTGTTAGGGCCTCTCAAGTCTATTACTAATCGTATGTCATCCTTGCCTTTAGGGACTACAAGCAATGACGAACAAAACGAGCGATCCATGCCCGGTGTGACTTTTTCGATTATTCCCGAGGACAATAAATCATCAAGTTTCTGCTTGGTCAATTCCTTGAATGCAGTTGGGATGTGGGTGTACACATTCCGTGACGGTGGAATTTCCGTATTGTATGTCAAGGTGACGGGAGGGATGTTGAATTTGAGGAATTCTGAGAAATGAGCGGCATGTTTCAAATGACAAATTGTTGGATCGCTCATGCTTTTCGACAGTTGTTCTAAACGTACTGGAACATTTAGTCCTATATCTAGCACGCTGTACCGATAATTGCTGTATTAAATCCCAAAAGCGCTCGCATTTCCTCCACAACATAAAACTTTTCGACCATCACTGGTCGATCTTCAGAAATGAACAACTCCGCTGAGAATACAGCAATAACTTTTATCTGCTCATTGGAGCCATAGCCTTTTAGTGGTCGATCGGTTTTGGGGCTCATTGTTACGATTTTCGAAGATGCAAAATTGTCGGAAGTTATTTTATCGAAAGAGAACTTGGTCACGGTATTCACTTGGGCCCCTGAATCGATCATAAATTCGACATTAATTCCTGCCACCTTTGCGTTGATGAGGGACATGCCAGTTGACCTCGTCCGAGTGCTGTGGTTTTGTACGTTGTCTATTCTCTGAATGCTTTCAAGATTTTGAGACTTGGGTGGTGAGTCCTGAAAGTAACACGATTTCTTTATTTTCTGGCGAATTTATCGAATAAACCATTCTGTAGCAACGTTATTATTCATGAACTACCAAAAAATATGAAGAAGCAGGATTGATGAAATGAGAATAATAATTTACAATGAACGTTATTTCATATTATTACACAAACCCTAATATCATCATATTTTTGGGTTTTCTGAAAACATATAACAATAATAATGTATACAGTAGCGTACTACATTCAATTCATATCTCATTTTTTTTTTTAATTATTTTATTTGCAATGCTCTTTTATATATTCCAATTCATCGTACCAAAATTAAACAAATGAGGAAATCTATTAAAACTGACTGATTCGAGAACATCAAGCCTAACCGTTTTCAAAATGAGAAAAAAAATTTAGGATTTGTTGCGAACCGTTTGCTACTCTGGATCTTCTGATTTCCGTACCTCATTGGTAATCTCCTGCTCCTCCGATGGGTTTGCAATAGCAGCAATTTTCTTTGGACCACCACGATCTTCCAGGTCAGCTGGTCGCTTCCACGATCTGTTTTGAGCCTTTTCATTAGGTGCCGAACAAACACGAGCTATGTGCCCAATTCGTCCACACGTATGGCATACTTTGTCGGCATTAGGACATGAAAATGTTGGTGATATACACTGCCGCACCTCCAGCAGGTAGTACTACGTTGGCTGCGCAAAACACCTTGATTGAAACCTCTCGTTCCTTCTTTCTAGAACCACGAGTGCCTCGTGATGGTCCCATACCACGCCAGTTTCCGCGGAAATTTCCTGTACTTCCGTGCACCTGCTGAGGGCTCCTGGAAACCAGTGCGAGAGTTGCCGTGTCGGAATTGCTGTGTGCCCTCTGAAATTCTTCCTCATTCGCCTTCTCCAACTCCCGATCGCGTACTAGGTCGATGAGATCTTTCATAGTACCATGTCTGACCCAATTCCTGTGTGCTAACACTCGAATCCTACTATCATTAGCACTCTTTGTGATCACTCTTACTACCGCCTCCATTTCCTCGTCGACACCGTAGTTGCAGAGTTTTGCTGCATTAGCAACTCGACGGACGAATTCGATGCTCGATTCGGTTTGTGACTGACACAAATTCATGAGCTTTCCTCTCTGTGATAAAATATATGCTCTGGACCCGAAATAATCGTCCAACCGCGCTATAGCGTTAGAGAACGGTTCTGAACGCTCATCGGGCATTCCGGGCGTCGATTCAGTCGTGTTGAAGATTTCGCGGAGCTTAGCACCTGCCTTGATTCGGAAAACCCCGAATTTTGCTCGCTCATCGGCCGAATTGACCAGCTGTAATGAGGCAACTAGAGTTTCCTTCCAGAACTCATAGGCTCGCTTGTCGATTTCCGATTCTCCTTCTGTAGGTACACACTCAGGTATATTCAAGGTACCTAAAGTCCAATTATTCATTGTAGAGAGCAAAAGGGACTCGTTCCTTGAGTCAGACACATCTTCCCGCATCGTACTTGTACGTGGATGACGAAGAGTGTCACCTAAGCCTTGATCTGCTGAGAGTCGAGTTACCTGCTCTCGAAGAAAATTATTTCGTTCGACAGCTTCCTTTAATTCTTTCATGAGCCTTTTCTTTGAAATTTTCCTGAAAAAAAAGGAAAATTCGTTCTTATTTCCTTTGACAATATTTTGAACAATCAATTTAGCCGAGAACATTTTTCTTATACTTTCATTTTCTTTTTTTTTCTATTCTTTTTTTTTCATTGTATGATGTAAATCTTGGTTCCTCATCTGAGGTTATTAGATCTAAAAGCTTGTTTGAAATCGGACTATTTTTATGATACAACGTTTTAAGAATTTCTTTGAAGGCCAAGTATTGTGCTCTGTACTTTAGTGGAAGTTCACCAGCTTCTGCATAAATGACATGGATGGGTGTTGATTGTAGGTATCTTAAACTGGTCCTGATTGATAGGTTTTGTACTTTTTCTATTCTATTAAAATCTGTTTTGCA
Organism: Armigeres subalbatus; assembly: GCF_024139115.2. Classification (NCBI taxonomy): domain Eukaryota; kingdom Metazoa; phylum Arthropoda; class Insecta; order Diptera; family Culicidae; genus Armigeres; species Armigeres subalbatus. Next base: position 424,885,784 of record NC_085141.1, read on the forward strand.
AGCTGAAGCGTAAATGGAAATACCGTAATCTAGAACTGATCTTACTATGGAATTGTTGATTTTTTGTAAAGTTGCAGGATGGCACCCTCCTTTCTTTCTACTCAACATTTTGAGAATATTGATTTTTCTTTTGGCTTTGTTTATGGTTTCAGTTATGTGTGTTTTGAAATTGAGTTTATGGTCGATCCAAATTGATGAACATTTTTGATTTCTATAGGGTTGTTATTAATGTGTATAAATAAGTTATCCGGAGGGTTGTTAGCAAAGCAAATTGTACCTGATTTATTTGAATTTATTCTCATTCCTAGTAGTTCAAATTCATTGTTTATTATGTTTAAAGATAAATTCATTTTATTACTAGCTATACAAAAATCGTCACCTTCTATTACTAACCCGAAGTCATCAGCAAATTGTATTAGGAAACCTTCTATGGCAACTGCATGAAGTTAAGAAGTATAAATATTGAACAAAATTGGAGACAAAGGACATCCCTGAGGAAGTCCTTTATTAGTCTGTCTTTCCAATATCGTTCCATCATTAAGAGTTAATGTAATTTTTCTTTGTTTTAAGTACATATCTCGTATATTAAGTATATATATTAAGTATATATCTAAGTACAGAAATTAATAAAATTTATTTAATTATGATTTTTATGCATATTAGGGTTTAATAGAAACAAACGTGGTATCTAATCACTTCTATGCTATTCCATTGTACACATTGAACAAAAATTTAAAGGTACAGAGCTCTCGCGGAGCCTGCATCTGATTATTTTCGAAAGGCGTATTTCCACTATAAACATTTCAACAGGCTGATGTACGCGCCGTAACAACAACAGCTCCCGCAAAAGGTAGGAAATCCTTGTTTCGTATTTCTCATTAAAATATTCTTTATTACAGCAAATATAAGTGAAAATGCAATAAATATTGACTCAATATGAAGGATAGAGTAAAACCTACCTTATTCACACAAATTTCGCTAAGTTCCTATACTTTTGAAAGAATAGCGTAAGAACCATGTTTGGTAAATATAACCAGGATGGAAATCCGCCATTTTTCAAGTATCTCAAAATAACTTTTACTGAAAGAAAATATTATTTTTTTCATTACTATGGGCTAGTTTGCACCATATTCTATGCATTCAAACGAAAAACTGCAATGTTTACGTTTTGGCTGTTCCGCCCTTTTCAAATGTTGGTCTAGAAGTGAAATCACCCAAAATGCTGACATCACTGTATTACGTAGTCCATGACAACGTACAGATTCCAATATGACATTGGAAGACACGTTGTCAAAAGCACCTTCGATATCTATGAAAGCACCCAGACATGATTGCTTTTGAGAAAATGTCGTAAACAACTTTGTGCATGGACTTACCAGATTAGTTAGCATGTTGATTAACATGAAGAGACATGTTTGTCAAACAGTCATCACGAATGGTAATATGTTCTAAGCATTTCAGAAGAAGGTTAGAGGCTAGACAGATGGGTTTAAAACTCTTTGCTTCTTCATGTTTCTTTTGGGATAAACTTTACAGTGGGGATATGGGAATATACCCAGTAGTAAATTTACATATTAAAAGTTTTTTCAAAACATGTTGGACATGCTCAAAACATCTCTGATGTAGAACGGGTTAAATCCCATCCTCTTCTGGAAATTTTTAAGCAGCAAAGCTGTTAAGTGCCCATTGATCCGTTTTAGTAGTTATGATTCCACGAGCTTGAGCCCAAGACCCGTAACTATACATGAAAAGACATCAGTAACATCCGAATATACGCATCAAATAAGTGCTCCAACGCTTCTTCGTCGGAAGAAGTGTAGTTGCTATTTGGCTTGTGAATGTCGCCAACTTGGAATTCCTTGGATATCGCAAATTGGAAACATTTGCACAAAGTTTTATTCAGCCGGATCGCTCCGCATACCGTAGAGCCTTCTTGTAAGGGTTTCCGAGCCAACTTGAAAGACTCTGCCCTTGCTGACTGAATGGCGTCTGTTCCAACTCTTTCTGCTAAATCGGAATTTCCACCCTTGGGGCTCCTCTCGAGGTTTTAACAGAACGCGAAGGACAAGCTTCTTCGAAAGCTTCCACGGTATGCAACGATGTAGAGTAGACGGGATTGTGTCTTTGGGTGAGAAAATCAATCTCTCAAAATTTCAGCTCAATCGCTTGTTGCATAAGCTGGCGCAATTGATTTGAAGTTTGTATGGGGATTTCAGTCAAAATGTATAGGAAAATACACCTCGTAAGAGCTCAGAATTGCAAAAAGAGCAGTTGGTATGTTACAGAAAAAAAATCACAGAATAATGTATGATGATTAAATGAACCTTTACATAGTTTTCGGCTGATACGATTCGATCAATAAATTCAAAATACACAATTCAGCTTCTAATGAATTAGCCGAAAGCTACCTAAATAAAATATATTTTATGGGCTTCGTGGTCGTGCGGATAGTGACGTCAATCGTCTAGACGCATGTGCTATGGAGTGTGGGTTCGATTCCCGCCCAGTAAGGAGGAAACTTTTCATGATCGAAAAATCCTTCACTGGTCCACTGGGTGTTATGTGTCATGTCCGTTGTCTCATGCTAGGTGTTAAGAGTTCAGTCTGTACGACCTCTGGTCGAAGACGGTGTCCCTGTCTTGTTGTCAAGGGTACAAAGATCAATCGTTGCTGTTCTTTTATGTTGAAGATTTGAATTGAATTCTACCTGTAGTCATTGCGAATCAGGATATCGTTCCACGATTTCGGCATTTATAAGAACAGCAACAATGAAACCTAATCGATCAAGAACGTCAAAGACGAAACACAGAGTACACTGTAAAAAACGCATAATACTAATCCATATGACAATTTATTTTCAACATACTCATTGTCCCACCTTTGCTTAACCTCAAGTTGAGATTGAATAAGAGTAGCCGATTATCTCAGAGAGGCAAAAAGTGAAATACGCCATAGCTCCGGGCTCAATACTGTGCAGGTTGCCCTGGTAGCGTTAAGTTCTTTGTAGGCTCCCCCAACCATTCATTCGTAGGAACGGTAAGTATAAGGCCACGTCACACCAAGAATTATGGGTCACCTGTATGGTGGACTTTTACCACTAGAATAGGCATTATTTTTAGCCAGACTGTTCGTGTAGAGAAGGTTGTAGATAATACGAGCGGAAGGCAAATCTAACTTGTCTGTTGAAACGTTTTCTTAATCAGGAATATCTGGAGGGGGATCCTCCGAAGGATCCCTATCACCCTCATATAGAATTGTTGCTATACGTTTTCTTCCACTCAACTATTGCACATATAAATGATCAAAGTAGTTTAGGTAGTGTAAAAGCTTAGTCCACCATTCTAAAAATGGAAACTTTTTCACGATTCTAATCATGAGCGATAATTGCATACAGGGACTTACTATTGGGTGTGTGTGTGTGTGTGTGTGTGTGTGTGTGTGTGTGTGTGTGTGTGTGTGTGTGTGTGTGTGTGTGTGTGTGTGTGTGTGTGTGTGTGTGTGTGTGTGTGTGTGTGTATCTTCAATCTAATCCCCACTGTCCGGCAGTGGTATTATGGAAGAAAGCTGTCTTTAATAGAGTCAGCTTTAGCCCGGGAGTTAGAAGGTGCTAGCTCTACTGCAGCTCCAGTGACCCATTTCAGACTGCCTGGTAACTCACATCCAGTCCGAGGTCACTTTCACTAGCAATGAGCCCCCGCCTGTTTATGCTCCCATTATCAATTGGATAATGGATCCATAAACAAACTTCCGGATTTTTTTAATCCAGCGCGCATTTAATTTTGGAATCATATAAAAACATATTGAAACAATCTCACCAAATTCCAAAATCCAATCACTTCCACGAACAATTTACTTCACTCTTTCAAAGCTATACGGAGTAATTCGATAAATAAGGGATAAATAACCATCTATCTCTGGTATTATCACACAGCCACACATATTTCACCAAAAACATCCCCGCATACACTAACGACTTCGCGCACTCAATTAAGAAATACATTTTATTGAGGTCAAAATATATATCTGTAGATCAATCTTAGTCAATGTCGGCATGGTCTAGCTTCGTACCCGTGCATCTGATTGCTAGTCTAGAAAGGTATTCAATGTTTATCTTACCTCATAACCCAGTTTCTTCAGGAACAGCTTCATCAACGGAGGATCCTCTCCGAAAAATTTTGTCAACTTCTTCACCCGCCTGGGGTTAGTCAGATTCATCGGTTCCTTAGAACTAGCGTTCGCACCTGCAGCCCCCGCTCCCGTTGCACCCGCGCTCGCATTCATCGGTATGTGGTGCATCGACTGTGATCGCATCATTGCCATATCGTTCCTAATTTCTTCCAGTTCCTGGGCAACAACATGCTGGGAGCGCATCTCCGACGACAAATGAGCAACACTGCGAGCCAGCGTGACTACATGGGATTCCAATCTCTGGAAGCGCTTGTTGATACCTCGAATATCGCGTACCTTTCGACGTTCGTCCGTTCGTCTACGGTCCCGAATGGGACGCCCACTAACCGAACTGGAAGGAAGCGACGACAAGCTGCCGTGACGTCTCCGGCGATTAACTCGCTGACTGATTTCGTTGCTGGCCATCCGATTGCCAAGCATTTTAAGCACTTCACTGTACATAGATTCGAGGCCTTCCAGTTGGTTGCGAATCTGCTGGAGGCCTCCGTCAGTTTCAGATTCACTAACCGATTGCGTAGCGTCCCACGGACCTCCAAGAAGGGACTCCAAATCGAGAGAGCGAGTCGTGTTTGTCACGGAAGCACCGTCCGTGTCCAGTCCAAATACTGTAACGAATTCAACATGTTAAGTTTGTAAATTGAATCAGTTGTTCAAGACACTCCGAAGATACTTACAATGCTTCTTGAGCATGTTCTGCTCATGCTTCTTACTACTGGACGATAGTTTCAGATTGTGCATGTAGTTCTGAATTGTGTTCACAGAAGGTTGGCCTTTGGACGGTCCGATGGGTTGAGGATTTTTACTGGCTCGGTTGTAGGTATCAGTTCCATATTCTTGTTTGCCTTGATGTTTCGAAGAGTTTCCCGTCTTACTGTGGATGATGTTTTGGCCAACACCAGTGGGTGCTGCATGATACGACGTTACACCATCTGGCGACAACGGAGGTAATGGAGGAGACATGGAGGAAGCGCTTTCGGACATAGTGCTTTCCGGACGAATCATCATTCCTTTCATTCCTGGTTCGAGTATATTGCGCAATTCTGCGTCCACTACGTCGATCTGGAAAAAGATGAGAATTGAATTAATTTAAAATCATTAAATATGTTTGGATCATACCCATTCTGATTCTGATTTGCTTCGATTTCGTTCGGCATGTTCGATCATGTTCATGCCGATCGATTGCTGTCCAATACCTTTCCTCCCGCTGGAATACGCTGCACTACCTCGGCCCGAGTCTACGTTGGAGCTGTGATTCCCATTCCGATCGTAATCTGAACTGGAAATTGAATCTATTTGCTTACCCCCACTGGTGTTGGTTTGTACGACATGCGACGAATCCGAGGCAATCTGTACCACTGTGTTGTTGCCGTTGTTGGTTTGGTTCCCATTGACAAACTGCGATGGGTTTGATGTTTTTTGGAGCGATCTCGGACCTGCCGAGGGGCCACTGGACTCCATTGGATTGTGGTTTTTATCCATTTGATCGTGTCCATTATAACTGGATTCGCCAATGTTAATCGTCATATGACCCGCACTGTGTGGAATCTGTTGTTGATGCGGGATCGGACTATCCGAGTATTCAGCAAGTATTTTATGTCTTGTTTGAGGGGTATGCTGGAAGTTCACTGGGGTCATTTGAGGCGTGGATTGTCCCGTTTGGGGATGGTTGTGACGATAGTTATGAACATAGTTCTGCTGCAGTTGGCGGTTTTGTTGTTGCGCCGGGGTTTGAACGTTCACCCGTGAATTGTTGTGTTGTCGGAATCCTCCGTCATCGCTGTCGGTTCCATCCATTTGATTGGTAAAATTTTGAGGAGTTCTATTGATGTCTATTGTTGCTGTGTTAAGTTGCGGTTGCGACATAGCTTTCATGCTGCGGAAGCCGGTCAACGAATCAGCGTTGTATCCTTCTGCTGGATCAGCAAACTTCTTATGATAATACAGAGGGGAATCACCTCTGGCATTCGAACTCCACAAGTTAATATTGGATTGCGCGTGGTTCAAATTGTTACCTTGGTTTACTCCAGGCATGTGGAATGATGGCGATCCGAGACTATCGGCCTGTTGTTGGTGTTGAAGATGATGCTGCAGCATTGACGAGACGTTGTTCAGCTCGTCTTCAACGGTATCTGCGCTATCCTTCTTAAATTTGGACGAAATTAAGTCCTTCAGTTTATGATAATTTTTCGAGACTGATTTCTTCACTGTTTCCTTATCCTTGGAAAGTCCGTCACGCTCTGCTAGAGCTGTAACATCTTCTGGTAAACGCACCGCATTACGAGGGATCGTTCCGGTTATGGATGAATGGATGACTTCAATTTGCGCTTGATTCTGGGGAATAAATTATTTAATGAATTCATGAGACAAAAAATCATGCCCATTTGAACACACAGCACGCGATGGCAATCATTTACTTTTTTCGCTGTCCAACACAACACAAGTAAGCCATGGAAATTAAATTAAGCTTCCGAAAGTCTATCAGCCCTAGAAACATTCGAAACCCTTCATTGATGTGCAGAAAGTATGAATAAACATTTCCCATTTGCGAGCTGCCAATTCGCGTATCTTCCGTGCTTCGATTGTTGATGGGCAGAACGGGAAGATACCCGCGCCAGCATGAAAGATCTTCGCACTCAGCTGCAACAAGCGGAAATTTTCGTGCGCTTTTTATGACGGAATTTCGTTAGGGCCGTTTGCATTCTGTTATCGATTTTCCATCATCAAAGAAAAAACGGGGGCATCATCATCAGATGGGAAGATGGGAAACACACCCGAGAAGGATTTTTCGTTCATCAAATCAGCAATAACAATTACTAGGCGAAAATCCTTTTTTCGCTCGAATCCGCTGCTAAAAGTAGAATCCTAGACGAAATGACCCTGAAAATGGTTGCTTGGATGGTTCCCTCTTCGGTCTCAGTTAGTTCATTCAAAGCAAAAATCTTATTTTGACACCTTTTACAAGATTGTGTTGATAGCAGAGTATTGTTAAATCCTCTTCGTTGCCATGAGAAAAGGCCAATCATGAAATAAAAAGAATAAAGTTTTACTATTTTTCCAGGATAATCCAGAAACAACACCTACACCAAGTGTGAAATGTAACGGCACAGAGCGTGTGAGTGTATTATCCGAATACATAAACCTACTGTTGGCATATTTCTGCTAGTCAACTTTCAGGATCGATGACGGTAATAAATTTATTTCAGAATATTTCCCTTGAGAGCAATTCTACAATTTGGATGTGTAAAACGAGGTGATGAACTAAGTTCGATTGAACTAAGGATAGAATGGCTTGTGTTTTGTTTGGCGACGTAAATGAAGTATTGGCACCTCCCACTCCCCTCCCCCCTAGGTATCAAATTTCTTAAGTAAGAGTCTTCATTCTTCCCCAAACTTAAGGAAATTCTTTTTAACTTGTCATTTTAAAAGCTTGGAAGTTGTAAAAAACACAAATTCTGCAACCCCTCTTTACTTTATTGATAAACGCCCCTAGACATTCCGCTTTTTTTTCGTTTCTCCAATTTGGTCGCGCTTGCATTGGCTCGAGCAGCTATTAAGCTGCTCGTAAAACACTAAGCTACGAGCTGACAGAATTCCAGTTGGGGGAAGTAATGCGAAACATAATAAAAGAAGAAGCCATTTCTGGTATTATTGATGGGCACTCTCGCATGCATGAAATACAAATTCACCATTTGACCTATCTTTTAGGGAAACTCAAATTAAATGAGTTTTATGGTCGTTATTCGTTTCACCTATATCTCAAAAAAGGCCATGATAATAAAGGCCACTTTTTTTAGTTTTTGCAATAATTTTCCATAAAAGTAATAATGTGTGTCGTGTTGGAATGTGTTTATGTCGCTGATGTTTATGGTCAATGACGCAGGTCATTGCGGCCATCCCGAATAGAAGAGCATAACAAAAATTTAACACAATTTTAACATATTGTGATATTTATAACTTATTTTGATACAATTTAATTCTCAGTAGCCATTATGTTTCAAATGTTGTAGCAAGATTTTATCATAATATGATTTAAAAACACCGAATTGCCCAACAGTAGGCAATTAAAATAGATGTAGCAAAGTCTCCCAGCCATAGATATCACAATGCTGATATAATTTGAGAAGGTTGCCTTATTTGTAATGTTGGTAATTTCATGTTCTCGAAAAATATTCTTGTTCAGACAAAAACAAAAAAATATGATTGTTGATCGCAATCTGTAGCCCTATCACGACCTATGAAAATTCCAACTGCACAGAAACAATATATTTTGTATCTGACTCTGTTATAAATTTCTAACAAAATATGTTATTTTTATGATAAAATTGTAACAAAATTTGATAGTTTTTTGTTTCCAGTCGTGCAGTTTTTGATAGAAATTTAGATATTTTAACAACATCCTGCACCATGTTTCTAACACATTTTGTTATAAAAATTTAGTATAACATAATAACATAGGATGATATAATTTTGATATGACCTTCTAGTCGGGATTTTCAGTGTAAAATTTGAAGCTGGGTGAAAGCAAATGCATGCAGTACGTGCCATCAGCTTAGTCAAATTTGCAATTTGAGAATGCCATTCGTTGGGGCGTTTTTTTTTGCGGAAAATAATCGTACGAACATGGTCGGACAACCATACCCATTAGGTACTTACCCAGGCCTGCGTTTGCTTGGTTGGCAAGTCCGGTCCAACCGCGGAAACTGATGAACGGTTCAACAATGGAATGCTTGTGTTTCGGTTATCTTGCATCAGCGGAATCTTCGAAGCATTTTTGTTCGAGGAAAGCACCAGTTCGCGTTCGATCTGTGATGCGCACCCATTAGTCATTTGTTAATTTCATTTTCCCCATAAGTGTTCAGTCAACTTACCGGAAATTTGCTCGAGTGAGTTCGCAGAGGCGGGCTCAGCACATGTGGACTGTCGATTGCTGCGGCTGTACCGGGGATGGGATGGTCATTTTGCACACCATACGTCCCGAGTGGCTGCGGAGGCATTCTATACGGCGGATTCATGCAGTTGACGAATTTCGGCCCGACCGGTGAAGAAAAACTTTCATTTTCCACCGCTGCAAAAAGAGAGAAGCACAAAAAGAGGCAAAACGATGAATTAGGTTATGAGGTTCATCTGCCACGGTCTCTCTAAATCAATAGTCATTCTTCAATCAGCTTTCTTTCAATTTCATTTATTTGGCTTTTCAAAGCAGGCCACCTTGCGGAGCAACGTTAAAAATTCTCAGCTAAATTTAGCCTACCAAAGCAGGCTGTGAATGAGTGGCAGGATTTTGTGCGAGTCGTACAAAAGTAAGCATGAGTTGCACAAATCAAACGGCGGTAGCAGTGCCCACTAAGATTGAATTTTCTTGAATGACCTTTCAGCACAGATGATGATGATTGTATTAATCTCTAGTTCCAATATTTTGCCTAAGCAATCAGCGCTCAAACCTCCCAAAAAATGGTGCGTATTCTCCCTAAAGCGCAAAAAGGGGCCGGAAAGCAGAATCATCATTCATTGTTTGGCGTGTGGAAAACAGCTTAAAGTCATTCGCAGCTTAAACGCGGCCGGCAGGGAAACCTCCACCCCCGTAAGCAAGGAGGCTCCATGGGAGTACATCTTGATGGATGGGCGGAGAAGTCTGGCTGCCGAACTGAACGGAAATGTAGTGCTTCTCAATGGGCTTTAATTTCTGTTGATGGAGTGTTTCTGATGACGTGATTTTCTCTGTAGTATGAAATTGTGCGACGATTTTGAGTGGGATTTATTGTTTATTCACAAAATTGTGTTCACGCGGCAGCTGAAATTGGATAACTGATCACGTAATGAAATGCATAGGCGCTAGTCGTAATAAGGTATGAACCATCATGAAAAAGTTGCTTTAAAAATGATCTATAATGAGCGACAGTTACAGTTTCATAGATGAATATGTCCTTTCGATTCCATGCGGCGTATATGGGAACTGTTTCATGTTAAGACTAGAGAATGAAGAATTAATTTTTTCGGTTCTTTTTGCTTACAAAGCACAAAGTTCGATTTCACGATCAAAATTGAATATCTTTCAATCTGTTAGTTTTGGATATTTGGTATCTTCCACAAAGTTTTTAGACATGAAAAGACGCATCTTTTGATGTAATGAGTTTGATGATTAATTCATCTAAAAGTGAGTTTTTCATCTAAAAGTGAGTGAAAATTTTCTATTTTAAGCGGGCTTGGTAGTCATATGGCTACTGCTTCTGCCTCATACGCAGGAGGTCGTGGGTTCAATCCCAGGTCCGTTCCATTCTTCTACTTTGTATTTTTCTCTTTATTTCTCATGTTCTAGCAATCGCTAGAACTGGAAATGGACTTCCATACCGTTTCCATTACTATTCCTATACCTTCAACTTGAGTATTCTAACAGTAATCTGCTAGAATTGGAAATGAACTATAGAGCTCGTTTCCTACATCCAATTAGAAATACCATCAGCTACCTTCTCCTATCTATCACATCGCAGCTCGTTAACCAAGACGGACCTCTGCCTCTCCAACCTAACCCAGAAATTCCAACAAATTCCGCATGAACTCGTGGCAAGTGCAGAGGTATATTCGGCTTGCAGTGGGCGAGTGATTGCATCATAATTTCCTCCCCCTTCCCTACATTGACTTGCATTCTGACGTAGCAGGCGCCAGTATGACCTAACAAATGAGATCACCAGTACTTGTACATTGAAGATGTGTGCTAGTCCCAAGCAAACATCTGTTGGTTCCCTGTGCAAGAACAGCTGATCTGGTCATAATGGAGTAGCAACTACGAGCAGTCAATCAAGCTCAAGCTCAAGCTCAAAGTGAGTGAAAATTTTCTATTTTAGTAAAAAACGGCTACTCAGTCTAAATTTAGTAAAACGAGTATGTTGTTTACCCAGCGTTTCGACACGGGGATTGCGTGTTCCTCAGGGGGAAAATATTTTCTTCTCACCAAAAACATTGATTTCTTCAGAAAAGGTGTAGTGTTAAGTATTACGAAAAACTTTGTAGAACATTCTAAAGCTCTATCTATTGAAGGTAGATACCTTCAACAGATAGAGCTTATATGAGCGTTATCTGAGGATGACCCCCTTAAAATAGTTTTCTCAATATTACTTTTCAACCATTTTTTTTTATTTTCGTGCTCTTCTACAGAATTATTCAGCAGTCGTATGCGGAAATGGTGAAGTCGCAAGACACATCCGCAACTGCCAACGCAACGGCTGCTATTTCAGCTGCCGTTCAAGTTAGTAATTTTTATGATGGCATTTCCATAGACGAATCGGACTCTGACGTAGCCGATATGGATGATTCTGCGGAGGTACACGTACGCGAAAAGAGGAAGAAACTGTCTTCCCCGGGATTGCGCCGTAAGAAAACAAAAATCATCCCTAGCTTGCCGAAATCTGATGGTAATGGGGGATTATTTAAAATTTCGAAGCTGCCTGTCTATACTGCTCCTTTTGACCCATGTTGCAGTAAGACATTTCCGCCATTGCCTAAAACTGATGTTACAAAGAAACATCAGTCAAGGAATATCTCTCAGCAGAAAACTGCTACTCGCACTTCCAAGAAAAGAATCTCGTCCAAGCGAGGATTGATATCCTTTAAGGACTTTGTGGATCGTATTTTGAACTTATTCAATATTCCGAATTCATTGAGGCCAATCATTGACCTCTTTATTCCAACAGTTGAAAGTTATCTGAAGCAATTGACTGTCTCATGGCCCCTTCTTGCAGAAATCGTATCTTTCGATGAATGTCATAGATTTCTTCTATAGGTGACATGTGGAACCTCTTCTAGGAAAGAGTGGGTAGGGTATGTTATATTCAGAAGAAGTGTTCAATGTATTGGAGTTCAAAACACTCGATTTCAATTGAATAGCTTTTAAACCTTTTAATTTCAAGGTTCAGCATTGAGCATGAGCATGATGACCGTGCATTTCATAGTTGCTACTCCGTCATCGACCAGAACAATCACAATTGCACAAAAACCAATGGATGGAAGCATGGGATTTACACTCCAACCTCAATATTCACAGTCCGGGAGCTCTAGTATTTTGGAAGGTCGATAACGGCGCTGACTACGTCCTGACGGTCATCGGGGATGGGAAAGAATTGATGATGCAGTCACTCGCCCACTGCAAGCCGAGAACACCTCTGCACTCGCCACGAGTTCCTGCGGAATTTTATTGGAATCTGGGGATTAGGTTTTATGGCAGAGGTTCGTCTTGGTTAACGGGTTGCCAATGTGATAGTAATGAAAGGGTGGTGTAGTATTCTAAATTCAATGCCGAAACGAACCTTTTCTCTCATTTTGAATTCTAACAGTTACCTGCTAGAACAAATCAAGTTGTAGTTATAGTTGTAGTTGATACTCATGCAATGGCGGGCAAAGAAAAGCTTTCAATTAATAACACCGTATCGAATGACAACGGCCAACGATGCATAAACTTCGCAGCCTCCAGCGGAATGGTAGTCCGAAGCACCTTCTTTCCCCGCAAAAATATCCACACTCTCTCTCTCTCTCTCTCTCTCTCTCTCTCTCTTTCTCTCTTTCTCTCTCTCTCTCTTTCTTTCTCTCTTTCTCTCTCTCTCTCTTTCTTTCTCTCTTTCTCTCTCTTTCTTTCTTTCTCTCTTTCTCTCTCTTTCTTTCTTTCTCTCTCTATCTCTCTCTCTCTTTCTTTCTCTCTCTATCTCTTTCTCTCTTTCTTTCTCTCTCTATCTCTTTCTCTCTTTCTTTCTCTCTCTATCTCTCTCTCTCTTTCTTTCTTTCTCTCTCTATCTCTCTCTCTCTTTCTTTTCTCTCTCTCTTTCTTTTCTCTCTCTCTTTCTTTTCTCTCTCTCTCTCTCTCTCTCTCTCTGTCTCTCTCCCTCTCTCTCTGTCTCTCTCCCTCTCTCTCTCTCTCTCTCTCTCTCTCTCTCTTTCTTTCTCTCTCTATCTCTCTCTCTCTCTCTCTAACAGAAAAATAAGAACAGAAAGCGTTTTGCTAATCACACTGATAGAAGCCAAATGTTAGTCTGAGAATTGCGTGGGTATTTCTCTTCAGTACTGCTACTTTCGGCAACGGCCAGCGCATTCTAATCCATTGTTTTTAATAGTATCGTCGATCGATTCATAACAAAATCTAGAAAATCGCTACTAGAAAATCGGTACTTTTCGTGAAGGTCTCAAATTTGAATATGCACAATCACCTACCTGTCTTCGCAAAGGACGTAATCCTACGTCAAAAATGAACCCCCCCCCCCTAATAATTTTTCGTTAGTTACGCTAATGCTGCTAGCCTTTCATGAAAAGAAATAGTTTGATATAAATCGGTTCTTTCTAGAACAGTGGTCCCCAGCGTGCTTACTATTGAGGGCCGCATTTAGACCTGTGCGCCGGTCATATCATCGGCGGCGGCGGCGTCACGGCGGCGCGCCGTTGAATTTATCGGCGGCGGCGGCGGCGGCGTGAACCGGCGGGGATGAAAAAATAAATGGTTGAAAAAATCAATTTTACCGCGGATTTTTTGATTAACGCGGTTTGATTCATACGGTAGGAAACCGACTTCTGTGGATTAAAATTGCAATATTCTACGTTTGCCGATCATAAAACAGCGATACTAATCAATACCTGATTTCAAAATGTTATTTGAATTACCAATATTTTGTTACTCTTTGACTTTGATTAATCAAATTTTACCAATAAATCCTGCTTCACTTTTTCGTGACCCCTATGTGTTAAGAATTAGATTTCGGTGTCATAGAACAAATTGGTAATAACTTGTTTCAAAAGCTATTTCCAATTTAGGATTTAGATACACTTCAGTCGTTTTGATCTCAAAATAACCAAGTTTCAGAAAAAATCTAATATTTTCCTGAAATTTGCCTAAATATGCCAACAAAGTTCTTGGTGGAGTTTCTGAAAGAATTTCTGGAGGAAACTATGAATTTTTTTAATTACTACAGGCATTTCTCAGTAAATTTCATTAGGAATTCCTTCGTAAAATCCTATGACAATGTCTGCAGATTTTTTCTATTTTAGAGAGAATAATCCATTCAGGTTCAGGTTCTCTTTGGGAAATTCCTTTAGTAAAACATAAAATATTCCTGCAGGAATTCATTCGGAAATTTATTAAAGAATGAACTATTTTCTGATGGAATTCCTAAGAGAATTTTCTAAAGGACTTTCCGAGAAAATTCCTGAAGTAGTGTTGCAAAGTGTAGTAGGAACCTTTTAAGAAAATTTTGAGCAAATCCCCACAGACATTTCGAAGGAATTCCTAACAGTATTTCCAAAATGCATCAGCGGCTGCTTCCTCGATTGCACACCCCAAAGCCAACGTCCTGTTCCAGGTTCTCTGCAAGTTCTTTTGCTGGTCTCTCTTCCTGCATACACACTACATTACCCACTGTAATCTGCCTTATTTTATCAACCTGCCTATGTCTGCATTTTTGTATACTTGGTTTAACTCGTGGTTCATTCATTCATCTGCTCCATTTACCATTTTCCACCACGCTGCCAAGTATTGAGCACAGAATGAGATTGAGAATTTGATAATCTGCATCTTTTAACGTCCATGATTCATGGCCGTACAGGACGACTGGACGAATCAACGATGTGTACAGAGCTAGTTTTGTCAGTGTCTGTAGAAGCTTCATGAAGCTACAAGAAGTTACAAAAGAATTTTCTGGAGGAATTTCAAAGGATTACCCTGAGAAATTCTCTATTAAATTGCTTAAAGTAGTTTTAGAAGAATTCCTATGGTAATTTGAGGAATAATTATTGCCAAGGAACTTGCTAAGGAACTCCTAGAGGAATTGCTAAAAAAATTCCAAGGGAATATCAAATTGATTTTCAAAGAAATTCCAAAGCAAAATTCCGAAGCTGACAGTAATTTCCGAAGTCATCCGTTAATTTACTTCTGAAGGAGCTTTTAGAGATTTGGAATTTTGAAACAATTTCCTAAGGAACTCCTCAAACATTCTCTGTAGATATTTCCAAAAGAAGGATTTTCAGAAGGTATATCCGAATTTCTGAACGAAGTCTTGGCGGAATGTCCAAAGGAATTTTCGGAGATATCTAAGACTGTCAGAAGTTTCTTCAGGAGTTACTTTGAAAAAAACCTGCAGGGACTTCTACGGATATTCCTTCAGGAACTTGTTCAGGAATTCTTAAGGAAATTTCGTCCTAGAACTTTTCAAGGAATTCCAAAAGAGTTCTTAGAAGAATTTCTTGAGGAATTTTCGGAAAACACCTTAACGACTTTCCCAAGGTTTTCTTGAACAAATTTCTCAAGGAACTTTTTCCGAACTAATTCCTGAGAGAAATTTCCGAATATAGCTGAGAGAATTTTCTAAAGACTTTCTGGAATTCGTTTCCGGAGGAGTTTTTTAGAACTTCTTGAGGTAATATCCGAGGGAATTCCTGGACGAATCTCTATAGGATTTTTTTGGAGAATTACAAAAAAAAAACCTGGAGAAATCTAGGAATTACTTCAGAAATTTTCAGGCATTTCCTCTGAAATTCTATTAAAAATTTCTTCATAAATTTCTTTGAGAATTCCTCCGGAAATTCCTTCAAAAATTCCTTCAGAAATTCCTTTAAGGGTTGTCCATAAACCACGTAGACTCTTGAGGGGGAGGGGGTTCGAAATAATCTCTCGAATCTCTTATGGATTTCACTGAAGTAATAGTCTGAACTACGGCTTAAAAATATCATGATTTTAACAGCAAATTCTTCTGTGTTGAGCACGAAATTTCTCCAAGTATTCTTTAAAAATTTCAAAAAATTCAAAATTTCCACTTGGATTACATTGATTACAGGCAGGAACTTCTTTAGAAACTACAAGTGATTCTTTAGAATTTCCACGGGGAATTATATCGCACGTCGACGGAAAATTATTTAGAATTTACAAAGGAAGCATTTTGGAATATCCAAGAAGAAGTCTTTTGAATTTCCAAAAGACATGTTTTGAACTTGTAAGGGAATTCTCCAAAATTTCCGTGAGAAACTCTTCAGAATTTCCACTGGAGATTTTCTGAGAAATCCCCGCTAAACTTTCTTAATTTTGGAAATTCTTCGAAATTTTCGCGAGGAATTCTTTGGACATACATATAAGCGAAATTCATTGAAATTTAACGGCAATTTCTTCGGCAGTTCTAATGAAAATTCTTTGGAATTATCGATGGAAAAAGAAATTTTTGAAAACTTTCACGAGAAATTATTGGTGATTATTTGAAAATTATTGAACTCTTTGAGTTTTCACAAAAAAATTATTGCAATTCTTGTAAGAAAGCATTAGTAATTTTCATGAAAATTTATTTTATTTTTTACGATAAATTCACCACAAATTCAACTGAAATCCTCCGTAATTTCCAACGAAAATTATCTGGAAAACTGTTTGGAATGTCCATAGGATTTTTTTTAAATTTCTTCAGGAAACCGCTCCTACTTTGCAAGAGAAATGTCAAAATACCGTAGGAAACCTTTAGCATGGTTTGAACGGGAAATAATTCAAAATTTTCGCGGAAAATTACTCGACATTTTAACGGGAAAACTTTTGGAATTTAGAAAAAGTTCTGGAGATTTCAACGGAATGGAATTTTCAAGAAAAATATCAGAATTATCACGGAGAGTTCTTTGGAGTATTACCTGGAAACTTTGAAGGTTATCAATCGGGAAATTCTACGGAATTTCTACGACAAACTTTTTGGAATGTAGACTTGACGTTCTCGGAATTTAAACTCGAAATCCTGAAAATTCTTGGGTTATCTACAAATTTGAATTCGATTTCGTTGATATTGATTTCATTCATTTATTTAGTTAACATCTAAACAGATAACACTGAATCAACAATTTGACGCCACAATGCACGGTTCGAGGCCGCATCTCTCCATCCTTGGATACGCCCCACGCTCACCAAGTCGTTCTGCACCTGGTCTGCCCATCTCGCTCGCTGCGCTCCACGCCGTCTCGTACCTGCCGGATCGGAAGCGAACACCATCTTTGCAGGGTTGCTGTCCGGCATTCTTGCAACATGTCCTGCCCATCGTACCCTTCCGGCTTTAGCTACCTTCTGGATACTGGGTTCGCCGTAGAGTTGGGCGAGCTCATGGTTCATTCTTCGCCGCCACACACCGTCTTCTTGCACACCGCCAAAGATGGTCCTAAGCACCCGTCTCTCGAATACTCCGAGTGCTTGCAAGTCCTCCTCGAGCATTGTCCATGTTTCATGTCCGTAGAGGACAACCGGTCTTATAAGCGTCTTGTACATGACACATTTGGTGCGGTGGCGAATCTTTTTCGACCGCAGTTTCTTCTGGAGCCCGTAGTAGGCCCGACTTCCACAGATGATGCGCCTTCGTATTTCACGACTAACGTTGTTGTCAGCCGTTAGCAAGGATCCGATCCGAGGTAGACGAATTCCTCGATCACCTCGAAGGTATCCCCGTCTATCGTAACACGTTGATATTGAGTTCCGGATTTTATTCAGTTTGATTTTGTTAGGTTTGAAATTTGAATTTTACTGTAGTGTTCACAATGGATTTGAAAATGGATTTGTATATCTGAATTGCTGAAAACGTGGTTGATTTCCATTTTTTTCTAATCACTTATGACATTTTGTTAAATTTGAAAAAGTCTACGTAGGCTTCAAAGGGATGCTGGAGGAGTTTTGGAAAAGTCTACTAGGGGAGAAAGGGGGATGGGTTTGAAAATGTCAAAATTCGGCCTACGTGGTTTGTGGGAAGCTGTTTAGAAGTACTTTCAAAATCTATTAAAGAAGTTCAAACGGAAATATTTTCGAAAATCAATGCAGGCTCTCTTTTAAAAATGCATTCGGAAATTTATTTGGAAATTCCTGCACAAAACCCTTCAGGAATTTCTTCAAAAACTATTCCAAAACTTCGTTTAAGAACTCCTCAAAAATTTCCTTGAATTATCTAAAAAACTCCACCAAGAATTCCTTTGGATATTTCACCAGAGATTTTTTAAAAGTTTCTTCGATTCTTCTACCCTCCAGGAATTTCTTCAAAAACTTCTCCATAAATTCATTTAAAAACTCCTCAAAAAAATTTCCTTGAATTATCTAAAAAAAACTCCACCAAGAATTCCTTTGGATATTTCACCAGAGATTTCTTTAAAAGTTTCTTCGGATTCCTTCTTAGATTCTTAGAAGTTTCTCCCGGATTCCTTCTTAGATTTCTTCCAGGAAATTCATTGAAAATTAATTAGATAATGAAATAGTTTTCGGTGAAGTTGCTAATTGAATTTTTGAAAAAATTAAACAAATAAATTAACTCATCTAACACTGAAAAAATCCGAAGGTATTACTGAAAGAATTTCGTAAAGAACCCATGAAGGCATTTTCGATGGAATTCCTGCAGGAAGTTCTGAAAGAATTCTCGAAGAATGTTTTAAGGAAATTGCTGGAAGAAGCTCTGAAGAAATTCCATAGGAAAACTTGGAAGAAATCCCTTATGCTATCTCTGGAAGAATTTATTTGAAGAATTCATAGAATAATAGCCGAAGAAATTCATGAGGAGGTATTTCTTTAAAAAATTGAAGAGTTGCTAAATAGTTTTGAAGAAACTCCAAATGAAATTTCTTGAGAAATTTTATAAGAAATATCCGGAGGAATCGCTAAAGAAACTTCCGAAGGAAATCCTTAACGATTCTCCTTAGGAATTCTTAACAACATTTTCGTAGAAATTACTGAAACAATTTTTTGTGAAACAATTTTGTAAGACATTTTCGGAAGAATACATAAAGTAATTTTCCAAGGTTTTTTATTGAAGGAATATCTGGAGGAATTTACTAGGAAATATACCAAGTGGTTTTGGCGCTTTGGGGATGTATTCAAGCCTTCACAAAAGCTTATGTGCCACAACAAACATAATTTGTGGGTCACCTACAGGCAGTGTTGTCTTACACTCTGTGCAAGAAATTCTGCTCTTTGATTTTACTCCATCTAAACGATTTTACAATCTTTACTAAGTAAGTGCAACTAATAGAAGGCAACTAATTTGCACAGAGTGTAGGACATCACTGCCTACAGATTTAGGGTGCCCGACTGAATGAGGCTTTGGCTTAGACGAATTCCAAAGACCATTTCAACATTTTTGTATTATTCTACTTAGTAGATTAAATCTACTAGATACAGCCTAATTCAAATTCACAACTAATCAACCAACCAATTAATTATCCAATGTTTGTCACCACACTGTCTTAGAGGCACCATCACTTGAAGGTAGATTTGAAATTTAATTCTGACGAGTTCCACCTCAACAACATTCTAACAACTAACTAACAACAACAATCATAACACGAGTTTAGTACTATTCCAATCAATTCCACCACGTTGTATTGTCTTACAAATACGTATTTCGTCTCTGTAAGGCCATCTTCAGTGTCTCTTATTTTACTCGACACGACTCAAGTTAATTGATTTTTTTTATTGGGATTAGTCATCGGCGTGGCAAAATTATGATCGGCGGTACGCCGACCCAAAATCGCCGCCGGCGGCGGCGTGAGTAAAACCACCGGCGGCGGCGGCGCGGTGCGGCGGCGCACAGGTCTAGCCGCATTGCGATTTTGAGCTGCTGAAGCGGTACATTTGCAATATTTGTGTTTTATTTCAAATTGAATTTTAGTACAACATTATTTTTTATTATTCGGCTCAGTTGGCACAAAATATTGTGAGCTACATTTTTTCAAATGATAATATGACCTTATGTATTTATTTTCAAGGATATATTGTTCACTATAAGTTGTCGCGCGAGTAACAACGACTAAAATAAAAATTCCACCTAAAAAATTAGAATTTTTCCATAAAAAAATAGATAATTGTCAATAAAGAAATCAGGATATGAGTAATAAATAAACATACAATTTCCACAAATAGTGCTGAATTTCCACAAACAATTGAGAATTTTCCACAAAACAATGAAATAAGCCCTTTTAAAAGTGAAAATTGCAATTATAAAAAAAGAATTTTCCATAAAAAAAATCAAATTGTTCAACGGAAAAAAATTTAAAAAAAATCCATAAATAAATCAATATTAGCAATAAACAGTTACAAAATTTCCCATAAAATAAATATTTTGGCAATTTCTAATTTTTTGAGGGAAATTTCAAATTTTTCATGGAAATTTTATTTTGCTGCTAATAACGACAGCATGTTTCACAAGTGTTTTTAAACCCAGGTGATCATGCCAGCACTGTTGAATAGAAATCGAATAAATCTGCAATCCGAGCTTTGCTTTCGTGCTTTCCTATCAATTAAGTTTTCTGAAACCATTTCTTCAACAATAGCAGAGATTGAAAAAAAAACTTGATTTCGTTCAATATTTTCCGTAGCTTAAAGTACGTTGGCGTGACAAGTGATAGTCAACTTTGTTTTTACAATTAATTGCATATTATTCGGCAACTCGGCCGTACGAAAACCATTTTTTTGTTAAATATCTTGGCTGTGCATATGCACAGCATATGTTTCGAAATGGACAAATTGATATGAAATTTGCGAAAAAGAATCCACGTGTCTTGGAGGGACACGAACCCTCAACCTCCTACTCTCTAGATAGGCGTGATAACCCCTACACAACAAGACCACTTAAAGGTCACGTTTGCGGAAAAGCCATCAGAATCCGAGTACCAACCTCCACCGCGGTTAGCTCTCTTTTTTGCAAATTGAATATCTTTCGGATGCTTGATTTGCCCAATCTCCACATTTGCTTTACTGTTGTATATCCACAGCCAAGCGAGTGCACATTGTTTATTAAACGAGAGGATCGCACTCCATGCCCCTCCAAGACACGTGGATTCTTTTTCGCAAATTTTATATCAATTTGTCCATTTCGAAACATGTGCTGTGCATATATACAGCCAAGATATTTAACAACTTTGTTTTTGTTGAGTTAATATTCCAGCAATTATTTTCCAGTTAAGTTTTACTGAAACCTAACTTATTTTTAAAAGAAAAGCATTCTTCTTACGGAGTAGTGTAAGGCAACATTATTCTTGCAAGAAGTTCTACACTAAACTCGTTTGAATCCGCGATGAAGAAACACATTATTTTTCTAAGACGAATTAAGTAATGTCCATTTAATTCCACCAGTTAATTTTCGTTATCTTTGCAGATACGTATTTCGACCACAACTGTGTGGTCGTCTTCAGTGTCTTGTACTTAACTCGACGAGTCAGTCAGTCGAGTCAAGTACAAGACACTGAAGACGACCACACAGTTGTGGTCGAAATACGTATCTGCAAAGATAACGAAAATTAACTGGTGGAATTAAATGGACAGTACTTAATTCGTCTTAGACGGTTTAATACATTCCGCAAAACGAGCTTAATATATTTTTCTGATGACACATTTTCTGTTTTTATAGCCCGAAATAACAACGAATTATGTTTGCTGTCGGGCTTGGCAGTGATGTAGTGATCAATTTGAGTAATCATAATGACACCACGATTCAACAATGGTGCAATCTAATCAACAATATCAACAATGGTGCAATCTAAACAGAATACCCGAATGCAACGAAAAAAATGGCACAATGAAAAGCTTCTCCTGTCATATAACGCCTAACAATGGGCCACATGTAGTGTATTCTCTGAAATCCTTCGCGGGCCGCAGGAAAAGGCTTGGAGGGCCGCACTTTGGGGATCACTGTTCTAGAACCACTATTTTATTCAAGACAAGGTTGAGCTGAGACGAGTTTTTTTTTTCAATTTGCAAACCATAGTCGCTGGATGACGGCTTGTTGTAAGAAAACACTGCCAAAAAATATTTGCTTAAATATCGTCTGTAGCGTTTCAGCGGCAAATCATCTAGTCAGTAGCAGTAAAATGAATTCTTTCTTGGGGTTTCAGTTTTGTTCCTGTTAGTGATTGGAGGCGCATTATTGAAAATAAATCGATTCTTTCATTTTCAATATTTCAAAATGAATATTCTACCCTTTACGTAATCCTACGTCTAATTGGCGGTCGTGTCTCGGATACAACCTTCTCCTTTTTCACAATACGCCAGTAACAGCAACCAAACGATGGTCCAAGCAAAGCATTGCGTGTAAATTTTGTGGAAAGAAGAGCTTCTCATGATTTTTTTTGTGAGAACATTTGAAGAACGGACCACTGTAAGAAAGTCAACAGTGCGTCCAGATATTAAGTGACTTGAGCTTTATTGTAATAGGGTAAGACGGTATAATATACCCTCCCTAAGGCAACTTCTTGATAACTTTTTACTTTTCAACGCAATTTATACAAACTTTGAGTTATTCGGTAGTACAGAAAGTCGCAAATGCATTGCCTGTGAATAGTCATATAAAAATGTTACAGATAACACTTAATGAAGCTTTTATGAAAAGTCGTGAAAAGATGAATTTTAAAAAGTACCTGGGCAATACGCCCCATCTCAACTAAAACGTTTCATAGCCCTTCATTAGTATTTTATCAATCCCATAATAAAAAGGCTACAAATCCTTATGCGCTTGACATTAAAACCAACATAGGCCCATTCAAGCAAGTGTGAATTACCTTTCAATATTTTCCATACAATTTGGAAGCAACTGCTGCAAGCTCGCTGCGCTTGTGTCCAGTTGGTAAGGGCATATAGTCCTGCCTACACTGGGGCGTTTTGGCCAGTCAAACATGCCCGATAGTAGTGATGAACTTTATTTATAATTTAAAAATCACTTTAATAAAGAATTAAAAATATTCTCCTATAATTATGAGCTGTTTATCGATATTTAACTGGTTACGATTTTCTGTTTTTGTTTTGCTGAAACCTCGTCCAGAAACATTATGATAAAATGTCTTTCACTTAATACCTAATTGCAAAAAAAAATGATGAAGTTTTATTTGATGGTACCCACATACTTTCAAAGCAAAAATATTTACCACCTACTTTTATAAAATTGCAACTACTGATTTCACTTCCAGCATCATATAATTGCCTTCCTTAGAACATTAGCATCAATTATACAGTGGAAAAGTAAACATTTTTCAAGATGTATTTCGTGGATGACTGATATCGCATTAATCTGATTTGTAATTAGGCATGTCCAAATATGCCATTGTTTACTCGAGCGCATTCATTCACTGCCACTTACAAAACATTTTCGTTCCGGCAGCTTGGCCTTTTATTCACTCCAGATCTCAACATGCTGCTTCATCTGTACTAGTCACAGCAGACAATCCCCTGCTTTACTGGCACTGTAACGTTGATGCATCAAACTACGGCAGTACCGTCAACTAAGACGACTAAGCATTCACATCATGAGAGTGAAAAGCCTTCTCCGTAAAAATCCATTGCCCACCGAAATTCATATTTCATTCATCTAACGAACGACTCGGTGGCCGGTCGCACTTGGAGAAAGGTCAACATCCGCCATTCAGAACAAATGAAAAAATGCAGGGTACGGAATATAGTGCATATAGCCGTAGGGTAAACCGCAGCTTATGCATGGGTAAATGGCGAAGCTTAAAAAAAAAAGAACCACATTTCACCATCATCATCAGGATGCAAAACAGTTCACATGGTGGCGTTCAATATCGCCACTTTTCCATCGCAAACATTCTGCGGTATTGCCTGCAGCTCGTCATTCATGTGCATCGTCAATGTGCTGGAAAAGCCCATGAAAGCTGTAATATTTTGTGCCTGGTGCATGCCAGCCACTCATATCGTTCGCTGCAATCATTCGAGATCGGGGCCCGCTACGTATGCATGCCCCGAAAAGTCAGGTGAGATGAGCTTCAAGCTCCAACCACAACTCTAATGCTTAGCGCGGATAATTTCGATCAATTGTCTAGCTCTTTGAATTCACGAAAACAAAAATATACAAACACTCCAGGTAATGTTATCTAATGCTTATTGGCACGCAAACGACTTCCGTGCTTCCATGCGAATGTATTGCAACTTGAGTTTAATCATTAGATGCATCTTTTGCTAGATGAGGCAATCTTTACTAAGCAACGCCGCTGTGAGCAAACCATGAATGAGATTATTTCGGCGCTTTTTCCTAAAGTTAACTCCGATAAATGAGCCACAGCAAGCCGGTTTCATTGAACTGCGCAAGAAGAATCAATCCAAGTGAGCCGGCACCCATGGAGAGGGTCTCACGGCTAGGAACAAATTTGTGCTAAGTCGTTGCTACAGAATTTAAGTGTAATAAATTTATCATCAACCAGCAGCAGATAAATCGGGTACTTCAACTTAGCGGATAACAAGGGTGACGGGCTAAAAATTACCCAGATGATTAGGTTCGCATGTGTGTGTGTTTGAATGAAGCGATTGAGTAATGATCAAAGTAAATGGCTTGGAACAAATTAGACATGGATTTCAACGGAGGAGACCGCTAATCAACGATGAATGCACAATAATTGCATTCCACGTCTCATTGTGACCGTTTGTGCCCGGTTATGAGATGAAAATTGGATAACACGTTGGATTGGTTGGTTTGTTTGGAGGGTTGTTACGAGTTTTGTTATGTTTTCCGCTCTAATGAAATGATATTTATCTCCGTGGATTAAATACCTGTGAATGATATCAGGAGTACTATGTTTACATTTTTGACTGTGATTTGTATGTGTATGTTTGAAAACAAAGCTAGCGGTTACTGTTTACTTATTATTGACCCTAAGTTATATCGATGAAAGTTTTTTTTGTAAGACATACTACACCGATTTCAAAATTTTCTAGCAAACGGACTGTTTGAAATCTATTTCACATACTTTATGAAATATTTGAATAATAAGAAAAATTTGAATGACAAAACCTCTTTAAAATGATCAACGAAGAGATCTGCTGTAGAGAACTGGGTAAAGTTCACAAAATCTGTGCACGGCTGCCATCTACACGGATACTTATTAGGCTCGATTTTTCTGAATACGATGTTTACACTGATTATCGAAATAACAAACAAAAGCATGTTAATGTTTAATTTCTAGGTGGGAGGAAATGAAAAAGGTCTTTACAACTAGTTGTTTTTATGGCGATAAAGCCGTAAAAATTAATGAAACTTAAAAATGTTGCAGGCTGCATACTTTTTAATTTTTAAGACCCTTTTTCACTAAAAGTCGTTTTCTATAAACCTTGAATTTCATCTTAGAGGCCTTCGTATCTTATCTTGGAATATGCTAAATTAAGGTCTTCAAGAATAAACAAAATTGCGTTTACGTATTTCGCACTGAAGATCTTTCACTTGAGATTTTTTTCGCTTTCTAGTAGGGGGAATGACGGCTTTGGCAGGTTTTGTTCTATTATTGTCAGGGGGCTTTTTTTGGCATTAACATTCTTTGCATATCAAAGAATATTGAGGCCAAATTTCATAAAATTCGGTCGACAAAAACCCCCCTGCCAATAATAGAACAAAACCTGCCAAAGCCGTCTTTTCCCCTATTCAAAATCTAATTTCTCTGCCTAAGAAGTTTTGTACTCGTTTTTACTCGGGCCTCACGAAAACCTGCCTGATATTCACCAACAAAGAACTCTTCAAGCGGTATCAATCTGTTCTGTTTATCAGAATACGAAACATAATTTTGTACGCCGAAAAAAGGATAATTGGTGCACTCATATCTGTGTCCTTTTTCTAAAGAGGGAGCAAATGAGACCGTCTAGCGATTCCTTTTATTTCCATATTGCCATGATCGAGAAGCTAAGCAGTGGTACTTCCCGCAGCCTCATTGCTTTCCAGCTCCTTAGGGTCTGTCTCATTTGGAGAATTAAACTTAAAAGTGACAGTTCGAAAATAAGCAAATATCCCTGTCATAAGGATAAGAATGGCTGGTGCTACCTAGCAATTCCAATAAGACATCGATGAAAAATGATTCGATATCTGTCAAAAGTTATCTTGCTCTGCGAGCAGGGTTATTCGATAATTATTGAAATGTCACTTTTAAGTTTAATTTCAGTTTAATCATCCAAATGAGACAGATCCTTAATGGCTTTTCTATGCAGGCGACTCCACTGCTTCTCCATCATGGCTTATGTTTATTCTGTTCACTGGTGCACCGTCACATCCACTGTTTAACAATTGTTAAAATTCGAGCCTTTAAAGGCTCGAAGTGATCCTTCCACATGGTCCCACTATGGTCTTATTTGTGAGCAATTTTTCATTGCACATGACTGATGATGGCGCGTCTTCCTCGGTACGCCGTTGGTAGTCTCATAAACTGCATGGCGTTCTGCTTCATTATTTTCTGTGCCTAACCCCTAACCACGCATATAGTTCATACAGTTTTTTCATCTCGCGGTGGATTTGTTTTTCTAGTGTTCTTGCTTCCTTGTACCGATATCTAAAGGATGATTAACAACACATTGCATCACAAAAAAAACGCTGTGAAAAATTCCATAGTTGACCGATTATATTCAAACTTCAGACAATTAAATATAACCTATTAGAAAGCTTTTGGATATTTTTTCATTCAACTTCAATACCATAACCGTACGCTCGCACCTTACACTTTATTCTACTCATCAGCTTCTGTAAAACATTATTCTGCAGCTTCTTCTTTACGAAAACTCACTTTTTCTTCTCATCTCCGTCTGATTTTACCTCCGTACTGCCTGCTTCATAATAGCTCAGTATTTATCGATGGGCTTTAGCAGCTTCCCCAGTAGACAGATTGGTCTATACTCCGAGGGAGGGGCTCCGGTTGGCTTCCTAAGCTTCGGCAATAGTTAGAACCAGTTTCTGTCTCGTCCATCTATCGGGAAATCCATACTCGTCAAGGCATCTCTGCATGGCTGACCTGAACATGACAGGGTTCGCCATGATCGCTGCCTTTAGAGCGAGGTTTGGCAGTCAGTCGGGCCCCAGAGCGTCGGGCCCCGAAGAGTTGCTAGCGGTGGCCAAAACTCTTGGCACGAATAAATGTCAAAAGCAACAACTCTTCGTTCGTCACCTGTGCCACTTCGGCTGCACTTTGCGGTGCTGGGGGCCAGGGACTTGTGACATGGGACGGGAAGAGTACCTCGATAATGCGCCCGAGTAGCACAATTTAGACTGATTTAGTTGCAGCAGCTCATATATGACTGGATCTGGTCGTACATAGGTAACAGTAACTAGGTTAAAAGACTATTATTCTTCCATTTACTTCCACTATTAACTTTTTTAGGTATCAACAAGCAGATACGTATTTCGTTTCCTACTTGGAAACTTCTTCAGTGTTTGTTATCGACTTAACACTGAAGAAGTTTCCAAGTAGGAAACGAAATACGTATCTGCTTGTTGATACATAAAAAAGTTAATAGTGGAAGTAAATGGAAGAATAATAGTCTTTTAACCTTGTAGCATTTCCCCTAAGACGCTCTAAAATAATTAATCATAACAGTAACTAATCTATATAATAAAAATGAAATGGTCTGTGTTCGTATCCGCATAACTCGAAAACGGCTGGATGAATTTTCTTCATTCATTCAGCAGATATGTTCGTTATTGTTTCCGACGGGCTTATATGATATTCATTCCTACGAAAACCACGACTAAAATTGACAAAAAAACTAAAATAAAGATACGGATGGAAATTTTTCATGGGCAGCTCACAACGCGCATTTTCGCTATGCAGGACAACGTCTGCCGGGTCGACTAGACTTATATATAAAAATGAAATGGTCTGTGTTCGTATCCGCATAACTCGAAAAACGGCTGGATGGATTTTTTCATTTCTTCAGCAGAAACATTCGTTATCGTTTCCGACGGGTTTATATGATATTTCTTTATGCGAAAATCACGGGTAAGATGGAGTAAATCTTAAAAACTAAAATTAAGAATCGTATGGAAACTTTGCATGGGCAGTTCACAACGCGTATTTTCGCCTACTATGCAGGACAACGTCTGCCGGGTCGACTAGTTTATAATAAATATGCTGCTTGGGGCGCTTCAACTTTGCCGGTAACCGGTCGGGGGGCGCTAGCCAGCCTTTGGTCTTCGCCATTACTATCCTGTAGGCATTGTCCCAGGGGTTAGCGTTGGAGTTCTGGCAAAGGTGATGACCTTGATAAGGGCCAATTTTGCAGCTTTGAACGTTGAGTGGCGTTCATACCTCTCCTGATCAGGGCGAGCTCATTGCATCCTTGGCCTGGCCCGTTGACCGAAGGTCTGCGCTGCCCATGATTTTATAGTTGACGTAACAACTTTGAAATTTCTATGAATTTGATTTACTATACATTTACTGGGTAATTCAATCGCTGCAACATTGACACGTTGCATGTTCCAAGTCTCTTCTAACGGTTTTCGCGTTTAAATGTATTGAAATTGCGATGTTTGTCCCTAAATCAACCCAAATACATGCGGGAGTCCAATGGTTGTTACGTCAACTATGTAATCATGGGCAGTGCGATCACAGCGCTCCACCAGTATGCTAAAGATATACCGTTCCTTGGTGGGGCCCTCCTCTGCATACTAGCATCGCAGGTAGAGGTGTGCGCCGGTCCGAAAATCGGCGGCAGTGCCGTTTATCAGAATTCTGGTCGGCGGCGGCGGCGTTTTCAAGACTTCAACGGGAGAATCTTTTGAATTTCGTAGGAAAAATCTGATGAATTTCTACCGAAAATTCTCTGAGCTTCTCCAAAATAATTATATGAAAATTATTTTCGGGTTTTCCATGGCAACTACTTTGAAGTTTTGAGAATTTCATTAAAATTGTCAAGGAAAATTGTTTCAAGTTTCTACAGAAAAATGTTCAGAAAATCCACGGAAAATTTTGTTGAGTATTCTTCGAAATTTACACAGAAAATTTCTCAGATTTTCTGCGGGAAATTGTTAAAAAAGAGGAAGGGTCGTTTAACCGAAAATCATTTGGCCGAATAATACGTCATGTCAAAAATCAAATTTGACCGAAAGTTTTAATTCGGCTGGTGCTCCCGCTAGGATTTTTCCGGTTTTAGGTTTCGTAAACTACCGGATAGGTATATCGCAACTTGCATGAGTGTTCTGTTAAAAAAAAGTGCGGTTTTGTGATTTATTCTAAGAAATATACGTAAAAAAATGTGTATAATGTGGAAGCTTCATGGGAGCTAAAAGTCTCTCCCATTTTTTGGAAATGGATTAGTTTTGTGAGATTGTCTCATTATGTTCTTGCTATGTTTCCTACGATTATGTTTCCTATATCAAAATGAATACGCGCTGAATTGAATAATCTGGAAGTTTGCTTATGGATCCATTACGAAAATCCGGAAGAATCGTCCCTCCAATCACAAAACCGGTCGCGCACAACGACATTACCATTAGGCCGAGATTCAGACTGCATGTTCGAAACCGGCGATGACGACCGTATGGACCTGCTGGGAGCTCTTTGGTTCATGTTAATGGCAGCATGGATGGACGGAGATATACTGGAATACGCGGTGAGCTTGTTTCATGCTTCCTATTTCAATTTTTCATGCAAAAATTCCAACGGAACTTCATCATTTCTGCATTTTATGATGTTTTTTTGCAATCAGTGTATTGCGTTAACTCTTTTCTATGTTCGAATGATAGATGTTCAGTCGTACGAAGTCTGCATTAGGGGAATGATCCTGTCTTTCGAATGTGTCCAAGGAATGCAAATGCAAACATATTTAGTGTAGGGATAATGTTGGAAAAATGGTAAGTAATGTATGATGAATCATAAATGCATTTCCAAATATTGATTGATTTCATTACTAAATACGCGCCAGGATCAAATAATTGATTTTTGATCCAGGAAGTATGAATGCACTTCAGATATCCATATGATATGTGGGTGTAATCACGCGGGGCTTATTGTATACGACTATAGCTTCGGAATGCTTGCGTTCTTGAAATGGGCTATAGGAGTCACAATAGAGCTATCACCTTCTAGCTCCCGGATCTAAGATTCTTGCAATTATATTAAATTAAAATGGTTGCACGAATATTTTATCCATAATGCCACTGCCAGACAGTGGGAGTTAGATTGTAATAACACACACACACATATCAAAAATCAAATTTGACCGAAATGAACGGTAATACAACAGTTTGGCTAAAGCGATATACAGCCGAATTGGTAATTTGGCAGGAAAACAACTCTTTCCTAACACGTCGTTTGGCGAATAGGTTATAAGGCCGAAAATGTCGTACGGTCGAAATGGTTGTTTGACAGAAAGGGCCATTTGGTCGAAAGTGTCATTTGGTCCAACGACCAAATGTTGATTACTGAACGGGTAATATGTTCAAAAGTATCCATCCGTTTGGCCAAATTAAATTTTTGGCCAAATCCTTTTTCGGGCAAACGACCATTTCAGCCGAACAGCTTTTTGGCCAAACGACTTTTTCGGTATATTCGGCCGTATGTCCATTTCATCTAAATAAAAATGTCACCCAAATGAGTTTTGGCTTAATGGTTTGTTCGGCCAAATGACATATTCTGCCAAAAACCTTTCAGCCTTGTGTCTGTCGGCCAAATGGCCCTACCTGTCGTTTGGCCGAAAGTCATTCGACGAAAAGCCATTTATTCGGTAAGGCCAAAAGTCATCTAGCCAAATTCCATTTGGCCCAATTAAAAGTTTTTGTCCGAAATGGTATTAGGGTCGATAATGGTTTGATCAAAAATGTTATTTGGCGGAGAGTGACGAACAGCCGAAAGGCTCATTCAGCCGAATTGGTAAATTAACCGAAAAAGTTGTTTGCCCTAAGAAATGCCAAATGACCTATTCAACTAAACGACTTTTTTTTTGGTAAATTGACCAATTCTGCCGAACGACACTTTCGGTCGAAAGCCCATTTCGACCAAATGACCTTTCGGCCAGTTGAGCTATTCGGCCAACTTTTTTTTTCAGCCAAAGGAACTATTTGATCAAAAGACATTTTCGGCAAAATTATTTTAGACTAGGCCAAATCTAGGCCTTATCAACAAACAATGTTTGCTATATAAGCTATAGAGGACTAATTCTGGTAATATAAGCGCTAATGTTTGTAGGGCGTTGTGGCATTTGAAAAAATGGCTTTCTGCCAATCGACCCTTCTCCGTTCAAAATTTATATTTTTACGAGATTTTTTGTGGATATCAACGGGAAATCCTTCGAATTTATTTTAATACTCGAAGTTTCTCTTAGTTTTCACAGTAGGATTTTCAAAATCTAAACGAGAAATTGTATGGATTTTTTAAAGACATCATTGATTTTTACACGAAAAATTCTCCGGAGTTTTAACGTGATGTTCTAATGATCAATCGGAAAAATCAACGGAAATTCCATTGACTCATCGGAATTTCTAAGAAAAATTCTACCGACTTCTTCAATTTTGAATCGGCGCGGATAATGTTAGATCACCGGCATGACAAATTTTAAACGGCGGATCGCCTATGCAAAAATGTCGGCGGCGGCTACGTGACGTAACGGCGCACATCTCTAACAGGCGCGTGACAGAACCGCTGTCACCGCATCCACAGTTAGACCTAAACTTTCGGTGTTAGCCTCTGTGGTATTTTAGAATAACAGTGTAAGATGGCAAGTGAGTAGATTGAGGTAGACGTGCAGTGTCATACTTGAAGTGTAAATAAAGAATAATGTTGTCGGTGAATATTTGTGAAAATCGTTATAAATAATATATTGTATTAAGGTATACCGGAATATCACAGCCTCAAGTTCCAGAGTCGCTGTCGAAGCTTGTGGCCGTCCACCCAAGAATCTGCCGGGGATTAGTTGAACTCGGACCTAGCTGACACAATGGCTGACCACGTAGCGGATTGCTAAATGGTCGCTATGAGTGTAGCGCTTGTCGACTCTCTAGTTCAGTCCTCTGGCCAAGCCAGGACTACAGAACGTTACATCAATGAGCGACTCGACCCCATTCCGATGAAATGTGCTGGCCGTCACTGACCAACACTACCACCAGTTTTACTAGAACCTCTAGTAAAGCCTGACCTCTCTGATTGGTACAGTGGCTACCCCACTCCACTGCCAAGGCATTGAAGTCCCCCGCAAGGTCGGACGATAGCCTGCCGACCATTTAGGTGAAATGCTCTATTGGCCGCCGTGGTGGGTCATAGCAGTTGATCTTAGCTATGGCAACACCTTCGGTAGGCCTTTTTTCGTTCCTATACTTAGTATACGTAAAGGCTTTACTTAGGTTCGCTCCAAGAACAAACTGTTTATAAGAGTCCCGGAGAGCCATACCATATACCAGTCTAAGAATTGAGGAAATATCTGTTTGTATGTGCGTATGTTTGTATGTGCGCAAAAAATCACTCATTGTTTGGCACTTATCCCGAACCGATTTATTTACTTGTAACTAGTTTCATTTGACGGGGAATCCTGGTCTTTTGATTCCTGTAAAAATAGGCCCGATCAAACTTTGGGATCAAATGTTGTGTGTATATAAGTGTGTGTATCTTCAATCTAACCCCCACTGTCCGAAGAAAACTGGAAGAAAACTGTCTATAATAAAATCAGCTTTAGCCCGGGAGTTAGAAGATGTTAGCTCTACTGCAGATCCAATGACCCATTTCGGACTGCCTGGTAACTCACGTCCAGTCCAAGGTCACATAAACTTGCAAAAAGCATCGCCTGTTTATGTTACCATTATCAATTGGACAATGGATCCATAAACAAACTTCCCAATTTTTAAATCCAGCGCGTATTTAGTTTTGAAATCATATTAAAAACATAAAACATACAATCTCACCAAATTGATCCAATTCCGGATAAACGAACTGAGGAAGCGAATATCACTTCTAGTGTCCACGAACAA
The DNA here is from genome assembly GCF_024139115.2 of Armigeres subalbatus. NCBI lineage: Eukaryota > Metazoa > Arthropoda > Insecta > Diptera > Culicidae > Armigeres > Armigeres subalbatus. The sequence goes on from NC_085141.1 coordinate 424,918,645, forward strand.
TTCCAGAGCTATTCTGAGCCAGGTATGGGAAAATCGGTTCATTTAGCGCCAATCTTTCACTCACCTCTACACACAATCGCAAATTAGGCCACTGTACACGAACCCTTCCAAAATTTTCAATTTCGATTGTCTGCCGTTTGGCTTCATTTAGTAACGAATTATGCCAAAAACAAACAGACAAAATTCATCACCGAATCTTTCCCACAGATAGCAAAATGATCAGAGCCGTAGCGTGGACTCCCGGCGCCCTAGGCGAAATGTTTTTGAGCGCCCTCTCTTACCAAGGAAATATGTGCAATATTTCACAATCCAATAACATTTTAAATTCACCTTAAAGTTTTATAAATTTGTATTGCTCATCTTGTAGAACAGTAAGAATAAAAAGTTTAGTGGATTGAAGATGCTTCATATACAGTCGACTCTCACATCTCGATGTTGTACAAGATGTATGTCTCGATATTTGTCCCTATGTCGATGGTTTCCTCGGTCCCTTCAATCTACATACATTATGGCTTTCTACATCTCGATAACCTCCCTATCTCGATATCCCCCTATCTCTATGCGTTCTGATCATATTTTGTTCAGGATTAACTCTCCTTATGTCGATATGTTCAAATTTTATGGCTACCTACTAGACCATCTTTGAACAATAACAAACACATCAACAATGAGAAATGACATTTGTTTTGTTGTTGTTTTTCATAGCAACGAGCTTTTTTGGATCTAGTACCCATTTCAATTTTCCTTCCATTCCTCGGTCTCTCCCTATCTCGATGGTCCCTTCAATATCAAGATGTAGAGAGGCGACAGTAACCAGCAGTATATTAGGCGGTATGTCTCTGGAAAGTTTTTAAATGTTGTGAGCTTTTACACTAATTTGCAAAATATGGTAAGATATGTTAGGAACTTGGCAGAGTCGTGGGCATTTCTGAATTTTCGTATGGAATCTGTTGGAACATCCAGGCTGAAAGATCATTAAAATTGCTGAAAGTTATTTACTTACAGCTCATAGTGTCCTAACGGCTGTTTCTTGCTCTAAATGGAAGGAACTGACGAAGTATATCGCAGAGAAATGGGATTTGAAAATCGTGACAAATCATATACAAATGTCAAATTGTTGGAACAAGAAAGTCAAACTCTGAAGTGGATCGAGTCGATGAACGAAATCGCTATCGGATTTCAGATCAAGAAAGATACAACATAAGAATGGATCTGTCAGTGGTTTGGAGGTACTTTGTTGGGTCAATAACATCCAACTTTGAAGTGGTCGGAATCGACATCGGAAGCAGGAAGGCCATGTGGTGAAATGAGGCTTTGATAGCACATGCCTTGGCACATGTTGTATGTATTGCGGATACATTTTGCTAATCTACGAGAGCTTTGAGAAATGATAACCAAAGTAGTCATTTGAGGAAGGCCATTATCACTGCTTATCGTAATGCCGCCAGGTCAAATGCGGCTATGATGATATTTTTCGGACTAAATGAAGTTTTTCTAAATGAAATGAGCGAATTTGTCTTAAATCTACACTATCCTTATCCTTACCCCTACCCGATATAAGTCATTAGCGCAAAAGGTCTTATAGAATATTGGTCAACACCTGTGGCTTTTGAATATAAGTTTTCTAGACTTTTTTTAGCCCCTTGTAGCCGGTTCCAAAAGGCTCAGAGAAACCGAAATGGCAGTCAAACTTAAGACCAAATCATTCGACTTGTTTATTTGAGATAGAAGAAAGATTTGAGTTCTTGAAATATCTCCGCCATAGACCTTCGGACTTTGTGGTCGGTTTGTTATTATTTGGCCATGTAACGAATAAAATTGTTCTGTTTCCCATACCGTAGTTCTCGATTCCGGCGCCCCCTGAAGGCTGGCGCCCTTGGCGGGGGCCAACCTGGCCAACCCCGCGCTACGGCGCTGCAAATGATGCATAGCCGAGTATTTGTTTACATTCGGTTCGTAAACGAATGGAATCGCAATTGAGGATTCGGCAGAAAGAATCAGGCCGCAAAACGAATCATTGAGTCTAAATTGAATCAATCTTCTGAGTCCAACTCAGTGTTATCTGCTGCACTCACTACACATCGGTTCATTCTCATCTCTCGATTTCTTTTCGCACTATTTGTGATTTCACTTCTTCCTGCTGGGGGGCACTCAGTAGGTATGAATCGTTTGGTGGTTCGCTGTTGGATTGAGTAGCATTCATTTTGCAATCGTGTGTTCGCTGATGGATAGGGATAATCTGATGGATAAGATTTTAAATCGGTGTAGTTCGTGTGAGTGAGTGAGTTTTCCCATAGCTGTTCTGAGCAATTCGTTTTTGATCCATGTACATATTTCTGATATTATCACACAGCCACACATATCTCACAAAAGACAAACTACACAAATGATTTCGTGCACTCAATTAAGAAATACACTTTATCAAAGGTAACCAAACGCGTACATTTCAAACTCCAGATCACTTTAACTTTTTTCTTCTAGTACATAAGCAAAATATAAACATCAGCCGAATCTATTTCTTTCGGGAACGAACAAAAACGTGACAGCAAATTCAAAAGCAACCATCCACGCCCATGGCTTGCTGCGATCTCCCAAACTTTGGGATCAAATGTTATTGCCAAAATACGATTTTTATCAAAAAAAAAAAAAACACGCTAAGAAAAGCTCAAGTTTTCTTTAGTATCTATTGGGGGCTGTCCATAAACCACGTAGACTCTTGAGGGGAGGGAGGGGTTTCGAAAAAGTCTACGTTACTCTACGAAGGGGATTTGGGGTATACCAAAAGTCCACGTAGACTTTTTAATTTTTTTTAATTTTTTGGATGACAATTTATGCAGCAGCTTTGCGGGAAGTTCACTTGTTTCATTTTTAAGGTTTTATTTGGCTAAACTACGGCTTAAAACTATCATGGATTTCACCTGGAAATTCTTTTATGTTGAGCAGGAAAATTCTCCGAAGTGGTCTACAAAAACTTTCGCTTTTTTTTATTTCCACTCGGATTTATTGCAGATTCTACTAGAATATCTTTTGATTTTTGGAAGGAACTTCTATGGAAACGACAAGTGATCCTTAAGAATTTGCACGGGAAATTATGTCGTACTTAAACGGAAAATTCTTTGGAATTTCCAAAGGAAGCAATTTGGAATATCAAAGAAAATGTCATTTGAATTTCCAAAAGCCATTCTTTTAAACTTGTAAGGTGAATTCTCCGAAGTTTTCACGAGAAACCCTTCAGAATTTCCACTGGCGATTTTCAAGGAAGTCCCTGGGATAATTTCGGTAATTCTTCGGAATTTTTGCGAGGAAATCTTTAGACATATAAGCGAAATTCTTCTTTAATTTCGGGAGTTCTAATGCAAATTATTTGGAATTATTGATGGAAAACTTCGGAATTGCTATAGAAATTGTTGAGAATTTCCATGACAGATTATTCGAGTTTCCCACCAAAAACAAAAAAATATTTTCAATTCTTGTAAGAAATCCTTTATTATTTTCACAAAAAAATATTCGAAATTTTTACTAGAAATTCAACAAAATTTCAACTGGAAATTCTTCATAATTTCCATCAAAAATTATTCGGAAAATTCTTTGGAATGTGGAAATTGCTCCAAATTTGAAACAGAAATTTAAAAACATCGTAGGAAACCATTCCAAAATTCCACGGAAAATATTTCGAACTGTTCGTTTATAGTTTAAATTACCTCGGGAAATAAATTTAAATTTTCACTGAAAATAACTAATAATGGGAAAACTTTTGTATTTTTTATTGGATTTTTTTATATTACGGATGATTATTCAACAAGATATTGCATGGAACTTATAAGAAAAGCATCGAAATTTTCACGGAAAGTTCTTTGGAGTATTATCGGAAATCTTTAAAGGTTATCAATCGGGAAATTCTACGATATTTCCACGAAAAACTTATTGAAATGTTGACTTGGCACTCTCGGAATTTCAACCCGAAATTTTTCGAAGTTCTGAAGATTGTTCGGTTTTCTACTAATTTGAACCGTCCGTGGAGAATTATAGTTCAGATGCGTTACACATTTAAGGCAAGGGCACGCCTAAGCAAAAGTTTTGTTTGGTCTTTATTTGAGAGGTTATACAAAAGTGTCGGCGGCGGTGGCGCACACCTTCATGAGGAATTGAGTTCAACAGAAGTTAAATTGGCTTTGAGATTTGGTTTCGGAAGCTATGGACAAAGGATTAAATGTAATTAGTTTTTAAATTGCTTTTTGATTTTGTTGGATTTTGTTCAGTTTAATTTTTATGTTTAAAATTCGTACATTCTCTGTATATATTTCCAAAAGAAGGATTTTCAGAAGGTATATCCGAATTTCTGAACGAAGTCTTGACGGAATGTCCAAAGGAATTTTCAGAGATATCTATGACTGTCAGAAGTTTCTTCAGGAGTTACTTTGAAAAAAATACCTGCAGGGACTTCTACGGATATTCCTTCAGGAACTTGTTCAGGAATTCTTAAGGAAATTGCGTCCTAGAACTTTTCAAGGAATTCCAAAAGAGTTCTTAGAAGAATTTCTTGAGGAATTTTCGGGAAAACACCTTAACGACTTTCCAAAGGTTTTCTTGAACAAATTTCTCAAGGAACTTTTTCCGAACTAATTCCTGAGAGAAATTTCCGAATATAGCTGAGAGAATTTTCGAAAGACTTTCTGGAATTCGTTTCCGGAGGAGTTTTTGTAGAACTTCTTGAGGTAATATCCGAGGGAATTCCTGGACGAATCTCTATGGATTTTTTGGAGAATTACAAAAAAAATCCTGGAGAAATCTAGGAATTACTTCAGAAAATTTCAGGCATTTCCTCTGAAATTCTATTAAAAATTTCTTCAAAAATTCCTTTGAGAATTCCTCCGGAAATTCCTTCAAATATTCCTTCAGAAATTCCTTTAAGGGTTGTCCATAAGCCACGTAGACTCTTGATGGGGAGGGGGTTCGAAATAATCTCTCGAATCTCTTATAGATTTCACTGAAGTAATAGTCTGAACTACGGCTTAAAAATATCATGATTTTAACAGCAAATTCTTCCGTGTTGAGCACGAAATTTCTCCAAGTATTCTTTAAAAAATTTCAAAAAAAATTCAAAATTTCCACTTGGATTACATTGATTACAGGCAGGAACTTCTTTAGAAACTACAAGTGATTCTTTAGAATTTCCACGGGGAATTATATCGCACGTCGACGGAAAATTATTTAGAATTTACAAAGGAAGCATTTTGGAATATCCAAGAAGAAGTCTTTTGAATTTCCAAAATACATGTTTTGGAACTTTTAAGGGGAATTCTCCGAAATTTCCGTGAGAAATTCTTCAGAATTTCCACTGAAGATTTTCTGGGAAGTCCCCGGGAAATTTTTCTTAATTTCTGAAATTCTTGGAATTTTCACGAGGAATTGTTTGGACATACATATAAGCGAAATCGAAATTTAACGGCAATTTCCTCGGCAGTTCTAATGAAAATTCTTTGGAATTATCGATGGAAAAAGAAATTTTTGAAAACTTTCACGAGAAATTATTTGTGATTATTTGAAAATTATTGAACTCTTTGAGTTTTCACAAAAAAATTATTGCAATTCTTGTAAGAAAGCATTAGTAATTTTCATGAAAATTTATTTTATTTTTTACGATAAATTTACAACAAATTCAACTAAAATCCTCAATAATTTCCACCGAAAATTATCTGGAAAACTCTTTGGAATGTCCATAGAATTTTTTTTGAATTTCTTCAGGAAATCGCTACTACTTTGCAAGAGAAATGTCAAAATATCGTAGGAAACCTTTAGCATGGTTTCAACGGGAAATAATTCAAAATGTTCACGGAAAATTTTCTCGACGGGAAAATTTGTGGATTTTAGGAAAAATTCTTGAGATTTCAACGGAATGGAATTTTCAAGAAAAATATCAGAATTATCACGGAGAGTTCTTTGGAGTATTACCTGGAAACTGAAGGTTATCAATCGGGAAATTCTACGGAATTTCTACGGCAAACTTTTTGGAATGTAGACTTGACGTTCTCGGAATTTCAACTCGAAATTCTGAAAATTCTTGGGTTTTCTACTAATTTGAATTCGATTTCGTTGATATTGATTTCATTCATTTATTTAGTTAACATCTAAACAGATAACACTGAATCAACAATTTGACGCCACAATGCACGGTTCGAGGCCGCATCTCTCCATCCTTGGATACGCCCCACGCTCACCAAGTCGTTCTGCACCTGGTCTGCCCATCTCGCTCGCTGCGCTCCACGCCGTCTCGTACCTGCCGGATCGGAAGCGAACACCATCTTTGCAGGGTTGCTGTCCGGCATTCTTGCAACATGTCCTGCCCATCGTACCCTTCCGGCTTTAGCTACCTTCTGGATACTGGGTTCACCGTAGAGCTGGGCGAGCTCATGGTTCATTCTTCGCCGCCACACACCGTCTTCTTGCACACCGCCAAAGATGGCCCTACGCACCCGTCTCCCGAGTGCTTGCAAGTCCTCCTCGAGCATTGTCCATGTTTCATGTCCGTAGAGGACAACCGGTCTTATAAGCGTCTTGTACATGACACATTTGGTGCGGTGGCGAATCTTTTTCGACCGCAGTTTCTTCTGGAGCCCGTAGTAGGCCCGACTTCCACAGATGATGCGCCTTCGTATTTCACGACTAACGTTGTTGTCAGCCGTTAGCAAGGATCCGATCCGAGGTAGACGAACTCCTCGATCACCTCGAAGGTATCCCCGTCTATCGTAACACGTTGATATTGAGTTCAGGATTTTATTCAGTTTGATTTTGTTAGGTTTGAAATTTGAATTTTACTGTAGTGTTCACAATGGATTTGAAAATGGATTTGTATATCTGAATTGCTGAAAACGTGGTTGATTTCCATTTTTTTCTAATCACTTATGACATTTTGTTAAATTTGAAAAAGTCTACGTAGGCTTCAAAGGGATGCTGGAGGAGTTTTGGAAAAGTCTACTAGGGGAGAAAGGGGGATGGGTTTGAAAATGTCAAAATTCGGCCTACGTGGTTTGTGGGAAGCTGTTTAGAAGTACTTTCAAAATCTATTAAAGAAGTTCAAACGGGAATTATGTTGGAACATTCATTCAGGCTCTCTTTTGAAAATGCCTTCGGAAATACAGTTTGAAAATCTTGCACAAAACCCTCCGGGAATTTCTTCAAAACCTTCTTAAAAAATTCATTTAAGAACTCCTCAAAAAAATTTCCTTGAATTATCTAAAAAAAACTCCACCAAGAATTCCTTTGGATATTTCACCAGAGATTTTTTTAAAAGTTTCTTCGATTCTTCTACCCTCCAGGAATTTCTTCAAAAACTTCTCCAAAAATTCATTTAAAAACTCCTCAAAAAAATTTCCTTGAATTATCTAAAAAAAACTCCACCAAGAATTCCTTTGGATATTTCACCAGAGATTTCTTTAAAAGTTTCTTCGGATTCCTTCTTAGATTCTTAGAAGTTTCTCCCGGATTCCTTCTTAGATTTCTTCCAGGAAATTCATTGAAAATTAATTAGATAATGAAATAGTTTTCGGTGAAGTTGCTAATTGAATTTTTGAAAAAATTAAACAAATAAATTAACTCATCTAACACTGAAAAAATCCGAAGGTATTACTGAAAGAATTTCGTAAAGAACCCATGAAGGCATTTTCGATGGAATTCCTGCAGGAAGTTCTGAAAGAATTCTCGAAGAATGTTTTAAGGAAATTGCTGGAAGAAGCTCTGAAGAAATTCCATAGGAAAACTTGGAAGAAATCCCTTATGCTATCTCTGGAAGAATTTATTTGAAGAATTCATAGAATAATTGCCGAAGAAATTCATGAGGAGGTATTTCTTTAAAAAATTGAAGAGTTGCCAAATAGTTTTTGAAGAAACTCCAAATGAAATTTCTTGAGAAATTTTATAAGAAATATCCGGAGGAATCGCTAAAGAAACTTCCGAAGGAAATCCTTAACGATTCTCCTTAGGAATTCTTAACAACATTTTCGTAGAAATTACTGAAACAATTTTTTTGTGAAACAATTTTGTAAGACATTTCCGGAAGAATACATAAAGTAATTTTCCAAGGTTTTTTATTGAAACTTTTCGGAGGAATATCTGGAGGAATTTACTAGGAAATATACCAAGTGGTTTTGGCGCTTTGGGGATGTATTCAAGCCTTCACAAAAGCTTATGTGCCACAACAAACATAATTTGCGAGTCACCTACAGGCAGTGTTGTCTTACAATCAGTGCAAAAAATTCTGCTCTTTGATTTTACTCATCTAAACGATTTTACAATCTTAACTAAGTAAGTGCAACTAATAGAAGGCAACTAATTTGCACAGAGTGTAGGACATCACTGCCTACAGATTTAGGTGCCCGACTGAATGAGGCTTTGGCTTAGACGAATTCCAAAGACCATTTCAACATTTTTGTATTATTCTACTTAGTAGATTAAATCTACTAGATACAGCCTAATTCAAATTCACAACTAATCAACCAACCAATTAATTATCCAATGTTTGTCACCACACTGTCTTAGAGGCACCATCACATGAGGTAGGTTTGAAATTTAATTATGACGAGTTCCACCTCAACAATATTCTAACAACTAACTAACAACAACAATCATAACACGAGTTTAGTACTATTCCAATCAATTCCACCACCTTGTATTGTCTTACAAATACGTATTTCGTCTCTGTAAGGCCATCTTCAGTGTCTCTTATTTTACTCGACACGACTCAAGTTAATTGATTTTTTTTATTGGGATTAGTCATCGGCGTGGCAAAATTATGATCGGCGGCGCGCCGACCCAAAATCGCCGGCGGCGGCGGCGTGAGTAAAACCACCGGCGGCGGCGGCGCGGCGCGGCGGCGCACAGGTCTAGCCGCATTGCGATTTTGAGCTGCTGAAGCGGTACATTTGCAATATTTGTGTTTTATTTCAAATTGAATTTTAGTACAACATTATTTTTTATTATTCGGCTCAGTTGGCACAAAATATTCTGAGCTACATTTTTCCAAATGATAATATGACCTTATGTATTTATTTTCAAGGATATATTGTTCACTATGAGTTGTCGCGCGAGGAACAACGACTAAAATAAAAATTCCATCTGAAAATTAGAATTTTTCCATGAAAAAAATAGATAATTGTCAAGAAATCAGGGTATGAGTAATAAATAAATATACAATTTCCTAAAATAGTGCAAAATTTCCACAAACATTGAGAATTTTCCTTAAAACAAAAACTAATTAGCCCTTTTAAAAGCAAAAATTGCAATTATAAAAGAAGAATTTTCCATAAAAAAATCAAATTGTTCAACGGATTTTTTTTAATCCATAAATAAATCAATATTAGCAATAAACAGTTACAAAATTTCCCATAAAATAAATATTTTGGCAATTTTCTAATTTTTTGAGGGAAATTTCAAATTTTTCATGGAAATTTTATTTTGCTGCTAATAACGACAGCATGTTTCACAAGTGTTTTTAAACCCAGGTGATCATGCCAGCAGTGTTGAATAGAAATCGAATAAATCTGCATACCGAGCTTTGCTTTCGTGCTTTCCTTTCAATTGAGTTTTCTGAAACCATTTCTTCAACAATAGCAGAGATTGAAAAAAAAACTTGATTTCGTTCAATATTTTCCGTAGCTTAAAGTACGTTGGCGTGACAAGTGATAGTCAACTTTGTTTTTAGAATTAATTGCATATTATTCGGCAACTCGGCCGTACGAAAACCATTTTTATTAAGTATCTTGGCTGTGCATATGCACAGCATATGTTTCGAAATGGACAAATTGATATGAAATTTGCGAAAAAGAATCCACGTGTCTTGGAGGACACGAACCCTCAACCTCCTACTCTCTAGATAAGCAGATAACCCTACACAACAAGACCACTTAAAGGTCACGTTTGCGGAAAAGCCATCAGAATCCGAGTACCAACCTCCACCGCGGTTAGCTCTCTTTTGCAAATTGAATATCTTTCGGATGCTTGATTTGCCCAATCTCCACATGTGCTTTACTGTTGTATATCCACAGTCAAGCGAGTGCACATTGTTTATTAAACGAGAGGATCGCACTTCATGCCCTCCAAGACACGTGGATTCTTTTTCGCAAATTTCATATCAATTTGTCCATTTCGAAACATATGCTGTGCATATGCACAGCTAAGATATTTAACAACTTTGTTTTTGTTGAGTTAATATTCCAGCAATTATTTTCCAGTTAAGTTTTACTGAAACCTAACTTATTTTTAAAAGAAAAGCATTCTTCTTACGGAGTAGTGTAAGGCAACATTATTCTTGCAAGAAGTTCTACACTAAACTCGTTTGAATCCGCGATGAAGAAACACACATTTTCTCTAAGACGAATTAAGTAATGTCCATTTAATTCCACCAGTTAATTTTCGTTATCTTTGCAGATACGTATTTCGACCACAACTGTGTGGTCGTCTTCAGTGTCTTGTACTTAACTCGACGAGTCAGTCAGTCGAGTCAAGTACAAGACACTGAAGACGACCACACAGTTGTGGTCGAAATACGTATCTGCAAAGATAACGAAAATTAACTGGTGGAATTAAATGGACAGTACTTAATTCGTCTTAGACGGTTTAATACATTCCGCAAAACGAGCTTAATATATTTTTCTGATGACACATTTTCTGTTTTTATAGCCCGAAATAACAACGAATTATGTTTGCTGTCGGGCTTGGCAGTGATGTAGTGATCAATTTGAGTAATCATGATGACACCACGATTCAACAATGATGCAATCCAATCAACAATATCAACAATGGTGCAACCTAGACATAATACCTTATTGCAACGTAAAAAATGACCCAATGAAAAGCTTTTTATGTCATATAACGCCTAACAATGGGCCACATGTGGTGTATTCTCTGAAATCCTTCGCGGGCCATAGGAAAAGGCTTGAAGGTCCGCACTTTGGGAATCACTGCTCTAGAACCACCATTTTATCCAAGACAAGGTTGAGCTGAGACGAGTTTTTTTTTCAATTTGCAAACCATAGTCGCTGGATGACGGCTTGTTGTAAGAAAACACTGCCAAAAAATATTTGCTTAAATATCGTCTGTAGCGTTTCAGCGGCAAATCATCTAGTCAGTAGCAGTAAAATGAATTCTTTCTTGGGATTTTAGTTTAGTTGTTGTTAGTGATTGGAGGCGCATTATTGAAAATAAATCGATTCTTTCATTTTCAATGTTTCAAAATGAATATTCTACCCTTTACGTAATCCTACGTCTAATTGGCGGTCGTGTCTCGGATACAACCTTCTCCTTTTTCACAATACGCCAGTAACAGCAACCAAACGATGGTCCAAGCAAAGCATTGCGTGTAAATTTCGTGGAAAGAAGAGCTTCTTATGACTTTTTTTTTGTGAGAACATTTGAAGAACGGACCACTGTAAGAAAGTTAACAGTGCGTCCAGATATTAAGTGACTTGAGCTTTATTGTAATAGGGTAAGACGGTATAATATGCCCTCCCTAAGGCAACTTCTTGATAACTTTTTACTTTTCAACGCAATTTATACAAACTTTGAGTTATTTGGTAGTACAGAAAGTCGCAAATGCATTGCCTGTGAATAGTCATATAAAAATATTACAGATAACACTTAATGAAGCTTTTATGAAAAGTCGTGAAAAGATGAATTTTAAAAAGTACCTGGGCAATACGCCCCACCTCAACCAAAAACGTTTCATAGCCCTTCATTAGTATTTTATCAATCCCATAATAAAAAGGCTACAAATCCTTATGCGCTTGACATTAAAAACCAACATAGGCCCATTCAAGCAAGTGTGAATTACCTTTCAATATTTTCCATACAATTTGGAAGCAACTGCTGCAAGCTCGCTGCGCTTGTGTCCAGTTGGTAAGGGCATATCGTCCTGCCTACACTGGGGCGTTTTGGCCAGTGAAACATGCCCGATAGTAGTGATGAACTTTATTTATAATTTAAAAATCACTTTAATAAAGAATTAAAAATATTCTCCTATAATTATAAGCTGTTTATCGATATTTTACTGGTTACGATTTTCTGTTTTTGTTTTGCTGAAACCTCGTCCAGAAACATTATGATAAAATGTCTTTCACTTAATCCCTAATTGAAAAATGATGAAGTTTTATTTGATGGTACTCACATACTTTCAAAGCCAAAAATATTTACCACCCACTTTTATAAAGTTGAAACTACTGATTCCGCTTCGAGCATCATATAATTGCTTTCCTTAGAACATTAGCATCAATTATACAGTGGAAAAATATACATTTTCCAAGATGTATTTCGTGGATGACTGATATCGCATTAATCTGATTTGTAATTAGGCATGTCCAAATATGCCATTGTTTACTCGAGCGCATTCATTCACTGCCACTTACAAAACATTTTCGTTCCGGCAGCTTGGCCTTTTATTCACTCCAGATCTCAACATGCTGCTTCATCTGTACTAGTCACAGCAGACAATCCCCTGCTTTACTGGCACTGTAACGTTGATGCATCAAACTACGGCAGTACCGTCAACTAAGACGACTAAGCATTCACATCATGAGAGTGAAAAGCCTTCTCCGTAAAAATCCATTGCCCACCGAAATTCATATTTCATTCATCTAACGAACGACTCGGTGGCCGGTCGCACTTGGAGAAAGGTCAACATCCGCCATTCAGAACAAATGAAAAATGCAGGGTATGGAATATAGTGCATATAGCCGTAGGGTAAACCGCAGCTTATGTATGGGTAAATGGCGAAGCTCAAAAAAAAAGAACCACATTTCACCATCATCATCAGGATGCAAAACAGTTCACATGGTGGCGTTCAATATCGCCACTTTTCCATCGCAAACATTCTGCGGTATTGCCTGCAGCTCGTCATTCATGTGCATCGTCAATGTGCTGGAAAAGCCCATGAAAGCTGTAATATTTTGTGCCTGGTGCATGCCAGCCACTCATATCGTTCGCTGCAATCATTCGAGATCGGGGCCCGCTACGTATGCATGCCCCGAAAAGTCAGGTGAGATGAGCTTCAAGCTCCAACCACAACTCTAATGCTTAGCGCGGATAATTTCGATCAATTGTCTAGCTCTTTGAATTCACGAAAACAAAATATACAAACACTCCAGGTAATGTTATTTAATGCTTATTGGCACGCAAACGACTTCCGTGCTTCCATGCGAATGTATTGCAACTTGAGTTTAATCATTAGATGCATCTTTTGCTAGATGAGGCAATCTTTACTAAGCAACGCCGCTGTGAGCAAACCATGAATGAGATTATTTCGGCGCTTTTTCCTAAAGTTAACTCCGATAAATGAGCCACAGCAAGCCGGTTTCATTGAACTGCGCAAGAAGAATCAATCCAAGTGAGGCGGCACCCATGGAGAGGGTCTCACGGGTAGGAACAAATTTGTGCTAAGTCGTTGCTACAGAATTTAAGTGTAAAAAATTTATCATCAACCAGCAGTAGCTAAATCGGGTGCTTCAACTTAGCAGATAACAAGGATGACGGACTGAAAATTACTCAGATGATTAGGTTCGCATGTGTGTGAATTAAGCGATTGAGTAATGATCAAAGTAAATGGCTTGGAACAAATTAGACATGGATTTCAACGGAGGAGACCGCTAATCAACGATGAATGCACAATAATTGCATTGCACGTCTCATTGTGACCGTTTGTGTCCGGTTATGAGATGAAAATTGGATAACACGTTGGATTGGTTGGTTTGTTAGGAGGGTTGTTACGGGTTTTGTTATGTTTTCCGCTCTAATGAAATGATATTTATCTCAGTGGATTAAATACCTGTGAATGATATCACGACACGAGTACCATGTTTACATTTTAGACTGTGATTTGTATGTGTATGTCTGAAAACAAAGCTAGCGGTTACTGTTTACATATTTTTGACTCAGTTATATCAATGAAAGTTTTCCGATTTCAAGATTTTCTAGCAACGGACTTTTTGAAATCTATTTCACATACTTTATGAAATATTTGAATAATAAGAAATATTTAAATGACAAAAGCTCTTTAAAATGATTAACGAAAAGATCTGCTATAGAGAACTCGGTGAAATTCACAAAATCTGTGATATGAGTTAAGTGTTCAGTGGCTTCCATCTACACGGATACTTATTAGACGCAATTTTTCTGAATACGATTTAACCGTGGATTATCGAAATAACAAACAAAGCATGTCAATGTTTAACTTCTAGGTGAGAGGAAAAGAAAAAGGTCTTTACCACTAGTTGTTTTTGTGGCGATAAAGCCGTAAAAAGTAATGAGATTTTAAAATGTTTCAGGCTGCATACTTTTTCATTTTTAAGACCCTTTTGACTAAAAGTCATTTTCCATAAACCTTGAATTTCATCTTAGAGGCTTTCGTATCTTATCTAGGAATTTGCTAAATTTAGGTCTTCCAGAATATACGAATTTACGTTTATGTTTTTCGCACACAAGATCTTTTCCCTTAAGATTTTATTCGCTTTCTAGTAGGGGGAATGACGGCTTTGGCAGGTTTTGTTCTATTATTGTCAGGGGGGTTTTTTACGACTGATTATGCTCAAATTTGGCCTTAACATTCTTTGCATATCAAAGAATATTGAGGCCAAATTTCATAAAATTCGGTCGACAAAAACCCCCCTGCCAATAATAGAACAAAACCTGCCAAAGCCGTCTTTTTCCCTATTCAAAATCTAATTTCTCTGCCTAAGAAGTTTTGTACTCGTTTATACTCGGGCCTCACGAGAACCTGCCTGATATTCACCAACAAAGAACTCTTCAAGCGGTATCAATCTGTTCTGTTTATCAGAATACGAAACATAATTTTGTTCGCCGAAAAAAGGTTTATTGGTGCACTCATATCTGTGCCCTTTTTCTAAAGAGGGAGCAAATGAGGCCGTCTAGCGATTCCTTGTCTTTTCATATTGCCATGATCGAGAAGCTAAGCCGTGGTCCTTCCCCGCAGCCTCATTGTTTTCCAGCTCCTTAGGGTCTGTCTCATTTGGAGAATTAAACTTAAAAGTGACAGTTCGAAAATAAGCAAATATCCCCGTCATAAGAATGGCTGGTGCTACCCAGCAATTCCAATAAGACATCGATGCAAAATGATTCGATATCTGTCAAAAGTTATCTTGCTCTGCGAGCAGGGTTATTCGATAATTATTGAAATGTCACTTTTAAGTTTAATTTCAGTTTAATCATCCAAATGAGACAGATCCTTAATGGCTTTTCTATGCAGTCGACTCCACTGCTTCTCCATCATGGCTTATGTTTATTCTGTTCACTGGTGCACCGTCACATCCACTGTCAATTGTTAAAATTCGAGCCTTTAAAGGCTCGAAGTGATCCTTCCACATGGTACCCACTATGGTCTTATTTGTGAGCAATTTTTCATTGCACATGACTGATGATGGCGCGTCTTCCTCAGTACGCCGTTGGTAGTCTCATAAACTGCATGGCGTTCTGCTTCATTATTTTCTGTGCCTAACCACTACCAACTTTTTTCTACCTGTTTTTTCTTCTCGTGGTGGATTTGTTTTTCTAGTGTTCTAGCTTTCTTGTACCGATCTCTAAAGGATGTTCAACAAAACATTTCATCACGGGAAAAAGGCTGTAAAAAAATACCTAGTTGACCGATTATATTCAAACTTCAGACAATTAAATATAACCTATTAGAAAGCTTTTGGATATTTTTTCATTCAACTTCAATACCATAACCGTACGCTCGCACCTTACGCTTTACTCTACTCATCGGCTTCTGTATAACATTTTTCTGCAGCTTCTTCTGTACGAGAACTCACTTTTTCTTCTCGTCTCCGTCAGGTTTGATCTCCGTACTGCCTGCTTCATAATAGCCCAGTATTCATCGATGGGCTTTAGCAGCTTCCCCGTGGTGTCCAGTAGACAGATTGGTCTATACTCCGAGGGAGGGGTTCCGGTTGGATTCCTATGCTTCGGCAATAGTTAGAACCAGTTTCTGTCTCGTCCATCTATCAAATCCATACTCGTCAAGGCATCTCTGCAAGGCTGTCCTGAACATTGCAGGGTTCGCCATGATCGCTACCTTTAGAGCGAGGTTTGGCAGTCCGTCGGGCCCTGAAGAGTTGCTAGCGGTGGCCAAAACTCTTGGCACGAACAAATGTCAAAAGCAAGCAACTCTTCGTTTGTCACCTGTACCACTTCGGCTGCACTTTGCGGTGCTGGGGGTCAGGGACTTGTGACATGGGACAGGAAGAGTACCTTGATAATGCGCCCGATTTAGACTGATTTGGGCTGATTTAATTGCAGCAGCTCATGTATGACTGAATCTGGTCGTACATAGGTAACAGTAACTAGGTTAAAGACTATTATTCTTCATTTACTTCACTATTAACTTTTAGGTATCAACAAGCAGATACGTATTTCGTTTTCTGGAAACTTCTTCAGTGTTTGTTATCGACTTATAAACACTGAAGAAGTTTCAAGTAGGAAACGAAATACGTATCTGCTTGTTGATACGTAAAAGTGAATAGTGGAAGTAAATGGAAGAATAATAGTCTTTTAACCTTGTAGCATTTCCCCTAAGACGCTCTAAAATAATTAATCATAACAGTAACTAATCTATATAATAAAAATGATATGGTCTGTGTTCGTATCCGCATAACTCGAAAACGGCTGGATGAATTTTCTTCATTCATTCAGCAGATATATTGTTTTCATTCCTACGAAAACCACAACTAAAATTGAGTAAATCCTAAAAAACTAAAATAAAGATACGGATGGAAATTTTGCATGGGGAGCTCAGAACGCGCATTTTCGCCTACTATGCAGGACAACGTCTGCCGGGTCGACTAGATTATATATAAAAATGAAATGGTCTGTGTTCGTATCCGCATAACTCGAAAACGGCTGGATGGATTTTTTTCATTTCTTCAGCAGAAACATTCGTTATCGTTTCCGACGGGTTTATATGATATTTCTTTATGCGAAAATCACGGGTAAGATGGAGTAAATCGTGAAAAACTAAAATTAAGAATCGTATGGAAACTTTGCATGGGCAGTTCACAACGCGTATTTTCGCCTACTATGCAGGACAACGTCTGCCGGGTCGACTAGTTTATAATAAATATGCTGCTTGGGGCGCTTCAACTTTGCCGGTAACCGGTCGGGGCGCTAGCCAGCCTCTGGTCTTCGCCATTACTATAGGCATTGTCCCAGGGGTAAGAGTTGGAGTTCTGGCAAAGGTGATGACCTTGATAAGGGCCAATTTTGCAGCTTTGAACGTTGAGTGGCGTTCATACCTCTCCTGATCAGGGCGAGCTCATTGCATCCTTGGCCTGGCCCGTTGACCGAAGGTCTGCGCTGCCCATGATTTTATAGTTGACGTAACAACTTTGAAATTTCTATGAATTTGATTTACTATACATTTACTGGGGTAATTCAATCGCTGGAACATCCACACGTTGCATGTTCCAAGTCTCTTCTAACTGTTTTCGCGTTTAAATGTATTGAAATTGCGATGTTTGTCCCTAAATCAACCCAAATACATGCGGGAGTCCAATGGTTGTTACGTCAACTATGTAATCATGGGCAGTGCGATCACAGCGCTCCACCAGTATGCTGGAGGTATACCGTTCCTTGGTGGGGCCCTCCTCTGCATACTAGCATCGCAGGTAGAGGTGTGCGCCGGTCCGAAAATTGGCGGCAGTGGCGTTTATCAGAATTCTAGTCGGCGGCGGCGGCGTTTTCAAGACTTCAACGGGAGAATCTTTTGAATTTCGTAGGAAAAATTTGATGAACTTCTACCGAAAATTCTCTGAGCTTCTCCAAAATAATTATATGAAAATTATTTTCGGATTTTCCATGGCAACTACTTTGAAGTTTTGAGAATTCATTAAAATTGTCAAGGAAAATTGTTTCAAGTTTCAACAGAAAAATGTTCAGAAAATCCACGGAAAGTTTTTGTTGAGTATTCTTCGAAATTTACACAGAAAATTCTTCAGATATTCTGCGGGAGATTGTTGAAAAAGAGGAAGGGCCGTTTGACCGAAAATCATTTGGCCGAATAATACGTCATGTCAAAAATCAAATTTGACCGAAAGTTTTTAATTCGGCTGGTGCTACCGCTAGGATTTTTCCGGTTTTAGGTTTCGTAAACTACCGGATAGGTATATCGCAACTTGCATGAGTGTTCTGTTAAAAAAAGTGCGGTTTTGTGATTTATTCTAAGAAATATACGTAAAAAAATGTGTATAATGTGGAAGCTTCATGGGAGCTAAAAGTCTCTCCCATTTTTTGGAAATGGATTAGTTTTGTGAGATTGTCTCATTATGTTCTTGCTATGTTTCCTACGATTATGTTTCCTATATCAAAATGAATACGCGCTGAATTGAATAATCTGGAAGTTTGCTTATGGATCCATTACGAAAATCCGGAAGAATCGTCCCTCCAATCACAAAACCGGTCGCGCACAACGACATTACCATTAGGCCGAGATTCAGACTGCATGTTCGAAACCGGCGATGACGACCGTATGGACCTGCTGGGAGCTCTTTGGTTCATGTTAATGGCAGCATGGATGGACGGAGATATACTGGAATACGCGGTGAGCTTGTTTCATGCTTCCTATTTCAATTTTTCATGCAAAAATTCCAACGGAACTTCATCATTTCTGCATTTTATGATGTTTTTGCAATCAGTGTATTGCGTTAACTCTTTTCTATGTTCGAATGATAGATGTTCAGTCGTACGAAGTCTGCATTAGGGAATGATCCTGTCTTTCGAATGTGTCCAAGGAATGCAAATGCACACATGTTTAGTGTAGGGATAATGTTGGAAAAATGGTAAGTAATTTATGATGAATCATAAATGCATTTCCAAATATTGATTGATTTCATTACTAAATACGAATATAGGAAGTATGAATGCACTTCAGATATCCATATGATATGTGGGTGTAATCACGCGGGGCTTATTGTATACGACTATAGCTTCGGAATGCTTGCGTTCTTGAAATGGGCTATAGGAGTCACAATAGAGCTATCACCTTCTAGCTCCCGGATCTAAGATTCTTGCAATTATATTAAATTAAAATGGTTGCACGAATATTTTATCCATAATGCCACTGCCAGACAGTGGGAGTTAGATTGTAATAACACACACACACATATCAAAATCAAATTTGACCGAACAGTAATACAACAGTTTGGCTAAAGCGATATACAACCGAATTGGCAATTTGGCAAGAAAACAACTCGTTCCTAACACGTCGTTTGGCCGAATAGGTTATAAGGCCGAAAATGTCGTATGGCCGAAATGATTGTTTGACAGAAAGGGCCATTTGGTCGAAAGTGTCATTTGGTCCAACGACCAATATGTTCAAAAGTATCCACCCGCCAAATGAAATTTTCGGCCAGATCGTCTTTCGGCCAAACGACCATTTCAGCCGAACAGCTTTTTGGCCAAACAACTTTTTCGGTATATTCGGTATTCGGTATGTCCATTTCATATAAATAAAATTGTCACCCAAATGGGTTTTGGCTTAATGGTTTGTTCGGTCAAATGACATATTCTGCCAAAAACCTTTCAGCCTTGTGTCTGTCGGCCAAATGGCCATACCTGTCGTTTGGCCGGAAGTCATTCGACGGAAAGCCATTTATTCGGTTAGGCCAAAAGTCATCTAGGCCGATCATCCATTAGGCCGAATTAAAAGTTTTTGTCCGAAATGGTATCAGGGTCGATAATGTTATTTGGTGGAGAGCGACGAACAGCCGAAAGGCTCATTAGGTCTAATTGATAAATTAACCGAAAAAGTTGTTTGCCCTAAAAAATGACAAATGACCTATTCAGCTAAACGACTTTTTTTATTGGTAAATTGACCAATTCAGCCGAAAGACACTTTCGGTCGAATGCCCATTTCAGCAAAACGACCCTTTCGGCCAATTGAGCTATTCGGCCAACTTTTTTTTTTCAGCAAAAGGAACTGTTCGATCAAATGATATTTTCGGCAAAATAATTATAGACTAGGCCAAATCTAGGCCTTATCAACAAACAATTTTAGCTATATAAGTTATAGAGGACTAATTTTGGTAATTTAAGCGCTAATGTTTGTTGGGCGTTGTGGCATTCGGCAAAATTACTTTCTGCCAATCGATTCTTCTCTGTTCAAAAATTCAATTTTTACGAAATTTTTTGTGGATATCAACGGGAAATCCTTCGAAATTAATACTCGAAGTCTCTCTTAGTTTTCACAGTAGGATTTTCAAATTTCAACGAGAAATTGTATGGAATTTTTAAGATATTTCCACGAAAAATTCTCTAGAGTTTTAACGTGATGTTCTAGGGATCAATCGGAAAAATCTATGGAAATTCCATTGAATCGTATGAATTTTCACGGAAAGTTCTGCAGACTTCTTCAATTTTGAATCGGCGCGGAAAATGATAGACCACCGGCGTGACAAATTTTAAACGGCGGCGCGCCGATGCAAAAATGTCGTCGGCGACGGCGTTCTAAAAACTATCGGCGGTGGCGGCGTGACGTGGCGGCGCACACCTCTAACAGGCGCGTGATAGAACAGCTGTCACCGCATCCACGGTTAGACTTTCGGTGTTAGCCTCTGTGGTATTTTAGAATAACAGTGTAAGATGGCAAGTGAGTAGATTGAGGTAGACGTGCAGTGTCATACTTGAAGTGTAAATAAAGAATAATGTTGTCGGTGAATATTTGTGAAAATCGTTATAAATAATATATTGTATTAAGGTATACCGGGAATATCACAGCCTCAAGTTCCAGAGTCGCTGTCGAAGCTTGTGGCCGTTCACCCAAGAATCTGCCGGAGATTTGTTGACCTAGGACCTAGCTGACACAAGGGCTGACCAAGTAACGGATTGCTAAATGGTCGCCATGGATGTAGCTATCGTCGACTCTCTAGTTCAAACCTCTGGTCAAGCCAGGACTAAAGCACGTTACATCAATGAGCGACTCGACCCCATTCCGGTGAAATGTGTTTGCCGTCATTGACCAACACTACCTCCAGTTTTGCTAGAGCCTCTAGCAAAGCCTGACCTCTCTGATTGGTACAGTGGCTATCCCACTCCACTGCCAAGGCATTGAAGCTCCCCACAAGGTCGGACGATAGCCTGTCGACCATTTAGGTGAAATGCTCTATTGACCGCCGTGGTAGGTCATAGCAGCTACAATAGAAAACTCCGTTGATCTTAGCTATGGCCACACCTTCGGTAGGCCTTTTCACGTTCCTATACTTAGTATACGTAAAGGCTTTAGGTTCGCTCCAAGAACAATTTGTTTATAAGAGTCCCGGAAAGCCATACCATATACCAGTCGAAGAATTGAGGAAAAATCTGTTTGCATGTGTGTATGTTTGTATGTGCGCAAAAAATCACTCATTGTTTGGCACTTATCCCGAACCGATTTATTTACTTGTAACTAGTTTCATTTGACGGGGAATCCTGGTCTTTTGATTCCTGTAAAATAGGCCCGATCAAACTTTGGGATCAAATGTTGTGTGTATATAAGTGTGTATCTTCAATCTAACCCCACTGTCCGAAGAAAACTGGAAGAAAACTGTCTGTAATAAAGTCAGCTTTAGCCCGGGAGTTAGAAGATGTTAGCTCTACTGCAGATCCAGTGACCCATTTCGGACTGCCTGGTAGCTCACGTCCAGTCCGAGGTCACATAAACTTGCAATAAGCCTCGCCTGTTTATACTACCATTATCAATTGGTCAATGGATCCATAAACAAACTTCCGAATTTTTAAATCCAGCGCCTATGTAGTTTTGAAATCATATTAAAAACATAAAACATACAATCTCACCAAATTGATCCAATTCCGGATAAACGAACTGAGGAAGCGAATATCACTTCTAGTGTCCACGAACAATTCCAGAGCTATTCTGAGCCAGGTATGGGAAAAATCGGTTCATTTAGCGCTAATCTTTCACTCACGTCTACACACAATCGCAAATTAGGCAACTGTACACGAGCCCTTCCGAAATTTTCAATTTCGATCGACTGCCGTTTGGCTTCATTTAGTAACGAATTATGCCAAAAAACAAACAGACAAAATTCATCACCGAATCTTTCCCACAGATAGCAAATGATCAGAGCCGTAGCGTGGACTCCCGGCGCCCTTGGCGAAATGTTTTTTGAGCGCCCCTCTCTTACCAAGGAAATATGTGCAATATTTCACAATCCAATAACATTTTAAATTCACCTTAAAGTTTTATAAATTTGTATTGCTCATCTTGTAGAACAGTAAGAATAAAAAGTTTAGTGGATTGAAGATGCTTCATATACAGTCGACTCTCACATCTCGATGTTGTACAAGATGTATGTCTCGATATTTGTCCCTATGTCGATGGTTTCCTCGGTCCCTTCAATCTACATACATTATGGCTTTCTACATCTCGATAACCTCCCTATCTCGATATCCCCCTATCTCTATGCGTTCTGATCATATTTTGTTCAGGATTAACTCTCCTTATGTCGATATGTTCAAATTTTATGGCTACCTACTAGACCATCTTTGAACAATAACAAACACATCAACAATGAGAAATGACATTTGTTTTGTTGTTGTTTTTCATAGCAACGAGCTTTTTTGGATCTAGTACCCATTTCAATTTTCCTTCCATTCCTCGGTCTCTCCCTATCTCGATGGTCCCTTCAATATCAAGATGTAGAGAGGCGACAGTAACCAGCAGTATATTAGGCGGTATGTCTCTGGAAAGTTTTAAATGTTGTGAGCTTTTACACTAATTTGCAAAATATGGTAAGATATGTTAGGAACTTGGCAGAGTCGTGGGCATTTCTGAATTTTCGTATGGAATCTGTTGGAACATCCAGGCTGAAAGATCATTAAAATTGCTGAAAGTTATTTACTTACAGCTCATAGTGTCCTAACGGCTGTTTCTTGCTCTAAATGGAAGGAACTGACGAAGTATATCGCAGAGAAATGGGATTTGAAAATCGTGACAAATCATATACAAATGTCAAATTGTTGGAACAAGAAAATCAAACTCTGAAGTGGATCGGTCGATGAACGAAATCGCTATCGGATTTCAGATCAAGAAAGATACAACATAAGAATGGATCTGTCAGTGGTTTGGAGGTACTTTGTTGGGTCAATAACATCCAACTTTGAAGTGGTCGGAATCGACATCGGAAGCAGGAAGGCCATGTGGTGAAATGAGGCTTTGATAGCACATGCCTTGGCACATGTTGTATGTATTGCGGATACATTTTGCTAATCTACGAGAGCTTTGAGAAATGATAACCAAAGTAGTCATTTGAGGAAGGCCATTATCACTGCTTATCGTAATGCCGCCAGGTCAAATGCGGCTATGATGATATTTTCGGACTAAATGAAGTTTTTCTGAATGAAATGAGCAAATTTGTCTTAAATCTACACCATCCTTATCCTTACCCCTACCCGATATAAGTCATTAGCGCAAAAGGTCTTTTAGAATATTGGTCAACACCTGTGGCTTTTGAATATAAGTTTTCTAGACTTTTTTTAGCCCCTTGTAGCCGGTTCCAAAAGGCTCAGAGAAACCGAAATGGCAGTCAAAGTTAAGACCAAATCATTCGACTTGTTTATTTGAGATAGAAGAAAGATTTGAGTTCTTGAAATATCTCCGCCATAGACCTTCGGACTTTGTGGTCGGTTTGTTATTATTTGGCCATGTAACGAATAAAATTGTTCTGTTTCCCATACCGTAGTTCTCGATTCCGGCGCCCCTGAAGGCTGGCGCCCTTGGCGGGGGCCAACCCGGCTAACCCCACGCCACGGCGCTGCAAATGATGCATAGCCGAGTATTTGTTTACATTCGGTTCGTAAACGAATGGAATCGCAATTGAGGATTCGGCAGAAAGAATCAGGCCGCAAAACGAATCATTGAGTCTAAATTGAATCAATCTTCTGAGTCCAACTCAGTGTTATCTGCTGCACTCACTACACATCGGTTCATTCTCATCTCTCGATTTCTTTTCGCACTATTTGTGATTTCACTTCTTCCTGCTGGGGGGCACTCAGTAGGTATGAATCGTTTGGTGGTTCGCTGTTGGATTGAGTAGCATTCATTTTGCAATCGTGTGTTCGCTGATGGATAGGGATAATCTGATGGATAAGATTTTAAATCGGTGTAGTTCGTGTGAGTGAGTGAGTTTTCCCATAGCTGTTCTGAGCAATTCGTTTTTGATCCATGTACATATTTCTGATATTATCACACAGCCACGCATATCTCACAAAAGACAACCCCGTATGCAAACTGCACAAATGATTTCGCGCACTTAACTAAGAAATACACTTTATTAAAGGTAACCAAATGCGCACATTTCAAACTCCAGATCACTTTAACTTTTTTCTTCTATGACATAAGCAAAATATAAACATCAGCCGAATCTATTTCTTTCGGGAACGAACAAAAACGTGACAGCAAATTCAAAAGCAACCATCCACGCCCATGGCTTGCTGCGATCTCCCAAACTTTGGGATCAAATGTTATTGCCAAAATACGATTTTTATCAAAAAAAAAAAAAACACGCTAAGAAAAGTTCAAGTTTTCTTTAGTATCTATTGGGGGCTGTCCATAAACCACGTAGACTCTTGAGGGGAGGGAGGGGTTTCGAAAAAGTCTACGTTAGTCTACGAAGGGGGACGGGGGGTATACCAAAAGTCCACGTAGACTTTTTAATTTTTTTTAATTTTTTGGATGACAATTTATGCAGCAGCTTTGCGGGAAGTTCACTTGTTTCATTTTTAAGGTTTTGTTTGGCTAAACTACGGCTTAAAACTATCATGGATTTCACCTGGAAATTCTTCTATGTTGAGCAGGAAAATTCTCCGAAGTGGTCTACAAAAACTTTCGATTTTTTTTTATTTCCACTCGGATTTATTGCAGATTCTACTAGAATATCTTTTGATTTTTGGAAGGAACTTCTATGGAAACGACAAGTGATTCTTAAGAATTTTCACGGGAAATTATGTCGTACTTCAACGGAAAATTCTTTGGAATTTACAAAGGAAGCATTTTGGAATATCAAAGAAAATGTCATTTGAATTTCCAAAAGCCATTCTTTAAAACTTGTAAGGTGAATTCTCCGAAATTTTCGCGAGAAACCCTTCAGAATTTCCACTGGCGATTTTCAAGGAAGTCCCTGGGATAATTTCGGTAATTCTTCGGAATTTTTGCGAGGAATTCTTTAGACATATATGCGAAACTCTTCGGAATGTCCATGGGAATTTATTCGGGAGTTCTAATGCAAATTATTTGGAATTATTGATGGAAAACTTCGGAATTGCTATAGAAATTGTTGAAAATTTCCATGACAAATTATTCGAGTTTCCCACCAAAAACAAAAAAATATTTTCAATTCTTGTAAGAAATCCTTTATTATTGTCACAAAAAATTATTCGAAATTTTTACTAGAAATTCAACAAAATTTCAACTGGAAATTCTTCATAATTTTCATCGAAAATTATTCGGAAAATTCTTTGGAATGTGGAAATTGCTCCAAATTTGAAACAGAAATTTAAAACATCGTAGGAAATTATTCCAAAATTCCACGGAAAATATTTCGAACTGTTCGTTTATAGTTTAAATTACCTCGGGAAATAATTTTAAATTTTCACTGAAAATAACTAATAATGGGAAAACTTTTGTATTTTTTATTGGATTTTTTATATTACGGATGATTATTCAACAAGATATTGCATGGAACTTATAAGAAAAGCATCGAAATTTTCACGGAAAGTTCTTTGGAGTATTATCGGAAATCTTTAAAGGTTATCAATCGGGAAATTCTACGATATTTCCACGAAAAACTTATTGAAATGTTGACTTGGCACTCTCGGAATTTCAACCCGAAATTTCTCGAAGTTCTGAAGATTGTTCGGTTTTCTACTAATTTGAACCGTCGTGGAGAATTATAGTTCAGATGCGTTACACATTTAAGGCAATGGCACGCCTAAGCAAAAGTTTTGTTTGGTCTTTATTTGAGAGGTTATACAAAAGTGTCGGCGGCGGTGGCGCACACCTTCATGAGGAATTGAGTTCAACAGAAGTTAAATTGGCTTTGAGATTTGGTTTCGGGAACTATGGACAAAGGATTCAATTTAATTACGTTTTAAATTGCTTTTTGATTTTGTTGGATTTTTTTCAGTTTAATTTTTATGTTTAAAATTCGTATTTTATTGTAATATTTACACACTGAAATTATTTTGAATACCGCCATCGGGGGTGACAATGGGTCTGGAGGGTGAGAATGGGTCATCGCTTTCACCGGCAGTCTGGAGGTCGTAGAGCAAAATCGTTCAAAACGGTCTCTTATATTTTAGTCTTCTTGCCTTCAGATACATTCAATATATTCTACAAGAATTCTAAGTAGTTGAAACGGTAGCTGAATTGCTTAGAACGTGGTTGATCTCCATATTTTTAAAATCGCATATTATATTTTGTAAAATTTAGAAAAGTCTCCGTAGACTTCAAAGGGGGGGAAGGGGTTTCGTAAAAGTCTACGAAAGTCTACGAGGGGGGACGGGGGGATTTGCAAATGTGAAATATCGGTCTACGTGGTTTGTGGACAGCCCCTTGGTGGATTATTCAGATTTTTTTTTGTTACCGGTCGACCCGTGGAAGTGTGAGAAAGGAATTTGTGGGGACCCGAGCCGAGCTATATTGGAAGTCTTTTTCTTGATGTTAACCCACCGATTTGCAACCCGTATACTATATACTTGTGAGTAAACGATCGGGCGCCTTCAAATTTGATAACATGATAGAGACATAAAACAAACAATAAATATATTTGAATATTAAATTATTCAAAGCTTTTAACGGTGTGTAATTGTCGCTGAATATCACAAGCAACAAAAGAGAACAGCGATAACGTCTTTGTCTAAATCTGCACAGGATAAGGACAATATTACATGCAGTTTTACCCGCATCGCAGCAAATACAGTAAGGTATTTGTTGCGAACTTTTAGAAACCTGTGGTTATTTGATTTTTTTTTAAGCAAAATTGAATTCATGTCGACAGATGGCTATTTTCATGTCTAAATATCGATAACAAATAATTTGTTATCCGGTAACATCGTCAAAAACCGGCAACTTCTTTAGATGCGCGGCAAACAACCATTGTCCTATTCTGTTGCACTTGGGACAAACACTTGTTGCGATTTTGTCAATGTTATTGTCATTGGCAATTGTTCACTTTTACATTGCTTGGACCAAGTTGGTACTAACACATTTAATTCCACCACTTGCTTGCGATTTTACGGATTCGAATCCAACAGTGACGCCATCCTCAGTTTCTCTTACTTGATTATTTTTCAGTGTCTCGTACGTATTCGTATTCTATATTTCATGCTTTATTCAACTTTAAGCATAAAATATAGAATATGGCTTCATAGTTAAGGTCGAAATACACTGCCCATGATCGCATATTCGTAATATTTGCATTTTTGTCGATTTTGAGTTTAGGAATCGTGTCCAAGTTGTTAGTTCTTTTTAGCAGACTAAATTAAATCAGAAAGTTTGTTCTAGAAAACCTGAAAAAAACTACCAAGTTATTTTGTAACATTGAACAAAGTGACCGCATAACAGTAACACTTAAAAATTCGTTCGCTAGTATGCAATGTCCCTCGAACGAAAAATTTCACAATTAATTTGCCCTCAAATAACAAGTAACTTAAATTACGCTGTTGAAGATTTCACCTAAGCAAAGTTTTCTGCGATTTTCAGATAATTTATTAGATATTCATACTGCTGCATATCACAAACATGAACGTTCCATTTTTCTCATGCCTACTTTTATCGATTGTTACAAATATGCGATCATAGACAGTAACAAGGGTTAGACAAGAAAGTTGAGAACGGCACAAATTTATCGAAATTCAAACTAGCATAACTTTGTTTAAGACAATCCTATTTTGGTGGAAATGGAACCATCGAGCGCAGAAACTGTCCTAGTTTTCTTCGCTCATCTTGTTTTTTTTTCGTTTTCCGAAGCTCAAGTTGAAAATACATCTTTTAGTAGAAACATTTTCCTACGACATAATGCTTGATGCACCATGCGAAACCATCAATCGGACAATACGATCAACATAATGGACATCACGGCTAGCATAGTATGGCATTCACTTTCACTACTTGTTTTTCGACGTAGGACTACGTCAAGAATTTGGAAAAATGAGACCGTCACAAAAAAAATGATAGGTTTTGGAGGCTCACTTTTAGGAGGCTTACATTTGAAATTTTATAATTTTCAATAACTAGTAAACTATTCTTTTGTGCTCTATTCTCAAACACTATTCGTTCCCATAATCAGATCCATTCGGTTCATTTATAAAACGGCTTAACACTTAAAATCTGTCAAAAACCGTTTTTACTAATTTTATTAACGAGCATTTCAACGCTAAGAAACTCAACGAATGGCTACTCTTGCAAGTATTTCAAATTCGTCATAAAGTCACGTACTAGTTGTTTCGAGTACAAGATCAATATATGCAGTCAGTGTTGTAAGTTTGAGGTTTGAGATTTATTCTTTTGGTGTTTTTACATTTTTCAGAGGTTGATGGATTTATTCTCCATATACAATACATATTACTAGCCAAGATAAAACCTTGATCAGAAAGGAACTGAAACCAGAAAAAAGTTCAAACAATACTCCGATTAATATTTCCGCCAGGATAAACATCTCTGTGTAGAGCATCATCTACCATTCATGTGCTATTCTGCTGCAATTGCTACAATAACTATTATTATCATCATCATCATTCATATAGGTATTTATGTGCATATGGATGCCCCAGCTAGTCCCACGACGTTCACTTCTATCAACCAACCGTATTCGTTCTGATTCTTCCGATTCACTCGTTGATTCTTGATCTGCCGCACCGTTTTAACACGCATATTGCTTCCCTATATTCCAGTTCGTCGTTGTCCTCTTCGCCGATTCCCCCAGCACCAGCCGGGTCGTTGCCGCCAATCCGTTTGAATTTTTCCTTCTTCCTCGATTATATATTATACCATTTTTCCAGTCTTTCCGCTGGTATCACATTCACTGGAGTATAGTTAGTTATCTATTCCGCAAAAAAATCACCACAAGAAAAACTCGACGCGACCAACCGCAAATTAGTTCGTTTCGTTTATGATTCCATTTTGCGCCAACTCTCTTCTGGTAGCCGCGCGTAGACTGTGTGTTTGAGTTCTCGTTCTCGGATCACTGACTGACTGCCGTGTTAGTTGGATTATTATGGAAAATATTGCCACAGACGGAAAAAAGCGACTGAGAATTGGCAGCTTGAGCGAGGCAGACCATTTTTGAAACTGCAAAAGTTACACAAATGGGTTTGCTTGGGTAAAATAGTTATTAAAATAATTCATGAGGCAAAGATGAGATTTTCCCTCCGCTGATTCCATGGTGAGGGTATGTGGTACAATTGTTATTATGAAAGCAGAAAATTGCTCCAAACTTTCCACATGCAACTCTTCTGAATTTGGATTAAATTGGGCAAGACTCCGTTGTGCGCGGGACTTTAAGGACAACACAAAGCATTTCATATATTCTTGTAAATTCTTGTGATTGACACAATCTTAAACGCGCATGAAAAAGATCCACTCCTCCGCTAATTTTTGATCGCAACGAAAAATAAGCGCCAGATAGTTGCCAAAAAAAAACATACTTTCAGAAAAAAGCTACTTTGATATTTTTGAAAATTTGTCCGCCACGTGGTGAATTGTGGCAATGATAGCACGTGTTATTTGTACTGCGGATAAATTTTGCACATCTGTGGAAGCCTTGGAAAATGATCACGAAAGTTGTCATTTTGTTGCAAGGCACAATATTAAGTATTAGGTTGATCCCAATGCGGATCGTGCAGATGTACCAGTGGACAGGTTGCACTTGGAGAAGTTGTTAAATGTTAAACATTTCAGCTGGCCGATTAACAGCTGACCAGTAACATCTTTCACTGGCATTTTCACATTAAAAATAAATCATAATTTAGATTCTCTGGTTTTAGCACACTCTATCTCGACTTTAACTTCTTTTTGGTCTTCTATGTCCCTCTTGCACATTTGTGGAAAAATAGCGTATTTCATATTACGCTTTCGTTGGTGTTGTTATGGAAATTGAAAATTCGATAAAATTGACTTCATGTGATCGGACTTGACAAGGAAAAGACATAGAGAAATTCTCTGTGGAATCACGATTTTTTTTTCTTAATTCCAATTTTGTATTTTTTTGGTTGACCTGAAATTTTGAATATACAACCTTTATGGCCAAAAAACATTATATGCATATTCGACGATAGAAGTATATTTTGATTCTATATTAAATATATTCGAAAAACATTCAAAAAAGGCTGGAAATAAAAAAAAATGGTGTTTTTTATCTCTCAGAAACGGCTGCACTTAGAAAAAAAATTGACGTATACCTTTTCCATTGGAGAATTTACGTACTTTCATAAATTCGAATTGATAAAAACGTAAGAATAATATTTCAACAATTTTTATAAACCAACTTATTTAAAAAAAATCTTACTTTTTGTCCATTATTTCTCCATCATAACCCATATTGCAAAATAATACAAATATTATCTGCTACAACATATCAAAAAATAAAAAATGGTGAAAAATTCGTTTTTGAGAAAATCGATTTTTAAGTTTTATTTTCAATGTTTGAATATTTTATTTTCACAGTGTATATTTTTTTTCACACAGCCCCATTGATTACCTAAAACTTTGCCAAAAACACCAGAGCTGTTTTCAAGTTATATATTTTTTTAAGTGTTCAAGGTGTTTTTGATTAGGCCCTAGTCAAAAGTTACACCAGAGTTAAAATGGCAAACCAATGATGCAATGTTTTTTGGCCATAAAGTATGTATATTCAAAATATCAGGTAAATAAAAAAATACAAATATAAATCGACCTTCGATTTCACAGAGAATTGCTCCATAGCATTGTTCTGCCTCTGATTATTGATAGCATTCGATAACGAACATTCGGGACAACAATATGGAAGTCGCATCGTTTCAGAAAACTAATCCGGTATGCAGGTGGAAACGAAAACATTATACCACATACCCATACTACACATCACATCGCCCGGGCTACTGGTAACCATGAGCGGTGGGATTTTTTCCCAGCCTACTATCGCTCACTACATAGGAACTTCGTCCGTCTTGCTTACACTTGCCATGGCTCAGGTGTGCCCAGCTTTGTTGCTATTTTGTTGCATTAAACTTCCTTGAACAATGGCTCAAGGCATGTGAGAGTGTGCGTAGCTGAGAAAACTCCACTCCAAATGACGGTGGAAAATGGATCACTTTTGTTCAAATCACCACCACCAGTCTATCAGTCAGCCAGTAGCCGGAGATTCTCATTTAGGCCCCCGGGGGTGCTTCGATTATGATTCACTTCTGTTCACTCAATTGACTCCCGCAAAAAAAAACGCGAGAAAGTTATCACAATCGTAATTTGAGTTCGCTCCCCGTAAGTCGGATACGTGTTTTCCCGGATAGAAAAAATAGAATCGCGCAATCCATCGTCGTCGGTCTTGGGCAATTGTAGTGAGGAAATGTGAACCGCGAGACACTTCGTCGAGATTTAAATTTCGTTTTTGAAAATTAGATTTGTTCTTCTCTCCCTTCGGCTTGATTTTAGCATATTAGTGACACAAACACTCGCCCTACTGGAAGTCAACTGCCGCCAACAACGACCGCTGCTGCTGGCTCAGGTACGCGCGCGTGGTGTTACTTCACTGGTTTCTGAAACTACAATACCATAACTGCGGTCGCTTTTTTTTTCATTCGTCTGGCTGCCCCTGTTTTTTTTGTTTCACTGTTTCTGGCTTGCTTCGGTGGTTTGCTTTTAGCTAACTTAGGGAGCTGAAGTTGGGCTTATGTTAAACAATTGATTTAAATTTCACATTCCAGTGATTTTGATGTGGAAAAAGTTATTAACAGTGAGGCAAAAGAGGAACTCAGTATATACATATATTGTCAAAGACACACAATGGGTAAGTTTCCTGGCAAAACTCATCCCAGCAAAACAAAAAAAAATTATATGTTTGTTGATAGATGTTTGTTAATATTAACAAACAAGCCTGAAAAGGTTAGAACAAAAACTAAAGGAAAAAAAATTTTTAAATTAAAAATGATATGTACAAAAATATGAAAATTCATTTGTATGTGTAAAAACAATTATAGGTTATTAATTAAGTATTCGCAAAACTTCGGTATTTTACTTTGCTCTGTAGACTCTGTAGACAGTGTGCGCCGTGTCTGTGCTTGACGAAGCAGCAATAAAACATTGAAAGCAGTTTACGGATGTGAATTTATGGAAGAGAACTAAACCAATGCGGTGAAACAGAAATCAAAGGCGGTTGGGTGGCGGAAATCTGCTGGAACGGCATGAAGTCTGCGGTGCTCATCACAGTGTTCTATACTGAACTTCGGTTTGTGCCGAGGGTGCTAATCCGCATTATTATTGCTTTACGCCTATCGGATTACAATCAGAGCATCTATTCATACGGCTCGTGTGTGACTTCAGGCGAAGAATGGAGTACTTAACTTAGTCGTGGCAGTTGTATGCTTAGCCAAGGGCGCTAATCGATTTGTCAATTTGGCTTTTAGTGGTGTTATTCAGAGATTTACTTTCTTTCAATCAACCAAATTCCAAAGACATATGTGGAGCAGTCATTGTGTTTATAAATTTATAGTCATCAATGTCTGTTCACAACGAATGATGTTTTACATAATTTTTGAATAAATACATAATTATATATAAGAGGTACACATTCTTCTTTCTTTGACTTCCACCATTATAATATGAGCAAGTCTCGTATCATAGAGACGTTACAACAGTGATTACATACATTCTTTTGATTGCATTTTTATTTTGGTAATTTCCGTTCAAGTATATGTAACAAATTGACCTCCGACCTCCTGTTATTACATAGTTCCAACATGGGGAATTGAACTTCGGTCCGCAGAGTGAGAGCCTATCTCGTTTTCCACTCAAGTACTTCCACAGGTTAGGCGTTCTGGCGATTCGATTATTTTCCTAGACTAAACGATAGCTTAAATTTACACGACACGGAATCTCTTTCGAGACGGAACTGTTGAAGATTGAGTTTGCTGAAAGCTTCACAGATTTCTCGTCGGAATAGACAAAAAACATTGAGTTACAGCGATGAAATGCAGCATCATAAAGGCTGTTTTGTTTTCATATGCGAAGATGTCCGTTTTGGTTGATTATATGAATAAAATAGGTGATGCAATGAAGTTTGCTTTGATTTGTTTTGACAACCACGTGCTCGCTCACCAAGGTTTCTGATAGAATCATGTAAAATGAATTATTTTATCATATTCGTCATAGAAACTTTGCAGTGATGAACTTTGTCAAGCTTAAAAATCACTCTAATAAAGAATAAAAAAAATCATAGAAACTTTAGAAAATTACTTTAGAAAATTATTATCTGGT
Source organism: Armigeres subalbatus (assembly GCF_024139115.2). NCBI lineage: Eukaryota > Metazoa > Arthropoda > Insecta > Diptera > Culicidae > Armigeres > Armigeres subalbatus. The sequence continues at coordinate 424,952,138 of NC_085141.1, forward strand.
ACTCATTCTGTTACTTGCAGAGACGAGCCAGCCTCGGGCTGCAAGTCTCTTAAATAAAGACAAAAAAAAATCTGTTACCGAATTTTACATTCAATTATGAATTCCGTCGTGACTAATTTTTATAATATTTTACTGTGTGTGGGCTTATGTCAAATTCCTAATATTTTCTTCCTTCTTTACCACGGTCCCCTGGGCAAGGGCGTAGTCAGAGGGGGGCAGGGGGGGTGGGGGGTGTTTGGGCTGTGGACGCCACCCCCATAAATGGTGGAAAGATTGGATGGGTAATGAAATGAATTTCCTCATACATATGCACTTTACGATCCAATCATAATCAGAAATAGGTGATTGGAATTCAAAAGATTCCCGAAAACTTATTAGGGTATCCAGGATTCATAATATATGAAAGTTCAAAACAACTCGAAACAGTTCGGGCTCAAGAATTCACCTTGAAATGTTTGTATTCTATATGAAATTCCTTTATTCAATTGTGAAACTCAATAACAACATTAATAGAGTAGAGTGGGGCAAGAGTACGCACTTAGTTTTCAATCGATCATGTGGCCTTAATGAAGCAATCTTCTGCATATCAAATCAATGTCGATGATTCATATTATTTATTTATTTATTCAGACTAAGGCCGAAGTGGCCTGTGCGGTATATAAGAGTCTCCTCCATTCGGCTCGGTCCATGGCTACACGTCGCCAACCACGCAGTCTACGGAGGGTCCGCAAGTCATCTTCCACCTGATCGATCCACCTTGCCCGCTGCGCACCTCGCCTTCTTGTGCCCGTCGGATCGTTGTCGAGAACCATTTTCACCGGGTTACTGTCCGACATTCTGGCTACGTGCCCGGCCCATCGCAGTCGTCCGATTTTCGCGGTGTGAACGATGGATGGTTCTCCCAACAGCTGATGCAATTCGTGGTTCATTCGCCTCCTCCACGTACCGTCCGCCATCTGCACCCCACCATAGATGGTACGCAGCACTTTCCTTTCGAAAACTCCAAGTGCGCGTTGGTCCTCCACGAGCATCGTCCAGGTCTCGTGTCCGTAGAGGACTACCGGTCTAATGAGCGTTTTGTAGATTGTCAGTTTGGTACGGCGGCGAACTCTATTCGATCGTAGCGTCTTGCGGAGTCCAAAGTACGTACGATTTCCAGCCACTATGCGTCTCCGAATTTCTCTGCTGGTGTCATTTTCGGCAGTCACCAGTGAGCCCAAGTACACAAATTCTTCTACCACCTCGATTTCGTCACCACCGATGCAAACTCGCGGTGGGTGGCTCACATTGTCTTCTCTTGAACCTCTTCCTATCATGTACTTCGTCTTCGACGTGTTGATGACTAGTCCGATCCGCTTAGCTTCCCTCTTCAGTCTGATGTAGGCTTCCTCCATCTTCTCAAAGTTACGTGCCATAATATCTATGTCGTCGGCGAAACCAAATAGCTGGACGGACTTATTGAAAATTGTACCACTCGTGTTAATCCCTGCTCTTCGTATTACCCTTCCAAAGCGATGTTGAATAGCAAACACGAAAGACCATCACCTTGCCGTAACCCTCTGCGGGTTTCGAAGGGACCTGAGAATGCCCTGAAACTCGAACTACGCACATCACCCGATCCATCGTCGCCTTGATCAACCGTATCAGTTTATCCGGAAAACCGTGTTCGTGCATTAGTTGCCTTAGCTGGTCCTGATCGATTGTATCATATGCGGCTTTGAAGTCGATGAATAGATGATGTGTGGGCACGTTGTATTCGCGGCATTTCTGCAGTACTTGGCGAATGGCGAACACCTGGTCCGTGGTGGAGCGTTCGCCCATAAAACCCGCCTGGTACTGCCCCACGAACTCCCTTGCAGTTGGTGCTAGTCGACGGCATAAAATTTGGGAGAGTACCTTGTAGGCGGCGTTCAGCAGTGTGATTGCGCGGTAATTGCTACAATCCAGCTTATCGCCCTTTTTGTAGATGGGACACACGACACCTTCCATCCACTCCTGCGGCAAAACTTCCTCCTCCCAAATCTTGGTAATGACCCAGTGCAGCGCTCTAGCCAGTGCCTCACCACCGTGTTTAAATAGCTCTCCTGGTAGTTGGTCAACCCCAGGGGCTTTGTTGTTCTTCAACCGGCCAATCTCCTCCTGGATTTCCTGGAGATCCGGAGCCGGGAAGATTATGTCCTGCGCGCGTCCTCCCAGCTCCATCACCATACCGCCATCTTCGTCTGCCACCTCGCCATTCAGATGTTCCTCGTAGTGCTGCTTCCACCTTTGGATCACCTCACGCTCGTTCGTAAGAAGGTTCCCGTTTATGTCCTTACACATATCAGGCTGTGGCACGTGGCCCTTATGTGAACGGTTTAACTTCTCATAGAACTTTCGTGTGTTATTAGCGCGGTACAGTTCCTCCGTCTCTTCACGGTCTCGATCTTTCCTGCTGGCGCTTTTTCCTCCGGAAAATCGAGTTTTGTCTGTTCCGCGCCTGTTTATATCGTGCCTCGTTCGCCCTCGTGCGGTGTTGCAGCAATCTCGCCCATGCTGCATTCTTCTCTTCTACTAACTGCTCACATTCGCCGTCATACCAGTCGTTTCTCTGATCCGGGGGCACCGTGCCAAGTGCAGCGGTTGCGGTGCTACCAATGGCGGATCGAATATCTCTCCAGCCATCTTCAAGAGACGCTGCGCCTAGCTGCTCTTCCGTTGGGAGTGCCACTTCCAGCTGCTGCGCGTATTCTTGGGCTAGTCTACCGTCTCGTAGCCGCATGATATTAAGCCGCGGCGTCCGACTTCGACGCGTGTTGTACACCGTCGAGAGTTTTGAGCGCAGGCATACTGCAACGAGGTAGTGGTCGGATTCAATATTCGCACTGCGGTAAGTGCGGACGTTCGTGATGTCGGAGAAGAATTTACCGTCGATTAGAACGTGGTCGATTTGGTTTTCCGTTTCTTGGTTAGGTGATTTCCATGTGGCCTTGTGGATATTTTTGCGGGGAAAGAAGGTGCTTCGGACTACCATTCCGCGGGAGGCTGCGAAGTTTATGCATCGTTGGCCGTTGTCATTCGATACGGTGTGCAGACTATCCGGTCCGATGACCGGTCCATACATTTCCTCCCTTCCTACCTGTGCGTTCATGTCACCGATGACGATTTTAACGTCCCGCAGTGGGCATCCATCGTATGTCTGCTCCAGCTGTGCGTAGAACGCTTCTTTCTCGTCGTCGGGTCTCCCTTCGTGTGGGCAGTGCACGTTGATGATGCTATAGTTGAAGAAACGGCCTTTAATCCTCAGCTTGCACATCCTTGCGTTGATTGGCTGCCACCCAATCACGCGTTGGCGCATCTTACCCAGCACTATGAAGCCGGTTCCCAGCTCGTTGGTGGTGCCACAGCTTTGGTAGAAGGTAGCCGCTCGATGCCCGCTTTTCCACACTTTCTGTCCTGTCCAGCAAATCTCCTGCAGCGCCACGACGTCGAAGTTGCGGGGATGTAATTCATCGTAGATCATCCTGTCGCAACCTGCGAAACCTAGCGACTTGCAATTCCATGTTCCAAGCTTCCAATCGTGATCCTGTATTCGTCGCCTAGGTCTTTGCCGATTATATCGAGTCACATTATCTCTTATATTGTTCGTAATGATTGGTTTTCTAGGCGGCTTATTGGGCCTGCGCAAACCTCCTGTCTCGTCGGAGGGCCGTCGTGTCAGGGCTGTTTAGCGTCCCACCTAACACCAGGACTTGGGCTTGTGCGCTTTGAGCGGCACACGGTCGCTTTGGTGGGGCCTACTTGCGGATACATGCAGCTTTTTATAGAGGTTTAACAGGGCCCACTGTCAAACCCCACCACATCCTAGGCAAGCCCCACAACTCGCAGATGGCCTGGGGAGGGATCGTCAAGCCCTTGGACATTGGATATCCCTTTTCTTCTTCTATTTACGAGGAAAAATGTTAAGATGAAATGGAATACTTTAAAGATCAATGCCCAATCATTTCGTTGAAATGGTTCAGCTCAATTTTTGCTAATTTATATCCCTTTCTTTTGGAAAAAAAAATGACAATCGAAATAAAATCTCTCCGATGAAATGGTTTGTCGTGCATTTTGTATGATAATTTCAAATCATGTCATCTAAGTTGACATTATCATCAGATAACGGAAAGATCGATCTTTGTTAATTTTGGTTTGGCTACTAAATTAATTCGAAAAATGTCATGATAAAATAATGTCAAAAAAAGGAAAAATTATTTTGAAAACCCGGTTTGTTTTTAGATAAATTGTGTACGTAAAAAAATATATCAGAAAATTGATCAGTTTTGGGCGAGACAAAGTTCGCCGGGTCAGCAAGTTTTTATATAAATTCCTGAAGAATCTTAAATGAATTTCAAAAAGAAATCCTGAATGAACTCCCGGAGGGAATTCTGGAGAAATTCTCGATAGAACGATAGAACTACCTGAATAATTCTTGGAGGAAATCCTGGCGGAATTCTTGTAGGAACTTCCGGAGGAAATTCCGGAGAAACTTTTACTGGTTTTATGCTGGTACTATAACACTCTTGAAGAGTAAATTATAGTCTTCAAGAGTGTTATAAAACTTAAAATGTTACTTGGGTTGTAAGATGAACATCAACTCTCACCTGGTTTCAAGCTTCCATCAGACGGTTATCAAGGTAATCGGTGTCGACGTTATTTTTTTTCTGTTGGCACCATCACGCTTAGGCTAGATGTATCAGTTGTGGCTATAGCACCAGTTGTCGCACTAGTAGTGCTTTATATGCCAAATAGCCAATGAAATCACCGCAAATCAATTTCATATCGATAAAGCATATTCATCTTCTTCTTCTTCTTCTTCTTCTTATTGGCATTACATCCCCACACTGGGACAGAGCCGCCTCGCAGCTTAGTGTTCATTAAGCACTTCCACAGTTATTTACTGCGAGGTTTCTAAGCCAAGTTACCATTTTTGCATTCGTATATCATGAGGCTAACACGATGATACTTTTATGCCCAGGGAAGTCGAGATAATTTCCAATCCGAAAATTGTCTAGACCGGCTCCGGGAATTGAACCCAGCCACCCTCAGCATGGTCTTGCTTTGTAGCCGCGCGTCTTACCGCACGGCTAAGGAGGGCCCCAAAAAAGCATATTCATATGATACGATAACACCTTTGATCACCTCCGAAGCAAGCAAAGCATAATTGTAAAAATTAATTTTGCTTAATATTTACGTCCTTTGCACCAGCTGTCGCACTAGTGGTCCCTATTTGGCCAGTCCTATAAGAAAACAATGGGATTTGCCAAATAAGGAACCAAAATTAAGAATAGTGCCACAACTGGTGCATGCGTTCCTATTATGGATTAATCAATTTTAAGGATAATAACAAATTTTATTGTGGTTTTCACAGCTGTTCTAAGGAGCAGGAAGTAAAACCTTTCGCTTGATATATAAAGTCCACCCACATGCCTTTTACTTATTTTTAAATAAATAGTTGTCCTTAAGTATTGCGACAATTGGTACACCCACCCTATATCGTCGCTGTTTGAAGGAACATCATTCAGCTGACTCCGAAGCAGGGTTAGTACATCTTCGCAGGGGACTTGAACACTGACGGAGACAGAGGTGGAGCACCACACGATGCAAGCACACCAAAGGCTATTGTGTTGGCGGTGCACCGCCAAATAAAAATAGCTTAAAAACACGGTAATAAAAATGGAAAAAATAAACTGAGCCCGCATTTTTTCACTCAGTTGGCTCAGTTCGGAATCCATGCTAGGATTGACCCGTACGTATATCACCAACACGAACGACCACATCTTGCCGCAACCAATTATCACGGCGAGAATGGTTGTCTTCAGAACGGGTTTTTAACGAGATCAACGCTCTTCCAGACGGCGAAGGGCCGTTTGGCCAAAAATATCAGTTAGCCGAAATGGACATATGGCTGAAAGAGTCGTGAGGCCGAATAGGTCATTTGACTGAAAATGACGACCCAAAATGACGCTTGCTGAACGGGCTATATGGCCGAAATAGTCGTTTGCCTGAACAATAGTGAATGTGAAAAGTTAAGTGATTAATGATAATTGAAAAGCTAAAACTAAGAAATGAAAAGTGAGAAATCTCCTAGTTTCTCACTTTCCACTTCTCACCGTGAGAAATGAGAAAAGCAAAGCGAAAAATGAAAACTGAAAAGTGAGAAATGAGAAGTGAGAAGTTCTTATTTGTTGTACTCAAAGGATAATAAACACAGAATTTTCCCTTGTCATAAGACGAGTTCGTACAATCCCATTTAATTCCACCACTTAATTGTACCTTGACAGATACGTATTTGAAATTGCAGCATTGAAATTATGATGAAGTTTTGACAGTCAGCATCGCTTACAAGTAAACAATATTTTTTCAAAAAACTTATGGCATTATTGGAGAATTCAAAAACGAAAAATAATAGGGAAATATCTAAAATTTTTGTTTTTGACTTTTGACCACGATTTGGGTTGAAATACTTCTCAGTGCTGCGTCCCGTTCAGAGAACGCCTTTTCCGCCGAATGACGTTTTCGACTTAAAGACATTTTTATCCATATGGCCTTTACTGACAACGACCATTTAGGCCAATCGGCATTTCCGATAAATAATGTGTTCGACCAAATGACCAGTTCGGCCGAACGACATATTAGGCTAAACGTTCTATTCGGCCAAATAGAATACGGCTAAATGAAGGGGTTGAAAGCAGAAGGGTGTAAGTGACATTTTGGTCAAAATTGAGTGGATTACAGTAAAAATGCTTTGGTTCTCGAGCTTTGCGGCAATATGTTGATAGAGTTTATACGATCTGTGAAAATTCATAGAAAATTATAATTTTTTTCAACTTCCATACAATTTGTATGAAACGAAAAAATATTGGAAAACTTTGGACCCATTTTTCTCAAAACTAACTTTTTGTCACTTACACCCCTTTGCGTTTGAACCCTTCAAATGATTTCGTTCACTTCGGAAATGCGACATTAAGCCTAGTGGCTTCTGGCCCAATGTCTTTCGGAGAAACGACCTTTTCTCCTCTCAGACTGTGCAAAACAATTTTGGAAATTGATCAAAATTTTAAAACTCAAGCGTTGGCATTTGACGAACTTATGACCCGTATCGAAAAATATGAAGCCTCGGCCTCAAGAACATCTTGAACCTACACTTTAATTTTTTTACCGGGATCTTGTTAAACTTTTAACGAGATTCGCACAGACGAGCCCCAGCAAAAATTTTTTTATTTTACATAACTACAATAAGTTCAGACAATGTCAAAGTTGCTGAAAATCAGCAAATATTCTGCCAAAAATCAGCTAACAAACATCATTTTTGCAGGAATATCAGTTTTAATTTTGCTTGGCACGCGACTGTGGGGATTTTTGCAGAAATACAAACTGAGTGTGTAGAGCTCAAGAATCGCTTTAGAAGTCAGCGTTTTCAGTGTTTCCAACTCAGCTACCTCCCATCCTCCTAGAAGTCAGCGAAAGTTATGCCTAACCAGAAGCCTGCAAAGAATGTATATGTTTATTTATTTATCATCAGACTAAGACTTCTCCATTCAGCTCGGTCCATGGCTGCACTTCGCCAACCACGCAGTCTGCGGAGGGTCCGCAAGTCGTCCTCCACCTGATCGATCCACCTTGCCCTGCTGTGCGCCTCGCCTTCTTGTTCCCCATCGGAACGTTGTCGAGAACCATTTTCACCGGATTACTGTCCGACATTCTGGCTACGTGCCCGGCCCACCGCAGTCTTCCGATTTTCGCGGTGTGAACGATGGATGGTTCTCCCAACAGCTGATGCAACTCGTGGTTCATTCGCCTCTTCCACGTACCGTCCGCCATCTGCAACCCACCATAGATGGTACGCAACACTTTCCTTTCGAAAACTCCCAGTGCGCGTTGGTCCTCCACGAGCATCGTCCAGGTCTCGTGTCCGTAGAGAACTACCGGTCTTATAAGCGTTTTGTAGATAGTCAGTTTGGTCCGGCGGCCAACTCTATTCGATCGAAGCGTCTTGCGGAGTCCAAAGTACGTACGATTTCCAGCCACTATGCGTCTCCTAATTTCTCTGCTGGTATCGTTATCAGCGGTCACCAGTGAGCCCAAGTACACGAATTCTTCAACCACCTCGATTTCGTCACCACCGATAAAAACTCGTGGTGGGTGGCTCACATTGACCTCTCTTGAGCCTCTTCCTATCATGTACTTCGTCTTCGACGTGTTGATGACTAGTCCAATCCGTTTAGCTTCGCTTTTCAGTCTTATATAGGCTTCCTCCATCCTCTCAAAGTTACGTGCCATGATATCAATGTCGTCGGCGAAACCAAATAACTGGACGGACTTCGTGAAAATCGTACCACTCGTGTCAATCCCTGCCCTTCGTATTACTCCCTCCAAAGCGATGTTGAATAGCAGACACGAAAGACCATCACCTTGCCGTAACCCTCTACGGGTTTCGAAGGGACTCGAGAATGCCCCTGAAACTCGAACTACGCACATCACCCGATCCATCGTCGCCTTGATCAACCGTATCAGTTTATCCGGAAATCCGTTTGCGTGCATTAGCTGCCATAGCTGGTCCCGATCGATTGTATCATATGCGGCTTTGAAGTCGATAAATAGATGATGTGTGGGCACGTTGTATTCGCGGCATTTCTGCAATACCTGACGTATGGCGAATACCTGGTCTGTGGTAGAGCGTTCACCCATAAATCCCGCCTGGTACTGCCCCACGAACTCTCTTGCAATTGGTGTTAGTCGACGGCATAAAATTTGGGAGAGTACCTTGTAGGCGGCGTTCAGCAATGTGATTGCGCGGTAGTTGCTACAATCCAGCTTATCGCCATTTTTGTAGATGGGACACACGACACCTTCCATCCACTCCTGCGGCAGAACCTCATCCTCCCAAACCTTGGTAATCACCCAATGCAGCGCTCTAGCCAGTGCCTCACCACCGTGTTTAAACAGCTCTCCTGGGGTCATCCACAAAGTACGCCACGCCTCTAGAGGAGAGGGGTGTTCAGAGCAGCGTGACGATTCATACAAAAATTTTGGAGTTTTGATACAAAAAACGTGACGAAGGGGGGAGGGGGGTTTTGAAAATCGCCTATTTTTGCGTGACGTACTTTATGGATCTTCCCCTGGTAGTTGATCAACTCCAGGGGCTTTGTTGTTTTTCAGCCGGCCGATCTCCTCCTGGATTTCCTGGAGATTCGGAGCCGGAAGTCGCATGTCCTGCGCGCGTGCTCCTAGGTTCATTACCTTACCGCCACCGTTGTCTGCCATATCGCCATTCAGGTGCTCTTCGTAGTGCTGCCGCCACCTTTGGATCACCTCACGCTCGTTAGTAAGAAGGTTCCCGTTTACAGATACTTGGCAGAAAGCTTTTAGGGCATAGAAATGGAAAGAAGGCTTTGAAATTAAAACAACAAAAATCAAAAACAAATCGTTACCCACCAAACGCGGAGTTTTTGCCGCCATTTTGTTTTCGTGTAGAGCATAATTGCACCAAAAGTAACTGTGTTTTAATTGCTAATTGCGAATCATTACATAAGATAAGCGGAATACAAATCGAAGGGATCGCTTCTCAAGGTGCATATCGAACTATTGACAGTGGTAGTTTAGTCAATCAGACTGTTTCAATTTAAATATTTAGCTTAAAAATAGCTGTACGGATTTTGATCCTTTGATTCGAAATCCGCCCACGGTGGACGGATTTCGAGTCAGGAGTAGTTGATTTTATTCATTATTTTATTATGTATTTCGTAGTTTTTAATGAGTAAATGCGAAACACTTCAAACGTAGAAGCCTTCATGCTTCTGTGTCAATGACAAACGTTTTATTTACATTCGATTCCTATTTTCTAATGACTTTTTCATATACTAAGGTGCTTAAGTGTACGGATTTCGATGCGCCACGGTACTAGATCCAAATAAGGTCGTTCCTATGAAGAACGACATCAAAACAAATGTCATTTCTAGACCAACATTTGAAAAGGGCGAAACAGCCAAAATTTATTCCTTCTGATTCTTTGTCTACATATAAAGCTATATATGTGGACAAAGAATCAGAAAGAATAAATTTTGGCTATTACGCCCTTTTCAAATGTTGGTCTAGATTTCTTGTTGTTGATATGTTTGTTATTGTCCAAAGATGGTCTAGTAGTCTAAAAATTGTAACATATCGACATAACGAGAGTAAATCCAGAACAAAATATGATCAGAACACATCGAGATAGAGAGATATCGAAAAAAGGATTTTATTGAGATGTAGAATGCCCAAATGTATGAAGATTCAAGGGACATAGAGAACCATCGAGACAGCTCAGAGATATCGAGATACAGAACATCGAGATGTAGAGAGTCGACTGTAATTAATACATCACCAATCAGCTACGCCTTTGTCTAAGGCAATTCGGTATTGATCTGTACTGACATAATATTTTACCAGGTAAAGTTTTAGTATCAACATAGTCTAATCCCTACACTTGTTTGAAAATCTCCGAGACTTGTTCCAGCTGAGGAATTTATCGGATTGCTGCAAAGCCAAGAAAGCAAGCTGTGGGAACTGTTCGGGTTTCTATCCAATTGCCGATTATGAGAGCTGTGGAAACTACCAATTCTGCAGCAAATGTGGCAGTAACTAACGACCGATAGCTATTTAAAGGTTCCCAAATGAGATAAATGTACAGTGAATAAAAATTGACCAGAATATCATCTATCCAGAAACCGCGAGAATTCAACTTCTGTCCAGCGGAACTCAGTTCCCCAAGGTAGGGAAGTAATTACTCTATCCATTCCCCCTACCGACATTGATGCCTTATTTCAAAAACTTAATAGTATCTGCGCCGATTTAACGGAAAAGACAGAATAAGCCGAGAGTTGTATAAAGGAAAGGAGGATGAAAAAAGCGGAATCGAGGATAAAAAGTCAGAAAGACATTGAAAGAATCCTCAGCCGAAGGGATTAGGCAGGAGCTAAGAAACCCGACAGTCCCACAAGTGTAACGAAATGAATCCCAGATCCCGAATACTAAGAAGCAATTCTATAATTTAGTAACTTATAAAAATAATAATATCCGATGAGCATTGTGACACTATTGAGTCCAAAGTAGTAGTTGTGGTCGAAATATGAACACGATGAATTATCTTGAACATCGCCAAAAGTTTATCAAATACAAACTGATTCTCCATGTGCTCGAAACAGATGCCTGGTATTTAGCGAATTTTGAACGATAAATGGAAGGCTCAGGCACCACCGCTGTCGTTCCGACAGCTTTTTCTCTAATTCAGCGTCTATCTTTCGCTCGCTAAGCATTCGAATACTATCCAAAACTCAAATTCTGAACCTGATCCATAATGTACTGCCGAAAAGAATAACTCGGTCACACGAAACTCGCCAGCCATCGACATCATAATGAGGTCATCTACCGCGCTATGTCAACCGTTCCATGCTCCTTCAATAATAAATCAATGTATTTCTGGCTATACTATAAATGGCCGAAAAATGTATTAAGGAAAGTCGAAAGGGTATAAACAAAATTCAGCTAAATCTGGATAGCAGAGCCAACAGTAATCTTTCCGATTCTCCTACCGGTACACATTCGATACCTTACTAAAAAAATATTGTTATCCTCGCTACCTTACACCATCCGCAAAAAACTGGGAACATTGGCAAGGCCTCCTCCGCCAATTTTTTTTTTTTCCTGTTCGGGTGTGCCACTGCGACCAATTATTAGATCTATTGTAGCGTTACCCGTATCCTTAGTGTTTAAGTGCATGTCGAATTACTCCAGTGCTATTGAGAAGCAATGCAGTATCGGTTTCGATACAGTAGTTGTTTTGTTTTCTCAAGACCACCATGACAAGGTCCCGCTATTTAGATCCTTCATAGAGAGCAATCCCATTGAAGGCGCGCCCCTTATCAATAGGAAATCAATCCTTTCTTGAGAAAACAGAACAGTAATACTGTTTTTGGCCATGCATCGGAGCCCTAGCCACATCCTTGTCTTGCTTCTAGAATATCACCAGTGAAACTCTTAAAACCTGGGATTTAGCTCTGTCTACAAGACCATTTCAAGCAAGAGAATTTGTTCAGTAATAAGAACTTCCGTGTGTTCCTCTCACTACCATTGTTCACCAGTTCAAGAAGAGTTAGTACGTATTTAAACCCCTAACTCGATTTTTCCAGCAGTCAGTTCAGCCTAGGACCGGGTACCGAGGTGTTTTAGCTAATCGCTTGAAAAGTTGTTTCCGCTGCATACAGTTTAGCCTCAAACAAGAGGAATTCGAGTCTTTCAACTGTCTGTAAGGTAACATTAATTATGTTTTATTTCTGAGACTGCTGTTGGTAGCGAGGACTAAATACGATGAATCCTTAATTACCACAACTTATTGCCCTAGCTAGAAAAATGGATTAGGCTAGGGCTCTGTTTGGTAGATCTTACACCGCAACACACTACGTCAAAGTGATCTACCGTGTTACGGGACAACCATGATGCAAAAAAACCCATGATGCCCTCTAAGACACGTTTGTCAATGAAAAAAAATCCAAAACGGTCCAAAACTAGCTACACTGTGCTGTTTCCTAAAAATGAATAGCTGAGGCACTTTTGGGTCGGATAAGATAACCCTTACCGAAAACTCAGGACTGACCACGGCATTCGACCTGGGCGTTCTTTTTTGGGAACCCATCCGACTCCCTTTCTTTTTGAAATTTATATATATGAGTCCCTCTATGCGTTTACTTATCTGATTGGATCTTCTTCCAATGCCCTATTGATCCATGCTCCTATAAGATATTACGACCATATTCAATGCATACCCGCATCTTACATATGGATTTAGGGGGCTTCGTATTGTCATCCAACGGTTACCTTTTTTCTGCAGCGCCGTTGCGTCAATAGAACACACCAAATTGAATTCATTTCGATGTCGTGTACTCGTGTACTAAGCCTAAGGTTAAATGGACATTCGCATCTAACATAATCTCGTCGAGGTGGTAGAATACATTCTTGCATCACCCTTATGGCTACATGAATAAGGTCACAGAACTCCGCACATAAAAGCATCATACTATGCCTCCCTTCCGTCTCAAGACGCCCCACAGACTTTTGTGGTTGAGATGGTCGCAACTTTGTCATAGCCAATAAACATCAAACAGAGGGACACCTGCAAAACCTTGGCCTGCCTTAGGATGGAGGAGCGTGGCAATATGGTCCACACATGATTTTCCGGTGCGTTTCTACCTGTTACCGTTGGATAACCGTATCTATATTTTTTTATATCCGATTCAGGATAACTTTGTAAACAACTATAAGAACAATGCATTGTAGCATGATGCCTCATCAGTAGTCAGATTCACGGTGTAAACCAGAATTGGATGTACTCTAACTAATGTTCTATCTGACCAGCTGTGTTGGTGAGTAACTGCCCTGTCGCACATTTCACTGTCGTTCTCGGGTTCATCCTTGCTCCATCCAGGCGTCGTGAGATACCTTTTTTGTGGATTCCCTTCTACGCTTCGTCGACCAAGGGGTACACCCACCCTCACTTGTCCATTTGACTTCATTTTCTAGATTCGAATACTGTTGAAAGGAATCGTTCTGGATCTTTCCCGCTCTATCGCATTCTCTAAGGTCCTTGACTTCCGTCATGTTTCATCAGTTACCCACTCTTCTTGCTGAATTCGAAGCTCACCCAGTTCGTTTTTGCTGGTTTCGATGAAGGAATTCTTGGCCGACCACTACTATTCTTCGCTGCCACCTTCCGGAACATCTGTCAAATTTGCAAACGTTTTAACTTCGATGAAATTTTTTTTAGACAGCTGTTAGCATTTTGCTCTTTGACAGAAGTATCACACTACTCGGAACCGCGAAACAATTCACAAACTCAAATTTGTGTTATTTTTGCTCACCCGAGACTATGATGAAAACCACTCAAATAAGAACGTTGGGTCGATGCAGCTCTATTTGTTTTTTATATCATTCATGAGAGGGAGTGAGAAAACTACCTACTATTGAGTTAAAAATTTGAACTTCGTTCTCAAAGTTGCGTTCTTTAAACTTTTTTTTAGGTTCTTTATTTTTTCTGTGTAGACAACGGACCAGCATGAAACGCATTGGCTTTGCCGAACACTTTTTTTTGTTACGCAAAACTTTGCGACCAAAGTGGGAATCGAACCCACACTTCACAGCATCATGTGATTGAATGCCTGTCTACACTAATCCCAAGGGCACGAAGCCAACAAGAATTGAATCTCCACTTTACCCAGAGAAAATTAATCTAACTGACTACACAACGCTCATCTGTTAAGCATTTAATCTTTGAAAGAAAAGACTTAATTAAGCTCTAATTACACTGCGAACAAATTTGAAGCTATCTCGTTTTGTGGAGAAATTTTATTAAATTATAACCCCGATTTGCTCTAATCTAGATGTGATCTCCCATAATAACCACAAAATAATGCAACTTCTTTCTCGTTAAAATGCTTCACAATAGCTCAAAATGGCTTTAGTCTGCCAGCAGGCCCAAATTTCAAATTGAGTCATTTTTGCACCTTTAATGCTGAACTGCTGCAATTTCGTTAGCATAACCCAGCATCTTTCCATCGTTCGTCATTATCATCGCAATAAACATGATTTTATAGTGACTTCAGCCACAACGGGGCAAATGAAAGCGCTAGTTGTGGTGTGCGAACCGCAAGAAAAAGAAGGAAAAGCAACTCAAACGCAACGGCTACTATGGTGGCTAAAAGTTAAAAGTCTTACTGCAAAAAAAAAACTTACCACACGTTAGTCTTCGATGCGAATAGTTCCCATCATTGTGCCCCTTCTCAGTGGTATGCCTTCTGGTACCAGTAGCTGCAGCCGCCTTTCATTACTCGGTTCACACCCCTCCCACACACTACCGCCAGGGTTCCAAATTCCAGTGCAAGCTGCGCGGCAACACACCACTAGAGCCGTATAGCTGTTTCTTTTTTTTTACAATGCCATCCAAGGCAAAACTGTGGGCAACACGCACCTTTAAAATACACACACTTGCACTGATGTCTCCAATTATCCTGCTTCGAGTGCCCACTTGATTTGTATTATTTTCGCTCAGTAACCGCTTCTTTGAACTTTCCTTTATTCCATTTTCTTCTTTGTTTGCACCTTCTTCAGGGGCAGCAATTTCGTAATCAAAGTTCTTCTAGTACATTGCACTCAGCAGGTTTTGCTAATTATGGTTGGCATCGTCTAAGGTCAAGAAACTTGGTCAACGTAGCTGTAAAATACTTCACTTGCTTCAAAAGAATACTATCTTCACACTTCACTCGGTTCTTCGGCACGCGTATGACGTAAGTAAGGCCTAAGTAAGCCACTCTCTACTCTACCTTGGAAACCGTTCTAATGGGTTTTTGCCTTGGCCAACTGCGATCATTAAGCTCCGCAGCACCGATTTACGCTTCATTACGCTAATCTCTTCACAGCAGCATTGCAGACAGGGGGTCACTTGTTTGGTTTCTTCTGTTATTTATCCGATCACCGCAGCTTGATGGTGAGACAGGGTGTTCGCCGTTTGTGGCTTGATCTACTGATCCCATTCGACTGCACCCACTTTCCAGGAAAGATGGCAGCCACCAATATTGGCAATATGCGGATATGTTGCTCACTTTTTGGACGGGATCTCGTGGCCACAACACTTCGGACTTCAAGAAAAAACGAGAACTTAACGGATCGCTGAAAATTGACTGAATGGGACGGAGGAAAACCAACCAAAGCAGAATCAACCCGTAACAGGTTTCCTCGTTGAATGAATAATTCTCCTCACATGTATGACGATCCCGAAGAATGGTCGGCGGATTAAAACATTTTTAGCTCTCTGGACATAGACTTTGTGCTGTGGTAGTGGATTATGGTAGATTGTGTTGGTGGTATTATTTTATTCAGGCTCCAGACGTGGTAGATTGAACATAAATACGCGGAGAGAATGATGGTGGATGCAAGAAGATAAACACCTCATGCTCAGACAACGGCAAACGACACCAGACAGCCGGTTGGCGCTCTTTGGCACTTTGCGTCAACGCAATACACTCACACAACCCGCAAGTAATATCCAGTTCATAATCAGCAACAGGTGAAAATGTTAACCCACATGTGGAACAGTTTAATTTTCTTCAACGATTAGAAAATATATCACACTTAGAGGTAGAGTCGAATATTCTGCTACAATCGCACTAACCAACTGTTTGCAAGCGTATCCTTGACGATAACGATCGTCGTTAGTGTGTCAAGCACCCCTCAAACGAGCAACATACGGAAAAAACGGTTGAACACGCGCACCGAACCTCTCAACCTGATCGTGGCTGGAATTGTTATGACCGCACCAACTGTTGTTGGTCCGTCGCCCAGGTTCGCTGCTCACTCCCGACGAGTTGGAAAAGAAAGGTGGTTTGTACATATTCCAAAACGCAGCAACATCGGCCGTGGCACAGCGAGCGCATAAATGGTTATGTGTGTGTGGAATGAAGAGAAGCACCACTGGCTAATAGGCGCAACAAGCTTAGCTGGTTCAGGTTCACTCGAACTAGCGCACAACGTCCACGATCACGAGATAGACGTTGTTCATCGAACATTAAGTTTCGACGGCAGTGAACTACTTTTGTGCGAGGAGGCGATCGCGAATGAATGAAAAAGCGGGTCAAAGCGGACCGCAACGGTCGCGACTCGCGAGAAGAGAATTCAGCCGCAAGCGTAAATGTACACTGGTATAATAGACGGTGTAATAGAGGTCTGTCTCCATTTCTTCTGACAAGCAGCATTCATATATCATTTGTTTTAGACCTCGGATTTATTTCGAATCAGACATGCGCCAGGATATGATCTTAACCTTCACGTTATTTAAAGTTTTTGAACTGTTACTTTTCATATCAAGTTTGAGCTTATTTTGAGAGTTCCGGCATAGCCCAATTAAATTATGGGCTTTTTTGCGCACAATGCGCTTTCAAGCAAGTGGTATAAATGCGTCAATACTTTTTTGGAACTAGGGTTATTGTTCCACTTCTTGATCTCATAGCTCCTATATTCTCTTATATCGATATCAATGATGTCAGATGGATGTTTTCGTATTTTTGTGATTTATTTGGCACTGAGCACATATGTGCGCCAAAGAATGATTCATTAAGTGGGGATGGATTAGGGGTGATAAGATGAACGCCAAATGCGAATAAAATCTTTCATTTCGAAGAAAGAGAAATTTCACTTAGGGGCCGTCCAGAAACCACGTGGTTATACATGGGGGAGGAGGGGTTTGACGGCTGAACCACGTGGTTTTTATTTTATTAAAATATTTGATAACACAAGAAGTTCACGACAAATAATATTTAGAGGATGTGCGGGGCCCTCCTTAGCCGTGCGGTAAGACGCGCGGCTACAAAGCAAGGCCATGCTGATGGCGGCTGGGTTCGATTCCCGGTGCCGGTCTAGGCAATTTTCGGATTGGAAATTGACTCGACTTCCCTGGGCATAAAAGTATCATCGTGTTAGCCTCATGATATACGAATGCAAAATGGTAACCTGGCTTAGAAACCTCGCAGTTAATAACTGTGGAAGTGATTAATGA
This sequence comes from Armigeres subalbatus, assembly GCF_024139115.2. Taxonomy (NCBI): domain Eukaryota; kingdom Metazoa; phylum Arthropoda; class Insecta; order Diptera; family Culicidae; genus Armigeres; species Armigeres subalbatus. The sequence continues at coordinate 424,969,740 of NC_085141.1, forward strand.
ATACTAAGCTGCAAGGCGGCTCTGTCCCAGTGTGTGGATGTAATGCCAATAAGAAGAAGAAGGATGTGTAAAAAAACATTTTTAATTTTTTAAAGTAAATATTGATATCAGATGTAGAAGTATTAGCCGGTCCGATAATCACACCGGCGCTTTCGACATAACACCGGAAGCAAATTTGACGGGCAGCGGTATGGATCGGCCTGTCGATTTTTTGTCTTTGCACCTTTATAAAAAAATATTCTAAATTTTGCGAAAAGAATCTCCCCCAAATTCTGGATTTTCCCAAAACATTTCTTAAATTTCCTTAAATAAAAACAATATTTCTGAATGATTTTTTTTTTTTGTTGTTTTTTTGGAAAATTATTCGAAGTTTCATTGAAAAACAGATTTGAATTTGACCGAAATAGCTTTCCGAGGTAGTTTTCCTGAATTTCTTCACGAAATTCTTCAAAATTTCATCAGAAAATTTTTGAATATCCCCGAAAAGTCGTTTTAATTTTTTCCATGGAATTTTTTTTCTACACCTCTATAGTAATAGATTTTTAATACCTATCAACTTCAATGAAATTCTGAATTCGGCCTGGGAAAACTTCTCAATTCCTAACGGAAATTATTTTGAAAATGCAGTGGAAACCTATCTGAAGTTTCATTGGAAATTCTTTTGAATTTACGAAAGTTTTTTTTATTTTCAAGAGAAGTGTTTTTGAATCAAATCATTCTTCTGACCATAATGAATCTCTTCTAGAATTCTTCGAAATTTACAACGAAAACTTTTCTCATTTTTCAAGAGTACTTTCCAAGGGCATTTTCAATTTCTCAAGGAAAATTTTCAGTTAAAAAAAACATTCTCAAAATCCAAGTGAAATTCTACTGAATTCATTTGGAAAATTATCAAGGAAATTATTCATTCTTCAAAAAAACTTCAAGAAATTTTTTTTTCAATCTGTAGGAGAAATTTAAAACAATGGAAATTTTTCTGAATTTAAAATGGATTTTTTTAAATAGAAAGGTTGACTGGTAAAGGCAGAATACATCCTGTCGAAACGTCGAGAAATTCGAAATATATCCGTTTCGAACAACCCAGAGACTAAAAGCCGTATCCTTGAAGTAACAATATTTCAAGTCATTATCAACATTCAGAATTGGCTTATATGGAATACTGAAAAGCAATCATAGAGAAGAAATAAATGCTAACAGAATGTTGAATTTTCAAATATGGACTTCCAGTACAATAATACTTTAAAACTTTTTGACCTCAGCGGATTCTCAGTGCAAAAATTTCTTAGATTAAAAAAAACTAAGATTATGATTTGAATGACAGATTTTCAAGGTAACTTCAAGTATTAGATTGAAAAACATAAGTCATGAGTCAAAGGACTCATTCTCAAATGTTTTACAAATCCGAGGATATTTCTGAAACAAATTAACCATATGAAAATCACAAAAATACCACAAAAAGCTCAAAGTGCAGACAAAAATCGGACCTTCAGACAAAATCTAAGCTTTCGAAATAAACACTAAATCCAAGTAACAACTGCCAGATGAATGAAAATCAGTATTGTCAGATTTATTCAGCGTCGATATTTTTTTTAATAATTCATTTATGATCAAACATTATACTATTAAGCATGAAAACATTTGTTCCAACATTATTCGCCCAAAAATGGAGTATTTATTCAACAACAGCTAACAATCTTTTTTCAGCTTTACTTAAATAGTCGATAATAATGTTTATTCAACAACTTTGTTCAAAAACCAGATATAATGTTAATTTAACTTGTTTGCGACATAGTGATTGAGCCTGATCAAGGAATCAATATTCGAGCAACGCCTAACAATATACCCTTTGTCGTCAACAGAGTTTGTTACTGACAAACGCACCTCGCAACAAGCCTTTGTCAGAACCCAAACATAATATGACAAGAATCATTTGGCTTACATGCTCTGATGTTTCCGAGAATACGATGCTAATATTGCAATCATAGTTAGATTCTCGAATATATCCATAAAATGAGAAACTATTTTACGTTTAATAATCTCTCTTGAACTGCACGTAACTTATAGCGTAAAATCAAATTAGTTGGATACTTCCCAGAACCACGTCATCAACGCTGATGCCAATTATCTGTTATCATGGAGGTAGATTTTTATTGCAAATTTCTTCAATGATTCAGTAAGTATAAATATAATAATTTATTCCTAAGTGAATGGAAAAGTGCAAAATGTTTTAATAAGAGCAAGCCGCTAAAAATAAATTTATTTGTAGAGTGGAATAAACGTTCGTACAAGGTTTAATCAAAGTTATTGTTGTTATTGCTCGATAGCTAATCAGAGAATAAATCAATTTTCCTGGTATCCTGTTCCCAATTTATTTTTAGATAGATAGTATAAATAAACAAAATTGGAATCGGATACAGAAGCGATGATTTTTAGCGAAAACTTCAATTATTAGACTTCTTAATAAGCCCATGTTCGTGCAAAATGTAATTCCAGAATAACGGTTACAACGTTAGTTTGAAAATATTGAAATAAATTCAGAAATGAAAAAATCATATCCAGGTTTTTACGCTCGACCGCCATAAAAAAGTGAATCACCTCTTTTGACACAAGAGTTGTACAGTTATGGCATGGATCTAGTATGCTTTGATTTTACAACTAACAACAATGGTAACCAAGGCTATTTTCGTAAACGAAAAAGATCGTTCATATTCACCTGATTATTCATTTTCGACCTCCTCCTATGCCACACATTTTGTATGAATCAGTTTTTTATGGATTGTCACACTTCGGGACAAGGTTGCAAGCAAATCGGTTGAGGACAAGTGCCCGAAAAAGGAGTGACACTTTTTTACGCTAATTATTCCGTAAAAAAGTATTTTAGCCATAACTTCCAATTCCATAATCCGATCTCGCCAATTTTCAATAGGAAACAATAATGGGATAGAAGTCCGCGTCGAATGCAACTTGTTGCGAGCAAATCGGTTAAGGATAAGTGCCCGAAAAATGAGTCCATTGAAAAACCCACATTAATCCACCTAGCGGTGATGATGCCTTTCTCGCTCATTATAAAATGTATCGAGAAAGGTTCTATATAATAAATCATTATAAGCAGCAGACGATGAAAATCATTAGTTGTTATCAGTATTATTTCTGAGTATAAAATTCCTAAAAAAAATTTGGCAAAATTTGATCGTGAAGAAATCATATCAAAACTATCATATGATCGAGGGTAAACGAAATCAGGGGTCGATAAAATTTGCTAAACATGTTGAAAATCGGTATCTTGTACATCATGTTCAAAGTTGTCGTTTAACATTATATCAAGTTATAAATCTCGTAATCTGAACTGACTATATAAGCATAATTATTACTTTCATTACCATTTAGAAAACCAAGAATGTTTAAGCGTATGTAGACAAACATACGTATACATTTTTGACAAACTACATCCCATTTATAGACGCAATTGAAAAACGCTCACATCTATGAACATTGAAGTTGCTTTCTGTGCCAAAGGAGCACAACTTGAGAAAATTTTCAATTTGTATTTATCGATGCCACTTGATATTCTATTGAGACTTTTCTAAATACGACTTCACATTTTTTAATATTCCTGGTAAAATACGTGAAAACCCAGTAATACTGCTATCGACTACGCGGCTTTGTCTATTCAGATCGCTATTTGATCGTGCTCATAAAATGAGTTAATTTTAAATAAGGGGGAAAGTGTAAAAATCGACTCTAAAAATTGGAATTGTACATATTTTATAGTTTTAAGCACACAATAACAATGTGCAAAATTATACTTTTATGTTCTCACTAATACTATGTTAAAATTTGTGTTATACACACACTAACAAAGTTAACACTGGAGCTGTCATTTCAGGTTTCGAGAAAAGTTAATGATTGCATTAATAAAATCAATTCTAATCTACACGAATTGTCCCTTTTTCCAGTGAATTTTTGTCACAGGAGACCATTACAATACATTTAAACATCATATTCAATTTGTAGTGGTGTAGTGGAATAGATTCCATAATACACATTCATTTAAATTCATAACAAGTTTCGCCGTTGAATGTAATTTGTTGCGAACAAATCGGTAGGGACAAGTGCATGCAAATAGGTGATAATTTTATACGTACTTTGCGCACACACATACATTCTAACACACACACACACACAGACATCATCTCAATTAGCGAATGGATTCGATAAGTTTATAACATTGTAAGTTTCATTCTTCCACTTAAAACCTCCTAATTTTCTGGCTGTAACTTTTATGGTCATTTTGAATACAAAACTTTGGGACTGTATCGTCAAATGCAAATTGTTGCAATAAATCGAAAAAAATATTTAAAGCCATTTGACATTTGCGTATGCATAAACGATATTTGCGATTTTATCCGATTGAACTGATATCGCTTATATCATTTCTTGACTTTTATGGAAGCAATCGTAAAAATTCCACATGCTGGTATTATAAACGATAGTAACCATATTTTCGCCTTTTTTTAAAGTAGACTTACATATACAACTGTGATAGAATATAGCAATATATGCGATAAAATTTGTCTTCTCATATACGATGCCTAGTTTACTCGAATGCAACATGTTGCGAGAAAAGTGTCAAAAAAGTGAGCTAGAGTTTTTGCGTACATGTACACATACACACACAAAAACATACATGCACATACGCATACACACACAGACATTCCCTCATTTCGTCGAGCTGAGTTGATTGGTATATAACACTATGGGTCGCCGGGCGTCCTAACATATATAGCCTTTACGTACTGATAAGAAAATTATTTTGAACTTTTTAGTGGAATGTCTTCACTTGTCCTAAGACGAGTTTATACAATCCCATTGAATTCCACCACTTCACTCGACGTCGAGTCAAGTACGAGACACTGAAGACGGCCTTACTGTTGAGGTCGAAATACGTATCTGTCAAGATACAATTAAGTGGTGGAATTCAATGGGATTGTATAAACTCGTCTTATGACAAGTGAAGAGCTTTACGTACTACCATCGGGGTGACAATAGGTCTGGGGGGTGAGAATAGGTCGTCGTTCTCACCGGCAGTCTGGAGGTCATAGAGCAAAATCGATCAAAAATGTCTCTTATGTTTTAGTCTTCTCGCCCTCAAATACATCCAATCTATTCTACAATCAATCTAAGTGGTTGAAACAGTGACCCATTCTCACCCCCATTTGACCCATTGTCACCGGCTAAATTATCGATGCAATTTTGTTCATTACTGGTAATCGGAGCTAAAGGACACTTGTATAAATGTTTTTATTTTAACTATTTAACTATAAGGTACACTGGGGGAAGTGGAAAAGGAAAAATCGATAGTGCATGTTTGAATTAGTGTAAAACCAGTTTAAATGATCTAAATGCGTTCAATCAAAATGGGCTATCAAAAACAGTTAATTTTGCACCAACTGTGCGGTAATTCATACCATTTTGGTCGCTTGAAATTTATGGAAATAGATTTTAAAATTAGGAGATTTTTTTCCACTTACCCTAGTGGGATGGGGTAAGTGGAAAACCCATATTACCTTGACCTTCAGTAGTGATGAGTAGTTACATATAACTAAAATTAATACGATAATTGCTCTGAGTATCTTTTGTGGAATAATTTCATTACCTTAACGGAATAGATCCTCAAGGAATTCTCGTAATAGCTAGTGGAGGGCTGGTTTTGCCTTCCCGAATACGTGTACGTAAAGTCTATATGTTCGCCCCATGATGAACTTTTTAAAGGAAAAATGGGACTTACAGAGTTATAAACTAATCAACTTAGTTTAACGAATTGAGATGATGTCTGTATGTGCGTATTTGTATGTATGTGTGTGCGCAAAGCACGTACAAAATTATCAGCTATTCTTAAGCACTTGTCCTTAACCAATTTGTTCGCAAAAAAAATTAACAGGTGAAATTTGTTATGAATAAAAATTAATGAGAATTATACAATATATTTAACTATCAGTGCTATTTCAACTTTTTCATACATTTTTTTTTTCATATGTAAAACATGTGAAAAGCATCAAACCGATAGGTGGATTAATCCACTTCCCCCGCAGTGTTTTATACCTGGGGTAAGTGTAAAATCTTTGAATTATTTGCTTTCTTGGTACAAACCACTACCAATTGAATGAGATTAGTTTAAAAGCATTAAAATGGTCACCTGTGATATCAATTCACTTGAAAAAAGGACAATTAGTGCAAATAAGAATTGATTTTATGAATGCAAAAATCAACTTTTCGCGAAACCTAAAATTACAGTTCAAGCGTTAACCGTGTTAGTGTATGTATTATACAAATTTCAACATAGTATTAGTGTGAGCATCAAAGTATATTGTAGCACAATGTTATGCTGTGGTAAAAATTGTAAAGTATGTACAATTCCAATTTTTCGAGTCGATTTTTACACTTACCCCCTTTTTCCACTTCCCCCAGTGTACCTTATAAATTATTTATATTCTAGGTAAAAATCGTTTTCTTTTGATATACATATTGTTCTTACTGATGGAAGGAAATTGGCGTAAATTCAGTACGCTCAATTTTACTACAATGTACGTTCAAACATTAGTTCATACTGTTTAATGAACTAATGTTTGAACGTACGTGATAATGTCCAGTACACCCGATTCTGTTTTTACACGGATTTTTTTTACACGGCCGTGTAAAAAAAATCCCATACAAAAATTTTGCAAAGTTGCTCCATTTTGCATGATTTGTCGAAAAATCATAAAACTTTTTTTACACTGATTTTCAAATTTTGAACTGAAAACTTTTTTTACACGGAACGCATCCCCCGTGTAAAAAAAGAATCGGGTGTATACATAAATATGCTATTCCTACTGCATTAAGCTCATTTCCTGCCAATTGGATACCCTAATATAGACTGCAAGACAATTTTCATTTCACTCCTAGGTATTAAATTTTGCTTTGGTTACTTCACTAGTCACTACCGGTATTGTTCTCCCCGAACTTCAATCAGTAATTTGTCATCGATGTCAATGCCTTAGTCATCGCAGCTTCAGCGATACTAACTCAATATCAATAGAAACAACATCGACCCACCCATATTTTTCCGCGTGTTTTTCACCACTCAGACAAAATACTCCGTGCTCCGTGGTCGAGTGGAAATGTCTTCCCGTTCTTCTGCCATTTGACTGAAGATTATTGAAAATCATGTCTCGTGTCCAGCAGCAAACCACACGCCTAAGAAGCAGAGTTGAGGAAAACTGAAATTCTCAAAACTCATGCATAATTCAAATCACGCACGAATCAAAACTCGTAAGGTTCGTGCATGATACCGTCCGCCCGTTCGAAGTATTGCACGATTTACGGATGTGCTCCGTTGTTGAGAGCAGTGAATTATCGTTCTGTAAATAGGAAAATAGATGGTCTGCATGAACAAATCAAGTGTGGAAGCCGGGAAGAAACGCAGCCATGCTGCTGGCGTATTAGGGCTCGGTGATTGTGATTTGAATAATTGATTATCTCAACACCACTAGTAAGACTTCATTTGGGGTCTAATCGGTACAGGCACTCTATTGCCAGGCCGGTGGTGATGGGTTCGGTTCTCATTGCAATCGAGGATGAGTTCTTTGGAAGCTGCAAGTTTTTTCGACTTCTCAGGTGGGTATTGAACATTTTTCGGCATTGAAAGCCCTGGCATAAAAAGCAACAGAAGTGATAAGTCTAAGAGGTTATAAAACGCAGAACGCTTCACTTTGTACAATTTTCAAATATCCAATAATTTGTCAATGCAATTGATAATTATAATTGATATTCCAAAATGTTTTAAATACATTACATGTAAGCCAAAATTTGAAAATATTTTGATAAACACGTAATAAAGCAAAAAAAAAACTATTGAGAAATCGACTGTATATTTTTATTACGATTTTAGGAACGGCTACGCACTCTTGAAGGATTGAAACAAGATGTATATTTGTCCAACGTTTCGACACGGGGATGGAATCTTCAACAGGGGGAAAACTGTGTTTTTTTTTGTGTCTATTGGTTAGACTAACATTAACTGTCTGACGTGAATTTTTCTGGTACATTATTTTGAGAACATACAATTTCAAAAACATTGACACTGACAAATTATGCGAGTTTTTTTGACTCATTGCAAAACTCCCTTTATTGTAAAAAAGTAGAAGGTTGTATCCGAGACACGACCGCTAATTGGACGTAGGATTACGTGAAGTGTAGAACATTTTATTTTGAAATTCTCAAAATATTCCTTGTTGCTGATTTTGGAAAATGGAGCTGTAAATTCAATCCGGGTTGGAATATCCTCGACATGTCTCATATCCTGGAAATAAATGGGCGAAAACCCGATTGTTACTATAAACTCATTTCGTTTTATAACTATAAGCACAGTATTAAAGAAACAGAAGATCGGCAAACAACAACCTTAACAACAATTTCCTCCATGAGTATTTGGTGGCCCTGAAAAGGGCCGTTTGTTTATGTTGGCTTGAAGCCTTTTGAAGTGATGTACACCGTAGTCCCGATGAATGTTAAAGGCTGTATCAATGCACTGTTGGGCTGAATATGTAGAAAACGATCTTTTCTTCGGAAAAACGAAAAAATGTTTCATATTAAATGCATTATGATCCAAATATGAATTTAGTTACCAAATACTCAAGCTTCATTTTTTGAAGCAATTATATTTTTTTGCTACGGACTGTACGGCTGATGTCAATGATTCAGGATGAAATCGAACGTTTTGGCAGATGAACTAGCGGAACAACGACGATCAGTGACGTTAATCCACTTCACTGGGATGGCTTTGGTTCTAGAATAAAACAACATAACTGATGAAGAGAACTATGTTTATTTCTAAATCATTAGTTTTACCTCGGGACACCGCAAGAATCGACAAAAAAGGCCGGCGGTAGGAGAAGTACGTGCAGTATCTCCTGCATTCCACACTTACGTTCCGGGTGAACGTAAGATCGAGACATGTGCCACCCAGAGTAGTCGCTATAGTTGGATCCGAAGTACAATCCAGATAGAGAAACTGCTTCATGAACCAGATGAAATCTCTGTAGGTTCTTAGATTAGTAGGTGCCGGGATTAAAGATGATATTCGATTGAAAATTTACTCAGCTGTTAGCAATTTTCATATTTATTTGAATACGGCGTTGTTCTGTTGCTCTCATGCAATTATGAATTGCACTTTGAAGAAAATTCGTCTCAGCTCAAACTTCTCCCATGTAATATGATGGTTATGATAAGTACCAATTTGTTTTCCACAATACGCTCATCCAATCACAAGCAGCAACAAAGCTTATGATTTGTACTTTGAGAAATATTTGTCTCGGCTCAATCTTCTCTCGTGTGAAATTATGATTCTGAAAAAACCCATTTGTTTTCAGTAATGCACCTTCCCAATCACAGGCAGTGACGAACCCGAAGCAGAATCTAGAGAAAAAAAACATTTCATTGCTACTAACCCCAATGTCAGCCACTCGATAAGTTACCGCTAAAACGCGATAGACACCATTTATACGAATCAATTTTCGCAGCATTCCCCTCCGAAGAGCGCCTGCGCTGCTGCCGACGCCAAGCGACTATAATTTGCACTTTGAAGAAGTAATAGAAGAAGAAGAAGAAGAAGAAGAAGAAGAAAAGGCCCTGATTATGTACGAATGCATCGAACGAAAGAAAGGCGGAGCAAGCAAGCCGATGCCAATGATACGGGTCTCAAAGGGGCGGGGCCTCGAACTCCATGCAAACGTGTTCTGACCAGCCGAAGTCTGATTTTCTCGGAAAATCGGCAGGACAATTACCTTGCAGCACCAACCAGAAATCACCGGCGGGGGAAAGGCTGAGGAGAAACATCATCAAGAGCGTCTCATCGAAGGCGTCGAGTATTATGAACCGGCTCGTAAACGACATCTTCGTGCGTGTCGAGCTGGCCAAACCCGCCGTTTCGGAGGGTTCCAAAGTCGTCACCAAGTAAGTCAGCTCCTAGTGAAGGAACGAGGAAGTAGCTTCATTTAAAACGGCCCTTCTCAAGGCCACAGTCCCACTCAAAAAGGAGAGGAATTTCCGTACCGTGCACGCCGGAAATCAAAATTTTGAAATGAATTTCCACTACTGATGCCACTGGCAGCCAATTTAGGATTTGCCGCTGGAACACGATAGACGTCATCCATTCTAATACATTGTTTTGCAACGTCTCCATGCAAGGAGCGCATGGGCTGCTACCGACAAAGAATTTTGCCTGTCACCAAGTAATTATGATTTGCATTTTTTTCAGATTTTTGTCTCGGCTTAACCTTCTCTCGTGTAAAAAGATGATTTTGTTTCCAATGACGCGCCTTTCCAATAATAAACAGCAAGTACACCGAAATCAGAATCTAGGGAAATCTCATTTGACCGCTAATGCAACTCAATGATGTGAGACGGCATCATTGTTTACTTCCCGCACTTTTACTGCTACCTATTCCGCTTTCTACCGTCGCCAAGCGGTTATGATGTGCACTTTGAAGAAAATATTTCGGCTCTACCTTCTCATGCGTACACTGCACCATCTGTATATGGATGCCATTGTTTATGTGTCTGTAATCAGTTCGTAAAAATTGTCATAATTTATAGTGAATTGTTCGTGCTTATTTCAATTTGTTATTGCTTGTTTACTATATAAGTGATATTCTTTCGCTGGAGATTGAAAATCATCGAAATCGCATTCTTATTTGAGGCCGGATCACTCATCCAGTTGAGTATATCGTACTTCTTTTGCTTTGTGCCAGCAACCAACGATGGAATCGAAACAATGCGGTGCATGTCAGTTGGAGGTGAATGAAATCGAGCCGTTGTGTTGTGGCTTCTGCGATATCTATTTCCATATCGGCCCACAGTGTTGTGGTTTCAACCTTAGCAGAGCGAGCAAGATTTCTCGCTTAACTTTCAAAGGACCTAAGTAACATTTTTTCATGAATTAATTTGAATAGCGCAATCAACAGAACAACATGAAAGCTATTGATTGCAGTATTAAAATTAATTCATGAAAATAATGTTACTTAGGTCCTTTTGAAAAGTTAAGCGAGATTTGTTTTCACAAGGCAAAGCGATATTTGTGTGCACTAGCTGTAGGAAGAAATTGAATGGCAAAAGCGTAAAATCGTATTTCGCCGATACTCATGCCCCCAACGATAACATCCCATCGTCAGACTTGCAAAATCAAGTGCAGCAATTGTTCAAGTTGGTGGAAGCTTTAACCGACAAAATGGATCGCTGCATTCCTCAATACGCATCCGCTGGTCATGCTGCTCCTCGTCCTAAGGAAGCTAGTAGCTGGCCGCGTCTAGGTGTCAAGCGACGTCGTGGTAATGATAACCTACCGATTACCATACCGTCTGATCGTGGAACAAATACTATTGACCTGAGTGATTTGTCTGTTTCGTGTCTGACACCGGCGGTCTCCCCTCCGAAGTTTTGGCTCTACCTGTCTGGATTACATCCACTAGTGACTGCTGAAGACATTCAAAAAATTGCATCCCGCTGTTTGAAGCTTACTGTTCCCGCCGACGTTGTGCGCTTGGTGCCTATGGGTGTGGATATCGCCAAACTGTCATTTATTTCCTTCAAAGTTGGCTTGGACCCATCGATAAAGGATCTCGCCCTAGATGCTTCGACATGGCCTAGTGGAATACTATTCCGTGAATTCATCGACCAATCAAAAAACCGAGGCTTGTTGACCAACATTTCTCAACCAATCGAAGCTGTTCCGATCAACCCCTAATGCTTTCTACTGTGGACGGTGGAGACTCTAGGGTTGACTCCATCTCTAACAACTCATCTCTGCGTCATTTTTTGGATGGTGGAAACCCTAGGGTTTCCACCAAAGGCGAGTATCCTCTATTTTCTTCTGACATTTCGTCACCTGATGTTCCTACATTGCAGAACACAACCTGTGAAGATCGTCACTTGTTGGTGTACTTCCAAAACGTGCGAGGGCTGAGAACCAAGATTGACGCTATTTTTGTAACACTCTTGACTGCACCTACGACATCATTATCTTGATTGAGACGGGACTCAACGCATCTATCAACTCTACGCAACTTTTTAGGGAAAATTTTATCGTGTTTCGTTGCGACCGAAGTGTGAGGAATAGTACTAAATCAAGCTTTGGAGGAGTTTTTATCGCCGTACATCGTCGTTTTGTCAGCTCGAGGATCGACATCGCTAGTGGCGACGCTTTAGTGCAGGTTTGTGCCTCTGTGGTATTCGGTTCCAAATGACTGTTGATCTGTACAATTTACATCCCTCCTGATGTACACGTAATAAGCAAGCATATCGATACAGTTCATGAGTTGTGTACATGATCACCGAGAAGGACTGCGTGCTTGTGTGTGGTGACTACAACCAACCAGGATTATCGTGAACACGATGTAGCAACAAAGTTCGTTTGGATAACCCTGTTAGTTTTACGGCAGCTAGCGCGTTGCTTATTGTTGACATGGATTTTTCAAACCTTCGTCAAAGGAACACAGAACGTAATCATCTAGGACTAGGACGCATACTCGATTTGACTTTTTGTTCTTCTGATTTGGCTCCAGTTGTCACTCGTTGTTCCACGCTTCTCTTACCGATTGACAATCATCATCCGCCATTGGAGATCGCTCTGCCATCCCTTGTTGATTACAGCATTCCGCAGCAAGATGATGCTATTACATTGACGCTAGATTTTTTGAAGATCGATTTTGGAACTCACTTTTCGATGGGCTAAATTCTGATGACATGGCTGAAACATTTTGTGCCGTTTTGGAAAATTGGATGGAATCACATGTACCGATCCGGCGACCAGCCCGTTCACCTCCATGGAGCACAACACTGTTGAAAAAGTTAAAACAAAAGCGCAATGCCCTTCAACGACGGCTTCGTCATCACCGTTCTCCTGAAAACAAGCATACCTTTCATCTTGCATGTAATGTATATCGAAACCTGAACTCGTCGCTCTACAAGTCATATGTATTACAAGTCCAGACAAATCTACGTCGAAATCCTCGCAGCTTTTGGAACTATGTGAACTCTAAAAGAAAAATCTCTACAATCCCTACGAGTGTCTTCTTAGATAATGCTGAATCATCAACCTGTGCGGAGAAGTGTGAACTGTTTGCAACTCATTTCTCATCGGTTTTTACATCGGAGCTCGTAGCTTCGTGTGAGCTGGACTGTGCCATTTTCGATGTGCCACGCAATCTGCTGGACCTGGACACGTTTCACATAACACCAGTTATGATTACTAATGCTGCCAAAAAACTAAAATGCAACTTCTCGCCTGGCCCTGACGGTATTCCTTCTGCCGTTTATTGCCGCTGTATCGGTGCACTATCAGAGCCACTTTCCAAAATTTTCAACCAATCATTTAATGACTCCAATTTTCCGGCAATTTGGAAACAATCGTTCATGGTTCCGGTACATAAAAAAGGTGATAAGCGGAACGTGAAAAACTATCGAGGTATAACTAGTCTTTCTGCTGCATCAAAGCTGTTTGAGATGATCACGAGTGCTTTTATTCTTGAACATGTCAAGTGTTACATCGATGCTGATCAACATGGTTTCATGCCTGGCCGTTCTGTAACTACAAATCTGTTAGACTTCACTACGACGTGTTTTGAACAGCTAGAAGCCGGATAACAAGTGGACGTTATTTACACGGATCTCGCTGCTACATTTGACTCAATCAGTCATGATATTTTGATTGCAAAGCTTAAGAAGCTTGGAGCCTCTAATAGGTTGTCAAATTGGTTATACTCATATCTGTCAAAAAGAATACTACGAGTTAAGATTGATGCCTGCACATCCTTACGCTTCACCAACTCTTCGGGTGTGCCCCAAGGAAGTAACCTAGGACCACTTCTTTTTCTCCTGTTTTTCAACGATGTGTTACTACTGCTTGGTTCAGCCTGTAAGCTTGCATATGCTGATGATTTGAAGTTGTACATCATTGTTCAAACCATCGAGGACTGTATTCGTCTGCAAACTTTACTGGACGTATTCGTTGATTGGTGTTCCAGAAATAAGCTGACAGTGAGCGTTCCAAAGTGTATAGTGATGTCTTACTTTCGAATCACTAGGCCAGTATTGTATGATTATGCGATTAATGATTGAAGAGAACGGATAGATTCACCGATTTGGGAGTGCTGCTCGATCACAAGCTTACATTGAACTTGCATCGGTCTAATGTAATCTCTAAGGCCAATCGTCAATTGGAATTCATCTCAAAAATCTCAAAAGACTTCACCGATCCCCATTGCTTGAAAGCTCTGTATTGCTCTCTCGTACGTCCAATTTTGAAAAATGACTTAGTTTGGATGCCTTATCAGGTAACATGGAGTTTGAGAATTGAGAGTGCGCAACGTGAGTTCATCAGGATAGTAGTGCGAAATTTACCCTGGCGTGATCCGTACAACCTTCCACCATATTCTGATCGCTGTGGCTTGCTTCAACTAGATACGCTGGATCGGCGCCGAAGAATGCAGCAAGCAGTCTTCATTTCAAAGCTCTTGAACGGCGAAATTGATTGTTCAAGGCTGTTATCATTATTGCAAAACCGAGTTGCACCAAGAATTCTACGAAGTGGTTGTCTACTGCAACCGAGGTTTCACCGAACTGGTTTTGGATATCATGAGCCGATGACTTCAATGATTCGTACATTCACGGCTGTCGAGGAACTCCACGATTTTGATGTGTCTTCTAATTGTTTCATGTCCAGATTGAAAAGATCCACGTGCATATAGATTAAAATTTTCAATTCATGTAGACAACAGTCAGATGAATATAGTTACCAAATAAAGAAATAAAGAAATTGTAGATTTGACAAGAATCGATTTTGATCCACAATGCGCCTTTCTAATCATTCATAGCAAACAAACGATAGTCCGTATCTTGCGTAAAAATTTCACGTTTCTGCTAAATAGTCACTATTAAGAAAACATTTTCAGTGGCGCCACTGGTATCCGGGGACCGTAATCGATGCCATTTTTGCAATCTACTCTTTCTTCTCATAAAATTTTGGTTCTGAGAAGAACCGATTTTCTTTCCAAAATGCGCCACTAACAGTAATTAAACGATAGTCCGAAGATTGTAGCTTTTGGCAATGGCCTCTCGATGTTCCATTTTCTGCTGATACTGCTGCTACGGGCGTCATCGTTGTGCCCGCTCTCCGAGAAAATTTAATTGAACTGAGGATTGGAGACGAGCCCGTAAGTTGCACGATTTTGATGTCTGTGCTTGCGATGCACATACGCGATTGGTTGGTTTACCAATTTTCAGTGCCTAGTAAAATTCATTTTTTCAATAGTTCAGCACTTTGAATGCATTTTTTCGATAGTTGAGCAAAATCTTAAAGAGTTCGTCGATCGATTAACAATAAAATCTTTTAAATAGGTTGAACGGTAGGCTGAGGTAGGCTGAGTATGAGTTATTAGTCCATACTTCCTGACCACTTTTCGTGACGGTCTCAGATTTGAAACGGCAGATGTTCCCCAATGTTCCGGAAAGACGTAATCCTACGTCAAAAAAATCCACTAACTTTTTGAATTTTGCTTTTATTTCCACTTTGCAATTCATAGATGTTTCCTTATTTGCAAGGATATAGCTGTTTCAACTGATTATAGTTGGTTTTAAATTCTTAGAAATCATACAGGAGCACACTTTCACTTTATTCAGGCCAAAAGTATTTGCAACCCGAAAGATTATTTTTGAAATGTTCCTGTTCTTCCTGTAGGGACGGAAATTATCTCCCCAAATGAACTTGGAATCGTAATTAAGAGAGTTGAAGTGCTATAAAGAAAAAGGTAAGCAATTCGGGGTTGGTAATATGATTTATCTCTTATAAACATAATTTTACTATCCACATCCACGGATAGAATATAAACAAACGTTCATTACCGTTTCCTGTGTTTCCAGAAATAAAGATTAAAAAAAAAAAAAAAAAAAAAAGTTTCCTGTGTGTCGGATATCCTTCCATAACAGACGCGTCCTTGGATGAGTGTACCGTGTTTGGGCAGCTTAAAGAGCGGTCCTCTCGAGCACTGTGACCCCTCCCTTCCATTGAGCTTCATCTCGACAGAGTAGGCCACGATGATGAGACGGCACTCATGGGACAAACTTTTATCTTCTCGTTTATATCCGCTTGTCCGGCCTACTTTTGTTGGGTCCCGCATTGTTACTGCCGTCGTAGCCGAAGGGAAACATTCGTCCTTATCATTGCCAGCACCACTGTCCTTGCCGGCGTGATGATAATCATCACCATCACCGTCATTGTCAACAAGAAAAGCCTCAGGATTATTTCGATGACGCCGACTACATCAGCGTCATGCGACTTTGCGTAGAACGCCGCTACCGAGATAGGATATTTATTAAAGCATGGACACCAAAGTTATGCAATTAACCTAATTGATACGTGGATATATGATTAATTCGACTGTGTTTACACGCCCGCTCGCCCAACAATAAACGACTGATGGGGATGGCGTGGTTTCACGGTTTCATTCAGAAATGTTGAAGGCTTTCCTCTTATAAGGGGTCATGCGCTAAATACGTAATGGATTTTCCGAATGATTAATTACATTGTAGGCTTGTGTATATATCAAGTTGATATATTTTTGTAAGGAGCTTAACAAAATTCACCGACTCCTTCCCCCTATACCATCACATAATAAGTGTTTGATCCCCAACAGAATGTGGCTGCTAACGATGTATGACTGCACTTCAACGCTTCAACCACAAACTCAGCTTTTCTGTTGGTGACATGATTAGTTCAGGGGAGTTAGGGCAGTATGCCATAACTAAGCAAATGTTGCTGAGTATTATCGAATGACTTTCTTGAGGAAATCCAAATGAACTTCCTGTGGACATCCGAATGAATTTCTGTACTAATTTCCGGTGGAAACTCGAATTTCCACGCGATATTCTTTCAACTTTCTATGGGAAATTGGTATGAATATCTAGGTGAAAAACATTCGAATTTCCACGGAAGTTAATTCCGCAGGAAATTTCATTCCAATTTCAACGGAACATTCGTTTATATTTTTATATTCAAATAAAATATTACCGTTGAAAGTACTTTGAGCATTGTTTCATGAATAACGGTGTTCCGCATTGAGGTCACAAATTATGGAAATGTGGATCTATTACGAGTTAAAATCAGCTTTCATCAAATTATTTTGTTGCCTCACCGAGGATGGAAAATGTTCAGTAAATATCCTGTTATTATCAGAGATTCGAGTGCCAGTTTGCATAAACGTGGCGAAATGTTGCAATTATCTTCCAAAGATAGCTATGCTGAACTGCCAGAGAACTCCCGGCGAATGCTTTACCTATTATATAAAATAGCATTAATAATCAGAACATCTCCGTCGGGGACTGGCATCGTTGTAATATGATCTCATTTAATTATGAAGTAAAAATACTTGACAACAAAATTTCAAAATGCTACACGAACCGAAACAGCAAACACTTGAAATCAATCCCATTTATATCCGCGAGCGCAGAACGGCGGCGTTGTTGGCTCACGATTCTTTGTGTTTAGATACCACCTCGAATGATTAAAGCTCGTTCCATCTTCACGCCTCAATGTATTTAGTTTCCAATTCTATTCAGCTTTTCCGTCAAACTCCTCCCGGCAGTTTTGGCGAACGAGATTCCATCATGCTAAACAATTTCGGCTTTGCACGGTTGCGGCGGGATAAAGGAAAACGATTGAATTTCCCTTCTCCCAATCTGCTATGTCTTGGCATGACACATCCACATTCCATTCATTCTGCGAGAGAGGGCAAACTAGACAAACAGAATCAACTTTACCGAACGCTGGACAATCATATACTGCTTTTATGGTCAATATAAATGAATAAATGGGACAATCCAAGTGGGAAAATTAGGTCAACATGGGAAATCCTTGAACAAACATGGGTTTTCCAGCAGAAAATGGTTTCTCACTGCCCACGCGTCCCCTATGTGTAGTTGTTTTGTTACTCCTTTGGCATATTTCGCGTTCGATATCAAATGAGTGCGAGACACTGGTGACAAATGTCAGGGAATATTCCCCGCTGATGGAAATCCAGGCACGTAGTGATCGTCGTATCCGGCGTCAACTCTTCCTGAAAATGTTTACCTTCGGGCTGCAGGAGCTCAATAATGAACAGGCATGGAGGATAAGCTCGAGGGATTTTACCGTTTCCATTCAGTCGATCCCTGACATTTTTCGTGTTTCGTATCTTTTCTGATAATCCCTTCGGTGAAATTTATTGAGCATGGGTCACGTGCACGTCCTAGTTGTCCACTTAATCTGGCTGTGCTTATATTATATGCGATGAACTAAATGAATTGTACTTTGTATTTCGCCACGTATTAAGAAATGAAAATGTAAACACAAATAAGTTCATTCCTGCACCAATCATTTGCAAGGACATGACAAAAAAAACCGCAATTAAACATCTATCTAAATTATGTCTGAGATTTAGTAGATGCAGAGGTTGCATATGTCCTGTAATTGTGTGGTATGTTAAGCTTATTCTGATCAAATATTCTTTTTTCGGCTTCAGAGAAAAAAGAAAATAACAATAATGCTTGAAACAGAAGGAGTAGAGCATAGTCGCTTTCTGATATCTGTGACCGTACATTTCATACGAATCATACGACATTTTTAGAAACAAAGAAACTTGTAGCAGCTCGAGGTTAGATTGCATGATTTCGGGATGGACAGGGTTGGGATTTAGCTTTGAAGTATTTCAGCTGCTCATTCGGGTATTCGACGACAATAACGGCCCAAGCAACAAGAAGTTCGGATAAGAGGAGATGTTTTGGCTTAATCAGCTCGCATTTTATGTAATTTTTTATATGGTGGGAGCGCAAAAGTGAACTTTTAAGTTTCGTTAAGGGGCTTGGAACTGAATGTAAACCAAATATGAACCATTTGTTTTGTTTAGGAACAAATTTAAGTACAATCTGAACTTTTGGTTGCTTGGGGATGTAGCGTAGCGTCGAGTTTGGGGAGATTCATATGCATACACAAAATCAGGAAATGTTTTTTCTTACCTCGCAATTCCAATCTCTGCTGATTTTACTGTAACAATAATTTCTGCGAGTTCTTATATTAATTTTAAATTGACGCGAATACACTCAATTGCAACATTATTTGAAGCAAAATTTTCTCATCCTTTTTTGACTCTCTCTTCTTTCCTGTTTTATCAATCATACTTCCGTTTTCTTTCTTCCTTCTTCCATATTTCTTATTCGTTCTTCGCTCTTCCTACTTCCATTTTTCTTCTTTCATTTATCCATTTTCCCTCTTTTTTCTTCATTTTCTCGTTTTTTCTTCATTCTGTCTTGTCTTTCTTTCTTTATTCATCATTTTTCATTTTGTCTTTCTTCTTTCTCCTTCATTTTTCTTCCTTTATTCTTTTTTTTCCCTCATTTTTCTTTTTTACGATTTCATATATGTTCTACTCGATTCTTCTCAATTTTAATTTCTCATTTTTCACTTTTCATTTCTCACTTTACTTCATATTTTTCATTTATTCCTTCTTATTTATAATTTATCAATGATTAAGAACCAGCTCCATAGCGTAGACTCCCAGCGCACTTGACGGAAACATTATCGGGTATCCCTTCATTACTAAGGTGAATAAAATTTGTAATATTTTATATACATATAAAACAATTTGAGTCTTATCGAAAAGAAGTAAGATTCTTATCAAGATTAAAAGGTTTAGTTGCTTCAAGATGCTTCAAATAATAATCAATATTGAAACTAATCGCAATAAAATCTATTCAAGAAAAAAACAGATAGCGTCTGATGGTGGTTTAAGCCACCACTGGATCTAGTTGAGTCATTGAAATTCAACAATGAAGTGATGTGCGGAATCGCTGTCATAGAACCTATTCAGATGAGAAAAATATTAATTCTGATGTGACTTAGCCGGCGATTTTGATAAAACTTTTAGACTTAGTTGAATTAACAAAATCTAACTCAAAACAATCCAACAAAACAAAGTGATTAGGGGTAAGAACAGGTGCGGACTGGGACGTGTGCCAGCGGCCGAATGTTGACGGTGTTTTCGATTTCGGCCAGAAGACGTCGAAGCACTTCATCGTTTGGCTTGTGTGGTTTCAGAAGGTCGGCTCCAGGGGCACGTTCACCTCAATTTGAGAGATTTGTGCCATCGCCTTCGCAGCTTTTTTCATCACACACCTGACGGAAAAGGAAGTGAACAAAAAGGAAAGGAATGTGGATGGGAGAACAAACGGAAACTTTGGAAAAGGGCCCTTGAAGAGGGCATACAACGCATAAGCGTACAAGAGCTTATAGCTCCTTACCACAACGGGTTATGAACAACAAAATACTCTGAAGGTTCAGGTTTCTTAAGTCAATTTAACTAAGTAAGTGCTTACAAAATATTTGGAAGCGCAATTGTGCATAGACTGGGCAGTTACATATTAGATGATAAGAAGTTCCATAATCGGATTCACAACTATCACAAACAGATGATTCAACGCGTTGAATATTTGCCATGTGATAGTTCAGTCGGCAGTGACCTGTCAAGGCCTTGGCTAAGACACTGTAATTCTGTTTAGACAGATTAGCTAAATAGCTTGCTACTACCGGGTATGGGTCCCGGATGTTTGATATGCTCAAAAACTTTCTGAAGTAGAACGGGATTTATCCCATCCTCTCCTGGAG
The DNA here is from genome assembly GCF_024139115.2 of Armigeres subalbatus. Taxonomy (NCBI): domain Eukaryota; kingdom Metazoa; phylum Arthropoda; class Insecta; order Diptera; family Culicidae; genus Armigeres; species Armigeres subalbatus. The sequence continues at coordinate 424,990,468 of NC_085141.1, forward strand.
ATTTGTAGAGAGCAAAACTGTTAAGTACCCATTGAATCAATTAAATAAATATGATTCTACGTGCTTGAGCCCAAGACCCTTAGCTACATGAAAACACATCAGGATCATTCGAAGATGTTACATCGCAACATCCAGGGAAGTGCGTATCAAATAAGTGCTCTAACAATTCTTTATCAGAAGAAGTGTAGTCGGCATTTGGCTTGCGAATTTCGCCATCTGGGAAATCCTTTGATTTCGCAGGAATTTTATTCAATTGACTGGCTTCACTCAAATTGGAAACATTTGCACAAAGGTTTTTCCAGCCGGATCGTTCAGCAGATCGTAGAGCCTTCTTGTAAGCTTTCCGACCCAACTTGAAAGAATCCGTCCCTGCTGAATGGCGTCTGTTCCAACTTCTTCTACATTGCTTCCTGAGCTTAGCCAAATCGGTATTCCACGTTTTTACAGAACGCAAAGGGCAAGCTTCTTCGAAAGCTTCCACGATGTGCAACGTTGTAGTATCAAGTGCATCATCCAAGTCGGTAGGAGTTTTTATAGAAGGTAGATATCCATGAAATTTGGTAGAGAGCAACTCTGTATAAAGATCCCAGTTTGTTAAACGAGGATTTTTAAAACGCAAGGTCTGCGAAGTAACATTCAAAGATTCCATCAAGCTGGAGCCTCTCAGATTGATATCCGAGCTACCTCAGATTTGCATCACTGCCGACAATTCGCGGAAGGCCTTTTGAAGTGCAATATATGACAACTCGTTTGAAAGCATCCGTGGGGGATGGTTCATCATGTGGTAAATAAACTGAACAATAAATGTATTTCCTGACGGGGGTTCCGCCAGTTGCAACAATTGTGACAGCACATACATCTCTGGTTGTTAGTTCAGAGATAAGTGTAGCAACAATAGTATTGTTAACAAGCAGACATGCACGCGCTGAAAGCAGCAAAACCCGGGTTCACTAGTTTACCTAGGTAGAAGCCACCCTTGCGAAAATAGGGTTCCTGCACCAAAGCCACTTGGGATTTGCCATTTTGCATAAGTCTACAAAGATCAATCCTTGCTGTTCTTTTATGCTGAAGATTGATTTAAGCTATCTTAACTGAAGCCATTGCGAATTAATATAATGCACTCCACAACTTCAGCATTAATATGAACAGCAACGATGAAACCAAATGGGTATCTTATCAAGAAAGTCTAAGACGAACCACAGAGTACAATGTGTATAACGCATAAAGCGAATCCATATAGGTAACAATTTGTTGAAAAACTATATAAAAACATGCTCATAATCCCACCCTTATTTAACCTCCAGTTGAGATTGAACAAGAGTAGCCGATTATTTCGGAGAAGCAAAAAGTCAACTACGCCATAGCTCCGGTTAGCGCAGTAAGGGCTCAATACTGTGAAGGGTGCCCTGGTGCTTCACAGGCTCCGTTGGTGGTAAGGTTCTTTCTAGACCCCCCTAACCATTCATTCGTAGGCACGGTAAGCATAAAGTCGCATCACACCAAGAATTAGGGGTCACCTGTATGGTGGACTTCTACCAATGAAACAGGCAATCCGTAGTGATATTCTTAGCCAGATAACTGGCTGCCGACACCACACAGCTATCTTGTCTGTTCGGGGAGAGAAGTTGACATTGATTTTACGTCAACTCTAACTTAAAACAATCCAACAAAGCAAAGTGATTAGGGATAAGAACAGGTGCGGATTCGTCGTCGACTGGGACGTGTGTCAGCGGCCGAGTGTTGACGGTGTTTTCGATTTCGAATACTTCGAAGCACATCATCGTTTGGGTTGTATGGAGGGCGAATTGTCATAAGATACCGTTTGACTACACCGACGATACGTTCCCAATGGCAGGTTAAACTTCCAGGTTACCTTCTCACCGCTGAACTCCTTCATCAATGAGTCATTTGGCCGAATGGGTCGTTTGGCCGAAAGGGGCATTTGGTCGAAACGGTTGTTTGGCCGAAAGGGTCATTAGGCCGAATGGGTAATTTAGCCGAAAGGATCATTTGGCCGAAAGGGTCTTTTGGCCGAAAGGGCCATTTGGTCGAAAGGGTCATTTGGCCGAAAGGGTCATTTGGCCGAAAGGGTCATTAGGCCGAAAGGGTCGTGTGACCGAAAGAGTCGTTTGGCCGAAAGGGTCATTTGGCCGAATGGGTCGTTTGGTCGAAAGGGGCATTTGGTCGAAACGGTCGTTTGGCCGAAAGGGTCATTTGACCGAAAGGGTAATTTGGCCGAAAGGGTCTTTTGACCGAAAGGGTCTTTTGGCCGAAAAAGCCATTTGGCCGAAAGGGTCATTAGGTCGAAAGGGTCATTTGGCTCTTTCGGACAAACGACCTTTTCGGCCAAATGACTTTCGGCCTAATGTGTATATTCGACCAAACAACATACAGCCTTGTAGCATTCGGCCAAATGGCTTTCTGCCGAATGAATTCGGGCAAACGACCTTTCCCCTTTCAAAAGAACTTCTTCCTGCATTTTCGCAATCGATTGCGAAGATTCCGGAACAGTGGCATCCACCATGGTTGATCGAACGTCTTAGATGGTCGGCAAATTTTGACCGGCTTTATCGGATGATTTGTTCGATGGTGTGATAACACGCGGTAACAGAATCGTCGATTGAATTATTATTTTAACGTGATTCCAGTCCAGAGCAACAATCCGTGCATTGACGATTTGTTAATCACTCGAGAGTAATCACATCTGTTGAAGTCGTAGTCAACGTTAGATATTGGAACAGATCATTCATCACGAGAACGGACGGCGACGATTAAAACTAATGACTAAATTTTTGGGTAAATTTTTAGTAGAGCAGTTGAAGACTCGAAGAGATTTATGATCTATAGATCGCTGAAGACTCGAAGAGATTTATGATCTATAGATCGCTTAAGAGGGGCCCCGTGCGGTAAGATGCGCTACAAAGCAAAACCATGCTGAGGGTGGCTCGGTGCGGTTCCCGGTGTCGGTCTAGGCAATTTTCGGATTGGAAATTGTCTCGACTTCCCTGGGCATAAAAGTGTCATCGTGTTAGCCTCATGACGGACGCGGAAACTCTTTTAGTGTACTGTCTCCTTGCAAAACCTCGGATTGGTTCTTGGCCACCGGTCATGTTCCGGGTTTTCCGAGGCCATGTTAAAATTGTATTTTTTCTTCTGCTTATCATTTTATTTGACGTTTACTTCCATCATGTTTTATGCTTTCCCCAGAAACTAGAACTAATATGCTGATCAATGCTGACTCCAGATCGAAAATCCGTCAGATATAAACAGAGATATGGCCATTTCCGTGAAAACGGTACGGAATTGGCCATACACTTTGAACAAATGTCACTTTCGCAGAACACCCGGAACCTGTTCCAAATTGGCCAGTGAGTTTGATGGTCCCCAAAATTAGAGTTTTTGGCATGCCGCCGCCGTCGATATTTTTACATCAGCACGCCGCCGTTTAAAAATTGTCACGCCGCTGATCTATAATTTTCAGTGGAAATTCCGGAGATTTAGTTGAATTTCCGTAGAATTTTCTGATTGATCCCTACAACATCACATTGAAACTCCAGAGAATCTTTCGTGAAGATCCAATGATTTTTGTAAGAAATCCCGTACAGTTAAATTTTGAAAAGCTATCCGTAAAAACTAAGAAATCGTTCGGCAGAAAGCTATTCGGCCGAAGTCCACAAGGCTGATACAGTATTGACCCGATTTTGTCACTCCCCGATTTTGTCTACCCCCGATTTTATCACGTTTTCGACCCGATGTCACCCCAAGAAAATTTGAAAATTTTAGACGTTCTTTTTATTTTTGTAAATAATACCGCAAACATCAATGATTTTCATGAAATAACTTTCACCGACTGTAGTTTATTGTAAATCATTTCTGAGTACCTGTCAAGATTTTTTGTAGCCTTTTCGACAAGAAATTATGGGTTCCGTTCACGCATTTTGGCTTCCCAAGTTCATATTTGTGAAACAAATTAAGAAATTGAAATTTTTTTTCCGATTATGTCACATTTCTTATTTTGTCACCCTAAAATTTATCATGGGGATGATAAAATCGGGATATATTACTGTTGTTTGTTCTAATTAATGCACGCAGTAGTTCTAATTCCCGTACAAAAAAAACTGTTTGATCGAACATGTCGTTTGACCGAATAGTCATTTGGAGAACAATTCATTTGACTGAAAAAATCGGTTGGCCGAATAGCTTAATTAGCCTAAAACGCCCTTTGGCCGAAATGAACATTCGGCCGGAAGTGTCGTTCGGCTGAATGGGTCATTTTGGTTATTTTCAAGACATCAACGGAAGAATATGTTGAATCTCACCGGATAAATCTGATCAACTTCCCCAGAAAAGTTTTTCCAGAATATTCATTTGAAAATTATTTTCAGATTTTCCACGGGGTTCTTTGTTCTTTGGGGTTCTTTGGATTTTCTAAGAAAAATTGTTTTGAGCTTCAGCGGAAAATTCTTTAGATTTTACATGAGATTCTCTTCACAATTTCTCCGTTGATGTCTTCCAAATTTGTACAGGAAAATATTCGGAATATCCGTGGTAAGTTGAGTATTCTTCAAAATTTACACAAAAAATCCTTCATAATTGTGGGACCTTGTGACTGGTAGAAGGAACTCTTCAACGTTGACTTTCTCAATCTAGATTAATTAAAACGACTGGACTAGAGCCAACGTTAAAACAGAAGATGCTTCGGAATATCCGCGGAAAATTCTTCAAAATTCAGCGGAAGATTGTTCAAAATGTAGATTTCAATAAAAAAAATCTTTGGTTTTAAACGGAAGGGAAATTCTTTGGATTTCTTACAAGAAATTCTTTGTATTGAAATAATAAGAAATTCTTGGGAAATTCCATTGATCGAAAGCGACAGACGGCCGAACTGGTAATTTGGCCGAAAAAGCGGTTTGCCCTAACAGGTCGTCTGACCGAATCGATTGTTTGGCCGAAGAAATCATTAGGCCGAAAATGCCATTTGGCTATACGGCCACTCAAAACTGGCCACTCGTTTGGCGAAATGGCCTTTTTGATACAGGTATACCTCGATTATATGGACCCTCGATTATATGGACCCTCGATTATATGGACCCTCGATTATATGGACTTCGATTATATGGACTTTTTACCTCGATTATATGGACTTTTTTTTTCAGCTCAATTCTTTCGTGTTTTGGGAGTTTGAAAAGCTGTTGAATATTCCACGTCATATTTTACATTGATTCTATCGTCTAAGACGAATTAAGTACTGTCCATTTAATTCCACCAGATAATTTTCGTTATCTTTGCAGATACGTATTTCGACCACAACTGTGTGGTCGTCTTCAGTGTCTTGTACTTGACTCGACTTGATGGGTAACGACACTGAAGACGACCACACAGTTGTGGTCGAAATACGTATCTGCAAAGATAACGAAAATTAACTGGTGGAATTAAATGGACAGTACTTAATTCGTCTTAGACGGTTTAATACATTCCACTAAAAGAGCTTAATATATTTTTCTGATTGATTCTATATTTATTAAGGTGCACTGGGGCAAATTAGGACCAGTATGGCATGTTTTCGAATCTATATATGGCCCGCTGCTTAGATTGATTAACCATTTTTACATTGCACTTTGATTGTAATTGTGTATTTCATTCATCAACAAAAGCCATGGCCACGTCCCTACAAATATGTGGGGGAAAGATAACACGTATTTTAGGTGATCTCTGATACAAGAAAACGTGAACCGGCTTGTCAGTCTAACAGATTGCCGTATTTAGCTGTTAGACCTTTACTTCCAACCTTTTTCTGATTTTGGTGCGTGGAATTGAGTGTAGAAAAACGGATGATGCATTACCATCCAGCAAATCTTTTAGAAGTATGTCCAAGAAACTGAAAGAGTTTTTTTTAATGACTGCTACCAGCGATCGTAATGCTCACTTATACTCACGAGCAGAAGATGCTCACTCACATGCATATTTTCGCCGAGAAATCATTTTGCGGGAAAGAAAAAAAGGCTTGGTGAGAGAATATGGTCTGTAAGATTTTCCAATCATTATAACCGTGACTTCTGGTTACGGTGTCCAGTTCTTCATTCCGTTGTTCAGTTAGAAAAGCACTCAGGTCCAAAATATAAACCTTGATATCTACTTTGCAGGTGTGGATGCGATTGACACTGGTAAAAAATGTCACTGACAGGCGAATGAAAATCCTTAATTACATGCATTTAAATTAATTGTAGGAATCCCCATCAACCGCAACTTGTTGCAAGCGGATCGGTTTATAACTGTCAGACAAGAGTGATTGTTTATAGGCGTTTTTTGCATATAAAGTATTTAGGCCATAACATCAGAGGACATAGTCCGATCCGGCCAATTTCCAATAGGAGACAATGGGAAAAAATCTCCGTCGGTTCAATTTGCTGCGATCAAAACGATAATGTATAAGTGCCAGTGCTTTCAGATAAAGTTTGTTTTTGAAGCATATAGCTTTCCGTACATTTAGTGTTTACTTCGTTTGCTAAAAGAGGTAGGCACTGTATTTAGAATTTTTAAACAAGTGTAATTTTGTGTCCACATTAAGCTTGATGAAGTCTTCATTACTTCTGTTTCTCTGTACCGTGTACCACGAAGCCATCCGAAAGATGCTCCCTGACAAACCAAAATCTAGCGTGATGCCACGCAAAACCGTTTACAACGTCAAACGCCCGGATGAGCATACTTGAGAATTGTGGTTCCGCAAAGTGGCACACACGACTGAGCCTACCAAATCAATGATCTGGTTAAAAAAAAAGTCTTCATTACTAACGTAATCTTAGAACGGTGTGCAAACTAGCTTCTGAAAAACGGTTACGATCTCATGAAAAATCAAAATTTTCTGTGTCATCATAAAATGAGCCCAAACGTGCGGATTACACTTTAAGGCAATAAATTGATATTTTCTTTTATTGTATTAAAACTATTTTCGTAGTTTAAAAAACATTTTGAGAATTTTTTTTTGCTTCGATTATATGGAAAATTCGATTATATGGACTTTTTTGCATCGAAAAAGTCCATATAATCGAGGTATGCCTGTAAATGAAAATTAAACAAAATTCCGTAACCATTACTTTTTAAGTCGATACTGGCATTTAAACCAAAAGTCATTTAGCCAAATTCTTTATAACCGAGCTGAATTAAACGTTTATCAAAACTGTTATCAGATCGACAATGATTTGTCCGAAAATGTAGTTTGGCCGAAAGCGACATACATCCAAAAGAAACATTCGGCTGAACTGGTAATTTGACCGAAAGATTTGTTTGCCCCAACAGGTCATTTGACTGAAAATGACGTTCGGCCGAAAAAGTCGTTCGACCAGATAGATCATTTGACCAAAAATGCTATTTGGTAAGAATGATCATTTGGCAGAATGAGCCATTTGGCCCAAAAATGTCCTTTCTGAAAAACTTTCTGCAAAAAGTGTCGTTCTGCTGAATTGATCATTTGGCCAAAAAGTCGTTTAACCGACTAGGCCATGTGGCAGCCGTTCGGCCGAAAGGGATGCTCTTTGCAGAAAGAACATTTTCGGGCCAAATGGTTCTTTCTGCCAAATGTCAATTTTCACCAAAAGGACTTTTTCGGTCAAATGATCTATTCGGTCTAACGATAAAGAACGGCCAAATTACCAGATTACCAAATGGTCGTTTTACAAAAGGCTATTTCGCCGTAAATGTCATTTGGTCAAACGGGCGGACATTTTTTTTAAATAATTTCACATTTGGCCGTATGACCCGTTGGGCTAAACGATAATGGGCCAAATGGCCCATTCTGTCAAACAACATTCTCGAGCTGACGCCAAAACGACCTGTTACGGCCAAATTACAAGTTCGGCCGTATTTTGCTTTCAGTTAATGGAATTTCCCAAGAATTTCTTATGGACAATACATTAGTTGTTAGATAACTACCACATGTTTACGTTTCAGTTAGCGAATACCGTTCGAACGTCGAACGGTTATCAGTCGAAGTCAGATACAATAGAAGTATAATCGAATCGCAGTTATCGAAAGTCTACTGTACCAAGAATTTCTCGTAGAAATCCAAATAAATTCCTTAAAAATCCGAGCAATTTTCCTTTAAAATCCAAAGGCTTTTTTAACTGTAATCTACTTTTGGAACAATCTTTAAAGAAAGTTGAAGTTCCGAAGAACTTCTCGTGAAAATTTTAGAGAATTTCAATTGAAAACTCCTTTCGCGTGGATATTCTGAAGAATTTTCTGTTTTAACGTTGGCTATGCCAAACTAGCCGTCCTAATTATTCTAGACTGAGCAAGCCAACATTAAAACACCCATTCTACCAGCCGCACTCTTCTACAATTATGAAGAATTTTCTATGTAAATTTCGAAAAATACTCAACAGGAACCTTTTCTTGGATATTCCGAACATTTTTCTGTAGAAATTGGAAATAGTGTCTCTTGAAAATTCTGAAGAATTTCTCAAGTAAATTACGACGAATTTCCTGCTAAAATTCCGAACAATTTTTTTGTGAATTTTCCAAAGAATTCTCGAAACATCAAAAATAGTTCTCGTGGAAAATCCGAAAATAATTTCGAAATGAATATTTTGAAAATACTTTATATAGGGGAAATGACGGCTTTGGCAGGTTGTTCTATTATTGTCAGGGTGTGTTTTCTATAACTAATTATGCTCAAATTTGGCCTAAACATATCAAAGAATAATATGACCAAATTTCATTAAATGTGGTCAACAAAAAACCCCCTAACAATAATAGAACAAAGCCGTCATTTCCCCTTACTAGAATTTATCAGAGAAGATCATGTGACTTTTCAGGAGAAATTCAAAAGATTCTTCCGTTAATGTCTTTAAAATATCGCAAAAGAAAATGTTGAAAAGAAATCGCCACGCCGATTCACGCCGCCGCCGCCGCTCGGAAAATCCGGAACATCTCCGGTGGCCAAGGGCCAATCTGAGGTTCTGCACGGGGACAGTATACTAAAAGAGTTTCCACGTCCGATGCTTCCGGTTTTATCAAAATCGGATTTTTCTAGGCATAGTTATGCTGATTGGAATTTCAACAAAATTTTGCCTATCTCAACCTTTTTGTCTAACCCCTTTTGTAGATAGGATAAGCTCCAGCTCAGTTGACGTGTTGATTAGCAAGTAATTCATCATCTAAATGCCAGACTAGATTCGGTAGAATATAATCTCCGAGGCATATTATATCATCATTAACATTATAACATCAGAATCCGCGTGTTTCGTGTAGATATCAGGGCAACTGTTTGGGAGAATGTAGATGCAGCTAACGTTAAGCGAAAACTGAGACAGAACAATGCGGACAGTTCACCGAAATCCACTGTTGCTCTGATTTGACAGAAATTAGCACAAGTTCGCCTCTACGGAGATTACTAGCATTTTTACTATTTAACTCAACAATTTAGAGGATGACATACACAAACACATTTTTTATTTTTTACTTTATTAAGTTTTCGTGAAAAGTCGAATCATTTTTATATTTATCCAAAAATTTAAAAAACTTGTAGGCGACTAGCACAACTGAAAAACATTTTTTCGTGTACGCTGCAAGTTAGCAAATTTCAAAACTACTTTTCGTTGTTGCGTTTTTAAAGTGATGTGCCCCTGAAAGCGCCATTCACTTTAAAAATTGGATTCCAACGCGATGCACGCGAGGTATATGGCTTCTTTATTTGAATCACGCATTACTCCTAAACATACGAAGAGTGACATATTTCCTTCTAGTCGTTCGACGTGATGGTTAATAAATAAGACATTTTATTATCTTAAGTAGAATTTGTAGTATCGGAAAATATATGCTTTAAAGAAGGTATTACTTTCTGAGAGCGCATTTGATCGTGTTATGTGCAGCAAGTTATGTGTTTAATAAAAATTACTTTTCTGGCACTTATACTCATCACATTTGCACGCAACAACAGGGCTATTCTAGACTTTTCTTATATACAATATACCTTTTATAATCACTCGAGACAGGCACTAACACCGCTAGTTGGATTAATCAGAGTTTTATATATGTTTTAAGAGTGAAAATAAAACCTTTCGGTACAACTCTACAGTACAACCACTCGGAGAAAAGGAAAATTTCATTAAATTACAAATTTGTAACGGACACACGACTGCAAAAAAAAAACGCTTTGTTATAGAGATTCCCAAAAAGGTACATCGATTTCGCTATGTCAGAAATGCGTCCCACGGCAAAAACATCTACAGTTGCTACGAATTCCCCAACCAATAAGTCCACCTGAAGCGACAACCAGCTGCACACAGTGCCGACATAAATGCCATTATCCTTTTGATCCACACTCAAGCGCAAGCATTACCGGAATTGTTCGAGCGATGTAAGCCCCAGCAGCCATCACAGAAAAACACTAAACAGCTCATCCACCGGTATCATTGCCACATTGTTGAACCACAACGGATGGAATGCTCCGAGGAAAGTGACGAAAATTGATCCAGATTTTCGCTTTCATCCAAAATCAACAAACCCATCGTTTGGACGCCTAAGGTAAATCAACCAACAGCGTGCCAACCCTCTTTTCGTTTCAGTGATTTAATTAAAGTTAAATCTTTTATATTTTAGGTCAAACATTCTCTTAATTCAATGATCGCATAATCAATTGGAAGTTGTAATCAGTTGGTATTGTCAATACAAACTTGATTTTTCAGTTGCACAAAAGTTAATAAATGCTTGAAAGTTAATTTTCCAGACTACACTGATACTTTCCACGTAAGAAATGCAGTCAATATGTGCCACTTCGAAGGACTTCAATTCAAATTTTAAAAAAATGGATTTTACTTCAAATCAGCTCGTTATTATGCAACGATGAATATGTTGTTAAAAACTATGTGGTTCTCGCCACGCGGTAATAGATTCCACGTTTCCAGTTTTAGAAACAGGCTTAAGCTTATTTTTAATTACAGTACAGTACAGTACAGTAGTAGAAACATAATGAATATTATAGTTCTAGTGATCGTTAGATAGACAGATAAATATAAACCACCGGTCCCGTCTTGTGATGAAGGATTGAGATTATGTTTTCAATTTAATTTTGGATTTCATTGCCTAATACTAGTGACAAAAAATATCTTTAACAAGGTCCAGTATTACTAAGTTCACTGATATGGACAGCACAATCAGTCGGCTTTGCTCAAGCTACCGTGTGCCGGGCTGTGCATGATATTGTCCTCGTTTTCTCTTCCGCTTCGAGGGAGCCAGAGCCAAAGCTCCCGTGTGCCCCGAAGCATTGTACATAAAAACAAATCCAGGCATCCAAACACGGGTACCAGCGACTGAGCGGATCTCCTTCATTGCACTTCCTGTCGGCATAGTCATCGTCGTCGTCGTCATCCTCATTCATATGCCTCCAAGTGTGGGAGTTTCCTCCACCCCACTCAATAGCTATGCTGCACTCTACGAACAGGTACATATATCAGACAGTATACTATTCCCTCCAAGTTCGTAGTTCTCTCTTCTTAGTTTGTGTTCGTTGTATGTAGCCTCTCGGACGGGTTGTGTGCCACAAGTCGTTGTTCCCTGCGAGGACGATCACGATGCTTGGCTGAAAATCAATACGTAAGAGCCACTCACCGCAGCAAAGCTCGCAAACTTGAAGTTCGTGGTGAGTGCCACTCGTTTCTTATTTTTTTCTTTGCTGAACTGAATGGCTTTGATGGAATGCACCCCAAGACTGGCTGACTGAGAATTTTCCTCAGCTGGAGATTTCGGGATGCACGGCGGCACCGAAGTAGAATACTGGGTTTTTGGTTTGCGGTTAAATTGTGTTTGTTTGAATTAAATATCACCGCACTAGATATCAAAAGGAGGGCTTTCCATCGCTGTTGAAGAGATTGTTGTTCATCCTCGGGGGCATTGTCGTCGCCTTCGTTAGGGTACTATTTCGAGCGGTAGCATTGGTGCTGTGGTTGCATATGAGACGGCTCACTGCTGGATTGTTTTTTCGCTTTTTTATGTTGATGAAGTTGTAGGCAGCGAGGTCCCGTAACGCCGCAGGGGACAAAAGTGTTTTCTTTGAGTGAGATTAGAGCAAAAATAGATTGAATAAAGATGATGTTATGGATAAGTGAAAAAAATGTTGTTGGGAATATCAAGTAGTATGCTCCAAATCACTAGTATGCAGTACGGGTATCATACGTCTTCATATTTTATCTGTGACAATACGAACGATAAGCAGATGCCTTATATTTTGAAAAACAACTAGGTGGATGTTAGCCATCCGACAACAAAATGTTACCAAGGAAAACTTTATATTATACGATCTGAATATTATTGAATGGTACCAGCTGGTTAGAGATAAAACCAAGATTAAGGTAGCTGATGCCGGTTGAGCCTTCATTATCTTTATGGATGAAAATTATGACAAAATAATGAGTCCAATGCAAGTGAACATTCAAGAGATCCATTAAATTTATTCAGACTAAGGCCGGAATGGCCTTTGCTCCAGGCAACGTCTCAAATTAATCGCTTCGGATTTTTCAAAAAGTCACATTGCTTAATTTCACTGCTTGAATCAAACTGACTTTAATTAATTTGTCTATCAATACTTACACCTTATCCTCCGGAGACTGTCGCTGACTGGTGTGTTGCCGACTCCGCATCGTCCGATGCTGGCATGTCGTCGTGTCGTTCGTTGTGCCCTCGTAAACTCGAATGTCAGCTAATTCCTTAAAAAGATCCATTGTCTATAGATCTATTTCTTTATTTATTTAGCTCATATCTAAACAAATAACAGTAAATCAACGATGTTTGTCGTTGTGTACCTGATCAACCCCCTCATTCGTCGTGCTCCACGCCTGCCGGATCAGAAATAAACATCATCTTTGCAGGGTTGCTTTCTGGTATTCTTGCAACATGCCCTGCCCATCGTATCCTTCCGACTTCTGGATATTGGATTCGTCGTAAAGCTCAGCGAGCTCGTGGTTCATCTTTCGCCACCACACACCGCCTTCTTGCACACCGCCAAGGATGGTTCTAAGCACCCGTCTCTCGAATACTCCGAGTGCTTACAAGTCCTCCTCGAGCATTGTCCATGTTTCATGTCCGTAGAGGACAACCGGTCTTATTAGCGTCTTGTACATGACACATTTGGTGCGGATGTGAATCTTTTTATGACCGCAGTTCCTTCTGGAGCCCGTAGTAGGTTCGACTTCTACAGATGATGCGCCTTCATATTTCACGACAAACATTATTATCAGCCGTTAGCAGGGATCCAAATTAAACGAATTACTCGGCCACCTCGAAAGTATCCCATCTTTCTTAAGACTGCTTCCCAGACGGGTCCTGTCACGTTCGTTTCCTCCAGCTAGTTTGTACCTTGTCAGGCTGGTGTACAGTTCTGCCACTTTTGCAAATGATCGGTCGACAAACAGACAAATTCGAAAAACAAACAAATTGACTGGATCTGTTGAAAACCGTACCCCGGCTGTTACACTCGGCCATCCGCATGACACCTTCTAGCGCAATGTTGAACAACAGGAAAGGAAGTCCATCACCTTGTCTTAGTCCTCGGTGCGATTTGAACGAACTGGAGTGTTCGTCCGAAATATTCACACAGCTCTGCACACCATCCACCGTAGCTTTGATCCGTCTGGTGAGCTTCTCCGAAAAGCTGTTCTCGTTCAAAATTTTCCATAGCTCTACGCAGTCCATACTGCCATATGCCACCTTGAAATCAATGATCAGATTGTTCGTTGGGACCTGGTAATCACGGCATTTTTGAAGGATTTGCCGTACAGTAAAGATCTGGTATGTTGTCGAGCGGCCGTCAACGAAGCCGGCTTGATAACATCCCACGAACTCACTCACTAATGGTGACAGACGACGGAAGATCAGGGAAATCACTTTGTAGGCGGCATTAAGGATGGTGATTGCTCGAAAATTTTCACACTCCAGCTTGTCGCCTTTCTTGTAGATGGGGCATATGACCCCTTCCGTCCACTCCTCCGGTAGCTGTTCAGTTTCCCAGATTCTGACTACCAGTTTGTGCAGACAAGTGGCCAGCTTTTCTGGGCCAATCTTGATAAGCTCTGCTCCGATTCCATCCTTACCAGCTGCTTTATTGGTCTTTAGCTATTGGATGGCATCCTTAACTTCCCTCAAGGTGGAGGCTGGTTGGCTTCCATCGTCCGCTGAACTGACGTAGTCATCTCCTCCGCTGTCTTGATTTTCACTGCCTGTACTCTCAGCACCATTTAAATGTTCCCCGTAGTGCTGCTTCCACCTTTTGATCACCACACGTTCGTCCGTCAAGATGCTCCCATCCTTATCCCTGCACATTTCGGCACGAAGCCTTTGCGGGATGCGTTGAGCTTCTGATAGAACTTGCGTGTTTCTTGAGAACGGCACAGCTGTTCCATCTCCTTGCTCTCCGCTTCTTCCAGGCGGCGTTTCTTCTACTGAAAAAGGCGGGTCTGCTGTCTCCACTTCCGTCTATAACGTTCCACGATCTGCCGGGTACCTTGCTGCAGCACGACCGCCCGCGCTGCGTCCTTCTCCTCTAGGATCTGTCTGCACCAGGGTTGTTAACGTTAATCAACGATTAACGCCGTTAACGTTAACTTTTACATAAACTAACGTCAACGGCGTTGCGTGGATTTGCAAGGTTGTTATCGTCAGCGTCAACGATTTGCGTTGAATCAACGCTATCGAATCACGTTATGTTGGCGTTGATTTTAATTTACGTTGGTAAACAATACGTTTCTATGGATAATCCTTGTATCCATGGATAATGAAAAAACACTACCCATGAGTATAAATAGTCATAGAAGCAAAGAAAGCTTGTCAGTATTTTCACGGACATTTTGTAGCTAATCTATTTTCAAGATTTCAAATGGCCGTGAACGAAGCTACAAGAATGCCTTGGGATGGCTTCAATATGTACTTCGATTTTGTACAGCAGAAGAGCACGAAAAATTTTGAAGCTCGATGCAAATTGTGCGACCTATATTGTGTGATAAAGTGTGCGTTCACATCTTCTTCAAATTTGAAAAGCCATCTTAAGGTAAGTTTCATTGAGCTGTAAACTAGGTTCTATAATTTTTATACTCACTTCATCAGCGGAAGCACGAATTTGCGGATCAGCAGCTGAAAACGAGTTTGCAAGCGGAAGAAAAAAAAATCCGATGTTCGGAAAATGAACCAGAAGCGCCAGTCACTCAAGAAGATGTTGATGATGCCGTAGATCAGCGGTTCTCAACCTTTTTATTGAGAGGTACCCCTTCACACTTTTGCATTAATTGAGGTACCCCCTTTATTTTTTAGTGTAAATGAAAGGCTGCTGGAGCGATTCAAAGTAAATTTATACATAAAGTTTCCTACAAAACTTTTTTTGGTTATTGAAAGCTCCCGAACCTCTTGAAGGAAGGCTTCCAAACCAATTAAAGGGAGGCTTCCGAGCCACTTGAAGAGAGGCTTCCGAGTATTTTAACGGGAGACTTCAGAGCTTCTTGAAAGGCGGGTTTCAACCCACTTATAATGACGCTTCTTGACAGTACGCTTCAAAGCCTTTTTAAAGAAGAATTCCAAGCCTCTTCAAGAAAAGCTTCTGAACCTATTGAAAGGAGTTTTTCGAACCTCTTGAAGGAGGCTTCTAGGCCTCTTAAAAGGTGGCTTTTGAGATTTTAAAAGGGGGCTTCAGAGCATGTTGACATGATGTTTACGAACCTCTTGGAAGGAGTCTTAAGAGCCTCTTGAAAGGAGGCTTCCAAGCCTCTTAAAAGTAGGCTTCCGCGCCTTTTAGAAAGAGGCTTCCAAGCCTCTGTAAACTACGCTTTCAAGCCTCTTGAAAAAATAATTTCAAGCCTCTTGAATGCAGGCTTCCGAGCCGAGCCTCTCAAAAGTAGGCTATCACACCTTTCTCGAAAAGCCTTTTAGAATAAGGCTTCTGAGCATCTTGAAAGGACGCCTCTTAGCGTTTTGAAAGGCGCCTCAGGGGTCTCCAGATAACCTTGCGAGCAGAGGCGTAGGATTACCAATCCGAAGAAGGCGAGTTCGATTCTCGGTCCGGTCTAGGATGTTTTCAGGTTGTAAACTCTCTCGATACCCTGGGCATAGTGTATCCATTCTACTTACCACACAAGATACATACTCATGCAATGGCGGGCATAGCAAAGCTTTCAATTAATAACTAAGGAAATGTTAATAGAATACTAAGTTGAAAAGCATGCCAGGTTGTTGTTAGAATGTAGAAACTTCCTCAAGCGTCTTTTGAAAGAAATATCCTAGCCTCTGGAAAGGAGGCCTCTTGAAAGTACGATTTCAAGCCTCTCGGAAGAAGAAGCCTCTCGAATGGAGCCTTCCGAACGTCCTGAAAGTAGGCTTCCATGCTTTTTTAAAAGAGGCTTTCGAACCACTCGAAAATAAGCTTCCGAGCCACTTAAAAGAAGGCTTCTGAGCCTCTTGAAAGAAAGCTTACGAGCCTCTTAAAAGGAGACTTCCGAACCTATTGAAAGAAGGAAAGAGGATTCCGAGAAGCGTAGAAGGTTGCTTCCCATTCTCTTGCTACGAAGCAACAAAGCTTTTCGGAAAAAAAAGCATTCATGACTTTCAAATGGAGGCTTCCGCACCTCCAGACTCTAGATTTTAGTTCAGAAACATGTTGTTAACATATTTTTCAATGTTTTGTTTCAAATAGGTAGATTGCATTGAAGAATTTTAACACTAGAGCACGCGCGCTAATGTATTTTGTACAACACTATCGCTATCGGTAAAGTTTTTAATTTAAAAATTACACAATTATCAAAACTATATCAATAAGTTTTGATTGGAATTTCAATACATCCGCCATTACGCATTCTTATCCAAGGTACCCCCTGGAGCCAGCGAAGGTACCCCCAGGGGTACATGTACCCCAGGTTGAGAACCGCTGCCGTAGATGAATACATTATCAACGATGGACTTGCTTTTCGTACCGTAGAGTCACCTTTTTTCAGGGAACTAGTTCTGGGACTAAAGACCTAAAGAAATAACCGTTAGCTGCCACCAAACACTGATGCAGCGTTATATTATTTGATTAGTAAGATGTCAGTCTACCTTTTAAATATAGTTGGCCTTGCATATGAATGAATTAAAGAAATCAAATATTTTACAACTTTTTGAGGCAAAACATTTATAAGCCATTATATAATTCTATGATCATGATGCAAAATTTATTATTATTTTTTGTATGTGCTTGTTACAGATGAGATTGATTATGAGGACGACGAAACCGATTACTTGGAATCAGTAGATGTCGATGAGTTATTAACGAATCTGGAAGTATTCGGGAATGATGTGTTACTCCCACCTCACCAAAGGTGTGCCAGTCACATTCTGAATTTAGTGACGTCTCATGATGGGTTCAAGAACATAAGCGAGAAGAGCAGTCCATTGTCAAAAATGGAAGCAGCTGTTCAAAATAAATTGAAAACTTGGTGGCGTCTACAGAATAAATCGTCTGCAATAGCGGAGATAATAAAGGCCGAAATAGGCGTAAAACGCCTTGTAAAACAAGGTGGAATTCGTAATATAAAGCAAGACAACAGGTTAGAATATCATTATTGATTTATTGGCATTTATCGGTGAGTACAACATCTAAAGCTCAAAGTAAGAGGGAGCGCAACAATGAAGAACAGTATGGATAGGTGTCACAAGCGAGCGACGAGTATGAAGCGAACAGAAATTGAAATTTTAGTAGAGGGCCAGTTGTGAGAACATCATTGTTGAAATCGCTGTTATTCTGCCTAACGTCCACCCAGGAACGGCTTGGGTAGTAGCATGGTGACTACTCTTACCAAGACAGGCAAAATAACAGCGATTTCAACCTACTATTATGCTGTTCGGCGCATGAGAACAGTTCTAGCGATCGGTGGCTTGTTCGGATATTCATACGAAAGTCGCGCTACTTTTGCTTCACGCCTCATCCCGCAGATCTTACTTTGCCCAAGATGATCTTATTCGAACCGCATTTCAATTTTGCCATTCCTTTTTGCCAATTCGTATTCTAATTGGGAAAGTTTTTTGATCACCGTACATGACTCAATCATTATTGATTTATTGGCATTTATCGGTGAGTACAACATCTAAAGCTCAAAGTAAGAGGGAGCGCAACAATGAAGAACAGCCTGTCTTGGTAAGAGTAGTCACCATGCTACTACCCAAGCCGTTCCTGGGTGGACGTTAGGCAGAATAACAGCGATTTCAACAATGCTGTTCTCACAACTGGCCCTCTACTAAAATTTCAATTTCTGTTCGCTTCATACTCGTCGCTCGCTTGTGACACCTATCCATACTGTTCTTCATTGTTGCGCTCCCTCTTACTTTGAGCTTTAGATGTTGTACTCACCGATAAATGCCAATAAATCAATAATGATTGAGTTATGTACGGTGATCCAAAAACTTTCCGAGTCGAGTTGCCTTTATTGATTTTTTTTCTCCAGATCTGTGAGCTGTGTGACTTCCAAAGCTTCTTCCATCCGAGTTAACATATCTCCGGGAATATGTATGGGTAACACACCCAGTTGCATATGCCTTAGATTTGCTCAAAAAAGAAAAGAACATGTTTTTGGGGTATCTTTTAACCACTGTGCATAGTCTTCTCTGCCAGCTAGAAGCTCGTCGGAAAATGAAAGGAAAGCCATTAAAGTACTGCGTTCCCTTATTGAATGAAATGATTCTATCAATAAATTCAGAGCGAAGATTTGGATGTATGATGACTGAAGAAGATCTTTTTGTAGCCACATCTTTGATTCTTTGTTTTAAAATTGATTGGGATGGCTTAAATGTTCATTCATCTAAGGATATCATACAGAACCTGCTTTTGAAGCAGATGAAAGCAGTTGATGATGGCACTCATCCGTGTGTTCGTCATGCCACTGAGAACGTGAATTGCAATAACTCCTTTCAAACATTTGAAGCTGAACGGTCAGGCGGATTTGAAGAACCAGATGAAGATTCGTTGTTCTTCGGGTTGAACCATTCCACGCTTTCAAGACATTCTGCAATTCCCGATGAAGAATCAGTAGGAGAGGAGCTTGCACGATTTCTCTCTTCAAGTAGTCAGACGAGTATTGAAGACTGTTTCGGAGAGAAGAGCAAGAAACCATTCAAAATATTAGGAAAATTTTTCTTGTATTAAAACACAGCTCTTCCTTCAAGCGCTAGTGTTGAAAGATTATTTTCTTTAGTTGGAAGCATTTTTAAAGCCGATAGAGCAAACTTGTCAGATGCCAATTTTGAGATACAAGCACTTATGTGCTAACAACAATATTGTAAAATAATGTTTTTCCAGTTACGTTTCATAGAATATTTCAACATATGTACATAATTATTAATTTTGCTATTAATTCGATAATTCGTCTGAAATATATAACATTTACTAGTATAGTATACATTCATAGTTTTTTTTCCCTTAAGAAACGTATATTTACTTAGACAGTAATGAAATTTTTTCCCCAACTTGTATGATTCAATTTTCGGTACATAACTAAAATATACAGAAAAAATCTTGTATTAAAAATTATGCATGGGAATATAAAGAAAAATTTTGCTTGGGCAGCAATATCATCACGAATAATGTCGATAAATCATGCTAAGGTACACAATAGACAAACAAAATTTAGAATTTCGAAATTTGAATTCAACTGCAATCATTAACGTGAAAATAACTCAGCCGTTGACTTTAAATTAACGCATTGCGTTATCGTTGTCGTTAATAAACGTTTTGAAAAAATCAACGGAATATTCGTTAAAAGTTAGAATCAACGTCAACGGATTATCGAAATGGCGGCGGTTAATTAACGTTAACAACCCTGGTCTGCACTCTTCTTCGAACCAATCGTTCCGTCGACTTCGTCCCATATACCCGACGTTCGAAAATTTACTTACCTATTATTAAAACACTTATAGTGGACAGGAAATCCTATTTCAGCGTTTCCTATTAGAAATGGGCTAAATTGGACTTTGCGCTCAGAAGTTATGGCCAAAATACAATGTTTATATTTGATTGGTTTAATCACCGTTACTCAGTATGGGGTTGATTTATTGATATACGGTGAACAATAACTATACGCCATTTGTTTTCCTGCTTGACGTTTAGGTCTACTACTTTGTCTCGACCATCTTCAGACGCATTTCGATCACCGCAGCAATTTCCACCTCATTGTCTGCTGGGCGATCACGTACCACACAATTTTTATATGCAAAATGCGTTTCAAAAATTTACGCATTTAACGGGCATTTATCGTTAACCGATTTATTGCAACACTAGCATTTGTCGATGCTGTTCCATTTTTTGCCTTTCTCGTATTTTGAATTGAAAATGATCTGAAGCTATAGCCAAAATATTAAGTCTTATTCATTTTTAGAGCTATTCCTTTTGGGGGAAACAGGGACTATGTCCAAGGGCTTGACGATCCCTCCCCAGGCCATCTGTGAGCTGTGGCGCTTGCCTAGGATGTGGTGGGGTTTGACAGTGGGCCCTGTTAAACCTCTATAAAAAGCTGCATGTATCCGCAAGTAGGCTCCGCCAAAGCGACCGTGTGCCGCTCAAAGCGCACAAGCCCAAGTCCTGGTGTTAGGTGGGACGTTAAACAGCCCTGACACGACGGCCCTCCGACGAGACAGGAGGTTTGCGCAGGCCCAATAAGCCGCCTTTAAAAACAACCAGTACTAGAATAAGTTATGATCGTCATAGGACAGAGAGAAAAACGCCTTTTTCTATTTCAGGCGACCAAATGAAAGAATCGTGGGTTCTTTGATCAATTTCGCATGAAAGGCAGTCATGAAAGGATGTTGTGCTTTATTTTAAAATTAAAATTCCTAAATTATTCTAATAGATATATGCAAAGAATAGTGACTAGTCGATAAATTAATCATATTCCTTTAATTCACCAAGTTGAAAGTGATAATAAACACAAAAATAAAGCAGATATTGCACACTTTCATGCCCTGTCACGGAACAAATATTTTTTGAGATTTTTGTAGCATGCCATTCATCTTTTGCGTTTCTATAGATATTGATAGGGGCAGATATGTAAACATCGCGTGACATCTCTCATTGAAAATGAGAAATTCCAGTACTGAAAACAACCATTACGAACGACATAGAAGATAATACGACACGATACAATCGGAAACGTTCTAGGCAACGAATAAAGGATCACGATTGGAAGCTTGGAACATGGAACTGCAAGTCGCTAGGTTTCGCAGGTTGCGACAGGATGATCTACGATGAATTACATCCCCGCAACTTCGACGTCGTGGCACTGCAGGAGTTTTGCTGAACAGGACAGAAAGTGTGGAAAAGCGGACATCGAGCGGCTACCTTCTACCAAAGCTGCGGCCCCACCAACGAGCTGGGAACTGGCTTCATAGTGCTGGGTAAGATGCGCCATCGTGTGATTGGGTTGGCAGCCAATCAACGCAAGGATGTGCAAGCTGAGGATTAAAGGCCGTTTCTTCAATCATAGCATCATCAACGTGCACTGCACTAAGGGAGACCCGACGACGAGAAAGAAGCGTTCTACGCACATCGTCATTGGTGACATGAACGCTCAGGTAGGAAGCGAGGAAATATATAGACTGGTCATTGACCGCATAGTCTGCATACCGTATCGAATGACAACGGCCAACGATGCATAAACTTTGCAGCCTCCCGCGGCATGGTAGTCCGAAGCACTTTCTTCCCCCGCAAGAATATCCACAAAGCCACATGGAAATCACCTAATCAAGTAACGGAAAACCAAATCGACCACGTTTTAATCGACGGTAAATTCTTCTCCGACATCACGAACGTACGCACTTACCGCAGTGCAAATATTGAATCCGACCACTACCTCGTCGCAGTATGTCTGCGCTCAAAACTCTCGACGGTGATCAACACGCGTCGGAGTCGTCCGCCGCGGTTAAACATTGGGCGGCTACAAGACGGTAGACTAGCCCAAGACTACGCGCAGCAGCTGGAAGTGGCACTCCTAACGGAAAAGCAGTTAGGCGCAGCATCTCTTGAAGATGGCTGGAGAGATGTTCGATCCGCCATTGGAAGCACCGCAACCGCTGCACTAGGCACGGTGGCTCCGGATCAGAGAAACGACTGGTATGACGGCGAATGGGAGCAGTTAGTAGAAGAGAAGATTGCAGCATGGGCGAGATTGCTGCAACACCGCACGAGGGCGAACGAGGCACGATATAAACAGGCGCGGAACAGACAAAAATCATTTTTCCGGAGGAAAAAGCGTCAGCAGGAAGATCGAGACCGTGAAGAGAAGGAGCAACTGTACCGCGCTAACACCGCGCTAACACACGAAAGTTCTATGAGAAGTTGAACCGTTCACGTAAGGGCCACGTGCCACAGCCTGATATGTGTAAGGACATGAACGGGAACCTTCTTACGAACGAGCGTGAGGTGATCCAGGACTACGAAGAGTACCAAGAGCGATGTGGCAGACGAAGATGGCGGTATGGTGATGGACCTGGGAGAACGCGCGCAGGACATAATTCTAGCGGCTCCGGATCTCCAGGAAAATCCAGGAGGAGATTGGCCGGCTGAAGAACAACAAAGCCCCTGGGGTTGACCAACTACCAGGAGAGCTATTTAAACACGGTGGTGAGGCACTGGCTAGAGCGCTGCACTGGGTCATTACCAAGATTTGGGAGGAGGAAGTTTTGCCACAGGAGTGGATGGAAGGAGTCGTGTGTCCCATCTATAAAAAGGGCGATAAACTGGATTGTAGCAACTACCGTGCAATCACATTGCTGAACACCGCCTACAAGGTACTCTCCCAAATTTTATGCCGTCGACTAGCACCAATTGCAAGGTAGTTTGTGGGCAGTACCAGGCGGGTTTTATGGGTGAACGCTTCACCACAGACCAAGTGTTCGCCATTCGCCAGGTACTGCAGAAATGCCGCGAATACAACGTGCCCAAACATCATCTATTTATCGACTTCAAAGCCGCATATGATACAATCGATCGGGACCAGCTATGGCAGCTAATGCACGAAAACAGATTTCCGGATAAACTGACACGGTTGATCAAAGCGACGATGGATCGGGTGATGTGCGTAGTTCGAGTTTCAGGGGCATTCTCGAGTCCCTTCGAAACCCGCAGAGGGTTACGGCAAGGTGATGGTCTTTCGTGTCTGCTTTTCAATATTTTCACGAAGTCCGTCCAGATATTTTGTTTCGCCGACGACATTGATATCATGGCACGTAACTTTGAGAGGATGGAGGAAGCCTACATCAGACTGAAAAGCGAGGCTAAACGAATTGGACTAGTCATCAACACGTCGAAGACGAAGTACATGATGGGAGGAGGCTCAAGAGAGGTCAATGTAAGCCACCCACCACGAGTTTTTATCGGTGGTGACGAAATCTAGGTGGTTGAAGAAATCGTGTACTTGGGCTCACTGGTGACCGCTGATAACGATACCAGCAGAGAAATTCGGAGACGCATCATGGCAGGAAATCGTACTTACTTTGGACTCCGCAAAACGCTTCGATCGATTAGAGTTCGCCGTCGTACAAAACTAACTATCTACAAAACGCTTATTAGACCGGTAGTTCTCTACGGGCGCGAGACCTGGACGATGCTCGTGGAGCACCAACGCGCACTGTGAGTTTTTGAAAGGAAAGTGCTGAGTACCATCTATGGTGGGGTGCAGATGGCGGACGGTACGTGGAGGAGGTGAATGAACCACGAGTTGCATCAGCTGTTGGGAGAACCATCCATCGTTCACCCCCTGAAAATCGGAAGACTGCACGGGCACGTAGCCAGGATATCGGACAGTAATCCGGTGAAAATGGTTCTTGACAACGATCCGACGGGAACAAGAAGGCGAGGTGCACAGCGGGCATGGTGGATCGATCAGGTGGAGGACGATTTGCGGACCTTCCGCAGACTGCGTGGTTGGCGAAGTGCAGCCATGGACCGAGTCGAATGGAGAAGACTTTTATGGATTGCACAGGCCACTCCGGCCTTAGTCTGGTAATAAATTAATAAGTCTAGCAACGAATAAAATCGCTCGATGAGAATTCAAGTCCCGGTGACGGTTCACATCTTTTTCAATGCAGACACAGTCGGCAAAAAGAATTTTACTATTTTGGTCGGTAAAACATTGATAGCTGATAGCTTACTTAATCAGAAACTGCATATATCCATTTTACACAATTACAAGAAAACAAAAAAATACAATGTTATGGAAATGCTATAACCATCTACCAAACGAAAGTATGGATTTGATATTTCCGTTAGGATACAGCAGGCATGAAGATGATGATGATGATGATTTGTTTTTGAGGGATATTAACTCAGGCGAGGCATGAAGATGTTTTATAGATGTGGATTTGAAAGCTAGCGGAGGGCAATATTTGTGATGGTGTAAATCTCACGACTTTCCTATTACCAAAATCCCATATGAAGAGGGAGGGGGAGTATCAGTGTGGAAGCTGATATCTCTCCACTGGCTGTTTTGTACAAATTGGCACCGAATCTTTCGATTTCTTCGATACAGATCAATAGTTTTAGACAAAACTCAACACCATGGGACCCTTTCAGTTCGAAAACTTCAAGCAGTATAAAGTAGGGGAAGGAGGGGCAATATGCCCTAGCTAAGCATAGGCCGCTGTAATGCCTTAGCTATAACGATTTTCATGGGTGTTTTTACATTATGCAACAGTTAAACAAGATAGCTAGTTGATGCCATTCAAAAATTGAAGAAAATTTCAATCATATTGATAATATTAACATTTCAAAAAAGTGGTGATATTTTGTTGCCGGAAAACTCATGAGGCAAAACGCCTTTGAGCTGGCAGCTCCTAGGGAACAAAGCACCACGCGTCGGCGAATCAGCATTCTGGTATGGATAGTGCGTGGAGATGCAAGTACATTGTAGGTGAGAGCCACTAAGAAATTTTGCCTCGTTTCTTCAAAATGGGGAAATTTTCGGTTTTTCCGACCTTCCAATACACTATTTTGAAGCTTTTTTCGCCTAACCTACATTATTTTAGATCTAGTTTTGTTACGGCCATCTCAATGACGGTAAATATGAGGGAAACCACAAAAGGCGTGTTGCCTCGGGGGGGCGTTTTGGGGCCTCTTCCCCTACGTGTACATATGCAGTTTCTCAAATAAACAAACAAATACATTTCTGCACTTTTTTTCGTATAGACGAATTAGAATATATAAAAAATCTCATTTTTGCCAAAAGTGTCACAAATCCAGTTTCTAGCAATCGCTGTTTACTGTTTCCATTGCTATTCTATATTGTCCAATTGTGACTGTTCTAGCTCGTTTCCTACATCCAATTAGAAATTCCATCAGCTGCTTTCTCCTATCTATCACATTGGCAGCTCGTCAACCAAGACGAACCTCTGCCCTGCAAAACTTGATCGAAAAATTCCAATAAATTCCGCATGAACTCGTGGCAAGTGCAAAGGTATATTCGGCTTGCATTGGGCGAGTGATTGCATCACCATTTCCTCCCCCTTCCCTACATTGCCTTGCATGCTGATGTGGCAGGCATCAGTACTAGTATGTACATTGAAGATGAGTGCCAGTCCCAAGCAAACATCTGTTGGTACTCTGTGCAGCTGATCTGATCATAATGGAATAGCAACTACGGACAGTCAATCAAGCTCAAGCTCAAGCTCAAAAACTATTCAAATGATAATTATATTTGTTATGTGCGTCAATGTATATCAAAAAGTGTAAGTAACTTGGACTCAGTAGAAATTTAATAAGTTAGAAACAAAATTCTGTCAATATTTTTGTTATTTTGTCTATCAGTTCAAGCAAAATGATAATAATGTCAGTTATCAACATGTTTGATAACCGGATAATAGAAATTTTTATTATTACATTATTCTACTATGCTCGGGAAACCAATTATTTTTCATGTACATGTAATGTTTGTTGTTGATGTTGTCTGTAACCTGTCTTGGAGTGGAGTAAAGCGAACTTTAGAATTATTTTCTATGTGAGGAGTTCCTGACACTCTTCACTTAGGGAGATTTTGCAAATGCTAATTACAGGAAAAAAAATGTTCTGTTGGAAATTTGTTTAGTATGTATATACAGTTATAGTATGATTGAATTCTTCAAACTTATGACACTCAATTAAAATACGCGTATCTTTCAAAATGCAGGCAAAAATAAACAAAAGACTGGGACTTATTATCATTATTTTCATTGTAAATTGTAACCTTTTCCCTTCCTGGAACAACAATGTTGCATTATAAGACGCTATTTTTATTCCGGAAATAAACATCCTAGAAATATCCACTCTGACCCAAAGGGAAAAGCGATAACACCCACTTTACCCACTGATGGAGCGGATGCCGACTGTTTGTTTGGATCGTGATTGCTTCTTCAGCCTCCAGACTGACTGAACTACACTAAACGGGAACTAAGAACCAATCACAACATCATTATAGCCAACTTATTATTAGCGCACATAATAAGGATGCACTGCTACATTTATTTAAAACTATGGAAAAACATGATAAGATCTGCCATAAGACGAGCTTAGTACTATTCCATTTAATTCTGATGATACGTATCTGTAAAGAATACAACGCTGGTGGAATTAAATGGAATAGTAATAAATTCGTCTTATGACAGTTGGAGACATTCAACTAAAAGAGCCTCATATGTTCGCTAGATAAAATCTTCAAAAAAACAAATGGCAATGCATCGGCGATACCAAGTAATTGTGAAAACCGAGACATACATTGTCAGATCAACAGTATCGTCGCCAAACACGGTAAACCAACAATGGATTCTTTCTTCTACATGCCATACGGATATAGCGCGTATGACGTCCATTAACCATCTTTGAGCGAGCGGCAGTTCGATACTCTACGTGATCGGCATCAGTCAGCCAATAACCAATCTCGCGTAAATCGCTTCAATTTACACGTTTGCAATTCAAAGCGATGATTCAACTTGGCACCGGTTTTGCACAGCATGGACCAAATATGAACACCCGTCCATCATCGAGTTCTGTTTTACTCCGTAATACGCGCTCTCTAGATGTACCGATACCGCAACTGATGTTATAAAACGTTCAAAATGGATGGATAATGAGCTCATAAGATCTATTTTAAGTGCGAAATCTGTGCAATTTTCGTTCTAAGGAGTACACAAATATCATCGAGTTACTAAAATTTAACGCTCCATTGGAACGAATACTGTAGTGTACGGACGTTCGATTTATCGCCGCATACGCTAGATTCAGTTCCAATCCAGTAAATTTATGATTCTATCACTATCCCACCCCGAGCATCACCATCCCTCCCAAACCACAAAAGTCACATCATTTATGGCTACATTTCTATCTCCCTCTCTGGTTTGTATCATTTCAGGGAGCTCCTTCATCCGGCGGTAGATGAAAACCTGACCACCTGTTCTGATATTGCTGGACCACCATGCGTCCCCATGACCACCTATTGGACCATCAACCAACCACCCATCGTCTTTTCGTCGCATCGTTGCACATAGGAGTGATGGGCTGAATTTCATGGTCAAAATTGTTTGATTGATGTCAAATGAAATCTACCTAAGAGTGCGAAAAAAAATGATTTTAATAAGTTTTTGAATCATTCACCTCTAACCTCAATTACATTTTTTGCTTCAAAAATTCTTGACAAAACACATGTATGAAAATTAAATGAGTTTGTTTAAATTTTAACCAAACGCCTTGCAAAGTTTTGGGTGCAGTCACTCCTATGTGCGCCGGTTGCCGCCGTCATCACATGGTCTGCAGCCGGTGTTGATGGTTTTTTGGCTGAAAAGCATCCGCATCATAACTCAGCACCCTGGATCGTGTGCGTGTGGGTGGAAGCTATCGATGCGAACAGGGGGGTCGTCGGTCACTCACAGACTTGTCCCGGTGGAGCACCAGCATTCATCCCGAGCGAACGGAAACAGCGGATGATGAACATGCGCGTACCGTTTGGAGCGTGAGTGTGTCGTCGCGCCGCCGCTCCATTCGTTCGGGGGAGGACCAGGACTAGTATCGGGGCCAGTTGGTTAGTGTTGAATGAACAACCGTCGCGATCGAAAGCAGGTGCAGCCAACGAACGTCGCGTCGTGTGCTCCGGGTGAGCGTGCTGCACTTTTCCATTGCCTAAGGTCAGTCAATCGAAATTGTGGGACCTGACTATTGAATGGTGTGTTTTGGGTCCAGTTTCACGGATGGGTGGAAAGGACATGTTGCAGACGTCACTGGCGTGAGCGAAGGAAAACAGGGCGCCTTCGGGCAATCGTACTTCGGGGTGACAGTTACAACAGAGCAAAGGGGAAGAAAGAGGAATCGGAAGAGAAATTAAGTTCGGAAAAATCAATTTCGACGGTACGATGCATTTGATATAATATATTGATGAGAAGAAAAGTGTTTCTCGTGAAAAGAAGCGTTGTTTATCTCACGTACAAGTTGTTGAGTTTTTTTTCGTGCCACAGCAATTTTCTTCTAGTGAAACGACAAGGATACAAATGTGAAGAAGGGTTCCCTGGAGCCATATTTGCTGTGTGTTGCGAAACCAAAAGTGAGTGAAAGTGAATAAAATGTGGGAGGAATCATAATATGTAATACCTAGTGTTATTCTGATGAGAATTGTCGTAGTTGCGCTAAAAAGGCATCATACTCTCAAGTGATGGGTTCGGTTGAGTTGGATCGGTGGGTAAATCACGGAGAATACTGCCACAAGGATATCTCCGCAAATCTGGTCTTATCGAAAACACATAGAGTTTGCGGTTCATTTGGTTGCTTCCGACTGGGTCTCATCTGGCAGTTTTGCTCGCACTGAAGCGGCTATGGTCCCGCGGGATTTGTACGTGTTGTGCACACATGCGAGGCCGTAGCCAACGGTGAGTTAGATAAGACCCGAACTCTCAACGGTAGTTCATCTTCCTACCGCTGGCCAAATGCCAGACGTCTGTTGCACGGTGAGGCAAAACCGTTGAAAGCTTGGAAGTAATTAATTAAATAGAAAGATAGATGGGCTTAGTTACATTCGAAATTGAATCAACATTCTGAGAATCATCTTAAAGCTGATATCGTTATACGTATATCAATGACACATCTTGCATAAGAGATATCCCGAGACTGCTGCCAAAATGCTATTTTTTGGGTTTTATGGCGTTATATCGGTCCACGGGTTACTAATAAAACAACCGTTTCAGTCAAAGCCGACGTTTCGAATGTTTATTCATTCATCCTCAGGGCAAACTACAAAATTCCACATATTTAGTCACTAACTAAGTTGAACAGTACAAACATTTTTACTTACACTGAACAGTTATTTTTAGGTCAAGTAGGGTTGAAACATTAATTGGACGGCTAACAACATTACACTGTAATTACATTAGAATTCGGATTATAGTGACTTAATTCGTTTTACATTTAATTGGTACAACTTAAAAACGGAGCACAAACTTACACAGCTTTCACCTGCGCACATAGATAACAGTTTGAAGATGGAGGTACGAAACAGAAAAAGAGATGCCAAAAACATTAGAATGGGACAGATGAGAAAAGAGCAGCGAAATGATGCATCGAGCGAGACGATGCTTTGCTGTCTTTATCCGACGCCGATTGAGTGCAGAAAACCTGTATACACTGCATTTAAATTACTTGTATCGGTCCTGAAATTAACCGTTGTGTTGTCACTGAAAATGTGACACATTTCGAGTATTTGAAGTGCAGGTAGTCGATTGTCTTGTTCTAGAATTCTGGTTTTAGACAAATCGAATTGGTGATCATTCTCAATGGCATGTACCATCAATGCCGTCTTTTTTAATTCATCTTCTCTCTCAATCGCTCCGTCTGGGTTAGAAGATTTCAACTGAGCTAAGCGATTGATGAGAGAGCGATGACCAGAGAGACGATTTTTAAGTTGTTGTGTAGTTAAGCCAATGTACGAACAGTCACAGTCAGCGCACGTTTTTAAGTTGTACCAATTAAATGTAAAACGAATTAAGTCACTATAATCCGAATTCTAATGTAATTACAGTGTAATGTTGTTAGTTTAGCCGTCCAATTGATGTTTCAACCCTACTTGACCTAAAAATAACTGTTCAGTGTAAGTAAAAATGTTTGTACTGTTCAACTTAGTTAGTGACTAAATATGTGGAGTTTTGTAATTTGCCCTGAGGATGAATGTTAAAACGGTTGTTTTATTAGTAACCCGTGGACCGATATAACGCCATAAAACCCAAAAAATCACAAACAACGGTCGTAAATTCATCAATACAAAATGCTATTGTTAACTCTTATCTCTTTTCATATAATTACTTAATTGCGCATATGCACAGTGGGTATCATTGAATAGACAAAAAGGTACTAACTTGAACACGAGCATAATTGACCTGTGCGGTCGGTTGCTACTTCATTAATGCTAGATCAGCTGTAATTAATTAAAGAACTAACAGATACTACTCGGATGCAGTAAACCTTCTCAGTGTGAAGTTAATGCTAATCTAATTCTTTGTTAATAAATTCTTTGTTTACCTCTTCAGTCGGAATGGTAATATTTTTTCGAAAAAGAATCTATTTCATCTGAGCTCGAATAGAAAAGAAGATCACTACACGATCTTTTATGGTTCTGAAAATCCCAAAAGTAATCTGGCGAACAGACGAATACGCCCCAAAGTTCCAAACACGAATTATCAAAAAAAAAATCTTTAAATAGCTTGATCAAAACAACCAATTGACATTTAAATTAATAACATAGCGTATACCGTATTTATTTATTTAATCAGTCTAAGGCCGGAGGGGCCTGTGCAGTACATAGCAGTCGTCTCCATTCAGCTTAGTCCGTGGCTGCACGTCGCGAACCACGCAGTCTGCGGAGGTCCCAAATCGTCTTCCACCTGATCGATCCACCTCGCCTTC
Source organism: Armigeres subalbatus (assembly GCF_024139115.2). Taxonomy (NCBI): domain Eukaryota; kingdom Metazoa; phylum Arthropoda; class Insecta; order Diptera; family Culicidae; genus Armigeres; species Armigeres subalbatus. The sequence goes on from NC_085141.1 coordinate 425,021,372, forward strand.
TTGTGCCCGTCTGATCACTATCGAGAATCTTTTTCAACTCCAGATTATTGCCCAACATTCTGGATACGTACCCGCAGTCTTCCAATTTTCGCGGTGTGAACGATGGATGGTTCTCCCAACAGCTGTTACAACTCGTGGCAAGGATGTTATCGATCATTTAGTAATCTTGCTTTGATCCTTTAGTAGTTTGTCAATAACTTATTTTTTTTTATTCTTTTCTTTATTTGGTAGGCACTCTGTGTTTCTTAACCGTTACTGTGCCGTGATCTACTGTGGTACTCTGCTGAACAGAATAAACACAGAATTTATTTTTAAACATTCGTTGTTGTTATCATTTGCCGGGTCCATCTCATCGTGAGTCCATTGTCTCCTATTGTCCGTATTATGTGTCTAATTTCTCGTTGCATTGTTCGGTGGCCATTTATCCGGGTACATTGGAGGATTGCCTCCGAGAAGAACAATTTGTCAATCGTCATCGGGCAGCCGTGTTGGTAAGACGCGCACCTCAAAACGCCACCGTTTGGGCTGCACCTCAAGCGACTGGCAAGGGCTTGTGGAGGGGCTGGGAATCGAAGTCAATAACTTACTCTAGAAGCTTAATTTCCAAATCTGTTGTATAGAGGACATCTAGTGATGGAATTCAAACAAAGAACCATTAGACAGAGTTGTAGAAAAACATTCACACTAGAAGTCCTTGACATTCGGAATCCAGCTTCTGGGATGAGTCATTGACAAACTACTAAATGATCGAAGCCAGATTACTAAATGATCGATAACACCCTTGACTCGTGGTTCATTCCTTCCTGGATGAACTTCCGGAGGAATTCCTGGAGAAACTTCCTGAAGAATTCCTGGAGGAGCTTCCGGAGGAATTCTTGGAGGAGCTTCCGGAGGAATTCCTGGAGGAACTTCCGGAGGAATTCCTGGAGGAACTTCCGGAGGAATTCCTGGAGGAACTTTCGGAGGAATTCCTGGAGGAACTTTCGGAGGAATTCCTGGAGGAACTTCCGGAGGAATTCCTAGAGGAACTTCCGAAGGAATTCCTGGAGAAACCTCAGAAGGAATTCCTGGAGAAGCTTCCGAAGGAATTCCTGGAGGAACTTTTGGAGGAATTCCTGGAGGAACTTCCGGAGGAATTCCTGCAACTGTCGGAGCAGTTTTCCTTCGAAGAACTGTCGGAGGATTCCTTTGAATAACTTCCGGGGGAATACTTTTCAGGAACTTCCGGAGGAATTCCTTTTAGGAACTTATGGAGGCATTCATTTGAGGAACTTCTAAAGGAATTTCTGCGAGCTCCCGGAGGAATTTCTGGAGGAACTCCCGGAGGAATTCTCGGAATGGTTTCCAACCTATGGTATTGAAAGGATTTCCGGTCGTTTTATCAAACCGGAAATCGACCATCTTGAATCTCAAAATGGCGCCAAACATCGATTCCCGGCTACTACTCATAATGAGTTTCCGGTCGTTTTATAAAACCTCTATGGGATTTTTTCGTAGTTTCTTACGCCGCACAATAGGAAAAAAGGAGGTATTTTTGGCCAAAATTATGAATCCTGCAATAAACAGTGGTATTCTTCATAAAAACATAGATAGAAAAGAAAAATATTTTTTCTGAGCCTTCAATGGGGTTTTTTTTTTTTTTATCTTTCGTTTATTTGGAAGGCTCATTTGCCGTGAAGCGTTACGGAGCCGAAATCAAGTTTAACAATACATTTCTTGATTCTTATACATAGTGTTAGTTTTGGGGAACCGAAAGACTCGCGGTTTAGTCGAGGTTAGGGAATACAATAATACAGTAGGAAAGGAAAGGATTTTAGGGTGCTTAAGTAATTACGATGCTGATGTTCACAAAGTTGACATTCCTCGCATTTTTACATCTGTAACAGGACAAACAAACTTTTTTTGGGAGACAACGACGAGAGGAAGACATACGGAAGGGATTAACGACAGACATGGAATTGACCAACAAGAGGACGACATTCCATAGGGAGTACGACAGACAAGGGAATGGGCAGTCAATGATTACAGTGTCACCTCAGCAACTAGCAATTACTGCTGGACCAGGGACCTGTACTCGGGATCAAGGCCCGACAACACTTCCCTAATAGGCTATTGTTGTTTTCCTCGGACCCGGAGATGTTCAGTTAGCGCAGACCTGGGGCCACAATGCTCCTCGCACGCCCACACGACATGATCGATGTCCTGATAATCCTCGCCGCAAACACAGAGATTTCCTTCCGAGAGCATGATGTGCATTTAAAGAAAAGATGTGCATTTAAAGTGTAGTGATTGGACATTAGACGACATATGGTTCGAATGAAATCTCGTCCCATATTCAATTTTTTGAACCATGGACGCTTCGACACCTACGGGCGAATTGAATACAGCCATCTACCCAACTCCCCATTTGTCCATTTCTGTTGCCAGCTGATCAAGGTTTCCTGACGAACTAATGTGAAAAATTCATCGAAGGTGATTTGCCGATCGTAAATATCCCTTTCCATAGCGCCCACCTTAGCCAAAGAGTCCGCTTTCTCATTTCCCGGGATCGAGCAATGAGAAGGGACCCAATCCATTGTGATTGTGTAAGACCGTTGCGATAAGGCACTCAAAGCTTTCCGTATCCCATTCAGAAGATACGCTGAGTGCTTAACCGGTTTCATTGACCGAACAGCCTCCAAGGAACTTAGACTGTCGGTGAAGATGAAAAAGTGGTCAGGAGGTAGGGATGCGATTTGCTCGAGTGAATAGTGTATAGCTGCTAGCTCAGCAGTATACACGGAACAAGGCTCTTTGAGCTTAAAGTAGGCACTATGAAAACGTTGAAAACACCGAAACCAGTGGAGTCATCAATTTTGACCCGTCTGTAAAAAAGCTTCTCTCCTCACTGGCGTGCCCGTATTTGCAAATAATGGAGGTATGACCTCCGCACACAGAAAGTCTGGTATTCCATGAACCTCCTGCTTCATGGACAGATCAAAAGTAACAGAGGAACTGTAAGAGTCTAAGAAGTTAGCACGATTGGTGTCAACCAAAGATGGGCTTACCTCCAGCGTTATGTACCAGTGGTAAATACTCATGAATCGAGATTGAGGGTTTTGTTCGAGCAGCTTCTCGAAGTTGTCAATGACCAATGGATTGAGAACCTCACAGCGGATGAGGAACCGGAGCGATAATTCCGCGAAACGATCTGTTAGTGGCAGTACTCCCGCAAGTACTTCCAAGCTCATTGTATGTGTCGAATTCATACATCCTAACGCGATACGGAGACAGCGGTACTGAATCCTTTGAAGCTTCAGCATGTGTGTTTTAGCCGCGGACTGGAAGCAGAAACTACCGTATTCGAGGACCGACAAAATGGTTGTTCTATACAACGTCATAAGATCTTCGGGATGCGCTCCCCACCATGTTCCGGTTATTGATCGCATGAAGTTGATCCGTTTCTGGCATTTTTGTGTCAGATACACAATGTGCTTCCCGAAGGTACATTTCGAGTCGAACCAGACCCCGAGGTATTTAGAAGATATGCTATGAGTGATTGTCTTACCCATCAGTTGGAGCGGGAACTTTGCCGGCTTATGTTTTTTTGAAAAGACAACCATCTCAGTTTTCTCCGGAGAGAATTCGATACCCAGCTTCGTAGCCCAAGTGGACAAATTGTCCAGAGTATCTTGCAACGGTCCTTGCAGATCCTTCGCTGTTGGCCCCGAAACGGATACAACACAATCATCTGCAAGCTGTCTCAACGAGCAATTTGGCATGAGACATTCATCAATGTCTCTGACGTAAAAATTGTAAAGAAGGGGGCTCAAACATGAGCCCTGGGGGAGACCCATGTAGCTAATTCGTGAAATTGCCAAGTCACCATGAGAAAAACTCATACGCTTCTCTGACAACAAATTGTACAAATAGTTGTTCAAAATTGGTGAAAGTCCACACTCGTGGAGTTTGTCAGATAAGACATCGACGCAAACTGAATCAAAAGCCCCTTAATGTCCAAAAACACTGAGCCCATTTGCTCTTTTTAGCGAAAGTAAGCTGAATTTCTGAAGAAAGCAACGCAAGACAGTCGTCCGTTCCCTTGCCCTGCGGAAACCAAATTGTGTATCTGACAACAAACTATTCGATTCAACCCATTTGTCTAGCCGGAAGAGAATCATCTTCTCCAACAGCTTCCGAAGACATGACAGCATCGCGATGGGGCGATACGAGTTACAATCCGACGCGGGTTTTCCGGGCTTCTGGATGGCTATCACCTCACTTCCCTCCAATCATCCGGAACAATGTTGCACTCCAGTAACTGATTGAACAAGTTCAATCAGCGCCTCTTCGCGACGTCTGGGAGGTTTTCGAGCAAATTGAACCTGATTCTATCCATCCCTGGAGCGGAATTGTTACATGAAAGGAGAGCAAGTGAGAATTCAATCATCGAAAAGGGACGATCCATATCATCCCTGTCTGCAAAAGCATCACGTAGCTCTTGCCTCACCGGTACCGAATCCGGACAAACTTTCTTTGCGAAGTCAAGTATCCACCGCGACGAGCTTTCACGATCTTCGTTTACGGACGACGCGTTGCGCATTCTTCTCCCGACGGTCCACAGAGTTTTCATTGAAGTCTCGCGCGATAAACCTTCAACAAAAGTGCGCCAATATCCGCGCTTCTTCACTTTGACCAGTTTCTTGAACTGGATTTCGAGCGCGGTGTATCGTTTGTGAAGAACGATCGCCCCGTGTTTCCGAAATTCTTTGAACGCGGCGGATTTCTCGCGATAAAGTTGCGTACACTCGATGTCCCACCACGGACTGTAAGGTTTCCTACGAACCGAAGCTCCTGGCATCGGCCGACGTTGTGCCTGAAGAGCGCTTTCAAGAATCAACTGCGATAGAAACTTGTACTCTTCCCGCGGGGGAAGTGCTTCTATCGACTGTATGCCATCGCTGATGGCATCCGCATATTTGCCCCAATCGATGTGCTTCGTGAGGTCATATGAAAGATCGATGGAAGCAGATTGCTTATGTCCATTGGAAATCGAAACTTCGATCGGCAAATGATCACTACCATGGGGATCTTGGACCACCTTCCAAGTACAGTCCAACGATAATGAGCTCGAAAAAGGGAAATAACTTGACGGCTATCTTTTACTGGAGGAGCCACTTGTGTAACTTCTCCCGTGTTCAAAATTGTCATATTGAAGTCGTCGCAGAGGTCGTATATCACTGTTGAATGGTAGTCGTCTTACAGTTCCCCAGCCTGTTCCGTGGGAGTTAAAATCTCCCAGGAGCAACCGTGGCTCGGGTATAATCGAGCAGATGTGCGAGAGACCTCTACGATATCGCGGTGTTTAAAGGAAGATGTATCGAGGCGATTCTGAGGTCTTTTCCTCGAATAGTCACCTGACATGCGACAGCTTCGATGCCAGACATCGGCGTAAGATTGACTCTATGGAATGAGTGCTGTTTTTTGATCGGCGGATTGTGTGAAATTAGGAAAATGAAGGTTCTCATCTAGTGTTAGCCATGTTTCACATAAAGCAAATGCATCGCATTGTAATTTGTTAACTAAAATTTAAAAATATCTAATTTTGGAAGAATACTTCGACAGTTCCACTGTAGAATCGAAATCATGTTACCCTTATTGACTAAGTTAGCCATCGAAGGATACAAATGACTCGAGGAGGGGCATTTTTGAAGCCAGCTGCTTCAGGAGAGGAGTCAGAATAGGAAGAACAGTTTTGACCATGTTCTTCACGGGGTCGGAAGCATCAAAGAAGTTGAGGATAAGCTCCACGATGCCAGCAAGTGTGAACATTGAAGCGCTCGGGAGTTCTTCTGCTCGCTCTCTATGTTCTCTTTCTGGCTGAGAAATCGCAAAAATGGGGCATCTGGGATTTAGATGTTCCCGGAAGCGGTGGAAACTCTCGATCATCCCGATGTGAAACCACAAAAGTTGATCGTTTTGAGTATTTCCTCCGCTTTGAATTTGACCATGTTGGATTGAGGCTCACTTTGTGGCTGTTTTCTACGCTTTTTCGAGGGTCGCTGGCTCTGTTTTATTCTCTTCCTCGTTGAGCCATTGAAACAAAGGAACCCCATTTCCAACCTCGGAGTCAGAGCTACCTTGATCGTCCAAAGGAAGAGACGAGTAGATGGTGTCAGAAACGAGTGGAGGAGCGGCCTTCCTCAACATTTCGGCGTAACTTCGCCGAGAACGTTGCTGAAGAGACCGCTTCTGGTGGATTCGCTGCTGTATGTACGTTGGGCAAGCTTCAAGAGCATGTGGAGGGCTTTTGTTACAATAGACACATTTAGGTGCCGCCTTGCACGCGCCCTCCACATGCTTCTCTCCGCATGATGCACAGCGAGGTTTATTGCAACAGTACTGAGCGGTGTGGCCCAGCTGCTTGCAATTAACACAATTCATCACCTTCGGTACATACAGTCGCACAGGTAGACGAAGTTTGCCAATCACTACGTAGTCAGGCAGTGCGGACCCAGAAAAGGTGACGCAGAAAGAGTCAGACGGGAATAACTCCGCTTCTCCCTCCTGCGCCACCGAATACATTTGTTTGCAATCCAGTATCGCAACAGGGGGCAAAGAAACGTTCTTGAAACGACCGAAACCTTGTTTCAAATCGTCGCATGTCATACTTCCCTCCGTCACCACCCCCGCGATCTCACACACTGCTGACGGTAAATACACCCTATATTCGAGAGTGAAAAGCTCACAGGTGACAATCTCGTTGGCCTGTTTGCGATCACTGACCGTGACACGGAGTTTACTGGACCCAACCATGTCAATGGTCGTGACAGACGAAAATCGCTTTTCCAGATCTTTGCTAATCTGGCTGATATTCAAACGTTTGCCTTTGGGTCGAAAGAAAACAACATACGGCCCACTAGAGTCGTGAGGGTAGACCTTGGGACGGGGGCTCGTAGAGGAAATTTTAGCGTTGCTGGTGTCCATTTCGTTTTGGTTTGGAACACCTGAATGCAACGAAACATCTGACATGGAATACGAAGTACCCCGCCAACTTCGCCTTCGCGCATTGCGGACACGAAATGCGCCGCTGCAGCGAGGCACAATCTCTTTAAAACTAAACAATTATCACAAGGGCAGAAAAAACACACACACACAAACAAAATAATGATTTGGGACAGAGGGAAGACGAGTAAAAGAAAGAAAAAAACTATTCCAATAAGATGGAGAAGAGAGGGAACAATGAGAGGGAGCTCAATTAAATACTTGCGTTCACACTGCTGTGTTGCCGGCTAACAGTTCTGGCAGCACACACTAGCTCGATGGACACTCGCCGGTGGTGCGGTCGAAGCGAACCACGCTATTGTTGGTGTTCTCGCCGCACCCAACACTGCAACTGGGTGGATGGATGGTGGCAGGACGGCAGCGTCTGTGTTGGTGGAGACGCACGATGGATGATGACTGTCGGCGTGGGACGATGATGCCTGCGCCTGCGATGGACGCCGAATAAACTGCAAAGTTTTGCGTAGTTGCAAAACCAACGAAATGGCTACTTAACTGCTACAGCTAAGCACCACTTCCACTCAAGCACTTTGCTTCAAAACACTTTCGGAAAAAAAACCACTACATGTACTTCAGGAAAAAAACCGAATGAGAAGCAGACCGTACGCGGACTTACAACCGTCTCGCACGGATGCTCGACGTGGAATGACTTCAATGGGGTATGGGGCCAATTTTTGGCATAGTATCGATTTTTGTCATATTCTACAAAACCAACGGAATTTGGTCACTTTTTGGCTTGCAGTTAGCCTGTTTGGTGCTGGATAAAATACTAATGGTCATAAAAACTCTATATTCGTGTCACAGACAAATGGACGCAACATAGATTTCCTAAAATGATCAAAAAAGCACTATCAGCTTCTGGTGTTGAAAATTCACTGAGTAGAATTTATTAAATCAACAAAGGAGGGTAGAACAGATTCAATTAGCGTCATATTGTGGCATCAACGAATTGGAATTTCATTTATTTGATATTTCATTAAGATTTCTTTCATAATTATAAAAAGGTATTGTGGCAAGGAGTTATTCAACACACTACTCATCCAACACGTTATGGTTAAATCTGAAATTCGCTCCTATAATGTAGTAATCTCAAAATTGTAAATTTTGAACAACTTCCTTTCTCACTGCGTAACGCTTTTTATATGATAGATGATTTTTTCTTGAATTATGCGCAACGTTAAGGCATAACCCTCACCCTTAAAATGTTATGTAAATTGTGTTCGTCACCAAATTCAATTAAAGTGGCATTATTGAGTAACTCAGATTAAAATTGAAAAATAAAAAGTTTACCAAAACACCTGATTAATCCCCCTAGCGGTAATGTTGTCTTTCTCGTACTTTATAAGAAAATGTATTTTGGTCATAACTTTTGAGCCCATAGTCCGATCCAGCCTATTTTCAATAGGGAACAATGGAACAACGTTCTCTGACGAATGAAACTTGTTGCGAGTAAATCGGTTCAAAGTAAGTGCTTAAAAAAGAGTTAAGACCATTGTTGCTCACACACACACATTCACACACACGTACACTCAGACATCACCTCAATTCTTCGAACTGAGTCGATCGGTATACAATGCTACGAATGTTTGGGCTTTTTTTAATGCTTTTAGAGCGATCATATAGCTTCTACGTATACTTAGTACACAAAAAAGGCAAAAATGGGCAATTTTTAAAATTCATGTATCTTACAAAATTTGAGCAGAATTTTATTCATGATCCTCAAAGCTTAAGAGTTCAATAGTGTAGTGCATGATGTTTTACTGCGGGGTATTGCGGGGTACCAAACTGTTTTGTTCGTTAAATATTGCATAAAATATGCTTTTACAATACTACTAAAACCTAAATTCTGAACGAAGCTATTATTACATTATCAAGCCTATTGCATAGATCTGTTTAAGAGCTTTGTAACGATATATAAATATGTTAGTTTTCTGACGAAAACATGGCAAAGCTGTCCGTTTTCCCAAAAAACGTAAAAATATCATTTCTAGGAGGGGCTAGTTTGAACGCCCCCCACCCCTCCCTAAAAAATCTAAAAAATAAAAACCGTGCTGATTATATAAATATATGTTATAATCTATGTATTCATCACATTTTACTCGCCCAAATCGAAAATTGGCCTTTTGGTAGTTTTGGCCACACCTTTATATGGGGCTGTCCTATTGTGCGCCGGTGGAGTTTTATCTCAGCTGTCCACATTTATATATATACAGCCATTTCAAGCATGTGGCTCTAACTTGGTTTTACTATTACTATTTGGCACTCCACATCAAACCAGCCTTTCCACCAAATCCTCTGTTGTATTGACCTGCCTCGCGCACTTACTGCCACAATGCATTCATAATTTCTGCTGAGCAAATTAACCCGGTTCAGACTAGTCACTGTATGTTCAAAATCGCATGGTTCTGTCCAATGGCGTAGCCAGAAAATTGGTCTGGGGAGGGTTTTCCGAAAAAAAAATTTCGAAAAAAAAAATTTCGAAAAAAAAAATTGTCTTTGGGGGGGGGGTTATGTCCAAAACCACCCCCGTGGCTACGCCACTGGTTCTCTCACGCCTAGAACCGGTGAGGCAGGATAGCCTAGCGCAAATCTTACATAAGGGCAATATGGTCAATAAGCTTCTTTTTTTTTATATCTTTATTAACGTGATTTTCAAATTAAATAAAGTTCATCACTAGAGGTGGTCAATAAGCGCCCCCTAAACAAACATCCTAATTTCATAGTGATTACGAAAAATAGTATTTTCCAAGTGTTTATCAATTATTCAATAAAATGTTATATTATGTAGGCCGAAAATTTACACGAAAAACCAATTATATTGCAAGAAAACGATACGCCAAAATATTGTCATACTCATCTGCACAAGAGTCAATTTACCAAACTGATGTCCATCAGTATTTTTTTTGTGTTTAAAGAAAAAATCACGAAGACATTTTGACCAAGTTTTATTATGTGGGGTTTATGATTATTTTTGAGCTTCAGACGCTTTAAGACGTTTTTGTGATAAAATTTGGGTTATTTACTTAGAAATTGTGGCGAATTTTATACAGATTTCAACTACCACCAGATACTGGTCTGAGTTGATATATGAGCCAAGGCAGATCCTCACATCTACGACATCTAAGAAATGCCGAACGTCCACCAAAACATGATCGATTTGAAAACACGTATCGCAATTTGGGTGTCTCCAGGAGTGCTTTCAAATATGTTTACGTGAACAGTATGTGTACAGGTAGTCATTCTTCTGGACTCAATAAAATTGATGTCATTCAGAAATGCTTGGAGGCTCTCCTTTCCAATGTCTGGGGGAAAAACACTTCCCTTCCGACCTGTACATTTGTGTCACGTTTTCACGAGTTTCACGTCGTGTTTTGAGCATTCTCCGTTGGTCTTTTTTTCTACTATTTCGTTTATTTAAAACTCATTGGTTTTATATGAAACTCTACGGAGCCGATAAACATATTAAATAACAAAGTTATCATAATTACAATACATTTTTTCGCGCTTTTTTGCGAAAAGATCCTCTTCTTTCTTTTTCCGTTGTTCTTCCGCATATTTCCGCAACATTTTCTCTTTTTTTCTGGGTGTAATTAAGAATTCCTTTGCGCTCGTACCACAACTGATCCGTTTTATTTTTAAATACTATTTTCTTTGGATCCTGTTCTTCTTCTTCTTCTGCCACAGATTGCTGCGTCGCTTCATCCAGAATTTCGATAGTTTTTTCCTCAATATCTTCCTCATTTTTGCCTTCTCCATTGTCCTGGCATCCGTTAACTATCCCGGTAAACGTGATTGCCGATTTCTTGGTCATCCGTTTATTTCGCAAAGCACATGCATCTTTGCGATGTCCTTCTTTATGGCACTCGAAACATTTGTTCTTCAGGTCATCATAAAAATCTTCCCTTTATGATTTGCAATTTTCTAGCGACGGCGGTATTTCACTTTTTACGTCTATAAAGACACCTCGTACACCTGTGTACAAGTGATCGAGGCCCAAATTCACTGGAAATTTTTCTGAATACTCCACTGTACTGTATTGTCCGAGTACCGAAAATAGATCCTCATCCGATATTTCTGGTGGAAGATCAAACCCCCTAACATACCGTATGTTACTTCCCGCAACAACCATTCGGCCTTCCACAGTCTTTCCACTCGAATAACAAAACTTGCGTGGTTCGCGATTCTTACGTTACGCGTCCTGCATGACATCCGTCGAGATAAGTTTCACGCATAAAGATCTGTCTTCAGACGTTTAGTAAACAGTGTCCATTAGCTTTACATCAGTGTACAACTGTTTTACAAAACCCGCTATCTCAGCCCATGTAGACGGGGAGCGGAGAGCAGAAATCGGAATTGCATTAGTGCTGTCCAATGAGAGCTTGAAGTAGCTCGAAGTTTCTCCCTGTCCTGCTTCGAGCTACTTCGAGCTGCTCATTGGACAGCACTATTGTATTCGCAAGCATTCATTCTCACATTTGCTGTTGATATCCTCAGTTAGGTATAGGCTAAAATGATATCTGATTCGATTTGTGATGAATTGGATCTGCTACACGAAAACTTGTTCAAGAATTGTTAAGAAAATTCACTTGTCGTAAGACGAGTTTGTACATTCCCACTTAATTGTACCTTGACAGAGACGTATTTCGACCTCAACAGTAAGGTCGTCTTCAGTGTCTCGTACTTGACTCGACGAAGACGACAAGTACGAGACACTGAAGACGACCTTACTGTTGTAAGGTCTGTCAAGGTACAATTAAGTGGTGGAATTAAATGGGATTGTACAAACTCGTCTTACGACAAGTTGTTCAAGAAAATTAATGATTTTTCATTGGCGCTTGGTGTGATTTGGCAGACCAACTATGATACTCATTCAATTATGGTGAAATTAAAATCAAATGTTATGCTGGAAACCGCGAGAAGGTTAGAGCCCACTTGGCAGCTTCATGTGTGCTCAATGCACAGACTTTAAGTAGAACAAACAATTTATAAGACACCCGTTTGTAGAAGCAACAACACATCTACTTACATGGCTTTGAATACGAAGCTCTCACTGCAAACAAATTTATTAGCATCTCAACGATAAATCAAATAAGACAGAGAGATAAAAATATTGCATAATATGTGCTGAAGTATGCTACCTTGGGGAGCACTATTCGTTACGATAAATCTATGTTATTTCAAACATTGCAGTGCATAAACAGATGAACAATTTTGAAACATTTGTATAGTACATAGGAAACGAATACACTAGGAGATGAAACAAACACATTCACATTAGATCTGAGCGTCGTCGCCGGCGACGATTTTAAAGCACCGAACGATGCACTGCTTTAATTTTTGGATCGCGCTGGCGGAGAACTTTAGGCAAATGTGCAAATTTTGGGCTACTGCTTCAGTATACTGTAATGGAGAAATCCAATATGCTCTTAGTAGATTTACAATGTTCTGAAAACTCAGATGTGAATATGTACATTATGCGGAAAATTTTGATTTGAAAATGTATTGGAGGTAAGCACTTTCCCTTCGATGGGACTCGAACGGGACATAGGATCGATGGGACATAGGATCTTACTTACTTACTTACGGATCCTGTACACCTCCGGTGGTGCAAAGGGCCGACTTGAAAGATCTCCATCCTGAGCGTTGCCCGGCTATCGCTTTAACCTGTTGCCAGGATAGATTTCGGTCGACTTCTTTTATTTCTTTATTGAGACTGCGCCGCCATGAGCCTCTGGGTCTGCCTCTCCTGCGATGTCCCGCTGGGTTCCAGTCTAATGCTTATTTACAGATTTCGTTTCCGCCCCTACGTAGAGTGTGATTGGACCGAGAATGAAACTCGCCATCTTCGGATTGGCAACCCTAGCCTTTGCTCGCAAGGCTAACTACCGTGGGGCATCGAAATCCGTACACTTAAGCACCTTAGTATATGAAAAAGTCATTAGAAAATAGGAATCGAATGTAAATAAAACGCTTGTCATTGACACAGGAGCATGAAGGCTTCTACTTTTGAAGTGTTTCACATTTACTCATTAAAAACTACGAAAAACATGATAAAATAATGAATAAAATCAACTACTCCTGACTCGAAATCCGTCCACCGTGGACGGATTTCGAATCAAAGAATCAAAATCCGTACAGCTATTTTTTAACTAAATATTTAAATTGAAGCAGTCTGATTGAGTAAACTAAAGCCTGTCCACGTTAAATTTCGGTCACCCAACGTATAGAACAATTTTTGGAAATTTTTACAAACCACTGAGACGATCAATTTACATGACAACTGAATCTGTCTGCTTTATGTGCTGCTTTCAGCATGTTTTAACCACGCCAAAAATGATTAAATGACGACAGATCGATTGGACATTAGCTAAGTGTCCGAAATTTAACGTGGACAGGCTTTACCAGTGTAAATAGTTCGATACGAACCTTGAGAAGCGATCCTTTCGATTTGTATTCCGCTTATCTTATGTAGTGATTTGCAATTAGCAATTAAAACCCAGTTACTATTGGTGCAATTATGCTCTAGCCGAAAACAAAATGGCGGCAAAAACTCCGCGTTTGGTGGGTGGAGATTTGTTTTTGATTTTTGTTGTTTTAATTTCAAAGCCTTCTTTCCATTTATGTTCCCTTAAAGCTTACTGCCAAGTATCTGAACAGGATAAGATAAATTATTTCTGCATTGATCACCTTTAACCCCCTTTAATTTATTGATAACTTATAAGGTGGACGGATTTCGGTGCTGTACGGATTTCGGTCCCGCACGGTAGAGGCCCCATGATATGGAAACTATCGAAATGTAATTCAAACCTGCTGGTTTTTTTAATGCTGGTTTTTTTAATGACAAGTGCCGTTTTGGCTTGAACATGACTGGGGATCAAAACTAGGAAAGAATTCAAGCTCCTATGGAGAAAATCACATAAATAAACCCAAAATGATCATTTAAAAACAATTGTTCGGAATATGAGTCATTTAAGTCAAAATGGTACATAGGGGCCTGTAATCATTTTTATTTTTCCCAGCACTTGTTGAATCCCATTTTTTTCATTACAAATAACGCAAAGTTTGCATCAATTGCACTAAAAAGAAATAAGTGTGGGGAATAAAGTGAGCCTGACAAGAACAGTTGCAGTTTTTGGTTACATTGATAAATAAAATAGAATTTAAATAAAAATAAAATGATAACGAATTTGAAATTCTTTCGTAGTAGGCATTTGAAACGCCAGCATACTAAGAAGCTAATGAGAAGAATTTTGAAATTGAATCTCAGTAGGCTGACAGGGAATTCTAGATTGTTAGAAGGGGACAAAGAAAATAAATGAAGATCATTCAGTGTTCGTTTCTTGAGGCGTGAACACGCCATTTGATTGCAAGTGTCCAACGCTTATTTTCAACAAAAAAGCATGTTGGAGAACGGATTTGCTTGGCTACGACAATAAGTTATTTAAGTATTGCTTTAAGAACACTCCTCACGGAATCTTAGTTTCAAAGTGCTCGCGTTTTCGGGAGCACACCACTCGATACGGAGGCGGGGCACAATTGTCATTTTTGTTGATTTAGCCCTTGCTGCGTCGCAGCATGCGTGAAATCATAAAAATGACAGTTGTGCGTTGCTTCCGTATCGAGTGGTGTGCCCCAGAAAACACGAGCACTTTGAAACGTGGGTTCCGTGAGGAGTGACCTTAAGGCGGGCATATTATGCCGTCTTACCCTAACTATTATTCTAACTATATTAATCAATAGGGTAAGACCAAATATAATATATTAACAATAGAGCTCACTTCATAAATATATAGCTCAGCCATAATTGCAAAAATTACACTTAATTCACAATGTTTAACTATTTGAATTATTTTTTTTTTATTTTTTTTTTCAAACTAAGGTATCAAAATGGGGTCAAAGGATAATTTCTAGCATATTATTTCGACATGTTATACTGCATATTGCATTATACTTTTAAACACCCCTCGGAAGGTCTCTTTATTACATTGCTTGCCCTTTGTGACACCGCGTCGCTACTGTGTTGTCCGTTGGAATCAGCCAGAGTGAACTATATTGTTAATATAGTATATTTGGTAAGACCTGACTATTAATCGATTATTTGCGTTTCTGTAATTGGAAGTTAATGCACCTTGCGTCTCCATTAAATTTTCCTATATTTATATGAAAAAGGTATTTTTTTAGGAAGTGTTACTGGGCCTTTTCCTTGTCATTCCTCTTGGAATACACTCCGAGAGACATAAACATTTCAAAAGGTTTGAATCACATTATGTTCTACATCATATGTGACTTCTAGAAAAAAAACACAAGCGATCGAAACCCCAGCCATGAAATCCCAGTATTGTGTGTAAAAATCTCTGAATTTTTCTAATCAATCAACAGACATCAGTTACAGCTCGTGACAGCTCGTGGAAAGGAAATCCAATTCGTCGTCTACGGCGCCATGATGAAAAATCATCGAACACTACCGCTATCCTCATAATGCCTCATGTTTGCGTAGCCCGATCGACAACCTATATACGTACCTATATTAACATCGCAGTGGAGTTTCATATCAACTCGTTTGATAGGAGCCGTTGCCCTTGTCATTTAACGAGTGAGACACTTCATTGAACATAATTTCGGAGCCATTGCCCAAATAAGCGAATTCGAATGACCGCTAAAATGTGGTGAACTGTTAGAAAACGTCAGTGACACGTCGGTACAAACGTCGGCGACCCCTGAGTATTCTGACTTTTACTTATCTTTCTTGAAACTAGAGAGAGGAACCGTTTTGACTCGAATCCCGAACATGACTCATATACCGAACACCGTCGTTTTAGCTAAAATATCCATCGTTTTAGATACGGAGGATCAAGATAGTAACGAATTTAATATTCACATGGAAAGAATTACGCGAATAAAGAAAAAAGGGCCATTTGAAAACCTGGGGTCTCATTGCGCATCTTTTTTCGATAGCTCTTTCGTATGAGAGTTTGCATGGTTTGTTCGTTTCGAGTCGAAATTTGCAATGCCATCCCTATATTTGAAATTTGAGTCGAAACGGTACTATGCTATGTTGCTAAACATTCACAACAATTTTGATGGACATTCAGAAGAATTACAGTCAAGTCTATTAGATCGAAAAAAGCTTATCGCTATGAAAAATTCCTTATTGTTGATGTGTTTGTTATTGTCCAACGATAGTCTTAGCCCAGAAATTTTAATATACACAGGATTTTGTTTAACGCGATTTTTTTCGCTCGTATTTTTGATCGTGTGACTTCAATTTTCCACAAAAATCTTTGCAACATGTTTCAAAAAAATCTAAACAATTCTGAGAAAAATCAAATGTAATATGAGTTGAAAATTTAGAATGGGTGCAAAATTGAGAAAATGTGAATCATATAAAAACACAATCCAGGAAAATGGACAAATGTAGGGATAATGTATGAAATGCGCCACCACGTTTTCTTGGTTATTGAGCCAAATTTTGTTCCAAAATCGTGAGCGCCTGAAGCCAAAAAAACATTTGCAAGTCGTTCCACAGTGTTTACATTTTTTTAAATAAAATGTTTTTTGGCTCTTTCCGATGCAATTTCGGTGTTTACGTCAACAATGCTTTTTCTACAGATACAAAAAATATTTTCTCCTTATTTTAATTAGTCTAAAATATTGACTACCTTAAAGTATAAGACTGACACTAATCTTTTGTGAGAGAGTGTGACTATTTCAGTGAAAAACATTGGAATATGTTGATTATCATTTTAAGTAGCGCATAGTGCATTTTCATTTAAAACTAACGATGCTGTTAGTTTTAAAAGAAAATGCACTATTTTGGAATAAAATCGTTTCTTTGTAATATTGTTGATTTTTCTTGAAGATTATTGGACCTTATAATGACGGATATGCTAGATTATTGATAAACACTTCGAAATTTCACTGTTTCGGATGAAATCTCCATTCAATTAAGAGATTTGCTTAGCGGACGCATATTGACCATCTTTCCCCTAATAAATTAAAGGGACTGAGAGAAACATGGACATAGGGAGAGATATCGAAATATGGGACATCGAGATAGAAAGTCGACTGTAGCAGAAAAATCCAAAAGAATTTCTCGTGGAAAATTAG
Source organism: Armigeres subalbatus (assembly GCF_024139115.2). Taxonomy (NCBI): domain Eukaryota; kingdom Metazoa; phylum Arthropoda; class Insecta; order Diptera; family Culicidae; genus Armigeres; species Armigeres subalbatus. Next base: position 425,038,520 of record NC_085141.1, read on the forward strand.
AAGAATTTCTCGTGTAAATACACATAATTCGATATATAATTCCACCACTTGATTGTAAATACAGATATGTACATATTTTGACCTTCAACAGTAAGGCCGTCTTCAGTGTCTCGTACTTGACTCGACTTGACAATTGTACGAAAAACTGAAGATGGCCGTACTGTTGAGGTCAACATACGCATCTGTATTCACAACCAAGTGGTGGAATTAAATGGGATAGTACTAACTCGTCTTATAACAAGTGAAGACATTCCACTAAATGCTCAAAATAAATCCCTTATCAATAAACATTAAAATTTTGCAACCCACAAATTTCTGACAAGCTTTCAACGGCCCACCCAACTGTGCACAGTCGTTTGACCTACCTACACAAAATCGAAAATGAACCGAATCGTTATCGTTGAAGACAATGAAGGATCGTTTTTCATCCTATTGGGCACCCACCGATCCGAACCTGTCGGTACCGCACCAGCCTTCACATGCGGTGAGAGAGTACGTCGCGCCGTACACAGGAAAGGAGGACCTTTCATTCATAGAATCCTCCCGGTCTTAGCGGTGCCGATCCACGACGACTGGTAGCTAATCAATTATTTAAGGGTTTTAGCCACCGTACGTGGTTTGTGTTTAGCAGATGGTGTTTTTTTTTTGTTATTTAGGTTCAACCGATCCCGGACGAAGCTCGCAACACACCGTGCTTGTTTGCTTTCACATAAATATTTGGGTGAACTACGGCTCAGGTGTAATCAACTGCAAAAACCAACAACATATTTCCAGGGCACGTGAGAGAGACCAACCTCACCGTGAGCATATTTCAGAGTTTTGAAACCATCATTCGGAGTTAAACAATCAGTTCTGGATGTGGAACGTCTTCCCCGAGCATTGCTGCGGAATCATAAAAAAAGAGTGAATGATGCGAGGTTTCGGCTGTTATGAGCTTCCGGAGTACGTCGCCCTAGTAGTAGAAGAGTAAAAACAAAGTGTGAAGTGTTATTTTCCAATTACTAGAAGTGAACCTGATGTAGTGAGTGAGAGCATTAATTAGTGAGCACTTGCATTGTCACAGTTCTTCTGTTCAGGACCTTGGACCGGGAATATAAATTGCACTCATGCTTTGATACGTGATACTCTTCCGATACAGGACGTGTGTCCCTGGTTGTGTGCATGTGACTCCGTCCAGCACAGGATGAGATGGAGTGATGCAATTTGCTGAAGGCCTTTAGTTGCCGCGCAGAGGAGAAGGAAGTGATCAAGTGGTCGCGTTCGGTTCGTCTTCTTCCTGCGAGTGCTTCCGCCGTCGGTCTCGTCCCGTTGCAAAAGAAAAACGCGAAACTAATCGATTACTGGTGGGGCCGCGCATACACACGTACACAACTACAAACATAGGAAAACAAACACCGAGCGGCAGCGTCATGGGTTGTGAACTAACGAAATTAGCCAGCAGTAATGGAGGCTCGAAAGGTAACAATGTGCCGAGTCTGGACGCCTGTGGGCCACCGCCAACGGACAGCAGGTTGCCGCTCACTGCCAAACAGAAATACACCATGGTGGCCTCGTGGAAAGGCATCAGCCGAGCGATGGAGACGACTGGGATTGATATGTTCATCAAGTGAGTAGACGCAATAAACTATCATATTGTGGGCATGCATTTTCTCGAACAGGTAGACATAAAAGGCGGAAGAGCAAAATGAATTACCTCTAGAGACGTGGGAGTGATGTGCATCACATGGGTACCATAAGTTTTCAGTTTATGAAGGATCGAGTTGTGCATTGCCTTAGATCTTTATTTATGAAAAAATCTTTACGCATTTTCAACATGACAACGTTCCAACCATACCCTTGTCATAAGACGAGTTTGTACAATCCTATTTAATTCCACCACTTAGTTGTTCCTTGACAAATACGTATTTCGACCTCAACAGTAAGGTCGTCTTCAGTGTCTCGTACTTGAATGGAATTCAATGGGATTGTACAAACTCGTCTTATGACAAGTGAAGACATTCCACTAAAAAGCTCAACATAGTTTTCTTAACATTTTTTGTTTTTGTTTTTGTACACAATAGGGAGCGGGACCATTTGGGCAGCACCCCCTATTCCCGTCCGCAACGTTAATAACTTGACTGCGTTCCAACCAAATGGCTTGATTTTTTGTACATCACTAGATATCGACAAAAACTAACCATGTACTAAAAAATAAATAATTGGGCTGTAATGCGCTCGAGTAATGAAAGTTGCTGACGGGAATAGGGGGTGCTACCCAAATGGATCTCTACCCTATGACATGAAATTTTACAAATGTATAAATAAATATATTTTACCAAAATAGTATGGCAAATATGTCTAATTGGAAGCAGCCATAAAGCAGTAATGTCATGTGAGTGACACATCAGAATATTATTCCGAACTTTTACAGAAAATGTGTTTTTGTCAGCACACTACAATTTTCGATTGTACATTGAAACTGATAAATCTTTGGAGAATCAAATACAATGCAATTTTAATAAATTCAATGGTAAACCACATTCTAATTGAAACTGATGTGCAATCTTGAGACAAATTTCTGGACAAACGTGAATAATATCAAAACTAAATTTGTGAATCATGGGCCTTACAGTGATTCAAATTTTGACTTTTTTGCCCTTCTTTGTTTAAACGATGGCATTTGCTATTTTAATAATCGTCCTATATTTTAAGCTAATTTGGAAGTAATTTAAATGAGCACAGGTTTGAAGGTTATATGAAAATTACTATGAAAAGCGTAACTTTTGTGGAAAACCGTTCAGCGTAATTGCTCATTAAGCTCTAAAAATGTATACGTTAGCAACATAGGAAATTGAACAAAGGAAAAGGTCGTCTCTGTTGCAAAACGATTTGATGCTGGCAACGAACGTTATTAAGGAAATACTGAATCACGGGAAATTCAATTTAACACGTAAAAGAATAACATCAATATCAATGATGAGCATTTCTGCTTTCTTTATAGTTTTGCTCACAAGAATCAGATCACTTCGCAACATTAACTAACAGTCAGCTTAGGATTTGTTATGTGATTGCGATGTATTGACTATTATTTATTATTTATTTATTTAGTTTACATCTAAACAGATAACACTGAATCAACAATTTGACGCCACAATACACGCACTAAGGGGTAACTAGACCAAAATCCTGGCCAAAATTATTTTTCGACGTTTTATGATAGGTTTTGATTCTATGATGCAAAAACATAGTACCAATCAATTTTGGAACATTTCTGCTAGCGCAAATTCACCTACCAGTGATATATTACCTTTCCTGATATTTTCAAAAATTATAAAAGATTATTATAAACTGATACAGAAGAGACAGCTCCATGGCAGTTCATTTGTTCACTCGGTTTTGTTTTTCATAAACTTGGGGAATGTGAAAATTAAACAAATCTCGCGTAACTTTTGAAAAGGGCCTATTACAGAACAGTAAACATTAAGCGATTCAAAACAAATCTTTAGATTTTATCTTCCTAATTCATATTCATTTCATTTATTTAGTTTACATTTCGATTTAACATGTCGATGATATTTTAAGCAGGTAAGGCTTCACCGAATACTCACGAAATGAGTGAATCAATAGTCTGCTATTGTTTTTGCACTTATGTGGGTGCCTCTGCAAATCATCTTGTCTACAAAAGCATGGGATCGATTATGGTGAGAAATTGTTTTTTTTTCTATGGGTTCGAGCCGTTCACAATTCGGGAAATTTCCTGTTTTGGTCCCGATGTTTCGATTACAAGATTGCTTAATGTGGTTACTCTACTTAAGACAAAATAGAATGCTTATTGGACTTGTTACTATTTAGCTGAATGTGGCACGTGCCCATTTAATCCTCTTCCCCTATTATATCTATGCCCCTACCTTCCTATATAATATCAACTATAATGTATTCAAGTTGTGGGTCTGCAGTTGGTCTTGCGTACAAAGGCGTAGGATTGCTAATCCGGAGAAGGCGAGCTCGATTCTGGATCCGGTCCAGGATGTTCGCGGGTGGGAAACATTCTTGACTCGCTGGGTATAGTGTATCCATTGTACTTGCCACACAAGATACTTACTATGCATTGGCGGGCATAGAAAGCATAAAAATTAATAACGGTGGAAATGCTAAGTTAAAACGCAGAGCATGTTCCAGTTGGAATGTAGAGCCATATAAGAAGAAAAGGATGAAGAAGAATGTATTCAAGTTATGTCGAGATTATTAAAATATATAATTGTTTTTAACGCAATCACCACAAGCGAATCAATTTAATTGATATTATGATTTTCTATGGGACTGGATATTGGGAAGGAGGCGAGAGAGAATAGAGCTTGAGCAATGCTAGGGAAAGATTAAAGTATGTTAAAGCAGCTGGCACCGTAAAATAACATTATTGTATAAGCGTTAGGCTACAAAACTAAAAAAAGGTTTTATTTTCAAAAATCGGCTCTGTAATGCCCAACAGCACTTGAGCCTTCGAATTGAACTAAAGAGAAACAAAAAATAGACACTGTTATCACTGCAATTAATTCCGTATATGTTACAAATGCTTAGAGAAACTAAAAAAGATATCTGCTGTAATTTTCAGCCTATACACAGTTAAAAACAATGACGGAAAGTATGAAAACAACCTATTTTGAAGTTACTCGCAAATTCGTTTGCGGACGAGTGCGGATGATCTTTAGCTTGCAATAGAAAGATGAAAACCTATATTTTTATGTGTATTCAATCTCGTAGCGGAATACGATGGAGTAATTGTACTTTTTTAATAACGAAGTTTGTCAAAAAATGTCAAAAACTCCATGTTGTTTATGTTCATGAAAAATTAAATTAATGTTAAGTTTCACCAATTTCAACTTATAGAGGAACAAGGTTGATGCATAAATAATGTTTTGTGTACTAAAAACCCAACATTATTTGTGTTGTTTAGATCTGGCAGCAGTCATAACTGATCTATGTCTTGCGGCACGCTATAAACATAAAATTAACATGATTTTTAATAGGATGTCATTTATACTAAAAAGCAATAAACGGAAAAATTTCAATGACACATAATGAAGAACATATTGAAGAATATTCTAAAAATCTAATACCATGCTAAAGTTCAAAAATTGAAAATGGGGTTTTGGCCAGCCATTTGTTCTAGCTACTCCATCGTGACACGGTTCGAGGCCGCATCTCTCCATCCACGAATACGCCACACGCTCGTCAAGTCGTTTTGCACCTGGTCTGCCCATCTGGCTCGCTGCGCTCCACGCCGTCCCGTACCTGCCGGATCGGAAGCAAACACCATCTTTGCAGGGTTGCTGTCTGACATTCTTGCAACATGTCCTGCCCATCGCACCCTTCCGGCTTTAGCTACCTTCTGGATACTGGGTTCGCCGTAGAGTTGGGCGAGCTCATGGTTCATTCTACGCCACCACACACCGTCTTCTTGCACACCGCCAAAGATGGTCCTAAGCACCCGTCTCTCGAATACTCCGAGTGCTTGCAAGTCCTCCTCGAGCATTGTCCATGATTCATGTCCGTAGAGGACAACCGGTCTTATTAGCGTCTTGTACATGACACATTTGGTGCGGTGGCGAATCTTTTATGACCGCAGTTTCTTCTGGAGCCCGTAGTAGGCCCGAATTCCTCGACCACCTCGAAGGTATCCCCGTCTATCGTAGCACTGCTTCCCAGGCGTGCCTGTTGCGCTCGGTTCCGCCCACAAGCATGTACTTTGTCGTTGACGCATTCACCACCAGTCCAACTTTTGTTGCTTCACGTTTCAGGCGGGTGTACAGTTCTGCCACCTTTGCAAATGTTCGGCCGACAATGTCCATGTCATCCGCGAAACAAATAAATTGACTCGGTTGAAAATCGTACCCCGGCTGTTACACCCGGCTCTCCGCGTGACATCTTCTTGAACAACAACATCTTCCCACAAACTCATTCACTATTGGTGACAGACGACGGAAGATGATCTGGGATATCATTTGTAGGCGGCATTAAGGATGGTGATCGCTCGAAAGTTCTCACACTCCAGCTTGTCGCCTTTCTTGTAGATGGGGCATATAACCTCTTCCTTCTACTCCTCCGGTAGCTTTTCAGTTTCCCAGATTCTGATTATCAATTTGTGCAGGCAAGTGGCCAGCTTTTCCGGGCCCATCTTGATGAGCTCATCTCCGATACCATCCTTACCAGCTACTTTATTGGTCTTTAGCTGTTGGATGGCATCCTTAACTTCGCTCAAGGTGGGGGCTGGTTGGCTTCCATCGTCCGCTGAACTGACGTAGTCATCTCCTCCGTTGCCTTGACTTTCACTGCCTGTACTCTCAGCACCATTCAAATGTTCTTTGTAGTGCTGCTTCCACCTTTCGATCACCACACGTTCGTCCGTTGAGATGCTCCCATCCTTATCCCGGCACATTTCGGCTCGCGGCACGAAGCCTTTGCGGGATGCGTTGAGCTTCTGATAGAACTTGCGTGTTTCTTGAGAACGGTACAGTTGTTCCATCTCCTCGCACTCCGCTAATTCCAGGCGGCGTTCCTTCTCCTGAAAAAGGCTGGTCTGCTGTCTCCGCTTCCGTCTTTACCGTTCCACGTTCTACCGGTTACCTTGCTGCAGCTTCGTCCCACATAGCCGACGTTGTTCTCCGCTGCGTCGTCAATGGCTGCTTTAACTGTATTCCAGCAGTCCTTAAGAGGGGCCCCATCAAGCTCACCCTCTTCCGACAACGCTGCCTCGAAATGCTGCGCGTATGCAAGTTCCGATAGTTCCGGTCCGTACTGTCTTGTTGATTATTCGTTGCGTAGTTTTTTTTTAAAGGCTGGCTTGCAGGGCCTGACACCAAACCTCCTAAATTTCCGGTGGATCATGGTTCACAGTTTCACTTAGAGTCCCTCGCTGGCACTCGGACGATGATCAGCCGCCCATGGATATCAGACGCTGTTGTGTGCAGCTCCCAATATGGAGAACAGACGCTCAGTAATATTTGCATTTTCGGAGAGGACCACCCCTTCCCTGTCAGCATACGACCATAGATCCCACCGGGGTTGGTTATCCGATCTTCCCTAAGGTTGCTCGTATCCCGGCCAGTGCCACGAGGAGGTAGGAATAGGAGTTGCTGGGTAAGAGGCTAAGGACCGCGAGATGGGATCTATTTTATTCCTTCAGGTACGCGAAGTACCAATGGTACGCTTTTATCCATCATTTGACCTGCCGTGTTGACTATATTCAAATTGATTATGAACTGTTTCAAGGAACGCTCCTTTACATAAGTGGCAATTCCATAGTAGATTTCATACATCCTTCAAAAAGGCACATGCACAATCAAATTACATCCAAATCTGCTATAAATTTTGGAGGACTATTAAAATAGCAAAAACAATCGTTTAAGCACAGAGGAGCGAAAAAGTTAAAATATGAATCACTCTAGTATGCATGTTTAGCTCGTTGCATTTTATTTTCTATTATAAACCACAATATAATATGTAGGTCTCCAGTTAGACTTGCGAGCAAAGGCGTAGGATTGCCAAGCCGGAGATGACGAGCTCGATTCTCGGTCAAATCTATGATGTTTTCGGGTTGGAAGCATTCTCGACTCCCTGGGCATAGTGTATCTATTGTACTTACCACACTTGTACATGCAATGGCTGGCATAGAAAAGCTTTCAATTAATAACTGAGGAAATGCTAATAGAATACTAAATTGAAAAATTTCTGATTGAAAGATTAATTCTATTTCATATACATACCTACCTGGATACCTGGTTGACTACAGTGTCGATACACCTACCTGATAACATTAAAACATATAAAACTTAAATTATTACTTGGGCTATGCCTGGCGTAGTGTAGAGCTCCATAATCGTCGGTCTTGCATTCATTTCGTAAGAATACATTGAAAATCGGTCCATTAGTTCAAAAGAACGATTCAACAAAGATGGACAAATAAGATATCGTGGATTTGATGGACCTGAATGTTTAGTTAAAGAACACAATTGAATTTTTTGCTAATATTTGCTAATAACTGCAGTAGAATTCTCATGAAAATAACATTCAAGCATGAAAAAACGCTTTTAACATGCTTAAAAATTAAGATACCAACCATTCTTTGTAACCAAAAGATGCGCTATCCAAAACCCGCCAAGCAATGTTAAGACAGTATTTGAAAATAATTTGAATTGAAGAAAGCAGAAGCTAACAACTTAAAAATTTGAAATAAAACAGTAGTTTCGTTATATAGTATCAATTTCCCACCTTATCGATCATGTCGATGTGAAATCGTCGCCAGCAGAAATGGCCATAAGATTTGTCAAATCAACTGTGATCATTTTTATTATAAACTCAATAATCATATATTTCCCAAAATTGAGCCCTGTTTTTCGTGCAGATGAACATGGTATAATGTCCTGCTAACAAAGTTGTAGAATATAGATCTTCTTCTTCTTCTTATTGGCATTACATCACCACACTGGGACAGAGCTGCCTCGCAGCTTAGTGTTCATTAAGCACTCCCACAGTTATTAACAGCGAGGTTTCTAAGCCAAGTTACCATTTTTGCATTCGTATATCATGAGGCTTACACGATGATACTTTTATGCCCAAAGAAGTCGAGACAATTTCCAATTCGAAAATTGCCTAGACCGGCACCGGGAATCGAACCCACCCACCTTCAGCATGGTCTTGCTTTGTAGCCGCGCGTCTTACCGCACGGCTAAGGAGGGCCCCAGTTGAATATAGATGTTGGTGATGATTTGGAAAGTGCCTACAAAGTGGTCGGTTCTGAACATTTTTTTTTTATTTGAAAGGGTACAGAAAAAAATTCTTCTAAAAAAAATTGTCTCTGTGACAAAAACTCAAAACCACCCCCGTGGCTACGCCACTGAGCAGAGCTGTTCGGTAATTATTTCACCGATTTTATGTGAATTTCCTTTGAATCACTGTCTTAACCGCAAAATATCTGTTAAAAAAAATTACCGAACCTTTGAGATTTCAGTGAAATTTCATGGGCGAACACGTGTGTTGCTCGGCCCGAGAATACCTCTACAACTCCACGATTGTCATGGGGTAGGATATTGTGGTAGCTTATATTTAACGTTTATCTGGATTCACATTGGTAAGTGATGCGATTTATGGGATGGGATTTATTAATGCGCATTTAAAATCTACTACTCACGGTCCTCCTTATCAAACCAGCATGCATATCAAATGAACATACTTACATGCTGCAACAGGTGATGCAGCTTCTCGAGGGTGTACCTCGGAACTCTCCTGTTCCAAACTTTATACAGGAAGCAGCACATCTGCTGTCACTAGTTATCAGGTAGCTCATGTACCAGGATCGCTTTCCGGAACTGATCCAAAACCGCAAAAAGTTCATAATGTTTGTACATATTCATGGATGACGTGTTGTTTCCGTTTGAGATTGTACAATTCAAAAGCAAATCCAGATTGGCAACTTTGATACTTACGCAGTCGTTTTTCCGCAAAATTTGGTGTTCTTTCTTGCATCTACCAAGCTTTTTTTTCTGAATTTTATCGTTTGGGTCTTTTTGGATCTTTTTTGGGCTTGAATAAAGCTCATTTTCCTTTGCCCAGTTGGAAATTGTTGTTAGATCCTTATTGATAGCATGTAGAGGAACAGTTCGACACTTCATCTCATAGCTCCTATTTCCATCCCATCAAAAACAAAGCAATGAAAAGGTATTTGATTTGTTATTTAATTTGTAGATTTTTTTCAGCACGTGGGCACGCATGTTAGCAAAAAGAAGCGACAAGATTTGTGCAGAATTTTTCTGTTTTGCAATGAGATGAATATATGTTCAGTGAGATGGAAAACGGAACAGTTCCCCTACTAGTCTATCCACAATATTAATAGGACCTGATTTATAGATCTGCAAATCATCAACATACATGTGGTACTCGAACTTGAGCGTTGTCGCAAGACTATTGATATTCATATTTAGAAGCAGCGCACAGGGATTGAATCCAAAAGAGAATGAGAGAGTCTCTCACTTATCATCTCTGTAAACATATTCGATATGTAGCATCTTTTTTTTCCGTGTTGGGTATCATTATCACTGCGATCAGTTTTTTGATCTATTGTGATGTATTCCCCTTTTTAATATGGCTATATCACGATGCCAAGCCACTATTCAGAATGACCGTCATATGTGACTGGTAGCCTTTTCCCAATTTGGTAGTACATTTCTAATAAACTGCACCACCAGATTGGGTGTTGTTCTCCAAACTTCATAGGGTTCTAATAGATATGTAGCATACCGTGAGAGGTTTTTTTTGCAAGCTGTTATGATAAAGAACTATATCGGGAGGCTATACCTCTTGATACATTTTTTTTAAAAAGCTCCAAACGCGGGGAACACTGGTTCCAAGGGCGTAGCCAGAGGGGGACATGGGGGGCCGTCGCCCCCCCCTAAATTGTGGAAAGATTAAACGGGTACTGAAATGAATTCCCTCAAACATGTGAACTTTGCGATATAATCATATACAGAAATAGGTGGTTGAAATTCAAAAGAATCCCAAAACTTATTAGGCATCCAGGATCCATAATATATGAAAGTTCAAAACAACTCGAAAATTCTCCTTGAAATCCTTCTAGAAGCTCTCCTGGGAACTTCTGAATTCCTCGGGAAAGTTATCCACAAATTCCTCTGAAAATCGTTCGAAAATCCTTCTCATGTAATTGTAATTCCTCCTTATCTTTAAATTCCTTGAAGATTTCTTTTCTACTCTTCAAGATTTACTTCTAGATATTTCTTCGGCTATTCTCTCTTCAGGAAGAATCCGGCATTTCCTTCAGGAATGCATTCGAGAGTTCCGTCAAGAATACATACGGAATTTCTTCCCAAAATTCTACCAGAAGTTTCTTCAAAAATTTATGACGGAAATCCTCCGATTTAACTCCATTATTTAACTTGTAAATCTATAAGAAATTCCTTCGGAAATTCTTCTAGGAACTTGTCCGGGCATTCCTCTCGGAACTCTTCCTTTAATTCCTCCGGGATTACTTCCAGGAAATTTTCCGGGAATACCTCCAAACATTCAATAGCGAAATCATCTAGCATTCCAATCTGGAATTCTTTTCGCAATTACTTCAGAATATCCTTCAAGAAATCCTCTAGAAATATCTTCATGAATTTCTCTTGGAATTCGTCCAAGTATTTCCCCAAGTAGTGAGGGCCCTCCTTAGCCGTGCGGTAAGACGCGCGGCTATAAAGCAAGACCATGCTGAGGGTGGCTGGGTTCGATTCCTGGTGCCGGTCTAGGCAATTTTCGGATTGGAAATTATCTCGACTTCCTTGGGCATAAAAGTATCATCGTGCTAGCCTCATGATATACGTATGCAAAAATGGTAACCTGGCTTAGAAACCTCGCAGTTAATAACTGTGGAAGTGCTTAATGAACACTAAGCTGCGAGGCGGCTCTGTCCCAGTGTAGGGATGTAATGCCAATAAGAAGAAGAAGATTTCCCCAGAAATTCTTACAGGTATTTTTTCGGGAGTTTCTTCAGGTACTTCTCCAGGAATTCCTTCAGGAATTTCTCCGGGAGATTTTCCGCGGAAGTGTACTAGAATTCCTTCCGGACTCCACTCGGAATTTACTCGGATATCTGCCAAGAGTTCTTCCAGAAATTTCTTCGGAACAATCCGCAAGGATTTTCTTCAGCAATTCATCTGGCAATACGTTCAGCATTTCATCTGGGAATTTCTGCATTAATTCCTCCTGGTATTTTTCTGGGAATTCCAGATATTTTTTCGGAAATTGTGCTCCTCCGGAAGTGCTTGTGGGAGTTCCTCCGGGAGTTCTTCCAGGAGTTTTTTCCAAGAAATTCTCCGGTAATACCTCCAGGAACTTCACAGGGAATTCCTGGACGATATTTGGCAGGAATTTCATGGGAAATGGGATTTCGGAAGTTCCTTCAGAAATATTGTTTTTCTTCCTCTAGGGTATTCCACCGGATGTTCCTCTGAAGTTCCACCAGTAGTTCCTTCGGAAATTCAATCAGGCTTTCTTCCAGGAATTCATTTAGCATTTCTTTAGGCATTTATCTACAAATTCCTCCAGAAGTTCCTCGGAGAATTTCTCAGGGAGTGCTTTCGGGAATTCCTCCGGGAGGTTCTTTTAAGAATTCTTCCTGTAGTTCTTCAATAAATTCCTCCAGAAGTTCCACCGGCAGTTCCTCCGAGAATTCCTCTGATTTTTTTTTCGGGAATTCTTATAGAAAATCCCCCGGGAGTTCCTCCGGAAATTACTCTTTTCGGAGAAACACCCGGAGAAACTGCCGGTGAAACTCCCGGAGGGATTCTCGTAGAAACTGCTGGTGGATCTCCTGAGGAATTCCTGAAGGAACTGCTGGAGGAGCTCCGTGAGAACTCCTGGGGAATTTCAGGAGGAACTCCTAGAAGAATTCCTAGAGGACCTCCGGATGAGCTCCCCGAGAAACTATCGGAAGAACTTCTGGAGGAATTTCCAGCTTAATTTCTGAAGAAAGCCTAAATGATTTCCTAAAAAAAAGCCAGAATAATTTCCTGGAATAGCTTCTGGTGGAACTCCCGGAGAAATTTCCGGAGAAACTCCCGGATGAATTGCTGGTGGAATTCCCGGAGGAACTCTCGAAGGGATTTTCTGGAAGAATTTCTGAAGAAACTCCCGGGAGAATTTTCAAAGGAACCCCGGGGAAACTACCAGAAGCATTCTCGGAAACAAGAGAATTCATCTTATAGACAAATCTCGTCTAGCTGAAACCTTTGTTGGGGTTTGTAGCTGGACCATCATCATCATCAGAGGACCTCCCGGAGAATTCCCTGAGGAGCTCGCAGAGAAATTCTCGGAGGAGCTTCTGGTGGAAAATCCATATAAATTCCTGAAGAAGCCTAAATAAATTCCAATTCTGCCGAAGTCCCGGAAGAATTTTCAGAGGAACTGCCGATAGAACTACCAGAAATAATTCTCGAAGGAAATCCTAGAGAAATTCTTGGTGGAAATGCCGGTCGAACTCCTGGAAGAATTCGAGGAGGAATTTTCGGAGAAATTCCTGGAGGATCTCCCAGTGGAAATCTTGAAGTTTCCACCGGAATTCTTTCAGGATTTCATTGCGAATTAATCTAGGAATTCCTCCGAAAATTCCATTGTTGATTTCATTTTCGGTATAATTTCTATATAAATCTCCGGTGGAATTCCTGGAGAAATTCTTTGAAATTTTCGCAAGAAATTATTCGAAACAATTCACGGAAAATTTCATGGAATTTACACAAGAAATTCGAAGATTTTTCGTGAAATTCTCAGAAATTCTGCGGAATTTCCACGGAATATTCTTATTCTTAAAAATTATGGGAAACAGCACGAAATTATTTGAATTATTGCAGGGAATTCTGCAGAACTTATAGAGAAGTTCGTGAAGATTTTCTTGGAGTAAATAATGGTGGAATTTTCGGATCAATTCTCAGCTAAATTTATGGTGGATTTCCTGAAGACACTGCCGAAGAAGTTGCTGGAGGCATTCCTAAAGAATCCCTGATATAATTTCGAATAGAATGCCAGGAGCAATTGTCGAAGGAATTCCTGGAGAAAGCTTGCATATTGATTTTCTGCCTATTTTATAATAAATAGTATTTCAGAGAGGATTTGTTTAGAAATTCAGATGTATGGTTCTAGTTTTCTTAAACTTATGGGAGAATGCAGAATTTTTATAATAATTGCTATAGCCGATTTTATATTCTTTTTAAATACTAAGTACGTTAATATTTTTCTCACTTTATTTAAAAATATCTGATGAGCAATAAATCACGCATTTTTAAATCCATTATTGTTTTAATCATTATTGTTTCGATTTGGTTTGGATTTGGTTTCATGAGTTAATATTCATGTGTTTTTATAAAACTACTAGAAAAAGTTGCCCCCCCCCCTTCTCGAAATCCTGGCTACCCCCATGACTGGTTCTGATGATGCATTTCAACTTGTTCTACACAGCTGTGCAGTCCAAATCACAAAATGAGCGAGAACAAAGCGAAAATCACCACTTCTCTGTGGGGACTGTCTATCAGATTCTGTTTTTCGCACTTGTTTGATAAATTTGTTATCATGGCTTGTTATGATTCGTAACAGTTTTCACCTTTCTTTTATCGTTGTTCGTTATTTATTGAGAGCGATTTCTGCAAACTCTGCTAAGGAATGACCCCTTCGGAGTGCCAGAATATCCTTTCAGACGATAACTCATTTCCGAGCCTGGCCACCTGGCGGTACTGTGATGCGGTCTGGTCTTGGGGCCATACCGTCATTGCTATAGCCTCCAGCGACCGACGAAACAGACGGCTCTGTAGTCAGTTGTACATGACCCTCAGAAAAAAAAAGTCATTCAAACGGTCCGCTTAAATATGTGCATCCGCTGCACTCTGCTTAGAACTATTGTGGAACCCCTTCTCTTCTGATATTACTCCAGAGTTTTTTTGTCGGTAGATCTGGGGAAAAATTTCTGTCTGCATAATATCTTTTCGCCGTAACCACCGGGTACTGACACAATCTGTGTTTGCTGCTCGACGGATTGTGGGGCGGGCACCATTATTGCAATGTTATAATCGTTGATCCTTGCTTTATCAACCTTTGTATCGCGCCCTCCGACGAATTTTTTTTCTGCAAAAAAAGTGTATCACTTGAATTTTGTGAATATACTCGACCAATAAATTCTAAAGTCGGTTCACTTTATTTCAAACGGTCTCTTTTGTACCAAGGTTTTCCAAAATCGTGTGGTAGATTTCTTCGTTTTTTGACACCTTGACTGTCAAAATGGTGTCGAACAATCGGACAAGAAGAATTGCAAAGAGATATGAGCCAGCCTTGGGCTGAAATTACTTTAATAAATAAAGACAAAAAAAGAATTCAAAAGGAAAGAGCTGAAAGCACGTGGAAGACTTGGCTGCTTTGACTGGTGTCAAGGTGAAAAACGGCTTTTATTACGACTGTTCAAGGAACGACTGTTTCACAAAGTCTGGACCAATTAGAGAATCCACGTGAAGTTATAAAATCGGAGAATTACAGCGAATTATTGTGATTATCTACGGGAAATTACTTTGATTTTGCAAAGGATGATCTTCCATTTTTTGGAACAATCCCTTGTAGTTCCTACGAATTTCCACGGAAAATTATTCCCAATACACAGTAGAAATTCTTACGAATTTTTAGAGGTAAATTATTTCAAAATTGGGAAAACTTTCCCTGGAAATACGAAAGAACTGGCATAAAAATTTCAAAACAGCTTCCCGCAAAAACTCAAAACGTCTCGTGGAAATTTAGAAAAGTTTCCCATAGAAATGTGGAAAAAATTCACATTGAAAATTGGAAGAATTTCCAATTGCAGTTTGGAAGAATTTTCAATAACAATTTGAAATAATTGCTCCTGGATATACAGAAGAATTCCTCCGTTGATTGAAAATTTGTTGAATTTCCCGTGGATTGAAAAACAAAAATCTGGGGGGAATTGGAATGAATTTACCGTGTAAGAAATTCCCATGAAAGTTCAGAAGACCTTTCCCAAGAAATTCAGCAGAATTTCCCGTGGAAATTAAAAAAAATGCCATTGAAAGTCAAAAGAATTTCCCGTGGAAACTTTTAGGAACTTTCAGAGAAAATTCGAAATAATTTGCCTGGAAAGTTCTAACGAATTTTCCCTTTAAAGAAACAAAAGAGTTTCCTTGAAAAATACGTTAGAAATTCAACTGAATGTTCTGAAAAGGTAATTTCAGAATCATTTCGTAAATAATTTCGGCAACAAGTTGCATTTGACGGGGAATCCTGTCCCATTGTTTCCTATTGAAAATTGGTCAGACTATGGACTATGGGATTAAAATTTATGACCAAAATATGATTTTTGGTAATGAACGAGAAAGGCACTATTACCGCTAGGGTGATTAATCAGGATTTTTTTTACTGTAATGCATACCAATAAAACGTTAATCAATGAAAAATTGAAACCCATTTACCTAAAGTGCTATTTCAGACCTTTCTTATGTGATTTTTTCAACATCCTCCTTAAGGACTGTTCAGTTTATAAAGAGGACACGTTGTATTGTCGATGGTTTTTCAACCATCATTCTTTTTAGAAATCGGTTATCTGGCATTCTAAAAATTAAATCCAATTATCAACGAAACAATTCTACCTCACAAATTTGCGATATTCATAACTATCTCAATTTATTGGATTTCCAACAGCTCCAACTGTTTATATTCCGATTTCGGACTGCCACAGGCTCCACTGTTTCTGGATATCGACAAATCCTTGACAGTGTGTTTCTTTCAGATCTTCTTGATGATTTTGTTGACATGCCAATTTAAATTTTTTTTTACAAACTGTCAATTTTTCTTATAAAAAATCTGCTGGGAAACTTATGTTTACTCGAAATTCGAGAAGCTTTGACAAAAGGCGCCATTTTATTGGATTTAAACTGTTTTTTATCTTTTCAAAAATTACAGACGATTGATAGTGCATTATAATATACGATAAAGCAAACTCCATCAAAATTGACCAATCTCCTGTTTTATATCGTCATGTAAAAGTGTCCTCTCAATAAACTGAACAATCCTTAATGCACCGAGGGAGGCATCATCACTGGCTATAAAAATTAATAAACTTTGCCTTGTCTTGAAATCTGGGTGGTTTTTATTCATGCTTCTTTATTTTTAGCTGAGTTTTCAAGGGTGCCCACAACTGAACCACAAAATGGAAATGCCCAAAAATGTCAAATTTTCTAAATTGTCAATAATTGTAGTAAGGTTATACGTTTAACTTTCCATTGTTATACAAATGTCTGCATAAGTTTAACCAGGGCCGAAGTTACCAAACACAAAAGGGTGCCCACAACCGAACCTCCTCCCCTATATATAGTATAGAATAACATGTACATACATGTAATCCTCTATATATTTAACCGTGCCCCACAATATGTACAGCACGTGCAAAATTTATCATGTTTTGTAACTCGTTGCATAAATAACAATATTTTGCTAATTATTTCATCCGCTCCAGCCCACTTTAGCACGTTTGCCAGCGTTATTTAGTGTCATGTACCGATCAACATCATATCGCCTCCGCAGCGCGATCTTCTCATGTTATTTTCTCTGAAAAATTTAGACACACCGATTTGTGAAAATGCCGCCCACCATTTGACAAGGGTTCGATGTGTGTCTGACAACAGTGCCACTGGCCGCTGCTGTGCGGTGTGTGATGTCGTGAAAAAGTCGAAGTGATTATGCTCTTCTAACAAATTTACAGCTTTCCTAGTGAATGAATTTTTCAGCGCTATATGGGGTATGGGTGGGTGGTAAACAACCCGATTGCATGTAGTAGCTAAGCGTCCACAAGAAGTTGTTTGGCTCGCCACTATCGTAAATGGACCATGTAATATGTAATACGGGGGCAGTACATGTCTGGTTCGATGAAATTGCAAACCCTGTTTCTGACATGATAAATGGATCACGTATATGCGAGGTGTATTTTTCAGACTGCATGATTACGAGCGATGGACTATCGTTTTACTGTTTACAATAAATACCTATTTTCGATTGTTTGTCGCATATCTGTTCGCATTAGTAACAAACGGATGAATCGAATGAAAACGTATGACGAGACGCAAAGCAATGGTGATTACGATTTACGATACAAAACATTGTCATATTATGGTTTATTTAGATACCTTTTAGATTTACAATTGAAAAATTCAAATACTTGTTACACAATTGTTGTTTTCAAATGTACGATATTTGGATTTGAACGATACCCAAAATTCTCGGTTGACTGCTTTAAAAATTGTAAAATTTTATTTTATGTTTTTTTGTATTCGAAAAATAAACATCAATATAAATACTTAGCACCTGAACTTGATTAACTTAGGAACTCAAAAACACCTAAATAAAGACCAAAAAAACAAAAAAGTGCTATCAAAAATGTGGAATTGGTGGCATAAACATTCAAAATTGAATTACAAGTGGTAGAACAAAATAACACAATAGCAGCAAAGTTCCGAAATAAAGTGAAAGTCGCCCGTTGCAAGCTAAATATTCATCACGATGAGTTATAATTAGGTTTGATTTTATTATCCGACTGGCATCTTTAAAAAGCAGTCCGAAACACGGCGATGGCTACTATTATTATTCTGAATTATGCAAACCACCCGTTGTCCGCCAGAAACTTTTTGCCTCAAGTTGGGAAACTGATTAAAAGTTTTCTGCCACCATGCGACAGAAAATCACAGCCAGAGGAAACAATGTGACAGACAGGACTGTAAGTTTGGCCGGAATATCGCTCTACTACATGCTCTGCAATGGACACATGATTTTTGCTGGAACATGTGCTGGACGGATAAAGATATAATATAATGAGAGGTGCTGGACACAAGATGTTTGCCACGGAAGCCGGGTTTTTGGGGTTTTGTTCGGGTCGATAAAATAGGATGAAAAAGGATAATCTAGGGTACTGGCAGGTATATCCCGAATTACTGATAAAGGCGCAGTAATCAATTAGCATTTTTCCCAAACTCTATTGAAGTTCTTTGTGATTACTTGAGAATTTACAATACAGTTAGTTAAATATGAGCTACACAATTTTAAAGGGATTTGCTGAAGCGTAACATCCCACCCGTTGGAACTTTCAGGAATCAGCCAGTAATAGCTTTCAGAAACAGCCCAACACGATCTGATAGATACATACTCATTCTAGATGTAGGAAGCAGAGCATAGCACTTTTGTATCGTCTAAGACGAGTTAAGTAACCTCCATTTAATTCCACCAATTATTTCGATATCTTTGCAGATACGTATTTCGACCACAGCTGTGTGGTCTTCTTCAGTGTCTCGTACTTGACTCGACCAAATAGGAATGGCGTTTGATATTTCCTCTTATAGATTACATCCTACTCTTTCACGTGATGTATTAATTCCGATTTTTGTGCTTAAAATTAAGAAAATATGGAGCTTTAATTTTTGACCAAAAAAATTTGTATGCGCAAAATGGGTTATTTTCGGAACCCGTTTTCTGGTAAACTAACTAGAAAAGAATGTATAACAGTTAGATCTATATATTTTTCTATACATATGCATAAAAATGTCTATTTTGTCATATTATCGACGAGATCTGGTTGAAAAATAATTTCAATGACCTGAAAATTCTGAAAAACCTCAAAAATTATTTCGAAAATGGAATAATCATCATCAGGAGGGATGTGGCTTTAGAATCAAACAAACAATATATATATTTTTTTTATAGAGGCAAATCTGCATATAGACATCTGAAATTATCACTCAGGGTGTGGGGTTGACGCGGAAGGCAGAAGGCCAGCCCGCTGGACCCACTAAACCCACCCAAGCAACAGAAGGTTACTTGAGTTACCCTCTCTACTAATAACCTGGTTCCCCCAGGAACTGCCTCCCAGCATTACTTCTGAAGGATATGCAGTACTTAATGTACTCGCTCATTCATGCTCATCCCGTATGAGTCTTACTTGGGCGCTCTCTCTAACACACCCTGACGACACACCCTACAAAACAGTCGTCCTCTAACAGGGACGTTCCGTGGTGGAACTCAAAATTGAAGAAACTGCGGAAGACTTCTCGTAAACTTTTCAATAAAGCAAAAAGAACCTCGAATTGGACTCCGTATAGGAGTGCACTTACTGAGTACAATAACGAAGTAAGACAATCCAAAAGAAGATCTTGGGTTCAAACGTGTGAAAATATTAGCAATACTCCAGAAGTCGCGAGACTTCAGAGGGCACTGCAAAAGATCATACTAATGAACTAGAATCTGAAAAAAGTATTTATTTTTAACACAAACTTCTGTTGAAACATAAAAGTTGTTTATGGAAACCCATTTTCCTGGATCGATTATGTGTGTAGATTCAACAACATTGATTCGTTTGAAAGTCAAAGATGTTCAACAAGAATGCCTGGTGATTCGAAAAATGTTGCACAAGCCTTGGCTGACGATATCTTTACGAAAGCCAGAGTAGAGAATGCAGTGAGATCTTTTGAGCCTTATAAATCTGCCGTACCGGACGGAATAATTCCAGCAATGCTTCAAAACGGAGAATCAGTGCTGATTCCGCCGTTAATTGAGATTTTCAAGGCAAGTCTAAGACTCAATTATATGCCATCTTCATGGAGGAAAGTAAAAGTTATCTTCATACCAAAAGTAGGAAAGCGAGATAAGACGCATCCTAAATCATTCAGGCCCATTAGTCTTTCATCAGTTCTGTTGAAAACTATGGAAAAGGTCCATTGCTATAACGGGAGCGATGCGTAGCACTCCTTCAAAATCGTTAGATGCAATTCTAAATCTGCTACCATTGTATGAATTCGTGCAGTTAGAAGCGGAAAAGTATATGCAAAAACTTAAACGATTGAAGTTATTCAAGTCAGGCGATTTAGTGGGCCACTTGAGTATCTCACAAAATTTTCAATATGGGCCAGTGATGAATATGAGTGGAAAATAGATGAACCCTGTGGAGAACTATGACATTCCTTATAACATACGTGAACCATCACGTTTGGACTGGGAAGTCGGAGGTCCCACTGTTCGGGACGGTTCCATAAAATTCTACACAGATGGCTCAAAAATAGGAACAAAAACGGGAGCAGGAATCTTCGGCCCTGGGATATGAAATGTGCTAATATCTGTGTAGAGAAGAAATATAGATATGCAAATATTTGTATCTTCACAGATAGTCAAGCGGCACTCAAAGCATTGAGTAGCTTTAAATGTACATCAAAACTTGTCTGGGACTGCATTCTTTCATTGCGAAAAGTGTGCCAAGAGAGCTCCGTAAATCTGTACTGGGTTCCAGGACACTGTGGCATTGAAGGTAATGAAAAGGCAGACGAGCTTGCAAAACGAGGTTCAAACACACAGTTTATTGGCCCAGAACCTTTCTGCGGTATATCATACTGTACTTTAAAAATGGAATTGAAATCCTGGGAAGCACAAAGGTTGATGACCAACTGGTTGGTTGCCGAAAAGTGTGCTCAATCAAAGATATTTATAATTCCCAATGATAAAGTAACCGAAAAGCTCTTGGAGCTCAGCAAGAGAGCTCTTTGCACTTTCACTGGCCTAATAACCGGACACTGCCCGAGCAGATATCACTTGAAAAATATTGGCCAGATTCAGAATGATATCTGTCGTTTCTGTAACATGGAACGTGAAACCTCGGAACATCTGCTTTGCAGTGGTGATGCATTGTACAAGGGTTGATCTAAATTTCTAAATAGTGGCTTTATGCAACCAGGAGATATTTGGTCTGCAAATCCTGGAAAGGTAGTGGGTTTTATTAACTCAATTATACCGGACTGGGAAAAGACGCGTCTTAGGTTGTTTACTTGACAAATGGTGATCAACCTACAAGATGCGAATACATAGTTAAGAGTAATCAGGGGTATACCACAAAAGTTCAACTCAATGGACACAGTGGTTCTACGCCCCAGCAAAAAAACCCTGACACTCTTTCTGACGCACCATATGAGTCTAACCTGGATGCTTACCACATACATACCATGTGAGTCTAAATTGGGTCCTCACCCTTTACGCACCATGTGAGACTAGCTTTGATGCTCACCCTACCACCTGATTCACGCTCTAGCATACAAATCTAAGACTTATTTGGGTGCTCACTGTAGCACACCCTGCCAGTCCTCCTGATACACGCTATGACACACCATGTGGGGCTTACTTAGGTTCTCATTTCTGACAGTTTGGCTAGGGTGCTCGCCCTTAACATACCATGTGAGTCTGACTTGGGTGCTCACCTCTAATATGCCACGCGAGGCTGACTTGGTTGCTCACTTTACTCACCTCTGCCATGCCTCGAGTTGTCGATAGCGATAGGTACCAACAGTTCTACGCTACGACCCTCCTCTCTCGGCATATGCAGTCCACCTAGGCGCTCACTCTTCTGCCATGTCTCGTGGTGGCGCCTGCGGTTGCCACCCGCTTGCCACCCGGCATTCATGATCCATAGGGGAGGAGGATCGGTTATGTGCACCGTCCCTAGCAACACAATTCATGCCGATTTGGTTAAGGTAACTCATATATAACTAAATTTGGTCGAATATGAGTAATATAAACTTGTTTACAACATGTGTGCTGCTCGGGGTTCGGTTATGGGCACACCTACGTTTTTTTTCACAGATAACAGATGCTGTCATTCTGACAACCGTTATTAGTTTGCTATTGTAACATGATGTTTTGTGCTAAATATCAAACCGGATGGAGATCTCTACTTTGAACTAGGGACAAATGATTTTTTTTTACAAAAAAAAAAACAACACGAAAGTTTTTTTGGCCTTTTGAAAGTGTCATAAATTGAAGTGATTTAATTCAAAAAGTGAGTTCCAATGCATATTTATACAATAAATTTAATCTATTTTGAGGCTCAATAACGATTGCCATTAAAATTTTAGCGCGAAATATTTTTTCCTCATTTTCCAAATAAGCTGCGAAATTCGGTTGTGGGCACCTTTATTGGTTCGGTTATGGGCACCCTTATTTTATTGACAAATCATTCAATATTGTTTCAGTTGTCCCCTAACTTATTTCAAATGACGTTTTAATGAAGTTTTCCTGTCCCATTGTTTCCTTTTGAGAATTGGTCAAATCAGACTATGGGATTAAAATTTATGGCCAAAATATTAATTTTTGTTATGAACGAGAAAGGCACTATTACCGCTAGGGTGATTAATAAGGATTTTTGACAATGAAAAGTGCCAGAAATTCCCCCAGAAATTCTTACAGGTAATGATATAGAAATGCTAATATCATTTTCCAAAATTGGACGTACATGTTCATGATAGAACTAGAGGCGAAAGTATAGAATTGATAGTTCCGTTAGGATACGGCAGGCATGAAGAATGTTTTTATAGAAGTCGATTTGAAAGCGAGCGGAGGGCAATATTTGTGATGGCACATATCACACGTATCCTAACGGAACTATCAATTCTATACTTTCGCCTCTAATTCTATCATGAACATGTACGTCCAAGTTTGGAAGATGATATTAGCATTTCCATATCATTGTAAATCGTTTAACTTCACGTAGAAGTAACACACACGAAATCATTAATTTAGTCTTACAGGTATTTTTTCGGGAGTTTCTTCAGGTACTTCTCCAGGAATTCCTTCAGGAATTACTCCGGGAGATTTTCCGCGGAAGTGTACTAGAATTCCTTCTAGACTTCACTCGGGATTTACTCGGATATCTGCCAAGAGTTTTTCCAGAAATTTCTTCGGAACAATCCGCAAAGATTTTCTTCAGCAATTCATCTGGGAACACTTTCAGGACTTCATCTGGGAATTTCTGGATTAATTCCTCCTGGTATTTTTCTGGGAATTCGTTCAGATATTTTTTCGGAAATTTCTTTAGCTAAGAATTATTTCAGGACTACCATGTGGGAATTCCTCCGGAAGTGCTTGTAGGAGTTCCTCCGGGAGTTTTTCCAGAAGTTTTTCCAACAAATTCTTCGGTAATACCTCCAGGAACTTCACAGGGAATTCCTGGAGGATATTTGGCAGGAATTTCACGGGAAATGGGATTTCGGAAGTTCCTCTAGAAATATTTTTTTCTCTTCCTAAAGGGTATTCCACCGGATGTTCCTCTGAAGTTCCACCAGTAGTTCCTTCAGAATTCAATCAGGCTTTCTTTCTGGAATTCATTTAGCCTTTTTTTAGGAATTTATGTACAAATTCCTCCAGAAGTTCCTCGGAGAATTTCTTTGGGAGTTCTTACGGGGATTCCTCCGGGAGGTTCTTTTAAGAATTCTTCCAGGAGTTCCTCCTGGAACTCTTACGGAAGTTCCTTTGGGAGTTCAGCCTAGAATTCTTACGAGAGTTCCTCCAGGATTTCCTCTGGAAATTCTTCCTGTAGTTCTTCAATAAATTCCTCCAGAAGTTCCACCGGCAGTTCCTCCAAGAATTCCTCTGATAATTTCTTCGGGAATCTCTATAGAAAATCCCCCGGAAGTGTCTCCGGAAATTGCTCTGGGAGTTCCTCCGAGAGTTCCTTTTCAGAGAAACACCCGGAGAAACTGCCGGTGAAACTCCTGGAGGGATTCTCGTAGAAACTGCTGGTGGATCTCCCGGAGGAATTCCCGAAGGAACTGCCGGAGGAGCTCCCGTAAGATCTCCCGTAAGAACTCCCGGAGGAATTTCAGGAGGAACTCCTAGAAGAATTCCTAGAGGACCTCCCGGATGAGCTCCCAGAGAAACTATCGGAAGAAATTCGGAAGGAATTCGGAAGGAATTTCCAGCTTAATTTCTGAAGAAAGCCTAAATGATTACCTGAAAAAACTGGAAGAATTTTCGGAGAAACTCCTGGAGGATCTCCCAGTGGAAATCTTGCAGTTTCCACCGGAACTCTTTCAGGGTTTCATTGCGAATTAATCTAGGAATTCCTCCGGATATTTCATTGTTAATTTCATTTTCGGTATAATTTCTGAATAAATTTCCGGTGGAATTCCTGGAGAAATTCATTGAAATTTTCACAAGAAATTATTCGAAACAATCCACGGAAAATTTTATGGAAATTACAAAAGAAATTCGAAGGAATGTTTACTGTCAATTCTGCGGAATTTTCACGGAATATTCTTAGGAATTCCACGGGGCAGTTTTTCAAAAAAAAAATATGGAAAACAGCACGAAATTATTTGAATTATTGCAGGGAATTCTGCAGAACTTATAAAGAAGTTCGTGAAGATTTTCTTGGAGTAAATAATGGTGGAATTTTCGGATCAATTCCCGGCAAAATTTATGGTGGAATTCCTGAAGACATTGCCGAAGAAGTTGCTGGAGGCATTCCTAAAGAATCCCTGATAGAATTTCGGATAGAATGCCAGGAGCAATTGTCGAAGGAATTCCTGGAGAAAGCTTGCATATTGATTTTTCTGACTATTTTATAATAAATATTATTTCAGAGAGGATTTGTTTAGTAATTCAAATGTATGGTTCTAGTTTTCTTAAACTTATGGAAGAATGCAGGATTTTTTATAATAATTGTTATAGACGATTTTATATTCTTTTTGGATACTAAGTTCGTTAATATTTTTCTCACTTTATTTAAAAATATCTGAAGAGCAATAAATCACGCATTTTTAAATCCATTATTGTTTTAATCATTATTGTTTGGATTTGGTTTCATGGGGTTTTATAAAACTACTATAAAACTACGATTTAGAAGACCAAAAAAGTTGCCCCCGCCCCTTCTCGAAATCCTGGCTACGCCCATGGTTCACTATGATTGCTGCCTTGAGAGCGCTGTTCGGAACTCCATTAGGCCCTGGAGCTTTGTTCGTTATCAGGGATTTGGCCACCGCGAGTAACTCTTCGTTCGTCACCGGAGCCACCATTTCGGCCGTACCCATATTGCCTTGTGGTGCAGGAAGCCAGGGACATGTGGCTCGGGACGGGAATAGTACATCGATAATCCTCGCCAACCTATCCCGGGACCGTTCGGGGGTGAAGAGCCCCCTTTGGTCTTGGACATCACTATCCTGTAGGCTTAAGCCTATTCACCCCGCGGGTACGGTATATCTTGGGATTTGATCTGGACACTAATATCACGAAAAACATTGCTTCAAAAAGTAAAAAACTGGTTGCATTAGTTAAAACGAGAGCTCGAGATAAATTTTAATATTTTTTGAGGCTAGTCGCTAGCAATTTGAAATTGTTCTAATTCTCGACCGATTGCAATTATTCAATTTTTAAAATCCATGTTGCTTGTTAAATGAGTACAAAAAAGACAGATAGAATGGATTAGTTAGAAAAAATTATGAAAAATTTCATCTAATAGCTGTTCGTGTATATGTTGTGCAAATTCCTCAAAACATTGTGAAGGAAAAAACCATACAAGATGACAAATATTCTAAACAAATAAATAAAATTTTAGGGCATATGTAACCATAATACAGTAGATTACTTGAAAAAAATTGAATTATTCAATAAACAAAGTGTATTTATAATTATCGGAACGGTCTAGTTCCAGCTTCCCACGTTCACCACAATGGCAGCTAGTTTAATTTTTTTATATTACCTGTTTTCAACGCTGAATTGATTTAAGCCTTGATTTTAAGCCCTATTTCCGGACACGGGGACTCCAGAAATGTAGATTTCGACTACATATTTGCGTAGATCAGAGCGCACAGAGAAGCATTGTCCAGTATATACAAGTATAGAGTTTTATCTATCACAAAAGTATCATTGAATCATTCAATAGGGGAAGTGTATCGGTTTTGGCCACCTTAGTGTCACCTAATTTGGCCAACCCTGAAAAAATTGCATTTTCCAAAAAAAAAAATGTAGATTAGTTTCAACAGCGAAGAAAGAAAAGGGAGATATCTATTGTTAGAGCTAATAAAGTCCTCAAAAATTGCTTTATTTTTGGAGTTATGCGATAAACTGGCCAAATTGGGAACATTGCCAAAACTAGTGCACAAGAATGATGTGTAAAACATTTCTATGGAGCTGCAAATAAGCAAGTCTGCCGGAAAACTACAACACCTTCAATGGTTCATCACATGTGACTGTAAACTAACTGACACGGTTTCTTTGATTACTAATTTTGTGTCTCTCCGTTGTGGTTCATACCCCGCCTACTTTGATGCTTTTAAAGCTAATGAATATGCGGGCAGCAGGGACCATGTCCAAGGGCTTGACGACCCCTCCCCAGCCGTCTGTGAGTCAGGGGTTCTGCCTAGGAGGTGATGGGGTTAACAGGGGCGCTGTTAATTCCTCCCAAAACCACATATCCGCAAGCAACCTTATCAAGCGACCGTGTGCCGCTTAAAGCATACAAGCCCCTAACCCTGAATCCCAAGGTGTCAGGCGACCCGTGCCGAAGGGATGAATGGCCTGGGGGTGAAACAATTAGCCAGGTCGTTAACGGAGCCTGTGGAGGTTCCACAGAGTGAGGGCTGCTTCGGCGGCAAGCGGGTGGCAGTGGTGGTACCCACACACCCCCAAGTGGTGCACATGTGGTGTAAGCGAATGGGAGTTGGGGTATTACTCGTAATACCCCACAGAATGAGGGACCGAGTGTATGGGTGAGCACACAAGTAAGTCTCGCATGGTACGCATGGTCGGTAGTGTTAGAATGACTGAAGTCTGGTGAGGCCTGGCAGGAGTGTCGGGGGGCAGATACCTCTGCGGCACCTCAGAAGTAGGGGACACGAAAGTCTCGCTGCGTCTGGCAGGAGTGTCGGGGGGTTGATGCTTCTGCGGCACCTCAGAAATCGGAGACATGTAAGGTAGTGGTGCGACCCCGTTCCAGGATGGGAGACCACCACACTGGCTGAGGACTACCTGGGCTTCGAAATGTCAATGGGTGGGTGCTGCCAGCAAAGTACCTAACGGGGACCTATTGGCAGGACCAAAGCCTGGGTAGGTGAGTGTTAGGCACGCTTGACGTGCCGGGTGTTCCACGCCCAAACGATGCACAGGAGGTGCACAGAGTGGATAAAAATGGGAGATGGGGGTATTACAACCCCCACTGAGTGAGTGACTGAATGTCAAAGAGAGTGGTGCACAAGTGGTGCAAGCGATCGGGACTGAATGTATGAGCGGGCACACAAGTCAGACTCGCATGGTACGTATGGTCAGAGTGGCTGCTTAGGCAGTAGTGTGATCCGGCTGTCAGGGACGGAATGAGTGTAGTCTCGCTAGGCCTGGCAGGAGTGTCGGGGGCAGATACCTCTGCGGCACCTCAGAAGTAGGGGACACGAAAGTCTCGCTATGACTGGCAGGAGTGTCGGGGGTTGATGCTTCTGCGGCACCTCAGAAATAGGAGACATGAAAGGGTCTGCCTCGTAGCTGAGGTAGGAGCGGCATAGGAGCCACCAACCTAGGGTCGCCTCCGGCTTGGTAGACAAGTGGTGCCACCCTGTTGCAGGACGGGGTGAACACCACACTGAGTGAGGACTGTCTATGTCGTGAGATGGCGGCATGGGGTACCCCCTGCAGGGTACTTATAAATTGGTTCCTTGCAGTCATTCAAGCGGCATAGGCAGGTGAGTGTTGGGGCACATGTGGTGCCAGTGTGTCTTGTGCAAATGTGTTGCATGGGGAGTGTCGAAGAGTTGAGGCGCATACGTGCACTTGTGTACGTCATGGAGGGGGCGAAATGCCCAATAGTCATCCCCCGAAGTATTGCTTAATTGCGGGCCCACACTACCTGGGTTCGCCTCCCCAGGTGTCTGTTTGCAGATTTCCATTACCTTCGTTAAAAAAAAAAAAAAAAAAAAAAAAACTAATGAATATTGCCGTTTTTTTTAAATAATTATCCTCAAATACTATTCCTACACACTTAAAATAAATCGCCGAGTTCGGTAAAATTTTACCGAAATCTCAACAAGCAGAACTGTTCGGTAAATAATTTAACTGATTTTCGGTGATTTTGACAGTTGAACAATGGAAAAATTACAAAAAATCTGTAAAATAAATTACCGAACAGTTCTGCTGTTGAGATTTCGGTAAAATTTACCGAATACGGTGAAATGAGTTAAGTGTGTACTAAGTGTTGTTATAACGTCGTAATAAAGATGGGCTTTTTAATGTTCAAATACTAAACGGTTTTGTAAATGAGGGCATCTCTCTCTCATACAGAGTGAGTTTTGCGAGCATCTGTCCCCTTAAAGATTTTCCCGAAAAAATCACGTTAATGTCATTTAATTGGTTTCAATATATCGGATTTTCGGACTGTTGTACTTTTTGCAATATGCGAGTTCTCGTCTTACGAGTTGTTGAAGCGAGTCGGAAGGTTAAAGTTGGTATATTAATTCATAAATGTACCATGCGTCTCCATATACTATTATCCCGAGCAAAATTGATTAACTTATTGGTAACAAATTCTATTATTCGGTTATCTAAAATTTTGATCACTGAGCTTGTTATTATTTTGGTTAAACAACAATATAAAAAAGCCAACATTTAACAAATAATATAACAGAATTTAGTTCTTGAGATAACCAAGTTGATAACACATTTTGCTATTGACAGGATTTACAGAAATCGCTCTCAATACATAACGAACAACGATTAAAAAAGGCAAAAACTGTTTCGAATCATAAGCCATTATAACAAATTTATCAAACTTGAAGCCAAGTGGAAAAAAAAACAGAATCGGATAGGCAGTCCCCACTGAGAATTTTGATTTTCACTTCGTTTATCGCTCTTTTTGTGTTGGGGACCGCACAGCACAAGTTGAAACGCATCATCAGAACCAGTGCTCCTCGCGTTTGGGGCTTTTCAAAAGAAATGTATCATGAGGTGCAGCCTCCCGAATCAATTCTTTATCATGACAGGTTGCGAAAAAAAAAAGTCTATCACGGTATGCTACATATCGTATATGTATACAGAGATTATGAGTCAGAGACTTTCTCATTATCTTTTGGATTCAATCCCTGGTTACACATGTTATGTTAACAAATAAGAAATTTAGTTTTCATTTAGTTATCATTCATCATCGTGTTAACGTCCAAAATAGTGGAATCTGCTTTACTGACTTCGTCACGCAGTGAAAAAAATGCATATCGGTACCGGGACTCGAACTCGAATCGAGCGATTGTAGGGCCCCGTCGCTAGGGATCAATCCAACTAATTTTACATGAGAAGCAAAAAAGAAGAGTACTACGCTTTCTACACTTTTGCATTTACTGAAATGTGTTTGTATTTAGATTGTAATGTCATGGTCATCACATGTAAACAACAGTCAGTTGAGCATTGAGCAAATGAGAATCACTAATTAATAACAAACTCTTTCATCCGGTTATTTTGATAACTTGAATTGCCAACATAACAAAAATGCTAACCGAATTTTGATAAAATCGGTGAATTATTTAAAATAAGTCAAGTATTGAACTGAACCTTTTTCTGAAGAAGGAACCACATCTTTCATTTCCTTACTTCGTGAAAATGCCTTTTTTCATAGAATAGATCACATCCACCATTATTTTATTCCATTATTCTGGGGAACCAAAAATTATCTTTGAAAACACTATACTCTGATATCTTTATAATTTAACGACACATCTTGGACGATCAAGAACGTTTCTTTGATTGTTGCTCTTTTCGAACGCACACAGTCGATTGCAAAAATGTGTTTGCAGGATATACTCTATTTTCGGGGAATTATTTCATTCTGGGAAATGTTATATTCGAGGAATTATTAAACTTGGGGAAATTGCATTCGGGGAATAGGTTTTCGGGGAATTGTCGTACAATCAATAAATCAACTATTGTCAATGGATTTCTGAGGTCGTAAATTACAAATGTGGTACAAGCGGACCTAATCCAATTTTACTGTCGACCAATGTTATCATGCTTCGAGCAATTGATTGAGATTTATAAATTCCAAGAAGTGTCATACTTCGTAAAATTGACGTTATATAGATTCATGTGCCTGTCTTCGTTGCACTGCCGTAAAGTCGATTCAGCAGAGTCTTATCTCATATG
The DNA here is from genome assembly GCF_024139115.2 of Armigeres subalbatus. Taxonomy (NCBI): domain Eukaryota; kingdom Metazoa; phylum Arthropoda; class Insecta; order Diptera; family Culicidae; genus Armigeres; species Armigeres subalbatus. The sequence goes on from NC_085141.1 coordinate 425,069,006, forward strand.
CAGTAAATTAGCTGCATTTCTTTAAATAACCATTCCGAGATAATAATTTCATACGCACTCAATCCTAGCCAAGGTGGTGAACAAAGTGATTCTAATTTTATGAGAAAACAATTCCGGCATGGAAATTTTGTATTCAGCAATTACAATTGTTTATTTGTAATTTTCGGTTTATGTATGGAGCGTTGATTTAGCTGCCTACAGAAAGCATAATTCGAAACCAATTGGGACTAACCAATCTAACTTTCCCTGTTGCAAAAGAAGGTATAAAAACACACAATGCAAACCGATTGCGTCTACTCTAACCTTTCTAACTTTTTCTCAGCAGTTCGCTTTCTTCACAGCAAATTCTTATCTCTCGTCATGTGTGAGTTGGCGGCAATCAAACATCCAATCAGCAGCATAGATAACTGATTTCTTGATCGTGGATAGTACAGCGCCAAACCTCATATTTTTCTAATATCCCATCCCCAGTGAAATTGTCCAAATTTTATCTTCTTCGATGTTAAATTTTTTTTCGTTATTATAGTGATAACATTTCAGATTCTTAGATCGTGTTAAGAATTTGGTTTGATTATTTTTTACAACATCACCAACGAAAGTTAACTCGTTTTTTGAAAAAAAATATTTACGCTCTTTTAGTGGAATGTCTTCAACTGTCTAAGACGAGTTTGTACAATCCCATTTAATTCCACCACTTAATTGTACCTTGACAGATACGTATTTCGACCTCAACAGTAAGATCGTCTTCAGTGTCTCGTACTTGACTCGACTTAGTCTTATGACAAGTGACTTTTATTTGTTTGATTTGACATTGATTCCCGGTCAACCGTTTTTGTAAGTGTTTTCAAAACGATGGTAATCAATATATTAAAAAAAAATACTGTCCATTTATAAAAGTATAAACGCTCGACCAACCAAATATTTGAACCCTCTTATTTGTCCAATGCCCTTTTCAAGGACTCCTTCACATTCATTGATACCTTATCCTTCCATCCATCTGATCCCCTTTTCCAATGTATTTCCATACCGTCATGTAAATGGTAAAAAATGTTTGAGCGACGGCACAAGCAATCGTAAATTAAGAAAGTTGTGCCACTCAAACCAACGTTCTGATACCTGATGCCATTCACCAAATACGCAACCCCGTTTTATTTGTTCCTCACCAAAACCTTTCTTCGCAGAGGGTTTCTTCTGATTTTGGCAATGAGCTGTAGGTCAAAGCCATACCTATTTAAGAGCCTTGAAAAGCAATCGAAAACGATGTTGGGTAACAAAGCACGATGGAAACGTGATGTCGGAGCAATCGTCACTATCGCCATTGCATCGTCTCCAAAGAGGAATTAAATAATGTGGAGTGTCGTAAAATCGCCGACGAGGATTCAAATTAGCGTTATCTTTCGTTGATGTCGGTGATAAGCATACGGCTCCTCGTGTCGTTATTCAGTTCGGTAAGATTTTACGATCAAATGGTAGTCTCATTTCGTTATCCTTAAAATAGACCATTCTATGTAGCAAAGCGTTACACACAGGGGTGTAACGCTTTTCTAGGTGGATAAATGCATTCTTGAGAAAACTTTAACTTATCCTAATAGTCAATCAAGAATGTTTGATTCTTTTATTTTTCATAGTGAATAAAAGAAAATTAAGCATCGAGAATAGATTAGATTGTTAAATACAACAAACTTAAGAATTAAACAATTTCTTACACAACAACTTACATTTTTACAAAATGATTTATCTTACGATAAACAAAGATCTCGAACCTGATAGTGCTACAATATTTTTACCAGAAAGTTACCAGAAATACTCCCATTTGCGATGATTCCCAACATGCGCACACGGCGAAAATAGCCAAATAACACGCAACCCTCATCGCAGATAACACGAAGCTGTAGTAGAGCCCATGCTAAGGATATGTGATGCCGAAAAGAGCAATTTTATGCGCAACGTGGGTACGGATTTTCCAGCATATTATTATTTTTATTCTGCCATCGATATACCACCTCCCGTGTTCTGTTGTTGTGCTGAACGAACGGCGACAAAAAAATAGAATGAAGCCCAACAAAATACATAAAACGAGCTTCTGTCTGAAACATGATTCAATTTTCTCAGAATGTACGCTCGACCTCGGGAGCTGAGAATAAAAGAAACTTTTGCGAGGACTAAGGCGATGTCGCACAGCTCGAGATAAGACGGAAATGTAATAAGCGAACGAAACTTCCTCCAGTGATTCGGAGAACACGGCAAGGAATGCACTATACAGGATTAAAATCTTGAAATATTTAAGAAGTGCAATCACGGCGTTTCACAGCCATTCTTCAAGTAGGTTGAAATGAAAAATAGCACCGAATGGTATACGCTTTCCCTTATACAAGTTACGTTTAATGTGGAAGAAAGGTAAGCGTTTCCCAATTGGTTTGATTGCATTCGATTAGTGTCACTAACGAAAAGAATCGAATTAATTTTTTAAACAAGAAGATTTTAATGAAAAACGATACTGTCAACATTCCTTCAGGAATCTTCTCAAAAGTTCTTCCAGGAATTCCTCCGGAGGTTCTTTCAAGAATTCCTTCGTAAGTTCTTTCAGGAATTCCTCCAAAAGTGCCTGGATGGAGCTCCTCCGGAAAATCCACCAAGAATTCCCCTGAAAGTTACTACAGGAATTCCTCCGGAAGTCCTTTTAGGTATTTCTCCTTCGGTTCATCCAATATTTCCTTCGGAAGTTTCCTCAGGTAATCCTTCGAATGTTGCTTCAGAAATTCTTCCATAAGTTTCCTAAGGAAATCCTCTGGAAGTTCCTTGACGATTTCCTTCGGAAGTTTCTTCAAGAATTCCACCGGAAGAAATCTATCGGAAGTTCCTCCACCGCAAGCTCCTTCAGTAATCCCACTGGAAGTTCCTTCAGGATTTCTACCGGAAGGTTCTTCAGGAATTCCACCAGAAATTCCTTCAGGAATTCCACTCTGGTATTTCCTTCAGGAATACCTCAGGAAATTTCTTCTGGAATTCTTCCGGAAGTTTCTTCAAGAATGTCTCGTATAGTTCCTTCCTCCTAAAGTTCTTTGAGAAATTTCTTCGGAAGTTCTACCAGGAATATGTCCGCAATATGTTCTATCGAGAACTTCAACGGAAGATCCTTCAGGAATTCCAACGGAAATTCTTTCAGGAGTTCCTCCGGAGGTTCCTTCTGGAATTCAACCGAAAGTTCCTTCTGGAATACCTCTTGAAGTTCCTTCAGGAGTTCCTCCGGAAGTTTCTTCAGGCGTACCTCCGGAAGTTCCTCCACGAATTCGTTCGGAAGTTTTACCAGAAAAATGTCAAGATGTTCTTCGTCACATTCCTTCAGAAATACTTTTGAAAGTTCTTTCAGGAATTCCTCCGGAAGTTTCTTCAAAAATTCTTCCAAAAGCTCCTTAAGAAATTCCTCTCGAATTTTCATCAGGAATTCCTACGGAGGATCTTTCAAGAATTTCTCCAATTGTTCTCTCATGAATTCCTCTGAAAGTTCCTTAAGGAGCTCTTTTGGAAATTCCACCATGGAAGACTTCTGGAAGTTGCTACAGAAATTCCTCCGAAAGTTTCTCAAGAATTCTTCCGGAAGTTCTTTGGGTAATTTTTCTTTAAATTACATAAGTATATTCTTTGGAAGTTCCTTTAGAAATTCCTCCGGAAGTTGCTACAGCTTCCGGGGGAGTTCTTGAAGGAACTTTCCAAGGAATTCCTAAAAGAAATTCCGTAGAAAATCTTCATGAGACTTCCAGAGGTTTCCTGAAGCAACTTTCGAAGAATAACCAGAAGGAACTTCCGAAAGGTATACTGGAGGAACTTAGGGAGGAAATTCTAAAAAAAAATCCGGAGGGATTTTTTTTTAAGGAAACTTTTGGAGGTTTTTCTTTAACATTTTTAGAGTGATTTTTAATTTTAATACAAAATTCATTATTATTCCAGAGGAATTGCTCAAAAAACTCACTTGTCATAAGACGAGTTTGTACAATCCCATTGAAATCCACCACTTAATTGTATCTTGACAGATACGTATTTCGACCTCAACAGTAAGGCCGTCTTTAGTGTCTCGTACTTGACTCGACTTAGTCGAGTCGAGTCAAGTACGGGACACTGAAGACGGCTTTACTGTTGAGGTCGAAATACGTATCTGTCAAGATACAATTAAGTGGTGGATTTCAATGGGATTGTACAAACTCGTCTTATGACAAGTGAAGACATTCCACTAAAGAGCTCAAAATAATTTTCTTAAAAAAAACTTCTGAAGGAATCCCTAATACAACTTCACGAGGAATTGCCTAATATAACTGAAAGAAGTTCCGGAAAAAAATCCTTATAGAACTTTCGAAGGAATTCGTGAAAGAACACCCGGAAAAATTCCTGAAAGAACTTTCGTAGAAATTTCTGAAGAAAATTCGAGAGTAAATCCTTGAGGATTTTTTGGAGGAATTTTTAAAGAAACTTTTGGAGAAATTCCAGAAGGAATTTCCGGAGGAATTCCTGGACGAACTTTCCAAAGCATTCGTAAAATGTGAGAAAGAACATCAGGACATTTTCCTGGAAGAATTTCCGAAGGAAGTCGTGGAGGAACTTCTGAAGAAATTCCTGGAGGAACTTTTTCGGGGAAATTCCAGAAGGAACCTCCGGAGAAATTTCTGGAGAAATTTCTGAAGGATTTTCCAGTTTATTTCCGGTGGAATTCCCGAAGGAATATATTCTGGACATATTCCTAGTAATTTTTGAAGAAACTTCCGGGGGAAGTCATGAAGGAACTTCCGGGGGAAGTCCTGAAGGAACTTCCGGAGGAACTTCCGAAAGAACTTCCGGAGGAACTCCCGAAGGAACGTTACGAGGTATTTCAGAAGGAACTTCCGGAGGAATTCAAAAATGAACCTCCTGTGGAGTTCCTGAAGAAACTTCTGGTGGAATTCCTAAAGGAACTTCCGATGGAATTCCTGAAGGAATTTCAGATTGCATTCCTGATCGAAGTTTTGGTAGAATTTATAAAAGAACTGCCGGAGAAAATCCTGAATGAATTTACAGGGAAATCTCTGAAGGCACTTCCGGGAGAATACCTGAGGCATCTTCCGGAGGAGTTTTTGAAAGAACTTCCGATGGAATTCCTAAAGGAACTTCCCAAAGAATTCATGAAGTAACTTCAGCAGGAAATCTTGAAGGAACTTCCAGAGGATTTGCTAAAGGAACTTCCACATGCAACTTTCGAAAGATTACATGCAGAAAATTCCAAAGAAAATACTTGAAGTTAAGGAAACTTTCGGAGGTTTATCTTTAACATTTTTAGAGTGATTTTTAATTTTAATACAATATTTATTATTATTCCGGAGGAATTGCTAAAAAAAACTTCTGAAGGAATCCCTAATGCAACTTCACGAGGAATTGCCTAATATAGCTGAAAGAAGTTCCGGAAAAAAAATCCTTATAGCACTTTCGAAGGAATTCGTGAAAGAACACCCGGAAAAATTCCTGAAAGAACTTTCGTAGAAATTTCTGAAGAAAATTCGAGAGTAAATCCTTGAGGATTTTTTGGAGGAATTTTTAAAGAAACTTTTGGAGAAATTCCAGAAGGAATTTCCGGAGGAATTCCTAGATGAACTTTCCAAAGCATTCGTAAAATGTGAGAAAGAACATCAGGACATTTTCCTGGAAGAACTTCCGAAGGAAGTCGTGGAGGAACTTCTGAAGAAATTCCTGGAGGAACTTCCGAAGGAACTACTGAAAGAGCTTCACGAGGTATTCCCGAAGGAATATATTCTGGACATATTCCTAGTAATTTTTGAAGGAACTTCCGGGGGAAGTCCTGAAGGAACTTCCGGAGGAACTCCTGAAAGAACTTTCGGATGAACTCCTGAAGAAACTTCACGAGGTATTTCAGAAGGAACTTCCGGAGGAATTCAAAAATGAACCTCCGGTGGAGTTCCTGAAGAAACTTCTGGTGGAATTCCTAAACGAACTTCTGATGGAATTCCTGAAGAAATTGTAGATTGAATTCCTGATTGAAGTTTTGGTAGAATTTATAAAAGAACTGCCGGAGAAAATCCTGAATGAATTTACGGGGAAATCTCTGAAGGCACTTCCGGGAGAACACCTGAAGCATCTTCCGGAGGAGTTTTTGAAAGAACTTCCGGTGGAATTCCTGAAGGAACCTCCCAAAGAATTCATGAAGTAACTTCAGCAGGAAATCTTGAAGGAACTTCCAGAGGATTTGCTAAAGGAACTTCTACATGCAACTTTCGAAAGATTACATGCAGAAAATTCCAAAGAAAATACTTGAGGTTCTTACGGAGGAATTCCTGAAAGAACTTTCAGAGGAACACCTAAAAGAACTTCCGGAGGAGTTCCAGGAGCAATTTCCAAAGGAATCCTAATGGAATTTCCGGAGGAACTCCTAATGCCACTTTCGGAGAAATTCGGATGAATTATTGTTAGAACCGCCGGAGGAATTTCTGAAGGAAATTACCAGAAATTCGAGTGGAATTGTTCAAAGAACTTTCGGATGATTATTTCAAGAAACTACCGGAGAAATTCCAAAAGGAACTTCTAAATGAACATTTAGAGCAATTCCTGGAAGAACTTCCAGAGGAACTCCAGAAGGAACTTCTGGAGGATCTCCTGGAGGAACTTCCGGAGGAATTCCTAAAGGAACTTCCAGAGGAATTCCTAGAGGAACTTCCGGAGGAATTCCTGGAGAAACTTCCGGAGGAATTCCTAGACGAACTTGCGGAGGAATTCCTAGAGGAACTTGCGGAGGAATTCCTAGAGGAACTTCCGGAGAAATTCCTAGAGGAGCTCCGGAGGAATTCCTGGAGGAACTTCCGGAGGAATTCCTGGAGGAACTTCCGGAGGAATTCGTGGAGGTACTTCCGGAGGTATTCCTGGAGGAACTTACGGAGGAATTCCTGGAGGAACTTACGGAGGAACTTCCGGAGCGAGGAGGGTGCTGGTGGTGGCATCAGATCGTTGGACGTTGATAGAGATGGAGCGGTAGTTGTTCTTTGTCGGTGGGACTGTTGATCGACAGCGGGCTTCGTCTGCGTGGTGCGTGGTTTATCATTTACTTTTTCCATCACCTACGTTAACATACGACCCCATGTCCGCTTGCATTTTTTGAAGTAACAACTTTTTGTTCTGGATGCACGTAATACCATTATGGACTAGCTCATTACAGTGCCTACAGGTCTGTAACTGCCCATTATAAGAGATGTACGTGGTCTCTGAATCTATTGTGATTGTAGTGGAGATGTATTTTTTGACGACCATGCGAACCACGCGCACTCCGGTCGAAATGGTACCAAAGGAATGGAAAAGTGGATGGGTCTCGTAGACGAGCGTAACGAAAAATAGAACGTGCGCTTGGCTCGGAAGCTCAGCGATAACTGCACCTCGAAAAGTCCCAAAAGTCTTCAAAAGATGACATCCGTGAAGAACGAAAAATAAAAAAATCTACAGCTTTAAAACAAGATTTAATTGCAAAATTAACGAGAAAAGATGCATTTTCGGCCTAAGCTATACTTTTAAGAAAAAAAAATCTTCAAAGTTGTTCTGGATACTTGGGCCCTTATTATAATGTTATCGAAAATATGGGGGAGATTTCAGAAAATGTGAAAAAATATTGTTTATTTTGCGGAATATTCGGCAAAACATAGTTTTGCATATAAACGATAAAGACGGATCCATAAAAAACAGGAAAACGATCCATAAATAACATCTAAATGTTCCTTAAAATGCTACCATAAATCCATAAAATATTCATATAAAATGTTCTACAGAATTGGTCCCTTAAAAAGCAATATTATTGATCTGCTCATTTTATATTTTTATTTTTCACGATTTTCTTCTTCTGAAGACTTTTGGGGCTTTTCAAAACGTGTGTTTTGCTATAAGAACATCGTCTGTATCTTTTTCCGTTGTCGATTTACTTGAGATAAAAAAACATATCTCTAACATAATAAAGAATACGAATAGCTCTTTCAAATGCCGCGTAAACATATTTTTTGGTCTGCCCTAATCGCAGATATCAACTTTTGAAAAACCCGTAATTTTGACAGAAAAATTATTATAACTTCTGATCGGAAAAATATGATGAGCAAATTTATACATCTAATGTTGCAATTTTTTAGCTCTAAAAATCACCCGCAGACGACTTTTCCGTGAAATCGAAAACAAACAAAAAATAGATCAAAAATACTGTATTTTTGCGGGGCACCCTTGTCAAAGTAATTGCTCTAAATCAGCCCCTTCCAAAATCCCTTTTTTTATGTGACATTATGAAGAGTGTATGTATAAAGAAAGATAGTAATATTTTGGGTAATTTATGTTAAACGGATGTTGGCACATGCAGTGCCGCTAAAATTTAGAGTTATCGAGTTATCGACCCGAGAAAGGCTGGCTCATACAATAGAAATTGTCTTCACGAGAAGAGCCGGCCAAGGGTCGACAGTTTCGTTAATAAGGACAATAATAATAATAATAATTACAAAAGTACATGAACGCCAGTACGATAGGGAAGACTGGGTAGACTTCCCGATTGGAAGGTCATATCAAAATTATATCATACTATGTTATTAAGTTATAATAAATTTTTATAACAAAATTTGTTAGAAACATGGTGCAGGATGTTGTTAAAATAACTAAATTTCTATCAAAAACTGCCCTACTGGAAACTAAAAACTATCAAATTTTGTTACAATTTTATCATAAAAATAACATATTCTGTTAGAAATTTATAACAGAATCAGATACAAAATATATTGTTTCTGTGCAGTTGAATTTTTTACAGGTCGTGATAGGTCTCCAGATTGTGGTCAACAATCATATTTTTTTTTGTTTTTGTCTGAACAAGAATATTTTTCGAGAACATGAAATTAACAACATAACAAATAAGGCAACCTTCTCAAATTATATCAGCGTTGTGATACCTATGGCTAGGAGACTTTGCTACATCTATTTTAATTGCCTACTGTTGGGCAATTCGGTGTTAAGCATTTTTCAAATCTTATTATGATATAATCCTGTTACAACATTTGAAACATAATGGCTACTGAGAACAAAATTGTATCAAAATAAGTTATAAATATCACAATATGTTAAAATTGTGTTCAATTTTTGTTATGCTCTTCTAGTCGGGTTGATCCCCTTTTCTGGTTTTCGATGTATCACACCCAAAAATATATAAACATACGCGATTTACACACAGACTCTCTAAGAAATATAGTATTTAACTTTACTGATGTAAGACAGTCCTTAAATTATTGTTGTTATTGATACACAATCGATTTTTAGAGTGCTGTCAAAAATCTACTTTTAAAATATTCGGGGGAAATTGATCCCTCTCCAAGAACTTGGTTTGATAAAATTAGAAAGGTGCCATCAGATTTTTTAAATATTTTTCCTTCAAAATACGCGCAATTTTCGAATTGCTGTGCGTATACATGAACGATTTTTGTTATTGAATTCGACAGCATATGAGTTTTAAAATTTGGGGAGACTTGATCCCCTTTCTAAGATATCTACGCAATCAATATTTTTTCCTGTCAACCCATCAAATCTGTCAAATCTACAAAAAATTAGAAGCCTGAGAACAGATTTATATTTTTTTTAATTTTTTCGCCAAATTTTTGTATGGGTGACTAATGGGGTGTGTATATTGAGGCAATAACTCCAAATCCAAATATCCTAAAACTTTGATGGAATGTTGACATTTTCATTAGTACAAATCATTAAGCACATTTATGGCTTTGTGCTGTGAAAAAACGAAAACATTTGGTCATTGTTATGAAAATTTATTCAAATTTTGCGTGGCCAATAAAAATATCTTTAGGAAGGTCAAAACATACAAACCGCCCTGCAGAATAAATAAGGTTGTCAATCCAAATAATAACTCACCACATAAAGGTCATTTGTCTAGAGGATCTATACTAAAAAATACGCTAGAACAAAACTACTTTAGTTCTCGATAAAACAGGGGGTGATCAAGTCTCCCCGGGGATCAAGTCTACCCACCTTCCCCTATGCATAGAAAAGTGTCGATTTCAAAGCGGTATTTTCCAAAAATATGTTCTCGTTTTTTGTCTTAGTCGATTTCCTGACTTATTTAAAGTCAAATTTCTTAAAGAACTATACCCTTTGGTGCCTCAAAATATTTTAAAATCGAAACCTAAACATCAACAAAGCAAAGTGTTGCAGCGAGACGTGTTGCTGATGTTGGATCAAAATCGGAAAACAGCTAAATAGTGTAAGAGCAGAGAGCGACTAAAGGAATAAAGGATATTATATTGAATCATATTTGCAGAAGGGGTCGATTTCTTTTTACTTTCAGAAATGACAACTTCCCTTGGTTTTCCGGATTTTTCGAAAAGACAATTGGTTGCCTCCCGGGGTTAATTTCTAGTCACTTTAAAACATTTATCTTGCTCTCAGATTGCTACAACAAATACTTTCTTAACTATTTTTCTTAAAGCTTGTAAGACAAGTTTAAAGAACCCGCCATTTCTATAGTATGTATATAGTAAACATGATACCATTGTTGGTACGACTCGTAGTGACAATATGATTTTAGAAATCCTCAGGGACTCTGCTTGAATAATTGTTAAAAATCAAAATATTACTACGCTTATTCACGCCGCATTTGTCGCTTCCTGCGTAATTCTACTATATAATAGCCGTATTTCCTAGGATAAAATAAATTGCTATTCCAGTGGGTTCAACCAAAAACCGCCCTCAATTTCCGGCAGTGGGAGCTGTTTCAACATCACCTTCAAGATGCTCGAAAGGTGGATAACCTCAACATAAACAAATCTCCGGTGGGCAAATTGAGTCTGATTCGTATTAATTTCCTTCTCGGAATTATCATCGCCACCACTGCTTATCTAACAACATAAACGAATTATCGCATTGAATGACACATTATGTGGAAAACATCCCCTACGTTAGGGACACACACACACTTTCTCTACAAACTGTTAACTACCAGATTCGGAAGAATAAGTTCTTTCCAAAAGCTACCCAAATCTAATGAATCATGCAGTGATAAATGGTCCCGGCTCCTTTATACCGCCTTCCAAGAAGTGCAATTCTACTGGACGGCTCCATCGTGACTTGGGAGCTATTTTACTCGCATTTTTTTGCCTCGTTCGACGGTCGTGCTGGAGCTTATCCTTGGGGGCATTAATCGCAATGCACTTCCAGGAACGATAAGGAGCCTAATCTTCTAATCCCGTGGGTAGCACTTAAACAAGGTGAAGGTACAACAAAAGTCGTAATTATACTAATCTTTAATGTCTTGTACAGTCGATCTCGAAAGGTAGGGATGAAGTCAGAAAAACGTTGATTAAATTTCCGGGAAACTTGCGATTAAGGTGTACACTTTGAAAGCAAATTTTACCAAAAAACGAGCGCTTACTGAGAAATTCACGATATATGTCCGACAAAATAAACTATCCTCTATAAGATAGGTTGACATGTATTTTGCAGAGCTTTGTGAAATGAAACTAAATCTAAACATTATCTTCAAAACACAATTGAACCTCTCCGTATTTTTTTATTAGTTCAATAGATTCTTTCACTTTTTAAAAGTCAACTTTCCAAAACGACCCAAATGTTTCGATGCCTCCTTCTTTAAAGTTTGATACATTAGCTCGAAACCAATTTTGACCTAATGCAACGTACACACCAGTCAAGCAGTTTGACGAACATTGACTCCGCCCCTAAGAAAATTCTTCGGTTGCAGCTTTGTTTGAACGTGTTTGAAGTTGTTCGAACAACCATTTGACAGTTAACGGCTCAGTTGGAAAAAATTAAAACGGTTTGATTTTGGTTTGAGTTGTCGGAGTGGAGTCAAGGTTCGCCGAACATGTTTGAGCATTTGTAGTGAAGTTGCACAAACCCCCATATATTTTTTGATGGTTGGTGCTCAAGTTGGTGCTTCGGTCGTTCGTGTGTGATATTGTTGGTCGAATGAATTGATTGTTTGTGCCGCTGTTGGTAAAACTTGATGGATGTTTGAATAAACGAGAGGTGGAGTCAATGTTTGTCAAACTGCTTGACCGTGTGTACGTTCCATAACACTCGTCTGATTTTAAATCAATAAGAGAGTTACTCGTCAGAACTATTACGGCAAAGTTAAAAAATGGCTATTGCGGCAGCCCTAATCCCATTTCGCCTTTTTGGAGCTCAAGTCTCAAGAAATAGGAGATCAACAAATATCAATCCTTTTAACTAGTCTTCGCATCTCGACACTATCGACTTCAGGAGCAAGTTGAACGGCAATTGGAATGCAGACGAAAAATAAGAAGATACAAAATAATGCTAACTGCATTGTAGCTTCATTAACGAGTTATAAACCTTCTAGATCTGTTGGAAGAATTTTTCATTTAAAAAAAACACGCGTCAGCCTCTCGAACAAAGAAATCGCCCGAACTAGCCCGATAGAATGAAGCTGTCAATGTCGCCCACATTATTCACCTTGACTGATTGATATTCGATCAGCTGGATGATTAATTTGCCGGAATAAAGTACCCAATTAAGCTATTTCCCCATTGATTATCCTCTTCACAAACTGCTCATTTTTGTGCGTTTTGCATTATCTCATCCAAAATCCTCTTCTACCCCTTGACTTGCCGAAAGTTCAGTGATATTCATCGAAAACAGAGTCGTAAAATCACCAAACAGGTCAAAAATTTACATCAAATCGATACCTCCACCGAAGTACCGAAATCGGAAAAGCAGCCTACAAAGAAAAACATGGCTATAAAGCAAGAAAATCAATCGAATCAAGCCTGAAACGGCACCCGCCCTGTTACGATCCAAACTTGAATCGACAGCGCGCTCAGGTTGATGGAGGATCCCGATGAGGGGAAATCATCGTCCATTCGGGGAATCCATTGACATATCCGCTTTACTCGCATCACGCACGAGCTATACGATATTGTGTGTTTAGGTGGTTGACTGTTGACTGAACGAGGGAAACGTACTTACAAAACGCCCACCCATATTATTTTTAGGAAAACTCCACACAGTATCGATAAGGGGCTCTCTTCCGTGCAGAAACGCCGACAGAAGAATCCCATGTCATGCTACCACGGTTGGCACAGTTCGGTCCATCGTTAAGAAAATTGATTAACTATAAACACGTTTAACGATCCCGGTCGATTCATGGGTTTGGCTATGGCTTAGAGCTTGCAGACGTAACGCGGCTTCGGTTCTCCATTGCGTGATTTCGGAATCGATAGGAATAGAACAGCGAAGGAAGGTGCGTGCGGTGTTATTTGGAGTAAGTGTCTTTTGACCGAACCATAATCGCTCCATATTAATGTTTTTTCTTCTCATAAACATACAATACATGGGCTAGCTGGAGCGATGACGTATGTTCCATAGTGTAATAAAAAAGTAAACAAAGCAATACGGTTGAGGTGAAGATTAAATAGATGCAAGCTTTAGATCACGTGCTCGTGCTATGAGATAACGAAATTAACTACGTGGCAGGATATGCAATATACACCAAAATAAAATCAATATCCTAATATTCATTAGATATTGAAATTTACTATTCAAAACTTATATGCCTTTGGGGCCACATACACTCATTGATTTTTTTTTTGTATTTCATCCACATTGTCTTTTTACACATAGTTACACTTTTGCTTTTGGGTATTTTTCAGGGCGTTATAATACGTTTAATCCCACATTCCTCTTAGTGTTCCCCTTCAAGGTCTACCGTTTGATGTTTTCTCCACTTACTCAATTAAGACCTCAATGATTCAACTGAATTGCAAAAAAACAAAAAACTGGCAGGAAAGGTAATACATTTTGAGCTGAATACCTAAAATTAGTAAAAATGGATAAAAAAATTAAAAGAAACAAACCGTTTTTAACGAATTCTCCAAAAATGATTAAATCTACCTACCAGCTATTATTCAAACTAAATTATTACTTCATCGCCAGGAAAAACAATTGCGCGACACATCAAAGTAACCCGCAAGTGGTACGCACTGCAACACTATCGGTACCCCCTTCTGCCACTATCTTCTCGGAACACGGCCTTGGGAAACCATTAGATAAATTAATGTCACCACCATATAGACTAGCAGCCGCCCGTCGTCGCCAGTCGTATTCTGAAGTGGGTCGCCCATTCCACATACTCGCAACCCCAACACTAGTGGCTATTGGGGATTTTACCGATTCCTTTCCCGTGAACGTGTGATTATGACTGAGTGAGTAAGCACACGCAACGTGGGCAACGTAAACCGAGACTGAATCGACCGTATTGAAACATCTATGCAGATATAAATGCAACAAAACCTTAATAGCAACAAACCTTACGATCTTGAGCATTGGTTGAGGAATTCCTTGACAAATCAGAATCCTTCGGCAATTTGCTTCGTAATCCTTTGAAGATTTAATTCGGAGTCTCTCGACGTTTTGCAAATGATCTGCGTTGGGATCTCTAGACGATAAGGAATCCGGCTGACGATTAGCTTCGGAATCCCGCGAAGAATTGCTTCAGAATCATTCGACGTTTCATTTCGGAATACATCGACGGTTTGCTTCAGAATTTCTCATAGATTTTGTTCAGAGTCCCTTAACAATTTTTGTTGGAACCATTCGACGATTTGCTTCGAAATCCTTTGATGATTTGCATCGGAATCCCTCAACGATTTGCTTCATCATCCTTGGAGGAATCCCTTTGGGATCGCTGGAGGATTCTTTTCGAAATAACTGAAGGATTAATTCGGAGTCGCTCGACGATTTGCTTCGAAGTCCTTCGACGGATTATTTCGGAATCCTTCGACGATATGCGTCTTCATCCCTGGAATTCCTGGAGGGTTTTCGACGAAATCCCTGGATTATTCCCCTTCAAATTCCTGAAATATTCCCGTTGAAATTCCTGGAGGGTGGAGGATCCCTGGTACATTCTCGTCGGAATCCTTGAAAATTTTCCGTTGGAATTCCTGAAACATTCCCTCCGAAATCTCTGGTGGATTCCCTTCATGATCCCTGGAGGCTCTCATCGGTATTCTTGATGGATTCATGTCGAAATATCTAGAGATTCCCGTCGGAGTCCCTGGAACATTCCAGTCAGGATCACTAAAGGATTCTCATCAGAATTCTTGGAAGATTCTCGGCGGAATCCATGGAAAGTTGCACTATTTTTTTTTCATTTGAGATAGATAGAATATTTATGAAGTATGCAAAATTTATCCACTGCCTGACGCTAGTCGAGCGCAATTAAACATATGCTGTGAGTTGTTGTGACGTGCTTGAGAAAAGAGAATAATATAAATGAGTGTGATGGATCCGCAATTGCCTTAGGGTGAAGCCAGAGTAAACGCGACGAGCGACGCGACGCGATGCGACGCACGTAAAAGAATAACAATCATTATCAACAGGCTGTCAAATTGCACTGTCGCGTCGCATCGCACGTCGCGTTTACTCTGGCGGGCACCTTTGGTGGTAGGACTGCATTTGTCACATTACCGCTGATAACTTGATGAGATGTTAAAATGTTCGGGAATTTTCAAAAAGAGGGTCAATTTCGAAAAGAAAAAATATAAAGGGGCTGTAGCCCCCCCCTAGTCATCGGAGGTAGTTACGCCAATGCTTTTTTCAATATAGCTGAGCTTAACTTAGACTGACTGTACATATCAATTATTGTTACTCCATAATTGACCAGAACTGCTGCAAATTGCACTTCGATCCAAGTGAATAATGGCTGGGATTTGCCATCTAATCTCGAAGTGATCGTTTAAGCAGCTCTCAAATGTTGATCAATAACGGCGCCGACCAAGTCCTTACAGTCAGTTAGGAAAAGATGCAAATGTTAGTGTGTGGTTATTGCTGCTACTTAAGACCGAGAATACCTCAGCATCCCTACAATAACCACGGGAAGGAAGTTGTGTTAGTTGGATGGGGTAATCAGAAAAATAGATCGGGATTCACCATGGAAAGTGATGTGAACCATGCAGCTTCTTTTTTACTAATTAGACCAGAGGTTCTCAACCTTTTTCTTGAGTGGTAACCGTTCAGGCTTTTGCATCGCTGGAGGTATCCTCCAACTTTTTTTACTGTGATAGCACTCCTCTCAATAGAAGCTCAACTCATACGAAAAACTGGATCGACCCAACGACTGAGTAGTTTCGCCTTCCTCGCCCTTCCACATATAGAAATTTTACTCCTTTTCACACAATTAACACCTTTTTACTGTTATTGAGTAGAAACCCTAAGGAAGAAAACGAGAAAAAAAAGCAAAATCAATCACCGTGTAGAGTCAGATTTGCGTGCATAAGATACGTAGAATACTAACTAAACTACAACTACCTTCACCATGTGTTCACAAAGCTTCTATCCAAAAAGTTGTCTGTTGTCTTTATACTCCCACGTGGGTTTCGGTTTCGGCAAAGTTTCCAAGAACAACTTTAAGGCTACCTGAGTAATTTGGATTTCTCATTAATACAATCTATATTTTAAGGATTTTTTTTTATAAGAAATCCGAAATGTTTATACAGCTGTGCAGTATGATAAAACACGTTTCCACAAATCAGACCGCATCGTGCTTTCGTGCGGTTCTATTTTTTATTTGCTGAAAAAAAAATTGCTTCTCAGTGCTATTTGTACCTAAGAAACAAGGTTTCAAGACCATCCTGCCAAAGCGCGGAAAAATAGAAGGAAGCTGGAGATTTCAGATGTTCCATCTAACTCTAAGATTGAAAATAATTCTTCTCCTATCGAACTAAGCAATCAGTTCGATTTAATTCATGACGAAATTGAGCAAATCGAATCTACCTCTAGCCCAGGTGATTCGATCCATGCGAGGAAGCAAAGGATTCCGCTAATTGTGGTTGCCGAGTTTTCTGGCTTTAGGAATAAGATTTTGAGTAACCTTTAAGGGATCAAGGTTACATTTAAGATTGCCAGGAAGGGGGACTGCCGCGTTTTGCGAGATCCTTTGATGATAGCAAACGTCTTCTTCAGTATTTAACTGAGAAGCGGCATACATTTTTCACGTACGACGACCAAACTGAGCGATTGTTCAAAATCGTCTTGAAAGGTCTCCTCAGTGATGATAAATCACTGGATGAAATTAAAATTGAAATTTTTCAATTACTTGGATTTTCACCAGTCCAAGTAATTAAGATGAAAAAGAAATCTCGCTCTGGTACTTCCCAGAGGGGTATTTCTCAAGAAATTTATTTAGTTCACTTTAACAAAAGTGAACTAAATAATATGAAAAGTTTGGAAAAGGCCTGTATTATCTCCCATGTCCGTGTTTCATGGGAACATTTCCGCAGGCCTGGGGGAAATTTCCAAAACCGAACTGTGCCGTAAGTGCCAAAAGTGGGGTCACGGAACTAAACATTGCCACATGGACGACACCCATTGCTACAAGAGACCGAGGAATCCTCTGCATCTCCATGAGCGCACTGGGAAGGAATAGTATTTACAATGTTGTGAAAACTCATATGTGAATATGTACATTGTGTGGAAGATATAGATTTGGAAAATGTATTGGAGGCTTTCCCTTCGATGGGACTCGAATCCATGACCCTACAGTACGCTAGACTGGTGCTTTAACCAACTAAGCTACGAAGGACCTCCGTCGGCCTTCGCAACCTAGCGGCTACTGAACGAGCTCGAGATTCCCAAATTGGACGCATAGTCAAATCACTCGCAATCAATTTCTCAAGTCAATACTTCCACATGTGTATAGTACACGTCCACATTAGAGGAGCGTGAGTATTTAGAATGTCTGGCGGCTATACACATTCATCATCAGCAACTGTACTGATCAAGTGAGGTTGTGTAAGCTATTTGCCAGTCAGTCGTCAAGCTCAGATCCGACCCAGCACTGTAGCGTGTGGTTGGCCGGGTTGGCCCCCGCCAAGGGCGCCAGGCCTCAGAGGGGCGCCGAAAGCAAGAATTCCGCTATGGGAAATGATTACAATTTATTTTCAAATTCACTTATGATTCAGATTCAAGTTTTGATCCGACAATTTCCTCAGTAATCGACGATTCCGCAATCAACCGTTTGACTAATAACCGGAGAGCCTTTTTCCGTTAATAACTGATACGGGTATCAGAATGTCGGCTCAGGGGCAACGTTCTCCTCAATTTAGGAGATTTGTGCCATTGCCTTCACAGGAAATGCAAATGGTAAGGAGCATGGAACAGGCTTCTGAAGAGGTCTCTTTAATACGCTAAAGGCGAAACACAGAGTAGATTGTAACAAACGGATACACGGAAGTAGTGAATAGTGAATTATACCTCGTTTGAATTTGAGAAAAGTTGACTTATTTTGCACAGCTAAACTATTTGAGGTCCGAAAACGATCATATTTGAACCAGTCAGATTTCGATTTCATTAAATCAAAATAGTTCAATGGGATAAAACAAAGCGAAGACATCGAATATTCCATATGAATTTGAACTTTTCTGTTACTTCTCAATTCACATGGGAAAAATGTAAAATTGTCATAGAACTTTCAAATAGTGACCAATTTGATTGTTAAATTTCAATTTGGTGGTGGAATTCAATGGGATTGTATAAACTCGTCTTATGACAGGTGAAAACATTCCACTAAAAAGCTCAAAATAATTTTCTTATAAGATAAGATAAATTATTTATCAATTAATTACTTCAAAAACTCCCCATTATATGTACATGTATCATAAGGTGGCTGGATTTAGGTGTTGTACGGATTTCATTACCTCACATTACTTTCCACTCCATATTGTTTCTGAATTCAGTTATGGTCCAATGGTTGACACAGTTTGATATTTTTTAAAATCTAGAACGGATTCACTAATGTTTAATTCAAGAAATGTAAAACTATATGCAAATATTTTGGTATCTTTGAGGTCACACTTATAGACAGTTCGGCTACACGGTTTTCTAATAAAAAAAACTCATCGGATTTCAAACATCATCAATGTGCCAAAATGTGTTGTGAATGACAAAGCCTTAATTTCGAAGAAATTGTTTTCTCCTCTTTGTTATTATATTACAAGGAACTATAAAAGTACCAAAACAAGCCCGGTCGGACAGTAGTTCCTTTTAGAAGTAGGCACTGTGAATTATTCAACAATCTCATTATGTGCAATTGTATCACAAATGAGTTAAAATTGAAAATTAAGGAATTTTTCATCATTTTTTTGAAGTTCAATACAATATCCGCCATTATGCATTTTTATCTCAGATACCTCCTGATACCAGCGAAGGTACCCCCAGGGGTACATGTACCCCAGGTTGGTAAAATGAATACAAGAATCTGCATCGGAAGATTTCAACGAAGATGGCGACTGGCCTACACCAATTCACTCCAGAGTTAAATTTTGTTGAGTCCTGCAACTCCTTTTAACCATCGATGAAGATTCTGAAGTTCATCCAATCAACTCCAAAGTAGAGGTTATTTAATCGACCACTAGTGCGTCAATTGACAACAAGTAAGCTCGATTTTTAACGAGAATACACGCACCTCCTGTTAATTGGACTCGAAAATTTGATAAGAAAATTATTTTGAGCTTTTTAGTGGAATGTCTTCACTTGTCATAAGACGAGTTAGTACAATCCCATTGAATTCCACCACTTAATTGTATCTTGACAGATACGTATTTCGACCTCAAATGTAAGGCCGTCTTCAGTGTCTCGTACTTCGTTCTCGTGTTCTCGTAAGTCGAGTCAAGTACGAGACACTGAAGACGGCCTTACATTTGAGGTCGAAATACGTATCTGTCAAGATACAATTAAGTGGTGGAATTCAATGGGATTGTACTAACTCGTCTTATGACAAGCTCGAAAATTTGTTAAAATTTCAATGGATTTATATGAATTAAATAGCTTCAAGTAATCGTTCTCATTCTACCTTCGTTATGAATGTAGGTTCTAGAGGCTTAAGGAATACATAAAGCAAAGATTTCCCCTGCTTTATAACGCTCTTTGTTTTGAACATCTGCAAGAAAGTAAGGGGCGGCCAATAAAGGTTTCGCCAAGGGCGCCAGGAGTCCACGCTACGGCTCTGACCCGACCGCATTGCGTAGGCAAGAGCATGGGTTCGAGTCCCATCGAAGGGAAAGTGGTTATCCCAATACATTTTTAAAATCAATATCTTCCACATAATGTACATATTCACATGTGAGTTTTCACAACATTGTAAATTAATGTCCAAGTCGAGTGGTTTAATCCCCGGAAATAGGCAATTAACTTTGATTGAACTGAACCTGAGTTGCGTGCTCTTGCCTACGCAATGCGATCGGGTCTGAGCTTGACGACTGACTGGCAAATAGCTGGCATGGCACAGTCTTTGACAAAAAGCAATTACCATAGCCATTGCCTGGAATATGGCGATGGTAGAGGGATTGCTCCGATCTTTGAGAATAGGCGTTTTCCCAGAATAAGGTAATGGCAGATGATTCTCTCTTAAAAAGTAGGCGTTTACCCGGAATAAGGCAATGTACAGTGGCTAAAATCGTGTTTTGAGCGCATTTATTTAATAGTACCTTTATTATTCAATTTAACGTAATGGTGTCTTCAAGACATTTTATCAGTAAGTAAATGCGCTTCTTTGGATGTATTAAGCTTACTGATCTTACTCCCCTAATAGTGAGATGAAAAAACTTAATTTTACACTTATATATTTTCCACAATATATAAGGTTTGAGCTTCGTGGCCGTGCGGTTAGCGACGTCAATCGTCTAGACGCATGTGCTATGAAGTGTGGATTCGATTCCCGCCCGGGAAGGAGAAAACTTTTCGTAAAGCGAAAAGCTTTCTACTGGTCCACTGGGTGTTGTGTCCTGGCCGTTGTCTCGTGCTAGATGTTAAGTGCCCTAGCAGCACAAATCAGGCCGACTTGGTTGCTACAACTTAAATGTAACCGAATTCAGTTGTATATAGGTTACAGAAACCTCTATACCACAAGTGTGCTGCTCGGGGGTGTTCAGTCTGTGCGACCTCTGGTCGAAGACGGTGATTCTGTCTTTTTCTTTTTTGATTCTTCATAAAAGTCGTAGCAAAATTTCTCCTGAATAACTTTTTCGAAGACACCAAGTTCGTAATTCCGTTGCTTTTGGAGATTTTTTACGTTTTATGCAGACAGCCCCTTGAAAATGTTTTTTTTTATCATATCGTTCTCACTTTAATATTAACATTTTTAGCATGTTCTAGAATGTTTTTGATAATATTAAAATACACCGTTTTTTTAGCCACTATTGTGACTTAAAAACTTAAAAAAAAACAAATACGTATTTCGACCTCAACAGTAAGACTGTCTTCAGTGTCCCGTGCTTGATTCGACTTGCTGTCAAGTACGGTGTTGAGGTCGAATTACGTATCTGTCAAAAGTACAATAAAGTGGTGGAACTAAATGGAACTTTACGAACTCGTCTTATGGCAAGTGAAGACATTCCACTAAAAGCTAAAAATAATTTTCTTATCAAATTACTCCGGCCTTGTTCGGAGTTGCCAGTTTGATTCGCAGCTTTTTTACAATAGGAAAATAATGAAACAAATTGGTCAACAGGGTAATTGTATTTTGTTATTGATACTTTATCATTTGACTTGACAGACATACTCCACTTTTGAAAACATTGACTGATTTTTTAAAGAAGGGATCCCTATTGCTTTATTACGCAACCAATCATTTCGTCGAACTGAGTCGACCATACCGGTTAACACTATGGATATTCAAGCTTCTTATTAAACTTTTTTTTTCGGAGCGAACATATAGCTACGTACACTTAGTCTACGAGGAAAACAAAAATGATATACATATAATGAAGCTTAAAACAAGTAAAAACGAATTTCAGAACATTTCCTATGAAAATAGTGATAAGACAAAACTGGGGGTGCTACGTTAGATTCTAATAACCACGAAATGAAAAATTTTGCGTACATTTTTTATGAACACGCCGTACCTATGTTACTTAACCTCCAGCTGGAAGCAATTATTCATATTACACATATGAACCTTGTTTGCAGAGTAAAGTCAACCATGAATAAGCATCAAGCGTATTATAGTGAGCATAGAAAATAATACGAACTGACAAAACCAACAAAACATGTTTACAGTTCGCAGATGCTTACACCGCTTGAAGCTCCATTGTTAAAGACGTTACCATATCGACCCAACTGGAGTGAGAGAATGTTTTCGTATAGAGCATTCCCTATGTTTTCGATGCTTATGAATTTTACTGTTTTTCTTGAGTGCGCCAGGCTCCCGTTTCGAGTGAGTGAAGATGTGGGAGGCAAAATACTAGCAGTAATGATTTCGCTCACCGACGAAGGCCACGGACGCTGACGGTGAAAACGTCGCTCGTTACGTGAAAAATTGGAAAAGGGGGAATAACCAAATAAATAGGGCATCGTTCTGAGCAATCTGGAAGTTATCCAGCTGGAGCTTAGCTCGCTGATACCCATCACAATGATGCTCGATGCCAAGGATTAGAAGAATGATTTATCACTGATTGTTGTGAAGATAAATTCACGTAATTTGACGATAATCACCATCGAACAGAGCGCGCTAGCTTTCCGGTTGACACCCATAATTTACTCAGGCATTTTTCTACGAACAGATCATATGGCTGAATTAACTCGCCTAGGAAAGTAGTTCCACTTCACATTCAAAATATTCAAATTCATGCTTCCAAGTCTGGTGTAGCTTGAAACAGGATTCTCTCCCTAAAGTATCACCTGTCGGAAATTAAATTGGTTTTATATTTTCTGCAGCTCACTGCTCGATAAAATTAGTTTCGTAATTAGATAGTCTTCTCTAGATAAGTTTTCAACTTTTCTGCAACCGGCTGTGCTGTCGGAGGTCAAAAAAGCAACAATAAATCCTAGCATATTCCGTGGCGCTTTCGGAAAGCTCGCTCGAACTTCTTGCCCTGATGGAATGAAACATTGCCTTCAAACGAGTCCCGAGTCATCTTCTGTTTTAATTACCTCGTCAGTTTTGTCATTCTGGTTCGATGCAGATGACGCCGACAGAATCATTTTACCCAACGGTGCGGAGTAATGAGTCAGCTCATAAATTCATTCAGCAGTACTTGAGCATAATCATTCCACAGTCGATAGAATCTCAATGAGGAGCAGTAGGGACATTCTTATATTCTGCATTTTTTTCCATTCTCGTGTTTTATCTAAATGTGCATATTTAAGTCTTAGACTCATAACTAATGTGACATTTTTGGCAAAATTGAATTTTCTACATCTTTCGTAAAAAGTGCTTTTCATAGAAAAGATCTGGAATAAGTCCTAAAATATTATTGCCGACTGCTCTTATTGCCGACACTATTCTAAGCTGTTTTCACAGATGTTAAAATTAGCAACAACTTTATATATGCAAAGTCGTTAAACTGAACTAACATTTTTTGTGTAAACGAAACGTATATCTAGTATTCAAACAGCAATAAACGAATAAACGATAATAAAAATGGTAAACTTGAACAGATGACTCTCTGCGCTCCCTACAATCGACAATCCAATTAATTTTATGGTGTCCACCATTTGAATCCTTTATCGGCATTATATATGTATGTCCGGGGGATGCAAACAACCGCCCTGGGAATAAACGCCCGAGCGAAACAGGATTAATTTCCGTAAATTTGTTACGACTTAATTGAAATTATACTCGGCGTATGGAAATATTCATTTATCTTTCCCAAGCTGCCCTTTGAGATGAACCAAGCATCAAATCATTTTATGATTTCAGCTGCAGTGGAAAGACCATTTCGTATGTATTCAATTCGACATTAATACTATCCAGACTACTAAAGGCGATGGTTCGAATAGTTCTGGAAATTGAATCCTAAATAGTCATGTAAGCCAAATAACATGTTTCTTCTTTTTTTCTTTTACTGGCATCGCATCCAACAACTGGAATTTTGCCGCATCCGAAGTTGAATAGAATTTTTATTTAGAACTACAAACTAACTTATTAATAGTTTTCTAACCAAATTTCCATTTATGCATTCGTAGTTCATATGGCTAACAAGACATACTTTATTGCTCTATTCATTCCCAAACCCAACCATTTTCTGCTTTGCCGTGCGACGTACTGCTTGAGCTGCGGAAGGGCCCGACCAAATAGAATATCGGATACAGTACTATTCCAAGCGCGTTGGCAGGGATCCTGACCCAAAACGAATGATGGATGAATTTATGCAAATTGGAAACTATCATTATATCGTTTTGGCAAATACTGCCGTTTCAGTCAACTATTTCGTTCATCGAGGCTTGTTATTTGATTTGTTTTATCTTCCGTTAGGGCTGATAAAACCAAGAATCTCTCAGTCATTTTTATCTTGATTGTTTCGTTGCAAGGACAATTAAAGACATGCTTCTTTAATATCAATTTTAATTCCTTTACTTGTACTATGCTTAACAGGGATTACCAAAGCAATGAAGCCCAACCAAAACGCATATATTTTGCTTTTTGAACTTATCAAGTTCTAATGGATTTTTGCAGCAATACAGTCGGTCACTTAAAATGCTTTCAGTAAACTTATTTCTGATTTTCGGATAAAACTTTAAATGTCAAATGTCTATATAACATTTTATACCGTTCATACAATGCCATATGTATTTTAAGCTATATAACGGTTTAAAAAATAACCATAATAAGATTAATTATTTTTTTACGAGCTTTACTACGTGACGTTACTACGTGACATCTCCTTTTAATAAAGCTGTTTCACCCTTTACCTTTACCTAATCCGAAATATGAGCACTGAAAACAAAAGTTTTGGCATTGGTGTTTTGAAACAACGGTTCTCAACCTTTCATGCAAAAATATGCAAAACTCAACAGATATATAAAAAATATACCTGAAATCAACGGAATATAGCTCTCCATAACGGATAACTGAAATTTTCATTATTCCGTAAAACATTCAAAATTTTCTACGGGACTTTTATTACTAAAAGAGGATTCCGACCCTCTTCAAAGGAGACTTCCTGCACTTTTGAAAGGAGACTTCCGGGCATCTTGAATGGAGGCTTTCGAGCCTCTTGAAAGGAGGCTTTCGAGCCTCTTGAAAGGAGGCTTTCGAGCCTCTTGGAAGGAGGCTTTCGAGCCTCTTGGAAGGAGGCTTTCGAGCCTCTTGGAAGGAGGCTTTCGAGCCTCTTGGAAGGAGGCTTTCGAGCCTCTTGGAAGGAGGCTTTCGAGCCTCTTGGAAGGAGGCTTTGAGGCCTCTTGGAAGGAGGCTTTCCAGGCCTCTTGGAAGGAGGCTTTGGGGCCTCTTGGAAGTGGGCTTTCGAGCCTCTTGGAAGGAGGCTTTCGAGCCTCTTGGAAGGAGGCTTTCGAGCCTCTTGGAAGTGGGCTTTCGAGCCTCTTGGAAGGAGGCTTTTGAGCCTCTTGGAAGGAGGCTTTCAGGCCTCTTGGAGGAGGCTTGAGCCTCTTGGAAGGAGGCTTGAGCCTCTTGGAGGAGGGCTTTCAGGCCTCTTGGAAGGAGGCTTTCAGGCCTCTTGGAAGGAGGCTTTCAGGCCTCTTGGAGGAGGCTTTCGAGCCTCTTGAAGGAGGGCTTCAGGCCTCTTGGAAGGGCTCAGAGCCTCTTGGAAGGAGGCTTCTGAGCCTCTTGGAAGGAGGCTTTCAGGCCTCTTGGAAGGAGGCTTTCGAGCCTCTTGGAAGGAGGCTTTCGAGCCTCTTGGAAGGAGGCTTTCGAGCCTCTTGGAAGGAGGCTTTCCGGTCTCTTGGAAGGAGGCTTTCCGGCCTCTTGGAAGGAGGCTTTCGAGCCTCTTGGAAGGAGGCTTTCGAGCCTCTTGGAAGGAGGCTTTCGAGCCTCTTGGAAGGAGGCTTTCGAGCCTCTTGGAAGGAGGCTTTCGAGCCTCTTGGAAGGAGGCTTTCGAGCCTCTTGGAAGGAGGCTTTCGAGCCTCTTGGAAGGAGGCTTTCGAGCCTCTTGGAAGGAGGCTTTCGAGCCTCTTGGAAGGAGGCTTTCGAGCCTCTTGGAAGGAGGCTTTGAGGCCTCTTGGAAGGAGGCTTTCAGGCCTCTTGGAAGGAGGCTTTCGAGGCCTCTTGGAAGGAGGCTTTCGAGGCCTCTTGGAAGGAGGCTTTCAGGCCTCTTGGAAGGAGGCTTGAGGCCTCTTGGAAGGAGGCTTCCCAGGCCCCTTGGAAGGAGGCTTTCCAGGCCTCTTGGAAGGAGGCTTTGCAGGCCTCTTGGAAGGAGGCTTTCGAGCCTCTTGGAAGGAGGCTTTCAGGCCCTCTTGAAAGGAGGCTTTGAGCCTCTTGAAGGAGGTTTCCAGGCCTCTTGAAGGAGGCTTTGAGCCTCTTGAAAGGAGGCTTGAGCTCTCTTGAAAGGAGGCTTGGAGCCTCTTGAAAGGAGGCTTGAGGCCTCTTGAAAGGAGGCTTTCGAGCCTCTTGAAAGGAGGCTTTGAGGCCTCTTGAAGGAGGCTTTCCAGGCCTCTTGAAGGAGGGCTTTCCAGGCCTCTTGAAGGAGGCTTTCCAGGCCTCTTGAAAGGAGGCTTTCGAGCCTCTTGAAAGGAGGCTTGAGGCCTCTTGAAAGGAGGCTTTGAGGCCTCTTGAAAGGAGGCTTTCGAGCCTCTTGAAGGGCTTTCGGGCCTCTTGAAGGAGGCTTGAGCCTCTTGAAAGGAGGCTTTGAGGCCTCTTGAAAGGAGGCTTTCAGGCCTCTTGAAAGGAGGCTTTCCAGGCCTCTTGAAAGGAGGCTTTCAGGCCTCTTGAAGGAGGAGGCTGAGGCCTCTTGAAAGGAGGCTTTCCAGGCCTCTTGAAAGGAGGGCTTTCAGGCCTCTTGAAAGGAGGCTTTCGAGCCTCTTGAAAGGAGGCTTTCCAGGCCTCTTGAAAGGAGGCTTTTGAGCCTCTTGAAAAGAGGCTTTCGGGCCTCTTGAAAGGAGGGCCTCTTGAGCTTTCCAGGCCTCCTGAAAGGAGGCTTTCAGGCCTCTTGAAAGGAGGCCCGGCGTATTGAAATGAGGCTTCCTGAGCCTCCTGAGAAAGAAGGCTTCCAGGCCTCTTAAAACGAGGCTTCAGGCCTCTTAAAGAAAGCTTCCTGGGGCTCTTTAAAGGAGGCTTCCGGGCCTTTGAGATGAGGGAAAGGAGGCTTCCAGGCCTCTTGAAGGAGGCTTCCAGGCCTCTTGAAGGAGAGGCTTTCAGGCCTCTTGAAAGGAGGCTTCCAGGCCTCTTGAAAGGAGGCTGGGCCTCTTGAAAGGAGGCTTCCAGGCCTCTTGAAAGGAGGCTTCCAGGCCTCTTGAAAGGAGGCTTCAGGGCTCTTGAAAGGAGGCTTCCAGGCCTCTTGAAAGGAGGCTTCCAGGGGCTCTTGAAAGGAGGCTTCCAGGGGCTCTTGAAAGGAGGCTCAGGCCTCTTGAAAGGAGGCTTCCAGGCCTCTTGAAAGGAGGCTTCCAGGCCTCTTGAAAGGAGGCTTCCAGGCCTCTTGAAAGGAGGCTTCCAGGCCTCTTGAAAGGAGGCTTCCACGCCCTCTTGAAAGGAGGATTCCAGGCCTCTTGAAAGGAGGCCCAGGCCTCTTGAAAGGAGGCTTCCAGGCCTCTTGAAAGGAGGCTTCCAGGCCTCTTGAAAGGAGGCCTGGGCCTCTTGAAAGGAGGCTTCCAGGCCTCTTGAAAGGAGGCTTCCAGGCCTCTTGAAAGGAGGCTTCCAGGCCTCTTGAAAGGAGGCTTCCAGGCCTCTTGAAAGGAGGCTTCCAGTCCTCTTGAAAGGAGGCTTCCAGGCCTCTTGAAAGGAGGCTTCCAGGCCTCTTGAAAGGAGGCTTCCAGTCCTCTTGAAAGGGGGCTTCCAGTCCCTTTTGAAAGGAGGCTTCCAGGCCTCTTGAAAGGAGGCTTCCAGGCCTCTTGAAAGGAGGCTTCCAGGCCTCTTGAAAGGAGGCTTCCAGGCCTCTTGAAAGGAGGCTTCCAGGCCTCTTGAAAGGAGGCTTCCAGGCCTCTTGAAAGGAGGCTTCCAGGCCTCTTGAAAGGAGGCTTCCAGGCCTCTTGAAAGGAGGCTTCCAGGCCTCTTGAAAGGAGTCTTCCAGGCCTCTTGAAAGGGGGCTTGGGCCTCTTGAAGGAGGCTTCCAGGCCTCTTGAAAGGAGGCTTCCAGGCCTCTTGAAAGGAGGCTTCCAGGCCTCTTGAAAGGAGGCTTCCAGGCCTCTTGAAAGGAGGCTTCCAGGCTTCTTGAAAGGAGGCTTCCAGGCCTCTTGAAAGGAGGCTTCCAGGCCTCTTGAAAGGAGGCTTCCAGGCCTCTTGAAAGGAGGCTTCCAGGCCTCTTGAAAGGAGGCTTCCAGGCCTCTTGAAAGGAGGCTCCAGGCCTCTTGAAAGGAGGCTCTGAGCCTCTTGAAAGGAGGCTTCCGGGCCTCTTGAAAGGAGGCTTGAGCCTCTTGAAAGGAGGCTTCTGAGCCTCTTGAAAGGAGGCTTCCGAGGCCTCTTGAAAGGAGGCTTCCTGAGCCTCTTGAAAGGAGGCTTCTGAGCCTCTTGAAAGGAGGCTTCCAGAGCCTCTTGAAAGGAGGCTTCCGGGCCTCTTGAAAGGAGGCTTCTGAGGCCTCTTGAAAGGAGGCTTCCGAGGCCTCTTGAAAGGAGGCTTCCAGGCCTCTTGAAAGGAGGCTTCCTGAGCTCTTGAAAGGAGGCTTCCAGGCCTCTTGAAAGGAGGCTTCCAGGCCTCTTGAAAGGAGGCTTCTGAGCCTCTTGAAAGGAGGCCTGAGCCTCTTGAAGGAGGCTTTCGAGGCCTCTTGGAGGAGGCTTTCGAGCCTCTTGGAGGAGGCTGAGCCTCTTGGAAGGAGGCTTTGAGCCTCTTGGAAGGAGGCTTGAGGCCTCTTGGAAGGAGGCTTTCAGGCCTCTTGGAAGGAGGCTTTCCAGGCCTCTTGAAGGAGGCTTTCGAGCCTCTTGAAGGAGGCTTTCGAGGCCTCTTGAAGGAGGCTTTGAGGCCTCTTGAAAGGAGGCTTTGAGGCCTCTTGAAGGAGGCTTTCAGCTCTTGAAGGAGGCTTTCGAGGCCTCTTGAAGGAGGCTTTCAGGCCTCTTGAAAGGAGGCTGAGCCTCTTGAAAGGAGGCTTTCGAGCCTCTTGAAAGGAGGCTTTGAGCCTCTTGAAAGGAGGCTTTGAGGCCTCTTGAAAGGAGGCTTTGAGGCCTCTTGAAAGGAGGCTGAGCCTCTTGAAAGGAGGCTTTCAGGCCTCTTGATAGGAGGCTTTGAGCCTCTTGAAAGGAGGCTTTGAGGCCTCTTGAAAGGAGGCTTTCGAGGCCTCTTGAAAGGAGGCTTTGAGGCCTCTTGAAGGAGGCTTTCAGGCCTCTTGAAAGGAGGCTTTCAGGCCTCTTGAAGGAGGCTTTGAGCCTCTTGAAAGGAGGCTTGAGCCCTCTTGAAAGGAGGCTTTCGAGCCTCTTGAAAGGAGGCTTTCGAGCCTCTTGAAAGGAGGCTTTCGAGCCTCTTGAAAGGAGGCTTTTGAGCCTCTTGAAAGGAGGCTTTCGAGCCTCTTGAAAGGAGGCTTTCGAGCCTCCTGAAAGGAGGCTTTCGGGCCTCTTGAAAGGAGGCCCCGGCGTATTGAAATGAGGCTTCCGAGCCTCCTGAAAGAAGGCTTCCGAGCCTCTTAAAACGAGGCTTCCGAGCCTCTTAAAAGAAAGCTTCCGGGGCTCTTTAAAGGAGGCTTCCGGGCCTTTTGAGATGAGGAAAGGAGGCTTCCAGGCCTCTTGAAAGGAGGCTTCCAGGCCTCTTGAAAGGAGGCTTTCAGGCCTCTTGAAAGGAGGCTTCCAGGCCTCTTGAAAGGAGGTTTCCAGGCCTCTTGAAAGGAGGCTTCCAGGCCTCTTGAAAGGAGGCTTCCAGGCCTCTTGAAAGGAGGCTTCCAGTCCTCTTGAAAGGAGGCTTCCAGGCCTCTTGAAAGGAGGCTTCCAGGCCTCTTGAAAGGAGGCTTCCAGGCCTCTTGAAAGGAGGCTTCCAGGCCTCTTGAAAGGAGGCTTCCAGGCCTCTTGAAAGGAGGCTTCCAGGCCTCTTGAAAGGAGGCTTCCAGGCCTCTTGAAAGGAGGCTTCCAGGCCTCTTGAAAGGAGGCTTCCAGGCCTCTTGAAAGGAGGCTTCCAGGCCTCTTGAAAGGAGGCTTCCAGGCCTCTTGAAAGGAGGCTTCCAGGCCTCTTGAAAGGAGGCTTCCAGGCCTCTTGAAAGGAGGCTTCCAGGCCTCTTGAAAGGAGGCTTCCAGGCCTCTTGAAAGGAGGCTTCCAGGCCTCTTGAAAGGAGGCTTCCAGGCCTCTTGAAAGGAGGCTTCCAGGCCTCTTGAAGGGAGGCTTCCAGGCCTCTTGAAAGGAGGTTTCCAGGCCTCTTGAAAGAGGGTTCCAGGCCTCTTGAAAGGAGGATTCCAGGTTTCTTGAAATGAGGCTTCCAGGTCTCTTGAAAGGACGCTTCCAGGGCTCTTGAAAGGAGGCTTCCAGGCCTCTTGAAAGGAGGCTTCCAGGCCTCTTGAAAGGAGGCTTCCAGGCCTCTTGAAAGGAGGCTCTGAGCCTCTTGAAAGGAGGCTTCCGAGCCTCTTGAAAGGAGGCTTCCTGAGCCTCTTGAAAGGAGGCTTGAGCCTCTTGAAAGGAGGCTCTGAGCCCTCTTGAAAGGAGGCTTCCGAGCCTCTTGAAAGGAGGCTTCCGAGCCTCTTGAAAGGAGGCTTCCAGGCCTCTTGAAAGGAGGTTTCCAGGCCTCTTGAAAGGAGGCTTCCAGGCCTCTTGAAAGGAGGCTTCCAGTCCTCTTGAAAGGAGGCTTCCAGGCCTCTTGAAAGGAGGCTTCCGAGCCTCTTGAAAGGAGGCTTCCAGGCCTCTTGAAAAGAGGCTTCCAGGCCTCTTGAAAGGAGGCTTCCAGGCCTCTTGAAAGGAGGCTTCCAGGCCTCTTGAAAGGAGGCTTCCAGGCCTCTTGAAAGGAGGCTTCCAGGCCTCTTGAAAGGAGGCTTCCAGACCTCTTAAAGGAGGCTTCCAGGCCTCTTGAAAGGAGGCTCAGGCCTCTTGAAAGGAGGCTTCCGAGCCTCTTGAAAGGAGGCTTCCTGGCTTCTTGAAAGGAGGCTTCCAGGCCTCTTGAAAGGAGGCTTCCAGGCCTCTTGAAAGGATGCTTCCAGGCATCTTGAAAGGAGGCTTTCGAGCCTCTTGAAAGGAGGCTTTCGAGCCTCTTGAAAGGAGGCTTCCAAGCCTCTTGAAAGGAGGCTTCTAAACCTCTTGAGAGGAGGCCTCCAGGCCTATTGAAAGTTGAAAGGAGGCTTCCGAGCCTCTTGAATGGAGGATTCTGAGCGGCTTGAAAGGAGGCTTCCTGAGTTTCTTGAAAGGAGGCTTCTGAGCCTCTTGAAAGGAGGCTTCTGAGCCTCTTGAAAGGAGGCTCTGAGCCTCTTGAAAGGAGGCTCTGAGCCTCTTGAAAGGAGGCTTCCGAGCCTCTTGAAAGGAGGCCTGAGCCTCTTGAAAGGAGGCTTCTGAGCCTCTTGAAAGGAGGCTTCTGAGCCTCTTGAAGGAGGGCTTCTGAGCCTCTTGAAAGGAGGCTTCCTGAGCCTCTTGAAAGGAGGCTTCCTGAGCCTCTTGAAAGGAGGCTTCTGAGCCTCTTGAAAGGAGGCTCTGAGCCTCTTGAAAGGAGGCTTCTGAGCCTCTTGAAAGGAGGCTTCCGAGCCTCTTGAAAGGAGGCTTCCTGAGCCTCTTGAAAGGAGGCTTCCTGAGCCTCTTGAAAGGAGGCCTGAGCCTCTTGAAAGGAGGCTTCCTGAGCCTCTTGAAAGGAGGCTTCCAGGCCTCTTGAAAGGAGGCTTCTGAGCCTCTTGAAAGGAGGCTTCCAGCTCTTGGAAAGGGAGGCTCTGAGCCTTTCTTGAAAGGAGGCTTCCGAGCCTCTTGAAAGGAGGCTTCTGAGCCTCTTGAAAGGAGGCTTCGGAGCCTCTTGAAAGGAGGCTTCCGGAGCCTCTTGAAAGGAGGCTTCCGAGCCTCTTGAAAGGAGGCTTCCGAGCCTCTTGAAAGGAGGCTTCCGAGCCTCTTGAAAGGAGGCTTCCGAGCCTCTTGAAAGGAGGCTTCCGAGCCTCTTGAAAGGAGGCTTCCGAGCCTCTGGAAAGGAGGCTTCCGAGCCTCTTGAAGGGAGGCTGCCGGGCCTCTTGAAAGGAGGCTTCCGAGCCTCTTGAAAGGAGGCTTCCGAGCCTCTTGAAAGGAGGCTTCCGAGCCTCTTGAAAGGAGGCTTCCGAGCCTCTTGAAAGGAGGCTTCCGAGCCTCTTGAAAGGAGGCCTCTTGAATGGAGGCTTCCGGGCCTCTTGGGCCTCGGTTTCACGCAGAGCGAACGCAGCGGAGAGTGTACAGCAGCACGATGGAACTGCAGCACGCAGCACGATGGCATTTGCATCTTCCTAAACAATGGAGGGGGAATCTGCTCAACAGACATCCTGGGTTGACCAAGGAAGTGCGGGGTTAGGGATCACCGAGGGAGGCAGGACTACATTCCCGACCCGCTAAACCGTTTCCATTGCCGCCAAGCCCATAGTCCCTTCGGTACAACCAGAAAGTAATGCTTCAAAGGGGGGCCAGTGCACAACGCACCCTCGAGGTTAGCTGCGTGTCCTTGCAGCACCGAACATCGTAACTCGCTTTTCTAGAAGAACACCATGGTATCGTGCCAGCGCGTTGCCGGCTTTCCAGGTGGCCTTACCTTACCACAGAGGGACTTGCCGACGCGAGGCCTACGCCTGCCCCAGCCTTGACGAGGACCCCTTTCCGTCCTCGGGCTCGGAACCCGCCCGGTTGACCGCCGCCGCGAAAGCGACGATACCATGTTGTTCTTCGCGCGGCCACTTGTTCGATAAAAGGATCGAGTTCGACCACAGAGCATGACCACCGGTATGACCCATGGAGCCGACTCCGATCCCTTGGACCACCTCTTATTTGCGCCTGAACTAGCCATCCTTGAGTCCACGCGCCACCTTCTGTGTAGCTCCGAGACGATTTGGGCGATAGCCGATAAAACGGCGTTCCAGCCAACTTCATCTTTACACATCCTCCGAACTAGGTTGTCCGGGGTAGTGTCCAGACCACATGTGGCAAGCATGTGGTCACGCATTGCGCGAAAACGTGAGCACACGAACAACACGTGTTCCGCCGTTTCCTCTAAACCTGCGCACACCAAACACTCAGGCGAGGCCGAGCGAACCAGCTGCGTAACCTGCACTTTTATTTTGCAGCACGCTTAAACGTTGGCACATCGAACCCCCATGGGTGCTTGCTGTTCACAGCTTTGCTGGAACAAATCAAACAATTGGGAGGGTTCGTGCAGCATTGTGCCTTATGCCTTATGAGAGAGAGAGAGAGAGAGAGGGAGAGGAGAGAGAGAGAGAGAGAGAGAGAGAGAGAGAGAGAGAGAGAGAGAGAGAGAGAGAGAGAGAGAGAGAGAGAGAGAGAGAGAAGGAGAGAGAGAGAGAGAGAGAGAGAGAGAGAGAGAGAGAGAGAGAGAGAGAGAGAGAGAGAGAGAGAGAGAGAGAGAGAGAGAGAGAGAGAGAGAGAGAGAGAGAGAGAGAGAGAGAGAGAGAGAGAGAGAGAGAGAGAGAGAGAGAGAGAGGGGGGAGAGAGAGAGAGAGATTTCATCCATTCGACCTAATTTATTGCCTCATCTCCCTCCGACGCGCGTCTGATTCTGCTATCAAAGGACAACTTTCTGTCGTCACCAAACGATTAAGTTTTGCACTTTGAAGAAAATTAATCTTGGATTAACTTTCTTTAGTATAAAATGGCGGACCAGGAAAAATCGATTTCATTTCTAATGACTAATAGAAACAAAATCAAATACCAACAGAAACAAAACCAAAGAGTCTTGCCACAAAGTTTACTTTCTGGCGACGACAGCCAAGTCGATAAAGGCACTACTTTAGAGAAAATTTCTACAGCAACCACTCACCGGTGGGCGACCATCGCTAAGACCGACAGACGCCAAGCGAATATGCTTTGTACTATAAAGGAATTTTGTCTTGGGTCAAATCTATAATGTTACTCTTTTCAACAAAACGTATTTTGATTCATTAACAGCTCATAACGAAATTCAGAATCTCGCAAGAAAATTTTACAGGATGCTTTAAATTTCATGTCTCTTCCATGTTCCGTTGACCTCCGAGCAGTTTGCTCAATGTTAATAAAGAGACACAAATTATGATGGGAAATACCATCCATTTCGTATAGATACGTAGTCCTACGTCACCTATGCGTATAACCTGATTGGGCTGCACCTTTGAGTTTTGTATGGAAGGATTTTATTTTTTTGAATAAATTATAACGCTAGGCCTGACCAGCTCCCTCCTTCTACTTACGCAATTTGTGAACAGTCCCTAATCTTAAAAAAAAGAACCATGGATAGCTTTTTTTACGAAGAAAGCTTTCTTCCAAACCCAATGCAATGCAAATGAAACAGTGAAGTAAAACAAAATCTCAATGCATCAAAACTGTCTTCATTTAATCTTCATTTATCGATAACTTCATCGTGCATTTAACAAACTACCTTTTCGCATAGAAAAATGAAAGGCTGAAGATGTACATATATTCAATTTTTATAAGCATACTTGCATGTGTATCATATGAAGAAATGCTTAGTGCATTCGTGTGAAAAAGAGTTTCACATTTAATTCTACGAAATAAACTTTGTTAGAAATGAATCATTGTTCTATTTGCGCAGAGCAGAAAGCGCTTTCTATCCTGCCGAAACCAAATATGGTTGGTCGGTATTTATTATTTATGTGCCCGGATTTTCTCGTGGAAAAAGAGTCCTCCTTTGATCCACTTTAATTTTAAGTACCTTCACTACACGTGACTGAGTGTGGCAGATTTAACCCGCCATTACGGTTTCAGGAATCGTTTACAGTCACAAGGTAGGTATTAAATTTCCGCACCAGCCATGATGAGATGAAAAGAAAGCACCAGCTTTAGCTTGAGAAAATTGTGGCACTTTTGATCCTTTCTGATGGAATAATATGGTTACGGGAGCTTATGAAACGAATTAAGTGCGCCATGTCCTATGGCTGGTTGTAAATTCCTGTTTTTTGATGATCTATAAAGACAGGTACTAAGTGAGTGGTATTGCTCGTTCTAAAATAAGGGAGATGAATACCTTGACGCTTAATAAATGGAGAATTTTATATTGTGCTTTGAAATAGCTACAGATTAAACATTGAACATGGAAAAAGGAGAAGATAAAAACAGTTTAAATCATATTTGCTGCTGCATATACATAATTTTAAATAATTCTAGTAATTGGATTTCATTTCAGGGAGTCATTGAAAAAATGCATTAATTTAACACTTAAGTTGTGCAATCAGAAGCAAATAATCACCATTAGTTAAGCGTTTATCCAATGAGACGTTTGTGTTTGTAATAAAGAAAAATTTACTTTAATTTGATCATACGGAACATTTTTCATACTTTTCCTGCTTGGCTGAATGGATTCGTACCATGTTACTCAACAGTTAGGTGCGTCAATCTATTTAAACCAAAAATAACATTTTTTAAATCGAAAGTGAAATATTTAAAAGGAAAAGAGAACGAATAAAAACAACACGGAGTCGTAAAGGCAAAAACTGTAAAGAAAAAGAAAATATGTAAAATAACAGCGCCATGACGTCCTGACTCACCTTTGTAACTGTGCAAATGTGAACACTAAGCTGCGAGGCGACAATGTCTCTGAAATGGAGTGAAACGGAGGAAAATCTATCTTCGCTTATCCATGTTTCAACAATCTAGTCAAAATCTACTAGGTAGTGAATTCCAGACAGATGTAACCAAGTGGTGTTTACTTTGTGATACATTTCCCTCGGTTGCTTCAGTGCATTCACATTCGTTCTCACCGCTCGCTATAATTTCATTTTGATTGCCTCTGACAGATGTTCCTCACGATAAACCAACACCACGTTTGTATTCCGAGGCAGGCAGCAGCTCCAGCTCCATCTCCCTCAACAGCGCAAATGGAGTACGTAAATAGTAGCAAAATGCGAGAAACATACACGCAAGCTCGATACAATCCAGGGTAGTCGTTCCCACCGACGGTTATCTGTCGTCATTTCAATCAATCTGGAAGGGATTTTAGTCGATCGGAAAGTGATTTCATTTCATCGACATCACCTTGCACATTTGTCAAAAGGACTGGAATGTTGGTCAAATGTAGAAATAAAACTTCAAAATGTTTAGATACAAGAAATTATACATTTCGAAATAAATAAAAATATTAATTTTTAAAAACATTCAATATAAATTTGCAATACTATGCGATACGATACGATTATACAATGAGGAAAAATTTGACTTTGAGCTTTAACCTGTATGAAAATCCTGTTTAGAGCATAGATATTTTCATCCATAAGGTCATTGCTCCATGGTATGCGAGAAATATAATCAATTCATAATTCTGGAAAACTCTTTTCAAAGAATGGGCCGGATAGGATTAGGAATTCTCCAGGAAGTCAGGAAATTATTCCAAGGAATCCTTCCAACAAAAAGTTATGAGATCATTTGAAAATTCTTGCATGTCAATTGTTCACCTTTTACGTCGGCAGGCTTTACCCATACGTGATATGATTTACCCATACGGGTTTTCACTGGGATTTCTACCTTGTAGCAAATCGCGAGTGAACAAATGCTGTTGTGTTTTTTTATTAAATTTGCATCGATTTCAGTATGAATGATTAATCAGTAAGGATTGTCAGTGGAGGGACTTTTATTGGTCTGTTCTGAATATCAGGACAAAGGGGTGGGTTTTGAAACGCGAGTGGTATCCAAAAAGAGTTTTATTAAATTTGGAAAAACTAGAAAATGATAACGTAGAAGGAATGGAGTAAGTCGAATTGATTTTGATTTGAATGTTTAAGCTATGCCTGTTAGTGTTAGAAGATAATTTTGTTTCAAGAAATATTGCTACACTTAAATCTAGTATGATTTTATGAATTTCTGAAATGTATTCGAAGAAATATTTAGACTCATTAAGATGATGATAGGTGCCCTACCAAATAGTTTTTGTAGTGAATTGCTGATAATATTTCAAGGAATATTGAGAAAATTCTTAATTTGTTTTAAAGAGTGGCTAAAAAATTTCTTGAACTATTGCTAAAATTTTATAATTCTAGAGAATGTATAATATTATGACGATCTTACATTCCATGCTCAAATTGCATTAAGCTGAGACCCATGCACCGATTGCATTAGGTCAGTATAGCTAGCCAGTGTTTGTGTCTACATAGAATCTATTTTCAAACTTCCGTCGAGTAACGATTCTTTATATACTTCGCCAACCTTTGCAAAAATTTGCTTTTAAAAAAGTGTTGGCCGAAGAGTAGAATTGAACCAAAGGCCTCAACCAAACATAGCGCTATTCGACTGACGCGCTAATTATCTGGACCTTATACCAGATCAAAGAAGTAGTGACTATTATAATCCTCGTTCTGTACCGGATGTGGGCTTTTCTTTCCCGTTCTGCTACATTTCCTAGCCTCTTTTCGCTTCATCTGTTTTTTCTCTATTTCTTCTGAACTGCTACGGTACTACATCCTTCTCCCTGTGGAGTGAATCTATGACAAAAGGTCGAAAGACAAAAGGTCGAACGGACAAAAGGTCGAACGGACAAAAGGTCGGAAGACAAAACGTCGAAAGGGACAGAAGGTCGAAAGGACAAAAGGACGAAAGGACAAAAGGTCGAAAGGACGAAAGTTCTAAAGGGACAAAAGGTCGAAAGGGACAAAAGGTCGAAAAGGACAAAAGGTCGAAAGGGACAAAAGGTCGAAAAAGACAAAAAGGTCGAAAGGGATAAAAGGTCGATCATGAACTAGATGAAATTTTGTGTATTCCAAAGGAATTTTTGAAATGCATTTAACTTCAAGCAAAAATAGCACTCATCTCATTAATCAAAGTTGAAGAATGAGCAATTTTCATAGAAGGAGTAATGACTATGAAACAATATTATGAATATCTAGATAGTTCTGTTAGAGATAAAAAGACGCCTGCATTAAAAATTCACCTGCGTGTAATACACATCAAAATGTGCGGCGTGCACCATTTTGACAAATCGAAGTGACGTTTAGAAAACTTAAACAGCCATCTATTAGTTGTACTCACTGAATGAATTTTATTTAATTGTTAAAAATTGTGAAAAATGAAAGGGAAGATTTTTTTGACAACTATGTAACTCTGGTGTGAGATTGATTCTCTCCGATTCAGTTTCTTGTCTATTTCGACCTTCTGTCCCTTTTGATCTTATTGATCTTTTGTTTCTTTCGACCTTTTGTCCCGTTCGACGTTTTGTCTTTTCGACCTTTTGTCCTTTTCGACCATTTGTCCCTTCGACCTTTTGTCTTTCGACGTTTTGTCTTTCGACTTTCTGTCCTTTCGACCTTTTGTCTTTCGACCTTTTGTCCCTAACCCCTGTGGAGTAGCCTCTGTCCCTTCGACGGCGACAGCGTCCGCCCGTGTCTGCCTCTTGAGTCCACCTGGCCTGCCATCTCCCGGCGAGGTTCTTGCCCTTTTGGGAGTCATGGAGGCTGGTGTACTCTCCACCCCGGGCAGTTTCTCTTACCTCTGATTCTTAGAATATAACGGAAATGTCCCAATACCTCCCTATTCCGGCGGAGCTACAACAGCATGTGCCTTATCTTGTGCCAATGCGCGTTCCGCTACATCGGCTCTCAGCGCTGCTGTATAAAATTCATTCACTGCCGATACTTACGTTTTACGGATCCTGTGAACCATGTCCTTAATCTCCTTATGGACGTTGTTCCTCCTATCCGCGCAAATTGTGGAGTTCCTCCCCAATCTCTTTGCAGTCACTTTGTCCTGGCAGTTGGTCCTGCAGCTGCAGTTGTTCCTGCTTCTTCTGCTCCATTTGCTCCTGCTTCTGTTGTTGCTGTAGCACTACTGCTACTGACGGCGGTGATCTCACCAACCCGCTACTGGTGAAAGGGTTCGCCGCTCCTGCATCTACTTCTGCGTGATTTGTTGAATTATTCATTATATAGGATTTCCCCTCCAAACCGTTATCTCCACCCGTCGTACGTAGTCGCTTATGATCCATGAATTATCTTTGCAAGCAGTGAGGTCCATGCGAGGGTTTATACGGATGCACTTATATGGCCATGTTCAGAGCCGATCGCGCAATCGGGAAAATCTCAACCGATCGTCGTACTCACCAAGAAAATTGGTGGACGAGTAATTGAACGTATTCGGAGGACTGGTAGTTTTTTTTTACCGGGACGGAGGCGACCGTACTGTTAGCCCACTCGCCATTTCAAGCCAGTATCACCCTTCCTTACTCAGTGAGTAAAACAGCACGACCGTCAAGCCAATGTCGTCGTTTCCAATCCACTATAAATATTCTGTCCGTTGTCGTAAGCCGTGACCAGTATATTTTAATTAGGACCTTACTGGTTTCGATCCTAATGTGCCGGTTGGCACTCCTGTTGATAGGGCTTTGGAAGCGGCACAGGTTGCTTGTACAAAGCTGCTTATAGACCTGTGGTTTTTGAAGAGATTCAACAGAGCCCACTGTCAAACCTCCGCCACGTCCCCTAGGCAGATTCCGCTTGGGCTGGCTGGGAACCAGTGCACTGGTACCAGGGCCCGGTCATCTCCCAAGGGAAACGCCGAATTACTTGCAATAAGTTCCATTCGACGGTGAATTCTGTCCCATTGTTAGCTATTGAACATTGCATTGGGCTGATAGGATTGTGGGATCAGAAGTTATGGTCAAAACACTATTTTTTATGCGCAAAACACGCTAAAAATACTTAGTAGTATTTTTTTGTTTGCACAAGAAAGGCAGCAACACCGCTAGGTGCATTAATCAGGATTTTTAGTAAGCGCTTTCCCGCATCAATGCAAAGTAGGCGCTTGTTAGAATTAAAGCAATGGTTGATGTGATACCTTCTTAAAAAATAAACGCTTCCCGGAATAAGGAAATTGTGGATACAATCTCTTTTTCAAAGTAGGCACTTGCTCGAATTAAGTCAATTTTGGGTGTGATCTTTTCTTTTAAAAATGCCGTTTGCCCGACATAAGGCGATGGTGGATATGACCAGTCCTTTACAAATAGGTGGTCACCCAGATTAAGACAATGGTGGATGTGGTCACTTATTTAAAAGAAGGCACTTGCTCAGATAAAGGCAATGGTGGATGTGACCCCTTCTTTAAAATTAGGCGCTTGCCCGGATTGAGACAATCTTGGATTTGATCCATTCTTCAAAATAAGGTGTTCGTCCGGAATCAAGCAAGGGGAATCAAGATTAATTTTTTTGGGTGTAAGCGTTTTCCTGAAAAAAAGTGAATGACGGATGTGATCCCTTTCTCGGAAGTAGTTCTGCCGCTTCGTTTGTCCGTCCTTCCGAAAAATGTCTATCATCAGTCTAAATCTA
The DNA here is from genome assembly GCF_024139115.2 of Armigeres subalbatus. Taxonomy (NCBI): domain Eukaryota; kingdom Metazoa; phylum Arthropoda; class Insecta; order Diptera; family Culicidae; genus Armigeres; species Armigeres subalbatus. Next base: position 425,109,282 of record NC_085141.1, read on the forward strand.
TCAGAACATATCCTCGATCTACTCTAATTATGTGAAAATATACATCAAATAACCTTTCCCTTAAACAGTTCCAAATTATGGCAAATGTCCGTTATGCCAAATGACCCACTTTTTTGTTGCAGTTCGATATTATGCCAAATGACTTTATGCCAAATGACTTTATGCCAAATGACCCAGACCCCTATCAAGTGGAGCTTGTTTGGCTTGTTTCAAATTATGAGTTCGACATGTTTTACTACATTCAAATAATGAAAACTAGGGACACGGCAGGTATTTTCGTCTGTTCGTCATAGTCTCGAAAACCAATAAAAAAGACGCTTTTCTGTAAAACTCATACGTACCAAATCGTAAGCTCAGGAAAAACGTTCTGCTATAGTGGAGTTCTAGCAAATGTACGTTGCTTTCGTTGGTTTTAGCCCCTACGACAAAGGACGGAAATACCTGCCGTGTCCCTATTCTGTTTATTGATTATTTTAGGTAAACTATGGCTAAAATGCCATGGATATTACAGTGGGGCGTCATGGTCATTTTTTCAAATCAATGGTTTTTCGAAGCCATTCTGGGTCCTGAACAACTGTGCAGAATTTGGGACCGATTGGTTGCTTCCTCGCTTTCCGCATCGCGTTTGAAGTTTGTATGGAAATTAGTATGGGAGAACGTATATTTTTGCATTTCTACTACTAGAGGCTTCAGTTCATCGTAAACCAAGTGGCACATTGCGTTAAAGTATAACCCAAAGGATGCCGAAAAACTTTGCTGAAGAAGGCACGTTGCTGGAACGTCCACGAAAAAAGTTATAATGCTTAGAACATTGAGTGTTCAAACCATATGCAAAAAATCGTTTATTCTGCCAGCACTGCCGTACTACGTAGACCAATAATTTAACTGAGTGTTATTTCAAAATTATTGATATTATAGAGCTTTAGAGTTAATGAGAGCTATCCGGAATTATTTCACAAAGAAAAAAATCCCACGAGAAGGAAGATGGGTTTTGCCCTTCGAGAACCATAAGTTGTCCGGTAGTGCTGACAGAAACATTGATTTCTTGCATATGGTTTACACAGTCAATTATCGAAACGTAATAACATTTTTTGTAGACCTTCCAGCTACGTACCTTCTTCGGCAAATTCTTTCGGCATCTTCCAGACTAGATGCTAAAGCATTGAGTCACGTGATTGATGATAAATTGAAGCCGCTAAGAGCAAAAATGTAAAAAAGTACATTTTTCCATACTAATCTCCATGTAAATTTAAAACGCGATGCGGCATGCGAGGTTGCAACCAATCGAGGCCATATTTTGCACAGTTGATTGGGGTCCCAAAACGATTCAGAAAAACCTTGATCTCACTTGATCGGACGAAGTTTGCATTTTTCCAAACAACTGCGCCCCACTCTAATGGATATGTAATTTTTGATGTGCAGTATTAAAGCTTTAAAATACAAATCGGAAAAACTAATCGACAAAATCCTCCAGGATCTCGCTTTTTATTATGCCGGTCACTGTATATTGCCTTGAAAAACTCTTTTTTTATATAGAAAGATTTGTCTCAGGACCTTACGAAATCCTGTCTGGTATTCGCCTACGAAGGAATCTTCAAGCGATCTCAATCTGTTGAACAAAACACGGGACATAAATTTGTGCGTCGAACTAAGAACGGTTCATCCGTTTATCTAACGTGCAAAAAAATAGTTAAGTCCATTCAGAAAACTCTTTTATTGAGCAAAACAAAAAAAACTCTTGCACAGCCTGCCTGCTTAAATGACTGCCAAATAACCGATTCAAAGTGATTTTCCACGCAAGTTTATTGCGTTCCTTGGATGGAGAAGTGCATGAATTTAGCGTAATGGAACTAAATATGCTTGATACACTTTTTTCTGAAAAGCAGAAAAAAATATAAATCTACGAAACGATGTAATATCGCTGAATTGTTGATTGATTTGCGTGATGAACCAGTGTAACATCCTAGGCTAACATTACCTCTTGTTACCCTACTTGAGGCAGATGCAATTAACCTAAATGTTTTTGATTGCCATCTAATAAATTTGTGAGGCAATATACCCTAGCGACAGTGACCAATAATGTATCACGCGCCTCCACCCACATGCATCCACGTATGTTCATACGAAAACGTGTCCCAGAACGTAAGAAATCAACACGTGGTACCTACCTACGATGTTCACGGATAATTAACGCTTTTTCAAAATGATAATGACATATCGAGATTTTCCACAATTTCAGGATGATCAGAGTTGGTTATGATTGTTATAAGATAAAAAATACCTGCGAAAACCGTTAAAATCAAAGTCACATAGCAGCATTTGCTTTAGCTAAGACATATTGCTACAAATGACTTTTCGTTCTGTTCCACATGAATTTGCGAAACTCGTAACAATATCGATCTTATGAAAATATAAACACATTGAAGAAACATCTGCTTTTTAAGGTTGCCTTAAATGTAAAGTTTGCCAAAATAATGTACATTAGTTACTGGTAGATACGATGAAAAGCCAAGTTGTGCTTCACAAAAAAAATCGCAACGTGAAACTCCCTCCCATGAGAACGAGGACTAAGGTATGTGCAGGTGACGCATGATTTCCTAAGGAATATATTGCGTAAAGTTTTGGGATAATATATGGATCCGATGTGGCTAGCCTCATATGTTTGAACTTGTTTGACTCAGTAGCATCTGGCTGGCCCATTACAAAGTTCAATCATGGTTCGGTTACATACGGAGGGCATGAAAATTGTAGTTTTAATGTTCCTCCTGTGAAGAAAAATTTACTTTATAGTAAACATTGAGGATGAAAAAGAAAACGAGAATTATTTATACTTCACATGCAAATTACCCTCATCAGCAACTTTCCGGATATCTTTTCTCCCACTATCCATCAGTCGCCATCGTTTCGTGTACTTAAACCACGGCAACCAACTCTCGATTTCCATTCAATACACATTTGTTTACAGAGCGCTATTCGTCGTATCCCGATTTCCATTCATCTGTCTACCGCAGTTTGAGTCCAACCTATTCTTGGAAATTTGGTGGTTGCTGACATATAGCGAAACGATTCCTACAGTCGGCGAATAAGCTTTCGCTACTTGTCGTCGGGACTAAGGACCATTTGCAGTTCCTTCGTCTAAACGGAGCAGTTACTTTGTATAATCTGCTCAATGGATATGTTGTCCATACTATGTGAAATGTACTCTCTTGTAACGTGTCATAAAGGTATCATTTGTAGATTGAAACAGAATGTAATATAAAATTATTCAACAAAACATGAGAAATAATAATTGTACTGGCAAATAAATAGATACACTGTTATCCTAAAATGCCGATATAATTATTATTTATCACTTCAAAGATAATAATTTTGACATTTAACATCAATCATAAGTGCCACGTTTGGAATCGTGCGAAAAAACGATTGCTATAAGGGAAAACAGTACGAAATGCACCCCTTAAGCTTTTTCGATGTTTTCACCAATTTAAACAAGAACACCAAACTATTTCAAAGTGTAGATGCAAAATATACAATATTACAACTACAAGGTTTTTGACTTTCTATCGCATTTAAAATATGTTTTAAAAAGGACCTGGGCAAAACGCCCGAAAGGTGGTGTAAAATGACTCAATTGCATGTAAAATAATGATGAACGCATGGTTGTTTGTTTTGTCTCAACGGATTAAACGACAATCTTACGAGTGCAAATCGTTAAATAAATGAAAATGAAGGGATATTGCTTATTTTTTCATTGCAGCTCACTAATAAGTAGCTAATATTGAATTGTAATGATAATATTCGCTCACAAATCTCCTACAAAAGATTATATGAGTGATGCTATGAGATAGGCCATTTTGCCCCGTGGATGCATTATGGACTGTTCTCCTCTACGTATGACGATCCGGACCACCAAAATGGAACTCTTGCTAATACATGTGTTATGTGTGCACACGGTCGTGAATAAGGGCGCACAGATTTCTTTTCCGTGTTATCCTACCCGTTTCTTTTCCGATGGTAAATATTTGGATGACCGCTACTTTCTTACCGCTTCCCCAGACCCCTGTAAGCTAAACGCAGACGACGAACGTGGGTTCAGTCAAGTGGCGAGTTTAAGCAAACGTCGCTCGAAGGTTCAGTTTGTTCGTGCTTATCGATCTAAAATTGCCGGCGAAGCTTATTTAACCTTTCGTCTACTGCCAATGTTGTGGCCACTTATGTGATAAAAATATCGTTCTACGAGCGTCTGAGTCCACCAGTTGGTGTTTTTAAATTAGATTTGACACGATTGTAACTAGAGCCACCCTCGGCTCAGTCTGGGAATAAAAAATATGTCGGTATCTGGTACACTTGACTGCTAGTCTGCTAGCCGTCTTTCAAACATGTTCTGTCTCAAAAAGATGATTTGAAGCAAATTATTTTTAAAAACAGTAAAATAACCAGCATTCTGTGTTACTTAACCGCTACTGTGCCGAGATCTATTGTGATATTCTGCTGTACAGAATCCACAAAGACTCTTTTTTAGATTTCTTACTCTCTATCGTCATCGTTGCCATCTTATCGTGAGTCCATTGTGTCCGTTTGTCCATGTCAAGAGCTTCTGAACGAAATTCCGAAAAAAATATTCTGGGCTTCCTAAAGGAATCCTTTTGGACATCTAAACGGAATTCTGAACAAAATCATTCTAGAGCAGTACTGAGGTTTTGATTTTCATTGAGAAAGGTCACGCGCTATTTACATTTTATTCTCTCTTGCTCTCATAGAGAACAAAAACAATGAAAAGAATTTCGCAAAATTTTCACGGATTTTTATTTCATAAAAGCACATCAAACTATTGTAAACAAGCTGTTTCTTATTCAATAATGTTACTTCTAACACGAAAACCAGGAACAATATATTCATTTTATCGACTAGTCATCGTTATTTGCACAGATCTATTAAAACTATTTAGAAATTTAGATTTCAAAACAAGGCAACAATCCCAACAAGACTGTTTGTAATGTGACAGGTGACTAGGAACCCGCTACATTTTCCTTTGGTCTCTTGAAAATGAAAATGCAACTGTTTTCGCTTTCACATGACGATTATGACTACCTGTACTGTTCTAGAGTTCCGAACGGAATACTTTTGGTCTTCCGAAAAGAATCTTTTTGGACTTTCGAAAGGAATACTTTTGGACACTATCGATTGGAGCGTTGTGGGCCGATTAGAATACTTATGGGATTTTCCACCGAAGCTCTAAATTATTTCGTTCGGAATCGATTCAAAAACCCAGAAAAGTTCCTTCCGAAAGCCAAAAAGAGCTCCGTTCAGAAAACCAAAAAATCTCGGTTCATAAACCCAATACAAATCCTTTCTCTGGGTTTCCGAACGAAATTATTTGGGATTCTGAACGAAATAATTTGGGATTCTGAAAGAAATTCTTTTGGGCTTCCAAAACAGAATTCTTTTGGGCTTCTGAACGAAATTATTTTGGACTTTTCTTTCAAACGGAGTCCTTTTAGACTCTCGAAAGAAATACTTTTGGAATTCAGAGTGGATCCATCTGGGCTTCTGAATGGATTTTTTTTTCTTTCCTTTCCCTTTCCAGTCCCAGATTAATTTACGTAACGTACGGTTACCATAGTCCTGTCAAACTAGTCGAACTAGCGAGTCCTGAGTTCTGGTTCTGACCGCTGTTGAACCTTACGAGGAAGTCGTTAAATTAGTGTTACCCAGACTGGCGAAACCTAAACCATAAAAAATAAAAATCACATTTAGGGAACAAATCCGAGATTTTCTAATATTCGCTTGCACGAAGAAAGACCGAAATCCTTGGGGAAAAAACAATACTCGGCAAAAATGAAACCTTCCGTTTGGAAGCCAAAAGGATTTTGTCCGAAAACGCAAAAGGTATTGGTTCGCAAGCTCAAAAAGAGTTCCGTTTGGGAGCCCAAAAAAGTGCGAAAGACCAAAGGTTCTTCGTTTGTAAACCCAAAAGACGTCCGTTTCGTTCTTTGGGTTTCCAAGTGGAATTATTCCTTCTGTGCCCCACCTCCGAATCGAACTCTTTTGGACTTTTCAACGGTTTGTGCAGTAAGAAAATTGCGTTAAAGTTATGTTAATTATGTTAAAGCCAATCCTCACGGAATCCAAATTTAAAAGCATTCGCGTTTTCAAGGGAGCACAACTGTCATTTTTATTATTTCAGTTTTGTTGCGTCGCAGCATACGTGGAATAATAAAAAATGACAGTTGTGCGTTGCTTTCGTATTGTGTGGTGTGTCCTTGAAATTTGGATTCCATGAGGATTGTCCTTAATGTTACAACATACATATTGATAAAAACATCATTTAAAGCTTTTCAGTGGAATATCTCCACTTGTCATATCCCATTCAAGTCCAACTTGAAAGATCTCCATCCTGAGCGTTGCCCAGCTATCGCTTTAACCTGTTGCCTGGTTAGATTTCGGTCGACTTCTTTTATTTCTTTATTGAGGCTTCGCCGCCATGAACCTCTGCTGCGATGTCCCGCTGGGTTCCAGTCTAATGCTTGTTTACAGATTTCTTTTCCGCCCCTACGTAGAATGTGGCCGACCCAGCCTCACTTCCGATCTCGAATTTCCGTTGCTATCGGCCTCTGGTGACAAAGACGATGGAGCTCGTTGTTTAAGATCCAGTTGTGAGGCCACCAGGCCCGAATTATATACCGCAGGCATCTGTTAATGAACACCTGCAGCCGTTGAGTGTTCTCCACTGATACACACTATGTTTCACTAGCGTATAACAGCACAGATTTCACGTTAGAGTTGAATTCGTTTGGTGCGTTCCCTTATCAGCCCGTTTTTCCAGATATTTCTTAAACTCGCAAAGGCAGCCCTTGCTTTCTTGATCCATGCACCTATGTCGATCTTGGTACCGCCGTCTGACCCCAAGTCTGACTACCAAGATATTGGAAGCTTTCAACATTCTCCACTGGTTGCCCGGCTACTGTGAAACTGGAAGGGGTCACCGTGTTTACATCCAATGATTTGGTTTTGTTGACATTGATTACTAAGCCTGCTGAAAAGGAGCGCTCGGCAAGGTCATTGAGCTTACTCTGCATATCAGAGCGCCGTTGAGCGAGGAGTGGAACATCATCAATCAATTCGAAGTCGTTTAGGTGTACACGCATGCTGCGGTGCAGTAAAGTGTTGAAATAAAAGCATGAGAGTTGTGCGTTGCTTTATGTTGAGTGATGTGCCCTTGAAAATGCGAATAGAATTGAAATCTGGATTCCGGGAGGCTTGTCCCTAACGATGTTTATCATTGTTTACTTATTTTGTGACTTAAACTTCTGTACTTTTTCGATATTTTTTTCTGCAAGGCTTTGATCAGTTGATTCAAAAGAATAAGATTGCTATCGTTCCTGTTCGCGTGACAAAAATCTTGGTTACTTCGATCTGGCAGCCGGTATTACAAGTGTCAAACCTTAGTTAATTAATACATAGATTGCTCACTGGGGCATCCCTGCTTGTAATCCACAGGAAACAATACTCTATCGGTCGTTGGGTGAACTAAACGCAGTTGGGTGCATATTTTTAAACAAAACAGTCGGGCGCGTTTTGATTTGATAATTCAATTTGACATTTGACACGTGCACGGTTAAACCCATCTACCTAAATTGAAGTTCAAGTAACTAAAAATTAAGTTAAATTTACATAACCTTCCCGGACTCACATCAGCTTTCATAACACGAGGACTCGCATGTTGTAAAATGCACATCTGTTCTAAATTTCAATATATTGAAACATATTGAAGCACATTTTTGGGTATTTAGCATTATCCGATTTCCTCACAACAGGTTGTATTCGACAAGGAATGCATTCTTCAGGCATCCTGCTTTTTTTGGGATTTTAACCACTGCGACCATTAAGTTGATCTATTGTGGTATACCCCTTGTTAGTATTGCATCTACTCAGATCAGCGAGTTACCATGTGGGGTTACCGCTATTGTCTCCTGATGCGAAGTACCCCAATCTGGTATTGCCGTTTCAATAAACTTTACTACCATATTGGGGTTAGAGATGTCGTAAAATCCCGATTATTCGATTAGTCACTAATCGATTACTCTTGATTCTTGTCGATTATTGAATCGATTAATCATTGTATAGTAATCGATTCAAAATTAATCGATTATCACAACGATGCATCGATTAATCGAAATAATCAATTAAGTTTCGTAAATGTAAATTTCCTATGATGTCGTAAAATTCTGATTAATCGATTAGTAACTAATCGATTACTCACGATTCATCTCGATTATTGAATCGATTAATCGTTGGGTAATAATCGATTCAAAATTAATCGATTATCACAACGATGAATCGATTAATCGAAGTAATCGATTAATTTGCGACATCTCTAATTGGGGTTTGCTGTCCAGATATTGGTAGGACTTGATATGCCCTTCTCAAAGTACTTCTTTCTTCGCAGGAATAGTGCTGAACAATCGCACAGCAAATGTTGAAAGGCATCCTGCTTGGTTGCAATTGTGAGTTTGGGCAAAACGGCCTATCACTTCTATCTATAAGATATGCCCCGGAATTCCAATTAACCCTTCTAGTTTTTATTCGCACAATCGATGAAAAGTTTAAAGTCAACTATTCCAAAGAATCTATGTTTTTGACGTCTCTAACTATTTTGAAAATTTAAAACTTAAAATCGTTATTTTTCCGTTTTTTTTTTCATTTTTTAAATAGTTAGAAGATTTAAAAATTTTGTGTTCTTTGGGAAGTTGACCATAAATAAATCAAAAAGTTGACTGAAGCAATAAAACGTGGTAATTTTTTTTACTAAAGTTGTTAATTGATATTCCTACATAGGTTTTTTCTAAAAATATTACAGATGCTCCTGAGATTTCAAAATGGGGTTTTCTCGGAAATGTTCCAGGAGTTGCTCCTGCATATCCTGCAAAAACATTTCCTTCTGAATTCAACCATCAATTCCTCCACAAACTGATTTCGAAAGTTTTCTACGAGTTTCTTTTGAAGCTCTTCTAGAAAGCTTCCAGAACGTACTACTGGAGCTCAGAAATAGTCCTTCTTAAAATCCACCAGATACTTCTCTGGAAATTCTTCCACAAATTCCTTACAAAAAATCTTTCAAAAATTCCTCCAGGAATTCTCCCGAAAATTCCTCTTGGAATTTCTCCACTAACTGCCCCGAAAGTTGATCTGGATTCCTTTATAATTCATGCGGATATTCAAGAAACAATTTACGGAGAAATTTTTGAATAATTTCCGTAAGAAGTTCTGAAGGAAATACCAAAGGATTACCTAGTGAAATTTTTGATGAAAATCCTGGAGGAATTCCCGAAGAATTCCTTAAGGAATACTCTTCTTAATTACTTAAGGAATAACTCTTCTTGAACTGGTGAACAACGGTAGTGAGAGCAACACACGGAAGTTTTTATTACCGAATTGAAAAAGTACTCTTGATTTGTTTCTTTTTAGCGTGAAATGAGCAGGGAGCTACTGGATCACCCAACGGCCGGTGGTTGTGTGAATAGCGCAGCTATTTTGTTGCCTGATGTTTACCTAGAGTGGTGTATCGATGTATTATTAATCTAAGGTCAAACCGATGCTGGTGATGAAACCAAACATGCACTACCGGGGTAAGGGTCGTTCGGCCGAAACCCATTTGGCAGAACAAACCATTAGGCCAAAATCCATCTGGCTGAAAGGGTCATTTGGCCGAACAAGTCATTTGTCCGAAAGGATCATTTGGCCAAAGGTTCATTTGGTGAGTAGTAAGACGTCTCACTAATCACTTCGCGCTTCACACTAATTACAATGAGAAGTGAGAAATGAGGAGTGAGAAGTGTGACGTCTCACATCTCACTGTGAGAAGTGGGTAGTGCGAAGTTGGTAGTGAGACGCCTCACTACTCACATCGCGCTTCTCACTTTTTACAGCGAGAAGTGAGAAATGAGCGAGAAGTGAGTCATTCTCACCCCTCCTTTCTCGCGTCTCACTTCGTCTCTCTTCTCAATCATAATTTTTCACTTTTCAAATAACCTATTCGGCCAATCGAGAAACGACCCTTCTGGCCAAATGACCGCTTCGGCTAAATTACCGCTTCGGCTAAATTACCCTTTCGGCCATAGACCCTTTCGGCCAAACGACTTTTTTGGCCAAATGACTTTAGGCCTAATGGTCTGTTCGGCCAAATGGTACATTCGGCCAAACAACTTTCGGCCTAGTGGCATTCGACCAAATGCCATTCGGCCGAACGGTATTCGGCCAAAGTCCTTTCTCGGCACTACCGTGGGGGACCGAAATCTGTCCACCTCATGAGATATCAATAAATTGAAGGGGATTTAAAGTAATTAATTTACAAATAATGTATCTTATCCTATTCATAAACTTGACAGTAAGCTTCTAGACCATTGAGATGGAAAGTAGGCTTTGAAATTAAAACAATATAAATTAAAAACAAATCGCCACCCACCAAACGCGCAGTTTCTGACGCCATTTGTTTGCATGTGGAACATAATTGCAGCAAAAGTAATCGAGTTTGAATTGCATATTGTGATTAATAAAGTAAGCTAAGTGGAATACAAATCAAAGAGATCGCTTCTCAAGATGCGTATTTAGCTATTTACAGTGGTAGTTTAGTCAATCAGTTTGCTTCAATTAAAATAATTAGTTCAACAATAGCTGTACAGATTTTGATCCTTTGATTCGAAATCCGTCCACGGTTCAGCAGGTGTTGATTTAATTCATTATTTTATCATGCTTTTCTTAGTTTTTAATGTGTGGGGCTCTCCTTAGCCGTGCGGTAAGATGCGCGGCTACAAAGCAAGACCATGCTGAGGGTGGCTGGGTATGGTTCCTGGTGCCGGTCTAGGCAATTTTCGGATTGGAAATTGTCTCAACCTCCCTGAGCATAAAAGTATCAACCTCATGATGGTAACTTGGCTTAGAAACCTCGCAGTTAATAACTGTGGAAGTGTTAAGAGAAAATTAAGCTGCGAGGCGGCCTGTCCCAGTGTGGGGATGTAATGCCAATAAGAAGAAGAAGAAGAAGAATGTATAAATGTGAAACACTTCAAAAGTAGAGGCCTTTATGCTCCTGTATTCACGATAAACGTTTCATTTACATTTGCCTTCTATGTTCTAGAGACGTTCTCATGTACGGAGGTGCTTCAGTGTACGGATTTCGATGCTCCACACTACAACGATTATGAAACTCATCAAAGTTTTTTTTTATTTATTATAATTAGCGGATGAATTTGGCAAATCCTCACGGATATAAAGATTGCCGCAAAATTTATGGTGATTTCTAAATGTAATTCTGGTTTTCAATCATTCGCAAATTCCTTATAATAGTTGTTACTTATCTAATATCCAACTACATATTGTTATTGCTCAGTACCATAGCCTGTAGAGAAGACAATTAATTTTGCAAAAAAAAAATGTACTTCATCATTCTCTTAATGAAGTTATCCAATTTGCTCAAATTTTTAACTGGTATTTTATCGAAAGTAAATGCAACTATCGACAAGCACCTAACCACCCCCATTTCAGTTATATTTTTCACACATCCGGAGTTTCTACCAGAACATGTAGATGCTTCCGCTGGTTGCACGGTTCATTTTTCATTTTTTGTCCGTCATGCTAACAAATTCAATTTGCATCGATCGCAAGCTCGCTACGCACTCCATAAATAAAGTAGAAAAAAACTCTTAAAGCATGTATCAACGAAGGTATACAAATACTGAATATCCATAACCTATCGAAATGATTACTTTTTACTTTTTGAAAGACCCACGGTGCTATATTTAAAAATGAAACATCTCTAATCAACACTCCTCACGTGGTTTCATAATCGTGATTACATGCCAATGAAGGATGGAATTATGAGAGCTCCTACGACTATGTTAATTTATGCAAATGGATTGATGATGACGGCACAGCCACAATGCGACCGTGTCGTTGCTACTTATTTTCATTTATCACTCTTTGACAACCAAAGTTTCCCGGTACCATACCGCGCACAGTCTGTCTGTATATTGATGTTAATTACTTTACGTTGTCGTTATTTTCCTTTTCCAGATTATTTGAAGAACATGCAGACCTGCTGGATATGTTTGCAAGTTTCAAAGAGCTCAAAACGAAAGAGGAACAGGCGACATCGGAGGAGCTGCAGGAGCATGCCAACAAGGTGATGAATACGCTAGACGAAGGAATCAGGGGTCTGGATGATTTGGACACTTTCTTCGAGTTCATCCACCAGGTGGGAGCATCGCACAGGCGGTTACCCGGTTTCAAACAGGAATACTTCTGGGTAAGTGCCAACAAATATAGCAAACAAACGTTGTTTCCCAACATGAACATGGTATGTCGTCATGAATCAGCAAGAAGTGGAAACAACAACATCCTAACAACAAGCATAGGGCAGCGGAAGTGGGTAAAGTAGGATGTGGTCTGTTTCGCTCGGTAGCTATCTCAGGTTTTAGCGTGAACGACTGCGGTACGAACTATGCGCTAATGAGATAACAGCAGGTTCCTCCTGCACGGAGCAATTTAACGAGAAAGTTGCTCTTCCCACGGCTGAATGACAATGACGTGGGTAGAATTGAATTATGGCGGGAATGTTCATCATAAGTTCGATCTAGTTAGAAAAAAAAGTAACAATCATGGTAACGCATCTTATCGAGCATCCGTGCGCTACTTAGAAGTACGAAAACAAGTATAAGATAATTTAATATAATTTACTACTGCTCAGGCTAAGATATTTCAAACCATGCATTGTTATCTAAATTGCAAGTTATCTGAATCAGTAAAGATCCAAGATGAAAAATTATTTTGAGCATTTAGTGGAATGTATTTACTAGTCATAAGACGAGTTTGTACAATTCCATTTAATTCCACCACTTGCACTTGGTTATACCTTTGACAGATACGTATTTCGAGCTCAACAGTGAGGCTATCTTCAGTGTCTCGTACTTGACTCGACTGAAAATATGTACTATCTAGAATCTAGGTACATTAACGTATCCTGAGCACCCCTAGAGGTACATAGGGCCAACGTAAAAGATCTCCATCCTGGATGACTGCTCGCATTACCCTTCACCTGGGCTCAGGTCAAATTACTGTCGACTTTCTTTATTTCCTTATTGAGGCTACGCCGCAACGAGCCTTTGGGTCTGTCTCTGCTGCGATGTCCCGCTGAATTCCAGTCCAGCGCTTGCTTGCAGATTTCATTCATCTCCGCTTTTTCGTAATGTGTGGCCGACCCACCTCCATTTACGCTCTAGATTTTCTGTCGATATCGGTTTTTGATGGCATCGTCGATGGAGCTCAGCATTCGAGATCCAATTGTGAGACAACGTAGACATCGGTTGATAAATACTTGCATTTTCTGCGTAATCTCTGCTGATAAACACCAAGTCTCCCTGCCATATAACAACACAGATTTTACGTTTGAGTTGTATATTCGAAATTTGGTGCGTTGACTAATCTGATTAGATCTCCATACATTTCGTATACTCGCAAAAGCAACCCTAACCTTCTTAATCCGTGCTCCTGTGTCAATCTTGGTTCCACCGTCCGACGCTAATTGGCTGCCAAGATATTTAAAGTTTTTGACCTTCTCCACTGCTTGTCCGGCTACGGTAAAGTTGGAAGGGTTATTTGTGTTTGCATCCAAAGATATGGTCTTGTTGACGTTGATGATGAGACACGCCGTCGAGGAGCGTTCGGCCAGGGCGTTCAGCTTACTCTGCATATCAGAGCGCCGTTGTGCTAGTAGAGCAATATCATCAGCCAAATCGAAGTCGTTTAGATGCTCCATAGTAATAGGCTGCCAGAGCAGCCTGCGGCTTGGTACACGGTCAATCGCCCCCCGCAATGATCTCGTCGATTACGATGAGGGATAGTAGCGGAGATAGAATACATCCTTGCCTCACTGCAGCGACTACCCGGATGGGGTCAGACAAAGCTTCGTTATGCAGGACTCTGCACGTAAAAGCTTCGTACTGCGCTTCGATGAGGCCGACGATTTTATCCGGAACTCCCTTGCGTCTAAAGGCGCCCCACAGATTTTCATGTTTCAAACGATCATAGTCAATAAATACCAGGTAGAGTGCCACACAGAAAAAAATAATGAAAACTAAGAAGCGCGTAAAAAATAAAGACGTGAAAAATTAAACTATTTTGGGCGTACATGGATATTTTCCAACAAGTACACCCTAAATGTATGCAATTTCTATAGTATTATGTCAGTTCCTATAGCATACATCATATAAAATCGTTTGAATTTACGCTCTTTTTGGCATTCCCTTTATGTGCATTACTTTCGTGTAAATTTCAACAACTTTTTCTATCTGTGCAGATACCACTTTTTTGGGAACTTCACAGATAGAAAAAGTTGTTGAAATTTACACGAAAGTAATGCACATAAAGGGAATGTCAAAAATAGCGTAAATTTAAACGATTTTATCACCTGAAAGTATGCAATTTCCATTGCATTATGTCACTTTTTATATGATGTATGCTATAGAAACTGACATAATATCCAGCTTTTTACGAGTCGGTGCCATAATTCTTTGAATCACCCCTGTTGACATATGCTGTGTCCACTATAATTTTTATAGATAGATCTTAGCAATCGGTGATTCGTTGAAATTTTTTGTCGTAGCATTAAACTGTCAAAAAATAACGTCACTTGAAATTCGAGCATGCATCTAAAACTTGGTTTTATTTATATTCCATCTGTGTTAAAACATTCCTACATTTTTTTTCTTGTTTTAGGTGTTCAAAATATAAGTTTGGCGGACGCATTTGGATCAATAATGATTATTTAATACAAGGACACAAGCGTTCTACCTATTGCTGTATCAATAGAGCAAAATGCTTAGTTCGGACATTGTGTGATCCTTCGGAAAACCTAAAAAAAACTATGGTTTATGAGCGTCATTTGAAGAGTTACAAAATAAGAAATGATTCGATTCGAGAATGAGATCATTGTTCATTCAAAACGTTAGGTAGGCATCTTATGGTCTTATGCAATATGTACTAGTTATAGAAGAGAGTGTTTATGGGAGGAAGAACGAAATGGGATAAACATTTTACTCACATCCGCAAACTTTAACACCAACGACATGGCAAATAGCAGCGAACGGTTTACGGACAGAGGCATAACACCAACGATAACACGGGATGCTCGGGAGAATGGACGAAATTGCATAGCATTTATATAATTAAGAACGATCCGTAATTACAGGTGTGGTATTGATCACTGCAGGCCTAATTTTTTATTCAACATCCAATGGAAGATCGTAACCCTTATTGACACCGGGTGAGCACTACACTAATCTTCCTTTGTCAAGGCACTTTGTCAACATTTTCCTTTATTCTTCAAATGGCCTAAAATAGAAGAATAATTAGCACATAATATGAAAGAATATTAAAATTCGTAAATTTCGTTGTTTTTTTGTGATTTCAATTGAATTTTCTTGAGTTGATTACAAATAAACAACTTAATACATCTCGATGGTAACGGAAAAATGAGAACTCTACTTCATGGCTACCAAGATTTGATTAAAAAGTAAGTACACAGCACATGTCAAATTCGATTCACCCCTTGGGAATTTATGGCTAGCGTAAAAAGCTGGATAGAAATTGCATACATTTAGGGTGTACTTGTTGGAAAATATCCATGTACGCCCAAAATAGTTTAATTTTCCACGTCTTTATTTTTTACGCGCTTCTTAGTTTTCATTATTTTTTTCTGTGTTCACTAAGATGCCCTGCAGCCCGAAAAGTTGCGGTTTCCCAGATATTGCAAAATAGTTGATGCAACATTTGCGCAGATAACATCTCTGCTGAAATGCGATAGACCCCAGGAGCTTTTTTGGATTTCTTGCTTCGGATGACTACTTCAACGTCCTGCAGTGATGCAGCACCCTCCATCCTCCAGTCGGCAGTCGAAAATTATTTTAATTTCTATTTTATCTTTATTAACGAGACTTTCAGCCCAAGGTTGGCTTGTCTCGTAGTAGAAACTTGAAGAAGTTGTTCGAAATGCTCGAACCAACGTTTCAGCTGTTCAGTTGGGTCGGTGAGTAACTGACCTGTCTCGTCTCTCACCGGCATCCTCGGATTCATCCTTGCTAGACTCAGGCGTCGTAGGACGGGAATAGTTGACATTTTTTTACTATTCATTCTTCCATGCAATAACAGAAAAACGAAACCACGGCAGCCGCAGCAGCAGCCACATGTGGTGCACCAAGCAGACGACAGACAGCCCATGTTTTTACTATTTTCTTTGCACATAATTAATGTTTTCGTATATTTTTACAATGTAATAACCGTTTTTTTAAGGCAAATATTCATTTCATTACTCCTTGCTCATTTTTGAGATTAGAACTAATACATCAGTACCAATGGCTAGCATTCTTTCCAGGCTGTGCACCACAGGTAATTAAATTCGATTCTGTTCTGTGCGCTGCGCACGAGCCGAAACAAGAAAGCTCACGAAAATGCTAACCGCACCGACGGCACAAGACTCTCCGCAACAGCAAGAAACAGTTTGTCAATTAAAAAAAAAAGTTAAAAAATTTCGCATACATTTTTTTTGCAAACTGTGCAAATTTGACTGGATAAAATATAAACAATCGCATAATCAAAGTGTTTTACTGTACATTTCCCATCACTGGTCGTGAGATATCGTACAGGAGGCGAATATCGCCATATGTCTCAGCTTTCTCCCCTTCGTCGGCCAGGGAGTCCACCAACACTCGCTTGTCCCGTCCTTCTCTAGATCCGAATACCGTTGACAGGACTCGTACTTGGTTGCTCTGGCTTTTGTCCGCTCTATCGCGGCCTTTGCTTCTCTACGCTCCTCGATTTTCCGCCAGGTTGCATCCGTAATCCACTCCTACCGCTGAGTGCGCAGCTCACCCAGGGTATTCTCGCTTGTTTCGATAAAGGCATTCTTGATGGCCGTCCTCTGCTCTTATACGCTGCCACCTATCGGAACATCCGCTGCCTAAGTTCAAAGTTCTCCAATGAACGATCTCTTCACAGTTGGATCTTCTAGTTGGCGTGTGTTGAATAGCCGTCCGTGTCTCTCCTCCCGCCGCTGAATCCGAGCAATGCATAATCGGATCTCGCCAATTAGAAGATGATGGTCAGACGCGATGTCGGCGCTGCGTTTACTCCGATCATCACGAAGGCTCTGTCTCCATTTTCGGCTGATGGTTTGTCACAATTTGGGATTTTAGCCAGTTCTCCCTGAGTGCTCTACAGCTGTCGTCGAGTTCGATCCGTCGGACGATCCTAGTAAAAAGGTTTCGGTGCAACGGTGGTGGCCGATTCGTCATATATGTAGGTACGTGAGATAAGGATCGCTAGTTTGCAGTGTTCTCAACCTCAATCAGAAGAATCAGGATTACTTCGTCGGATGGTCTTTAACGACTAACACAATACTACTAGGTTCTTTTAACAGAGTGGAACAGCCGCTCCCGGCCACACTCCCTAGTGGCGCTCACGAAGTTTGTGCTTTGATTAATGTAGACTCGTTAGGAGGAGCCACAATGGGCTATGAACTTCCGGAAGGCAATGATACAAGAGATCGTGCTGAAAGACTGCGCAACCTCCAACTGGATCACTCGAGTTAACAGTTTAATCGATCTTGCAAAACCTCGATCCAAAAAACATCGTATCGAGGTACTTGAGAGAATCGAAGATAGCAAACTGGTTGGTTGACGTATCGTACGTCCTTGGCCAACTGGAAAACTTGTTCTTCGGTGTTCACACTCACAAGCATATCGTTAACGATTTCATCATCCAGGTAATTGAGATGCTTATCCGCTTTACACCCTTCTTCCTGATTCAGAAATTCGCTTTCCTCATTTATTTGCATCAGCCCTAGCTTTGTAAGTTTTACCGATAACTTTTGTGACAACGAAATAGAATGCTCTGACAATGCTTTCGCGGCGTTCACAACCAGAAGATCTGCTCTCCGACTGTTCCTGCCAAGAAATTCCCACACAGCTACATCTACTGATTGGTTTAAACATAATGATCGCCGGTTTTTACTATTGATGAGATTTTGATACAGAGAGGCAGATTTCTTTCTTCATTTGATGAAGGAATCACTAGAATGATGCGCGTACTTGTTCCATTGTTACCGATTGGCTGGCTTCTCGTTGACTTGCGAAACATTTTGTCGTTGTGTGGCAGCTCCTTTCCCAAAGCCGCCTTAGTTCGCTGGACCTACGTCACTGTAACGCAGTTAGAACAACTCCAGCTCTTGTCGGCCCACATACGAGAAGTGGAACCATTTGCCAAACTGGACCATCCCCGTGGTATCCACCTCCTTGCACGAACATCCTTCCAAAGTTTCATCTACAACTTCCACTTCTGGAATCTACCACCAGCACTTTGACATCCAAATGCTCAGATTATGTCTAATTTTCTGCGCGCTCCTTATTTCTCGCCCGATTTTACTGATTAAAAATCCTTTTTTGTCACTTAGTTCTGATAAAATTGTTGCATTTTACGGTTATAAAAAAGCGCTTTCGTGGGATTAGCTCCTTTGTGAGACCCCACTTTCACCACCGCCCACGCATTGCCCATATGAAAAATAAAGCGGACGCGTGGTAACTTTTTCTGTAAGAGACCCCATAACTATCGTACGCATGACACCTATTTGTTACATTTGCAAAATAATAGCAATTTTCGCTTCGCTAGCGCTTATTGAACCCTTTCCTCTAATTCAGCCTAAACACGTCCACTTTTTGTTTATCACATTATGTAAAGTACATACAGCTTACTGTTAATTTCTCCGTACAACCCCGACCGGGAGGAATCAATCCCGCATCTCATACTGAACTCATAATATGCCATGAATCACCACCTCCAATCTAGCCTTGTGTGAAATAAATTGAAGTTAGTCGCTTCGAGATCACAACCACAAAATGGTAGAAATGATGTTGCTCTGCAAATCTCTTCATTCCCGAGGATAAAACTATGCGTTTCGCAAGAAGTTTTCCCCTTCATTATCATTCCGCTTGCTTGCGCACATTGTTGTCCGAGTAACAATGCCAAGCCAAATGTAAACTATTTTCATTTATGATGCTCTAACCGTGCAATGTGTGGCAAGAAGTATAATGTGTATGAAATGTGATGGAATGCTGGAGATATAATTTATGTTTCTGATTCCGAGCGATTACCTTCTGTGTAAGGGATTCATATTACTGTCAGCAATAATTTTAGTCAGATGTGAACGCCGGAGAACGATTTCAGATTAACTTTACATAGCGATTATGAGCGAAACTTGAGACTAGATATATTATGTTTGAATGTTTTCAATAAAGTTCGTAGAATTCGTTACATTCTATCCCTTTAATGTCTATGGAAACAAATATCTCATAGCTCAGTAAATTTGGTACTATAGCGTGAATCACGAACAAGCTCAACACTGACATCCAAATATAATGTCCATCCCATATAATCATCATCCGCCACTAAATGAGTACGTCCTTTCTGACGTCGTGCCCACTGACATGTTGAGAGCATGACTGGGAGCGCAAACCAATCCCAAGGAATCGCATTATCTTCCACTTTGCTGTAACCCGGAGCGAAGCAATCATCGCAGACAATTACTTTCGCACCTGCTGACCATCAGCACGTAATTCCCAACCAAAATGTTTCTTTGTCCAATGAAGCGCTGGCAGTGTTAGCTGCCCAAAAGGATAACATACAAAGGAAAACAAATCTCATACCTATAGGGGATGCAGAAAATGAGACAGCCAATGTAATGTTGTAAGAACAAAGAAACAGAATCTTTAATTTTCGCTAAAATTGTAACAAATACAAATAAAACTTTATTGTTATAAAACTAGCGTTATTATTATCATCATTTTTATAGCTTTGTCTTTTTGGTCGATGTGATCCCGTTGGGATATAGGAAACAATTATCTGTTCCTTCACTCTTATCGTCAGTACAAACAATATTAGGTAACGAGAAAGAATCATTTCCGGTATACTTCCTATATTAAAAGAAGGAAGTGAGCTAAAGAAACAGTTATACCGGTCACGAACTAAAAATAATAGCACAAAAAATAATTAGTAATAATGGAGATGTGCAAACCAACGTAATCGAGCAAATGAAGTCAACGATACACACCTTAGTGACCGTAATTAGATCCTTCCCTCGGCGTCGGCGTATAATTCGATGTACTGGTCTTGACGTAAATTTGAAGTGAAATGAAAGTAATTTATTGAACTAGTTTAGTGGAATATATGCACCTATCACTTTTTAGTACTTTTTCATCAAATTCCACTCTTATTGCATTCCACTACTAATTAAATCCGCAAAGTTGACAAATTCAAATTGAGTCAAACAAAAAAGTCAGATTCGCTTCAAACTTTTAGAGAATAAGATGTAACATTATCGCAAGGTTTCTACTTCTGTGCCTAATTGGATCTCTTCTTCATAGCCTGAAACTTCTTCCTCTCCCTTCACACCAATAATAAAGTTTTATAATCAATTTACCGTGTTTGAGATGTTCGTAACAACTAGACCAAAAATTATGTAGGTTAGGCGGAAAAAGTGTTAAAATAATCGATAGGAAAGTAGGGAAAATCGAATTTTTTCACATTTTGATGAAACATTTAACATTTTGTTAGTCCCTTGTGGGACTCCACGTGCGCGTCTCCACGCACTTTCCACACCACAACAAAGTTGCTAAAATAGTGTATTAACGCGTTTATTTAATAGTACCTTTATTATGTGATTTAGCGTAATGGCATCTTCGAGACATTTTATCAGTAAGTCGACGTGCTTCTTTGAAGGTATTCAGCCTGTTAGAGTTTTACCTTAAGTGTATGTTTTACCTTAAGAACATTTCACGAACTGTCTACCACGATTGATTGTCATTGATATGAAGTTAAATAGTAATAGAGAGAATAAACTGTCATTGAGTTTTGAGCAAACGAACAAGCAACACGCGTTTTACTTTTTCTGAATGCCAGTCGGCATTTTTACTGTCGGTTACAGCAGTTTGGCGACGAAAACGGAAGTAACCTGCGCCGGGAACGAAGGAGTCGGTACGGAACGACAGTAAGTTTAGATTGGATCGCGTAATTACCGAAGAAGTGGATTCCAAAGAAACATTCCACCGGTGGCACGGTAGTGTAAAAGAAAAACAAGACGCTTCCGGAAGACGACGAAAGTGACGAGTACATGCAAACCCATACACGAAAAGTTACATTGTGTGTGTGGTTAGATTACTGCTACGGTGTATTTGTACGGATAACGTGCTGCCAACGCTGAAAGGGACGTTAGTGTGTGTTCTGAGTAGATTCGCGATTCAAGAACAAGATGTCGGACGAAGAGGATGCGGCCCCGGTTGCCTCAAATTTCTCAATGGAACCGTTTGAGAAAGAGAAGAGCAAATGGGCGAGATGGGTGAAGCGCCTTGAAGGAAGTTTTCGGAAGTTCAATGTGCCACAAAATCGCCATAAGGACTATCTCTTGCTATGTGACCATTTGGGACCGGTGGAGCCAGAGACAAAAACTTACGCCGAGATTGTTGATACGCTGGGTGCATTTTTCGATCCCGAACCGCTGGAGATGGTGGAGGTTTGGAAATTCCGCACCCGTACACAGAAGGAAGGAGAGTCTGTTAAGGAATTTGTTACGGAGCTGCAGCGCAACGCAAAATTTTGCAAGTTCGATGACTACCTGTCGAAGGAGCTACGAAACCAGTTGGTCTTCGGCTTACGGTCGAAACGGATTCGATCACGACTTATCGAGGAGAAGCACCTTACATTTGAGAAAGCTTTGGAGATCTCCCTATCGATGGAGGCGTCAGGAGAGGGTGCAGAGATTTTCGAGAAGCGACTACAGGAAGTTAACTACACGGATAATCGATCATCGCAGGTAACTAACAATACTAAAAAGAAATGTTATCGATGTGGAAGTGAGGCCCACTTGGCGAGTGTTTGTAGACATAAAGATACAGTCTGCAATTTTTGCAAAAAGTTAGGGCATCTTCAGCGGGTGTGCCTCAAATTCCGATCGATGGGGGAACAGTCGATACCGACTAAAGATTACAAACGATTGAAATCAAGAAAGAAAATGCATACAAACCAAATTAATGAGGGAAGTAATACTGACGAGAAGAGGGAAGAATTTGAGGAATCAGAGGTAGATGAAGTTCTCACTCTGGAGATTTGCAGGGTTGAAAATCTAAATCTTTGTCGAATGTTATTCTACCATTAAATGTAAACAAAAGGATCGTAAAATTCGAGGTAGATTGTGGTTCTCCTGTTTCGCTCATGAGCCTTGATGACAAGAAACTGTATTTGAAATGAATTGCCATTGTGTAAAACTGACGTGGAGTTGATAAGCTACTGCGGAAACAAAATAGAAGTGTGCGGTTACGTGAAGGCGGAAGTTGAGCACGACAACTGTCTGAATCTGATGCGGTTGTTTATTGTGAAAACAGGACGTCATCCTTTGCTGGGTCGTGAGTGGATGCGGGAGCTGAAAGTCGACTGGAATGAGATTATTCGGAATCCAGCGTCAGTCGTGGGAGCTATTGCTGACAGTATGCCAGGTAAACACTTGTCTGGTGCCGTGGGGAACCTGATTGAAGAATTCCCTCGAGTTTTTGATTCATCAGTGGGTACAATACGAGGCGTGAAAGCTGCATTACACTTCAAACCTAACAGTAAACCGGTCTTCATGAAAGCGCGTACTATTCCGTTTGCCATTCGTGAGACTGTGGAGCGTGAAATAAAAAGCATGGTGGATAGCGGAATACTAAAGAAGGTGAAGAATAGTGCCTGGGCGACCCCTGTAGTGCCAGTCATGAAGTCTGCGGGTCGAGTACGATTGTGCGGTGACTACAAGGTGACGGTAAATAAATGCCTTCTGGTAGACGAACACCCCTTGCCGACCATTGACGAGCTGTTTTCGAATATGGCCGGTGGAAAAAAATTCACGAAGTTAGATCTGGCGCAAGCTTACCTTCAAATGGAAGTCCGAGAAGAAGACCGAGAATCCCTTACTTTGAACACCCATCTTGGACTCTATCAACCAACACGTCTAATGTACGGTGTATCTTCGGCGCCGGCGATTTTACAGCGAGAAATTTCTCAGCTGCTGGCCGACATTCCAGGAGTCTCAGTCTTCCTAGACGACATCAAGGTGACTGGTCCGACTGAGGAGGAACACTTGCGGCGACTGAAGATAGTTCTACAGCGACTGGAGGAACATGGTATGCGGCTGAACGTGGCAAAGTGTGAATTCTTTGCAGACTGCATCGAATATTGTGGATTCGTTGTGGACAAAGAGGGTATACGGAAAATGAAAAACAAAGTAGATGCTATACAGGAAATGCCGAGACCACGCAATCGTGAACAAGTTAGAGCGTTTGTGGGTCTTATCAACTATTACGGCAGATTTATGAAGAATTTAAGCAGTCGCATTTACCCTATTAACAACCTTTTGAAGGACAATGTAATTTTCAAGTGGGACGATGATTGCGAGAAGGCATTTGTGTGGGTCAAAAACGAGATGCAGTCGGATAGAGTCTTGGTACATTACGACCCGAAGCTTCCACTCGTTTTGGCAACCGACGCCTCGCCCTATGGCGTTGGAGCGGTACTAAGTCATGTATATCCAGATAAAACTGAAAAGCCGATTCTCTATGCATCTCAAACTCTCAACAGATCGCAACAGAATTACATACAAGTCGACAAGGAAGCGTATGCAATTATTTTCGGAGTAAAAAAGTTTTACCAATACCTCTATGGACGCAAATTTACTCTCGTAACTGACAACAAGGCCGTTTCTCAAATCTTGGCACCTCATAAGGGACTTCCAACTCTGAGTGCTTTGCGGATGCAGCACTATGCTGTCTTCCTCGAATCGTTCGATTATGAGATACGGTTCCGATCTTCAAAGGAGAATGCAAATGCGGACGCTATGTCTCGACTACCGATCCAAGATACGAATAACCAACACCGAATTGAAGAAGTGGATCTCGTCGTCATCAACCAAATCGAAACCTTACCCGTTACAGCTGAGCATCTCGCGGAATGTACCAAGGAAGATTCCAAAGTGAAAGTGTTGTTACAAGGCCTTAAAATAGGAAGAAGCGTAGCAGGGTGTGACAGATTCGGCATCGACCAAGGCGAAATTTCGCATCATAAAGGTTGTGTGGTGAGAGGTCTTCGAATCTACATTCCTCCTAAGCTGCGACGCCAAGTACTGGAAGAGTTGCACACGGGACACTTTGGGGTATCCAGAATGAAATCTTTAGCTCGTTCGTATTGCTGGTGGGAGACCATCGACCGCGATATTGAGCAACTGTCAAGGGACTGCATAGAATGTGCCAGAATACGTAAGAATCCTGTTAAAACTACACCGCACTATTGGGAACAAGCTACGGAGCCGTTTCAGCGTATACACATTGATTTTGCAGGTCCGTTTCTAGGGCTGCACTTTTTTGTGATTGTAGATGCTTTTACAAAGTGGCCGGAGGTCAAAATCATCCCCGACATGACAACCGAAACAACCATCGAACGTCTGCGAGAATATTTTGTGACCTATGGTGTTCCGTCGATCATCGTTAGTGATCGAGGGGTCCAGTTTACCTCAGATCAATTCAAGGTTTTCATGGCACACAATAACATCACGCACAAAATGGGAGCTCCATACCACCCAGCCACGAACGGCCTAGCTGAACGGTTCGTTCAGACCTTTAAAGATAAGTTGAAGGCACTGAAATGCGATAAGAAGGACGTCCAGTTCGAGCTCCATAAAGTATTGATGGCGTATCGGCGAACAGTACACCCAGCAACTGGAAAGTCGCCGTCAATGTTGGTGTATGGGAGACAGATGAAATCCAGGCTAGACTTGCTGGTTCCTGCTAGTGTTTCAGATGATTCAACTCGCAGGGGTGAAGAGAATGTGCGATGTTTCGAGGTGAATGAAAGAGTAGCAGCACAAGACTTCCTAGGATCTTCTAAGTGGCAATTCGGCATGGTGAATGAACGGATGGGGAAGCTTCACTATATGATCGAGTTGGATGATGGTCGAATCTGGAAGCGGCACGTGGATCAAATAAGAGCGGGACCATTGAAGCAAGACACCGAAACCGACACCTGGCACGAGTTGTTCAACAAACCTCATCGAGATACTGCGACACTTTACTCCAGTCATCCTACTTTAGCTGGCAATAACGGTATTCAACAACGTGAGGTCGCACCTCAGCGAATAACTGATTACCATTCTGCCAATAGTTCCCCAGAGCCAATCCTGGAAGAGAATAACGCATCTTCGAGAGTGATTGTCAAAAAGGTTCCGAGCGAAGCGACTGTAAGAACCCAGATTGTAGACAAATTGGCCCAAGATAAAAATGAAACACCCCGTAGATCCACAAGAATTAGGAGGCCACCAAAACGGTTTGACCTATGAGGACCCATGTGACTAACATTACTAACCATTTGTGTTAAACTCCATGTATGTTAGGACACGGTTTCTGTTAAGGGGAGGAAAGCTGTTAGAGTTTTACCTTAAGTGTATGTTTTACCTTAAGAACATTTCACGAACTGTCTACCACGATTGATTGTCATTGATATGAAGTTAAATAGTAATAGAGAGAATAAACTGTCATTGAGTTTTGAGCAAACGAACAAGCAACACGCGTTTTACTTTTTCTGAATGCCAGTCGGCATTTTTACTGTCGGTTACAGCACAGCCTTACACACTTAATTTTTTTTACCGGGATCTCAGCAAAATGGTCAAATTTTACCGAGATTCGCACAGCCGTGCCCCAGCAATCATGTTTTTTGCTGAGATTTCTGTCAAAATTATTTTGATATTTTGCCGGAAATCAGCTAATAAACGTCATTTCTGCTGAATTATCAGTTTTTTATTTTGCTGGCGCACGCCTGTGCGGATTTTTGCCGAGCTGCAGAAATAAAAACTAAGTGTGTATGATAAATCCCCCTTTACATTTGCTTACAATTCTACAGTTCAGGTAATAATTTGAAGTTCATCACTTGTACTTTTTTATGCGTATGAGATTGACTGCCACAATTTTCCCGTTGACAAGTAGAAATTAAATCGAAAATGATTAGAAATTCCAATAAAATTGTTACCACTTTTTATTTTTAAAGTTTAAAGCTACCAAACGGCGTATTTTCATATTATCAAAAACTTTCTAGAACATTCAAAAATGTAGAAATAAAAAGGAAAAGTATATGATGAAAAAAACTTTTTTAAGGGATTGTCAACGTAAAAAATCTTCAAAAGTAACGCAATTACGAACTTGGTGTCTTCGACAAAGTTTTTCAGAAGAACTTTTGCTACAACTTTTATGAAGAATCAAACCTTATGTGTTGATCAGTAAGCTGAATACCTCCACAGAAACGCAATAACTTACTGATAAAATTTCTCGAAGACACCATTACGCTAAATGGCATAATAAAGGAACTATTAAATAAACGCGCTAAAAACACGAATTTAGCCACTGTGCAGAATGCTGATTGGCCGACGGGTGGTTGTTCCCAAAGAGCTGCCAGCTAAAAGGCGTTTTGCCGGCAACAAAATATCACCACTTTTTGGAAATGGTAATATTATCAATATGGTTGAGATTCTCTACAATGATTGCACCAGCTAGCCACATTGTTTAACTGTTGCATGAGGCAATAATACACGTGAAAATCCTCACAGCTAAGACACTAAAGCCGTCTTTGCTTTGCTAGGGCAATTATTATAATAAGGCCGATACAAATATTTAAAAACTATTTTGTCCCTCCCCCCCCCCTCCTCGGATTTTTTAACCAAAAATTAATATTTTGAGGGGGCAACAAAATAAAATTCGGATAATTTTGAGGATTTTCAAATCGTTCTTTAACAAATCCGAGGAGTTTTTTTTTATTTTTTTCATTTTAATATTTATTTTTTATTATCCCCCCTTGACCCTTCAGAGACCAGTAGGACAAAATGTTAATTAAATATTTATAACGGCCTAACTTCAACTGACATTTGGACGTCTTATTGAAAAAAATATATAAATAATTAACACTTGACAAAAACACTAAAAATAATTTACCAACATTAAATCAAATCACAATGGAATAACAACAGATATTACACCATCAAATTTTGAATAATGACAATTTATGCAAAATCTAACTATCATTCATTAAGCGGCTAGGTCTCCACGTCGAATTTGTGATGTCCCTGAACTCCCGGCATCGAATTCCTTTAGGCCATTTAGAAGCGTAGTACACTTGAACGATGTAATTCGGCTACTTCGACTTTGAACGATATGAAGTCCAGAGTGTTTACATCTCTCCAGGCTGGTTTCAAGCATTTTATACTGATAATATCCGTTATTCCCATGGAGTCTGATATCATGCGTGCAACTTCATCTTCCGTAACATCAGTGGCAATATTGGACAGATATAGTTTAACCGTTTTATCACTCATATCAACTGAAGAGGAAGCTTTCTTGGTCGAAGACAACGGTGGTTTACTACCATTAGATGGACTATATGAAATATCTTGAGGCAAATCAATCGGCTTAGATACAGTAGGAGTAGAAGCTCTTTCGTTAGACACATTGTTAGGCGTGAGAGGAAAAGTTATAGCAATCAGCCTATTCATTGCATCGTTCATTTTCGTTAACTCAGCCTTCAATTTGCATACCTCCGTTTCGATTATGCGGTTTTGGGATCTAGCAGCATGCACAGTCTGCCGGAATCGGACGTTTTCGAGCAAATCACGACAATCGTTACACATCCAGAATACGTTGCGATGCAGACAAACATCTCCTTCATCATCCGTAAGGCCAAAACATTTTGCGTGAAAGCGTTGAATTCCATCGCAAAAACCCTCACACACAATAACGGTTTCATCATCCTTGCAGTCAGTTTGACATTTTTTGCACTCTCGCATCGTGATCTAGGAATATTCCACTATTCCAGTAGCCAGATAAAGCAGATAATTGTTCACGAATAAAAGCCCAATTACGATCGGTTCCTATTGTAGCACCAGCAGTGACGATTGATTTCAGATGAGCTGTTGTTCAATATGCATGTGCAAACTTTAGATGTAGCTCAGGCAGAATTATTTTGTTTGTTTGTTGATGCGATTTATTAGCTTTGTAATTGAAGACAGCTCCAGAATTCATATACTAATGGAATTGGGTAAGCTCAGTTGATCTATAACACGTACTTTATCGAATAAATACGATTAATTAATAAAAATCAAACAATTCGCGAGCGCCAAAAACGAACGACTTTCAACGACAGCAACAGCAACAATAATTATAATTATACAGTCGCCTCTCCACATCTCGATATTGAAGACATGAAAGGAAAATTGAAATGGGTACTAGATCCAAAAAAGCTCGTTGCTATGAAAAACGACACAAAACAAATATCGTTTCCTATTGTTGATATGTTTGTTATTGTTCAAAGATGGTCTAGTAGCCTAAAAACTTGAACAACTTGAAGGGACTGAGAAAACCATCGACATAAGGAGAGATATCGAGATATACAACATCGAGATGTAGAGAGTCGACTGTAGTTTATTTCAGCGGCAGAATATCGAAATGTTTTATATGATGGACTTTTAGCACGATTTTTAATAAACTTTATCTGATTTTCAATTTTATACCAATGTATGGGCACGAAATGGGCTGGGCAGCGAAATCTTTCGGGCCTCAAGTAACATTTCCAATGCTTGTTGGATTGATTTAATTCTTATAACGGATTTATGGCACTTATTGGCATTTATTGGTTGTTATTTTTCTGCAAATCTATTTCTCTTTTTTCAAAGCACATTTTTGACAGCTGCCGCAGCCAAATTCCCTTTTTTTGCGGGTGGTTTAAAAAGGGTATCTATTTACTCTTATAATAGGCTTATAGTGGTTATCTAGAGAGGGCCACTTGGCCTTATCATACTCTTATAGTAGTCAATAGTCATCAAAAGGTTGTTTTATAAAAGCTGGTTTTATTAGTAGATCTTATGATTTATTGACAACTTATGATTATCTTGAATACCATTCTTAGAGCGGATTAAAATTTGAAATGTTACTTGGGGTGAAGGATGCCGGGTAATGGCCAGAACCTTCGGTTGAAGGAACGCTGGGCACGACCGGTAGCTCGACGGAAAATTATGGCTTAATTAACGCAAGCCTTCATAAAGGCTGTTGCTGGCTTCCTCCGATGGATTGAAAGGCGGGTTGTTTTGACTTAAGCTGCTATATTTTCTTCTTGGTGTGGACTGTATAATGTATGAAAACTGAATGAATGAAACTCTTGAATGACACTGCTTAAATAGTTGGCAGATGACTGACTGGGTTGCGTGTGATGGTGTTAAGGATGATGGCTAACATATCCCACTCATCTGACATGGAGTCAACTGTAGCGTTTGTGGCGTTTAATTGAGAGAAATTTAATTTCTGGTTAGATCAACCAGTGAACAGTGAACACATAGAAACACAAGATCAATAAGGCATAGATAATAGGAATTAATAAGACTAATATCAGAAATAACAAAATTTAAAGTTAGGTTCAGTATCACAAAGACGATCTTCTGCATGGGATTCAAAGCAATTTGATCAAAGATAGAAAATTTAAAGTACACTGGATTCTGTTTTTACACGATTTACATTTTCTCGATTTCCACTCATCCTAAATGTTTAACGCATATTAATTATCATGTGATTTTTCTTCGATTTATTCAGGATTTTTTGATGTTGCGAGGATTTCACGATCAAAAATACGAGCGAAAAAAAACGTTTGAAAGCAGAATCCTGTGTAATTCATTGCAATCAAATTGATCGCACACTCTCAGTGACAGACAATGGGAACCCAGGATAAAGAAGCTTTTACACACCACGGATCGAATGGCTGATTTCTCTTACCTGAACTGCAGGACGCGCTTTGGATATCCCTTCGCGGATCATTGGAAGGTGATCGAGCACGACGCATGCTCCCTAAGATGGACCGGCTTTCTCGGTGCTGAATGGGTGCCATGGGTCTGTAATGCTCCGCATGTCAGTGACTGTGTTGACTGGCGACGGCTCAACTGGTCTTCTCACTGGCCACGAGTTTACTATAGCTGCCCTCTGGACAGGGACATCCCTCATCTCCCAACGTTCTCCGGTTGGCGTCAGGCTGAGCACGTCCATAGGAGGAACAATGGCGGTGTTCGGGAAAATGCTTGCTCATTTGGATCCATTACTACACAGCATCAATGTGTGGATTTCGTTCAACTTCGGAGATAGATCACACAACGGATAGTCCACTCTTGACACTGGTTGTTTCTCGAGTACCACAATAATTACGGTTACTAACGTAATCGGCTTCGGATAGATACTAGCTGAAAACATCTCAATCGTGAAATAGCTTTTGGGCGACTTCTTGCGCTTCGAGTGGATTTATTTTGACCCATTTAACTGGATAGCTCTCGGGAACAGGTTGAGTATCTGACAAAACTTGATTACACTTGGCGGCGGCTTTTGTACCAGACGGGTTCTGGTTAATTTCATTGTAGGAAGATGCAATGCTTGACGGGTTCCAGCGGACATCCACATCGGCTTGATTACCTGAGGGACCGTGGTTGTCTCGGTGGGCATCCTTTTCTTTAGCATCGGAAAAGCTCGGACTGCTGTCTGCTTCGATATTTGATTCCAGAAAATTGCTCTAGAGAACCACTTTGGCACTTGACAAGATTCCATGGAAATCTCACGCGGGAACTGCTTCTTTGCTGGATGGTATACGGCTGGTATCATCGACGGCTGGATTCCAGTGGGCTTTAAGACATGGAATTTCGGAATGCTCCCAGTAAGCATCGGGAATGGTTGCACTTTTACTAGTCTTACTGGCGTTGACATCAATTTCTCCTCTAGACTGGCTATTGTTGACACTGCACAGGAATGCGGAGCCAAAAGGGCTTCGATTGGCACAGGGTCTTTCTCGTTTGTTTTGGCTTGGTAGGCACTCATCTTCAGATGGAAAGAACAAGATGGCTTCGGAACTTCGATTCACCTTCTTCACAATGGTTGAATCATTTTTGGAACAGACTTCAGATGGTTCACTTGGTTGGTCCTCGCTTCGATCGTTGACTTCAGTCGGGTTCTCGTCGATACGGTCGACCTCACGGATCGTTTCACATTACACCCGATTCTGTTTTTACACAATTTTTTTTTACACGGCCGTGTAAAAAAATTCCCATACAAAATTTTTGCAAAGTTGCTCCATTCTACATGATTCGTCGAGAAATCATAAAACTTTTTTTACACGGATTTTCAGATTTTGAACTGAAAACTTTTTTTACACGGAACGCATCCCCCGGTGTACTTGCACATATTGGTTCGTAGACAATGTATGTAACCTTGGTTGGTTTACGCACAGTAAATCTTTCCGCATGTCGGATTCACGGATCGGATGGGGCTGGGACTCGGAGATGGTAGAAACTCGGTTGCATTCTCTACCGACAAAGATGTGCATGGCCTCTCCAAGACTTCTGGCTCCGGAACTGAATATTCTACTTCTTCTGGATTCGAGACAGGATGCTTCATCACGATTGAACTCGGAAGAAAATATTCCGGTACACAAGGCTTTGAAACGAATTGTTTGACTTCGTAAGAAAGCGTTGGCTTTCAGATTCAGCACACAGGAATCGTTGTAGATGTCGTCGAAATGAAAATAGTTTTCATCCAACTCACCATACTGTCCTGGAGAAAAACATACAAATGGTGATAGTCCTCGTAGCATAATTGTAACTCAATCTCGTATTTCTTAACTTGAGCCAGGGTAATTTGATTGGTATCATCTGCTTCACTTAACTGCTTATGGATTTGCTTCACTTTTCCCTCGACTAGCCCTGTAAAGCAGTCCATGTTGCACAGGAACAAACACGCGCGCAACACACTTTCGGGTTGAAAATATTGTTTTCGTTTCACTTCTTCTCGCACTTTTCACAGTCTACTGTCACAACGTCTTCTCTCTTACCACCATTGAAGCATCAGAAACTATTTGAATTAACTCTGGAGTCGAGCAACCGGAACAGGAACATCAACAAACCGACAGATCGGCTGATTGACGACCACTCAGCTCCGGATACAGCTCTCGAAACGACAGCGGGATTGCTGACTGCTATCGGCGATACCAGCGATACCATTGTCTCAATCGGCTGATCGACGACACACTGCTGCGGGTGCAGCTCTCGGAGCACTGGCATTGGATCCTCTGATCCGGTTCGAAGGACCAATGTTTGGGCATGAAATGGGATGGGCCGAACCCGACACATTCGCGGTGCACGAGTATGGTGGAAAGGGGAGAAGGGCACCGAACAACTGCTTCGTGTTGGCACGAACAACCAAATTTTCAAAACGACTTATCTGCTTTTGAAAATAAAGATTCAACCGTCGATTCTGACGATTTTGACCATCAATAGGTAGCCGAAGCCTTCACCTGCGTGTTGATGGTGCTGGTTTCGACGTTTAAATCTTTTTTTATGAAAGAAGATAAGTCGTTTTGAAAATTTGGTATTGAATTGCTCAAAATCGACAGTTATAGAGTAAGAAAAAAGTATGACCTACATACTATACTCATTGATAAGGGATTTCGATCATTAAGTACAGCGGTTCTCAATTTGGGGTACATGTTCCTGATGGACAAAAATGCGTAATGACGAATGTATTTCAATTCAAATAAAGACTTATTGATAAACTTTTGATAAACATGTAATTTTTTATTTCTAAACTATGTATTGTACATAATATGCACGGCGATCAGTAGGGGAGACTGAGGAGGCTTGAACCACTTTTCCTCATTTTCGTTGAATCACAGCCGAAAATGAATAAACTTACGCGGTTTTCACACAGAATCTCTAAGCAGTGGCGTAGCCACGAGGGTGGTTTTGGACATAACCCCCCCCCCCCAGAGACGAAATTTTTAGAAGAAATTTTTTTTTTCGAGCCTTCTCGAATTGAAAAAAATGTTCAGAAAACCCCCCCCAGACCAATTTTCTTGCTACGCCACTGTCTCTAAGAAATATATAATAATTTAACTTTATGGATGTGTGCCAGTCTGTAAATTGTTGCTGTTATTTATACACAATCGATATTGTGGAGCACTGTCAAATATCGAATTTAAAAATGTTCGGGGAAATTGATCCTTCTCCGAGAATTTCTTTGATAAAAGTAGAAAGGTTATTTTTGATTTTTTTAAAATATTTTACATCCAAGATACGCAGATTTTTAGACTTGCTGTGTGTTATTATGAACGGTTTTTGATATGGAATTCGACAGTAATATTAGAATTTTGGGAGACTTGATCTTCTTTCTATGATATCTACTCAATTAATATTTTTTCTACCCAACGTTTCATCAAATCTGTCAAATCCACACAAGAATAGCCGCCTGAAAACAAATCTATTTTCATTTATTGAACGGCTACTCAGTCTTGTACTTATTACAACGAGTTTTTTATTTACCCGACGTTTCGACACGGGGATTGTGTCTTTTTCAAGGGGAAAATATTTTTGTTGTTTGTCGTCGTATGTTGAGTCTAACTTGCACCGTCTGTTTGTCTAATTGTCCGTACATGACTTCGGAAGTACTGTTATCACATTTTTTTCCTAGCTAATGGCGCAATTTTTCTTTGTTCTACCTCCCCCTAACAAATGTTCATGTTAGGGGCTCAGAAGTGCTTTTCCATGAGGCTTGGAAACCTCCTTTGGAGCTTGGAAGTCTCCCTTCAAGACGCTTGGAAGCCTTCTCTCAACAGGCTCGGAAGCCTCCGTTCAAGAGGCTCAAAAGTCTCCAAAAATCCTCTAAGTCTTATAGGAAGCTTGATGTATAAAACTAAGTTGCATTCAGAAAAAATCAAAACTTTTTTATATGTTATGCTTATTTTCATTTATACAGCGAAAAATGTTGAGAACCGCTGCTTTTGTATAAGTTACTGTAACTAGGACTTTCACTCCTTAGCCAATGGAGTTTTAACCCCGGAAGTCTGGTTATCATACAATCCATTTCAATATTCAACTTCTGTAATAATTGACTAATGGTAAATTATTCAAATTCCAATTAAATGATCGACACCATCCCAGCAGATTTGTCACCCGAATTTGCAAAAAAAAAAGAATTTAGTGTACTGTTTTAAACACAATCAAAATCGATTAAGAAATTTTTGAATATAAATTATCTTTAATAATACTGTAAAGCGTTTTCACAATTAGAATCTTTCTCCTTCTTTGTGTGCTTTATTCAAAACATCCCACTTCCTTTTTCCGAAACACCAACCTACCAGCACTCACTCCTTACCGCTATATCGAATAGCAACCGGTAGGTTCTTTTGCTGCGGGTTTATCATCCTGTTTTTGTGGAAGGTCCCCGATTTTCCCCGATTGACCCGTAATGCTGGGTAGACACCTTTACGTGGTGTGTTACGCGGTAAAATCTACCACGGTTACATTGCCAGCTACAGGCAAATCCTGACCCAAAGATTACCTTCCTCATTATCCAACTTATGAGGGTGTCGCTGAGTCGGTGGCCTCTCGTTAAGTAAGTACTACATCAACACTTCCTTCCTTTCCCTAGTTACGGTGAAGATGGGCGTGGCCAGGAGTAGTAATCCTCATGCTTTTGTTATTTTTATTTGAGACTGGAATCAAGGACCACTCCCCTTCTTGATTTCTGATAGCATTCTAGATAAGGATCTCAAAAGTAAAACATGAGTATCACTAGTGTCCAATCTACGAATTACACCGTAACAATGCTAATGCTAATGCTAATGCTAAAGGTCCCCGATTTTCCCCTAGTCGAGCCGGCATCATCCTATAGGTAGAGGCGAACTAGCAAAATATGTTAAAAGCGTCAGACGATAAATTTCATCGTCAGATGCTGCTTTTTGGCAACGATTATCTCCATTCCAATACAATGGTGGCATTAAGCCTCGAGAAAGAAAAAAAACCGTGGAAAGCTAATATCCGCTCGTTGGTTGTGGACTTTAGCGAAATTTGGTGGCGCATCAATTTTTATATGGCCATAAACGTAGGAAGTCATCCGTTCCTTGACATTTTGAACGCTTGCGATAGTTGGCTATCCAGGGGTGACTAAAGTTATTAAAAGAATGGAAAAAACTCAATTGTCGGACGATTTTTTTTCTATCTTTTAGCCAACAAGTGCTGATATATATTCAATTCAGACTCAGAATCGTGAGATAGGAATCATAATCGTTTATTTTAATGCTGAGTTCAGTCGAATTGTAGGATCATCAATGGGTCATCAGCATAATTTCAACACAATTCCAGCAAAAACATTCTCTTGAACTTGGAAGTTAGTACAATTCTATTCAACACCCCTACCCCTTGAATAGAAAATTATTTTCAGAGCTTGTTAAGTGAAATAGGGGAACGGTTCGGCACTCCATCCCATAGCTCCTATTTCCATCCCATCAAAAACAAAGCAATGAAAAGGAATTTGGTTTGTTTCTTATTTTTGTGATTTTTTTTCACCAGTGAGCACGCGGGTTAGCAAAAAGAAGCGACAAGATTGGTGTTGTATTTCTTTGTTTTGCGATGAGATGAATATATGTTCAGTGAGATGGAAAACGGAACAGTTCCCCTATCTTTGTTCATTATAAGACTAGTCAGTACCAGCTTCAAAGTCTTCCATCCGCCTTCCTTCCGCCCAACCAACAGCCAACCAACTTGCCAAGCATAGAATTGGTCCTTTGCTTTAGTCTTGCAAGTGCTTACAGTGAGAAAAATGATACCTTGCCGAGGCCATAATTTGTTTATAATAAGACCTGAATTGCTCCTGGACAAGACCCATATAATATACCCAGTTGAGCTGATCTGAATTCAATCATTACGTATACAAGCTAATACAGACATTTTTAGTTCTCTTAAACGTCCTGGAATTCGAATTGATTGAAAAATCTCATCTTCATGGAAATTAGGATCATATGCTTATTGAACCGATTTGGGTGTATGTCAATGACGTTGACATTCCATAGTTCTCAATACTTCAATATTTCTCAGTTATTAATTGAAAGCTTTTTTATGCCAGCCATTGCATGAGTATGTATCTTGTGTGACAAGTACAATGGATACACTATGCCCTTGGAGTCAAGCATTTTTCCCATCCGAAAACATTCTATTCCGGACCGAGAATCAAACTCGCCGTCTCCAGATTGGCAGTCCTACGCCTTTGCACATATTCCAGCAAATTGAACAGAGGCTAGACGTTCAGGATGAATAAATTCGATTGAGTGATCAGAATTTTCAAACAATGTGGTATAGGATTTAAACATTTCAAAAATAATGTTCATGCTTTCAGAAGCGAAATCTTCCAAGATATCGGGTGTTTAGGACATAGGCAAACTTTACCTCATATATTGATGATAAACAATATTGCTGAAGAAAGTGGGACCTAGCGCGAATGTTTCAAATCTATACAAATATATTCCATTAATTTTTATATTCTGGTTCTGACGAAACTCGAAATAATTCAAACTGCGTCGGGAATAATTTAAAACTTTTTCAATCATGCACGATTGTTGAAATAGAGTTTAATATTACCTCATTAAAGTTAGTTTTAAAGAGCATCTTCTCAGAATCCGCTTTGTCTAGTCGGTTATACGTTCTAAAACAAGATCTCCCTATTTTCAGACGGTCGGATATTAAACGAAACCGTTCTTGGTAATCAACCTTTTCAAAGGATGATCAAAAATATTAGTTTGTTTTCCTCCCTCTGTTTCGGCTTCCGTCTTAATCGTCCCTTTTCGCTACGGGGAAGAGTCGTTTGGCCGAATGCCACTATTCCGAAAGTTGTTTGGCCGAATATATTATTTGGCCGGACGAACCATTAGGCCAAAAGTCATTTGGCCGAAACGGTCAATTGGCCGAAAGGGTCATTTGGCTGAAAGGGTCGTTTGGCCGAAAATGTCATTTGGCTGAAAGGGGCGTTCAGCCGAATTGGTCATATGGATCATTAGACCGAATAAGACATTTGGCCGAGTAGGTCATTTGAAAAGTGATAAAAGAAAAGTGAGAAGTGAGACGTCTCACTTCTCACTCCTCGTTTCTCACTTTTCAAATAACCTATTCGGCCATATGTCCTATTCGGCCAAATGACCCTTTCGGCCGAATGTCCATTTTGGTCAAATAACCGTTTCGGCCAAATGGTCCATTCGGCTAAACGACCCTTTCGGTCAAATGATCCTATCGGCCAAATGACGCTTTCGGCCGAATGATCTTTTCG
This sequence comes from Armigeres subalbatus, assembly GCF_024139115.2. NCBI lineage: Eukaryota > Metazoa > Arthropoda > Insecta > Diptera > Culicidae > Armigeres > Armigeres subalbatus. The sequence goes on from NC_085141.1 coordinate 425,146,559, forward strand.
TCCAAATGACTCTTTCGGTCAAACGACACTTTCAGCCAAACGACCCTTTCGGCCAAATGACCCTCTCGGCCAAACAATCCTTCGGCCAAATGACCCTTTCGGCCAAACGACTCTTTCGGCCTAGTGGCATTCGGCCAAATTACTTTCGGCCGAATGGGTTTCGGCCTAACGACCCTTCCCCCGGCTCACCGTTACTTTCTCCTGATTTCCTCACTGCGAGCTTTGCGGCCGCTTGCTTGTATCTTCCGGTGCAAGTACGTACCCACTAGGGTGGTCAAACCGGTATTACCGGCCAATTTTGAGTACCGAAAATACCGGTATTAGAGAAGCAAATTACCGGTATTTTCGGTATTTCAAATTTTGCTGCCAGTATAAAAAAATCTCGAAATTGAATGATCCTTTGCACAAGTATGCATCATTGACGACGTTTACGCTACATACGCGTTGCATAGAGAATGTTCTTAACCATCTGTCAAATTGCCGATTACTTTTACCTTCAATAAACATTGTTTTGTTTACATCGTTTTCCCGCAAAATATGAAATTGTGAAAAAGGTACGTGCCGTAGTAGTTTTCTTCCGGAGATAACCTGTGAAAATTATTTGCTGCTAAAATATATCCTTTCTGAATTCGGAAAACAAATTGTATTGGTGACTGACACCCAGACACGCTGGAATAGCATGTTATTCCTTTTGTTAAGAAAATTATTTTGAGCTTTTTAGTGGAATGTCTTCACTTGTCATAAGTCAAGTTTGTACAATCCCATTGAATTCCACCACTTAATTGTATCTTGACAGATACGTATTTCGACATCAACAGTAAGGCCGTCTTCAGTGTCTCGTACTTGACTCGACTCGAAGTCAAAGGGATCCGTTTAAAAAACTTCAGTAATGATGATTGTTTGACAACAGATTATTACCTGTTAACCTGAAGCATTCGAACCTGTTCAATCTGCTGCCGAACTACACTGCCGTGAGTTCTGCACTCATATGAAGCCGACGTGGCGCTCTAAATTATGTTGGATCAATTATCAAATCAAGCCACAGACATTTCCGCCAACTTATTCGATGCTCTCGAAGAATGAATCCAAAAGAGACGATCAGGATACGCTGATCTTTTGCCTTTTTTAAATAATCCTGCCGTAATCACGGTATACAGAAAACAAGGTAGGCTCGTTAGAAAAATGACACTTCGAATGTGACGCATGTTTTATCGCCACATGTTGGAGTACAAAAGTAAGCATGCTGCGACCGTAGAGCATCGTCTCGGTCCAGCTTGTGCGAAGATAGCAGTGACGTCACATGTTTACATTCAAACTGAGTGTTTACATACGTGATGAGCCTGCCTTGTTTTTTGTCTGCCGTGCCGTAATAAAGTAGTTGACCAGAAATGATTTTGGCATTTTCTTCAAGGCATCCTGAGATACGGATGAGATTTTGAAGCGTCTAATCATTCCTGATGCGATCGTTGAAGCTGAGACAACGACCACACCTGACGATCGGTACGAAGAATATGCCTCTATGGATGATTTTCCTAGTTGATCGGATAAAGAACAACTTGAAGAGACTGCAGCAGAGCAAAACACTTGCGTTGCTGGTGGCAAATACGTTAACGCCAGGATCCTTGCAAACAATCCGTAAAGAACTCTCCTACTATGAATCTGAAGGAATGAATTAAAGCAAGACTTACTGGAAACTGATTTTTGACGCTGTTAGAATCATTCGTCCAATTTTGGTTGAACTGAAAAGGGCCCTCTGAGCAGCTGGCAACATTGCCAATTAAATCCGATGCGGATTGGGAGATGAATCGCTCATTATGTAATATCTACAAAAGTTTCACTCTTCTCAGCTCAACAAGCAACGGTTTTGACATTTGAAATTTGTCACCCAATAGTCCAAATCAAACGTTTTTAAATTCCTGAAATTTTCACAAATACCGGTATTTTACCGGTATTACCGGTGTTGATTCCACTCAATACCGAATACCGGTATTTGTCAAAAATGGCCAATACTGACCACTCTAGTACCCGCGCTTGTCTTTCTTTACCATATCCGGATATGATGGGTTCTTTCCCCAATCCCTGAACGCAACACTTCCGATTGGAATTACTTTCAACAAAAACTTCAACTTCCGCTTGCGGTGTTCTCAAGTCACTGACACCTGTTTCAGCTTCTCACACTTTTATTTGAATTGTTTTCCTTTTGTTTCCCGTACGTCGATATTTCCGGGTTGCTCCACTTCCGTTTCTCCACACCATAAATTGTCCGACCAATTATTTCGAGCGCACGGCAATCGGTTGATTCGATTTACCTACACGAGACTCTAAAATGCAAACAAATGGAGGTTATCCAATCCAAGTAGAATAGTTGGCACTCCCTCCGGAAACTCTTCAATCGACACGTCCGCAAGATGTGTGTAGTGCTCCATCAATTCTCGATGCCGTACATTTTGCTTGGGTAGCTGTAGTGCAGACACTGTACGAGCGTTGGTCAAAAATAATTTCCTGTCGGAGCCTTTTGCGGGCATCATCAGCTGTACGGTTTTTGATTCACTTTCGAAGCGGTTTATGTTTCCTGTCCACATTACCATGAGTGGTTCAGGAGTACCATGTGCCTTCTGTCGTTTAGCCACTACATCGTCCACTAGCGTAGCCGATGATCCTTCATCCAGAAATGCGACGGTATCGAATTTACGCTTACGGGCCGAATGGCTGGACTTAACTTTCTGCAGCTGTACCGACTCTTCCACTCGATGCAGAAGAGTATTATGGTATTCTCGGCATCCAGTTACCATACACCGAGCAGTTGAAAAGCAATGATTGTCACCATGCTTTGTTAGGCAGACATCACAATTTTTTTTGCCTTCTGATTTCCTTAAGCCTACGCACAATGTTTATTGCCTTAAATTCTCTATAACTCCTGATCAAATGATCCGTCCTTCCGCAGATCCAACAATTCCGGCCGAATAACTCATTGCTGGAATCTTCGCTCCTCTTCATACTTATGCACATGAACAAACTCTTGCCGACGATTTTTTTTCCCGCAATCTCACTCGATTGCTCACAGATAACAATTAGAAATCTGTGACCTCGGACACGTCCGAAACGATTTCAGCTGCAAAGTTTGTGAACATCCTAAGCGAACTGTTTACTCGCTTGAACGGGACGTCCAGTTTGTAGCTCGGTGGCAACCTGTCAACCAACTCTTGCACCATTATTATTATTTATTCAGACTAAGGCCGAAGTGGCCTGTGCGGTATATAATAGTCTTCTCCATTCGGCTCGGTCCATGGCTACACGCCAACCACGCAGTCTACGGAGGGTCCGCAAGTCATCTTCCAGCTGATCGATCCACCTTGCCCGCTGCGCACCTCGCCTTCTTGTGCCCGTCGGATCATTGTCGAGAACCATTTTCACCGGGCTATTGTCCGGCATTCTGGCTAAGTGCCCGGCCCACCGCAGTCGTCCGATTTTCGCGGTGTGAACGATGGATGGTTCTCCCAACAGCTGATGCAACTCGTGGTTCATTCGCCTCCTCCACGTACCGTCCGCCATCTGCACCCCACCATAAGCCCTCTGTACACCTCCCGTGAACATGAACATGAACAAGAGGTGAGAAAGAGCGATAATTTCACAGTGAACATCGTCGTGGACAATCGAGTCTAGTTGGAAGTGTTGAATTATTGCCCACACATGCAGGCAGCAAGTAAGTGTGCAGTAGTAAACGAAGAAAATAAAAATGAAACATATTGTCGTATATATGTATATGAATTATTTGAGTGGGTAATCTACGGAACGATATTGATCAAGTTGATTAATTTTAATCATCTTTTAGTTTAAATGTTCGGGAATTTTGGTATGAAAAGCCAGGTACATATACTTAATGATTGCTGAATGGCAAATTTTCAACGGTGCTACCAAATGTATACATTTTCCACCGTTCACAGCTGAATTAACAAGTTCCGGTGATCAATTGACCTGAATCCAAATATTATCTTTAGATTGGTTCGCATCAAAGGAGTTCTGGGATAACTACCCACGAAGCATGTAATTCACATGATTCATTCTGTTCCACACATTAATACAATAATGTTTAATTATGCAATTATAGTTAAGAAAATACGAATTTACGAAAAGAGAAGTAATTTCTTCTAATTTTCTATCTAGTGACTTCTATCCCATTTGAACGATTGATTTTGACATGTAGTAACAAGTTTAATTTGATGAGGAGTTATTTAATTTTTTTTTTAATTTGGCTAGATATCATTTTTGACTTTCTCTTTTGGCTTACATTTGTTTAATACTTTTCTTCATCTCATTTTTTTTTAAATTTATTATTCATTTGTTCGAATAGTGTTAATTAATGTTTGAATATTTGACCAGTTCGCCAATAAAAAATCCCAATTTTTGCTCAAGTTTTCGTGTATAAAATTCAATTGATCACGTATCGTATATCCGTACCGTATTTAATTGTTGTGTTTACTATTGAAAGTCTTAATATGTATTCAATAATTTTTGCTGTGCTAAGATTTTGTTGATAGTCATTATCCAAATTATGTAAATTACTCACATAAACTGTTTCAAATAAACAACTTTATTGAATAAACTCATATAGGTATACCTAATCACAAACATTCTGAATGATAATTATTATTAATATTTGTACCTCGTGGATGATCATAACGCAAAGAGCATACGAGCATGTGTGTACAAAAAAAAAAGGGCAGACAGACAAGCAGGATGAAAACGACAGAGAGGCAATCTACACATCTTGTTAGATTCTTCATTCTCCCTGTATTGCTGTGGTGGATATATGGCGTATATGGTGTATATATCAGAGAGGAGAGAAGCTTTCTCTGGTAAATCAGGTAAAAAAATTCCACGGGGCTAGTTCACGTTCGAATGGCAAAAGCATTCTGAAAATCTGTTCACCGTGAACAACAGAGACGATGCACAAGCATATCGGAAGCATATCAAATGATTCAGTAGTAGCAAAGCAGAAAAAGTATGCCAAACATTTATAACTAATATAGCTAAGACTTTGAATAAACAAAAGAATAAATAAATAAATAAATGACTTCAAATTAATGGGTTGATAAATTAAAAAAAGAACAATCGATTAGATTACAAAATTATTGATTTGAAAAACTAATAAATGGATAATTTTTTAGATTAATAAATTCAGAAATGAATGAATTTATAAATTATTGAATAAAAATAAATAAATAAATATAATAAAATATTCAAACATAAAATAGTAAAATAATAAAAAATATTTCATAATAAGTTTATAAAGGTATGTTAATAAATTATTAAATTACCAAATTGATAAATAAACAAATTTATAAATCAATGAAATAATAAATTAATAAATTGATGAATAAAAAAATGATAAATTAATCAATTAATAATTAATAAATTACTAAACTGCCGCTGCAAGCATAACTGTCAAATATTTACATGATTTGCTATCTATATGGAAAAGTTATGCTTTTATGAACAGTAAATTAATAAATTAAAAAGAAATTAATAAACTAATCACTCAAAAATCTAATATATCAACAACAAAAAATAATAAATCAATAAATTTATTTTGAAACCTAGTAAATCAGTGACTCAATAAATAAGCAAATGAACAAATTATAATTAATGAACAATAATGATGGTGTTGTAGAAAATACACAAAAAAAATTTTCCTTCATTGCACATTAGGTAATCCGCTTTCAAAAGAGGAAAAAAAAATAACTTTCTTTACGGAAAACTTACAGAAGAGATTAGTGGGCTTATTCAAAAGAGGATTTTCCAAAGAATTTAAGAATTAAGGACGTGGAACACTTCTGTATGTTATGAGGCTCGTTTTGCCCCAATGTCCCATGCATCACGAGTTTACATATTTTTTGTCATTTTATCTTTAGGACATTGCTCTAAAATTGTGTTTATCTCTTCACTGTGGATCGACAGAAGGGCATTACATATATTTTGCTGGAAAAAGGTGAAAATTTCAGGGATTTTGGTGTTTAATAAGCGTCAAAATGCATTTTATTTGAATTTTCCGGCCGCGTCAATTTGAAATCGTCGCAAAGCAAATTGTCGCCAGCAAACATGGCCATAAGATCTGTCAGATCAACTACGAACAAAATTGTTTGATTTCAATAATCAGATTATTTCCAGAAGTTGAGTACTTTTTTGCATGTTTTAATGATTTGACTTTGCATTAACACAGATTTAAATTAAAGATATTGGCGACGATTTTTAAGGTGCTGAAAAGTGATCGACGCGATTTGTTACCAGCGAAACTGAAAATACTATTAATTTAAATGATATTTGCCAATGATATAATGAAAATAACAAATAATCATATATTTCATTGAATGCATTGAATTATAGGGGACTTTGGGGTCATACAAGTCTAAAAGCTCATTAAATATATATATATATTTTTACAAAATAGGATAACTTTTTCACGGACGACAGAGGAGAATGAGAGCTTATTCAAAAGAAAATTTTCAAAGATATTCAGTGAGTGATTTTTTTATAGACGCGGGATACTACTGTATGTAGTTATTGAGCTAGTATTACTCCTATGTCCCATAAATCAATTTTTTTAAAATATTTTTCGTCCTTTTATCTTTAAAATATTGTACTAAAATTGTGTTTTCCTCTTCATTGTGGATCTATACACTAGCACTAGCACTATACATATTTTGTTGGCAAAAGTTGAAAATTAAAGTGTTTTTGGGGTGGCGCATTTTTGTGAATTTATTTTTAATAGAAGCTTAGCTTGTTGACCTCAAAAACCCCTCGAATCAATTTTTTAATGCAATATACGAGTATTTGTTATTTTCATAGTATTATTGACAAATTATCATTAAATTAATATTGCTCCATCATCTATTAACTCTCAATAATAATTGCATAGAGGAATTTGAGCGAAAAGGCATGAGAAAAGAATATTTCCGATCTCATCCTATCTATTGTCACATCGACTCTCAAATAATATGATAACTCTTGTCTAGTTGTGCGATCGGGTATGGTTTGGAAATGTTCGGCATCGGCTCTATCAAGAAGTATTTAAAAATCGTATTTTATCCAATAAATCACAAAACAAAACATTTGAGAAATGATTTACTTCATTAGTTATTGTTTCACAAACATTTATTAATATCTGTACAACATTTTTGGACAATAATATCAACAATTATCTGTAAATATTATTTATTTTTACAGAATACATGAAAAATTCACATAAAATGCACTTTGCTGCCTATTTGACCCCTAAATCCCTTAAATTTCTAACCATTACCATATTTAGTGCACCTCTATGGATCCACAGTGAAGAGATGTACACAATTTAAAAAAAAAGATAAAATATAGAAAAAATATGAAAACTCGTGATATATGGAACATTGGGGCAAAACATGCTCAATATCTACATACAGAAGTGTTCCACATCCAATGAAACAGCACTCACTGAATCTTCTTGGAAAATTTTCTTTCGAATAAGCCCTTGATTTCTTCTGTAAATCGCTCGTAAAGAAAGTTAAAAAAAAATTTCCTCCTTCGAAATCGGATTTTCCCATTGTGCATTGGCTCTACATTCCATTGAAACTTGGCTTACCTTCTAGAGTTATAATTTGAAAGCTGTCAATCGCATAAGTATGTATCTTGTGTGGCAAGTAATCGCATAAGTATGTATCTTGTGTGGCAAGTAATCGCATAAGTATGTATCTTGTGTGGCAAGTAAAATGGATACACTATACACTGGAAGGGAGCCGATAATGTTTCCAACCGCAAACATTCTAGGCCGGACCGAGAATCGAACTCGCCATTTGTGTTGGGAATCCTACGCCTTTGCTCGCAAGGCTAACTGGAGACCCGTATAAATTAATATAATTTAATAAAAATAAAACACCAATAAAAAACCAAATCTTCCAGTCGTATTTCTTTTGTATATAAATTAACTATTACATCAAATATAAATCATAAAATAAAATAAATAAAATTATGAATAAATACAATGGTTTCTAGTTAGCCTTGTCAGCAAAGGCGGAGTATTCTCGATTTTCGTTGCGGTCTAAAAGATTTTTTTCGGGTTTTCGGCAATCTCGACTCACTGGCCATAGCGTATCTTTGTACTTGCAACATAAGACACATATCCATGCAATGGACGGGTACAGAATAGAAACAACAAATAATAACTGTGGAAATATTGAGTAAAGAAGCAGGCCAAGATTCAGTGGTAATATAGAGCCATTGAAGAGGAAGAAGAAGAAGAAAAAGAATGAATTATTTTTTTATGAATGAAGTAATCTATCTATGAAAATATAAATTTTTCGATTGAATATACGAATAATTGAAGTATTAAAATAAATATTTAAAAAGAAAAAATAATATTACCAAATAATAAAAAAGAAACACAATTCATTTATGAGAAACTACTGAGTTAGTTTCCTTCCGACCAAACCGATACGAGTAGTAAAATGAGCAACAGCGACACACAAAGCAGGAACCCACCGAAACCGATTCAACGAGAACAGTAAACACTCTCGGTCGGTGTGAACTCCCAATCCAAATCAATCTATTCTCCTTGTATTTTTGAATTCACCACAGCTCCACGTTCATGTTCACCGTCGCGAATACACTTGCGATGAGTTCACCGCAGATACGATTTCACGATGATTTCACAGGCATGGCCGTGGAATGCTCATAAATCTGATAATATTGATGTTTTTCATGTTTTTATGCATCTCACTACTAAATGCAGCATCTGCCTTTCATTTGAACATGATTCCCTCACGATTTGAGTATGTATCAAGAAGTTATTATCGAAAAACAGTTTGTTCACGTTCACGTTCACGGGAGGTGTAAAATGCGCTATAGATGGTACGCAGCACTTTCCTTTCGAAAACTCCGAGTGCGCGTTGGTCCTCCACGAGCATCGTCCAGGTCTCGTGTCCGTAGAGGACTACCGGTCTAATGAGCGTTTTGTAGATTGTCAGTTTGGTACAGTGGCGAACTCTATTCCATCGGAGCGTCTTGCGGAGTCCAAAGTATGTACGCTTTCCAGCCACTATGCGTCTCCGAATTTCTCTGCTGGTATCTTTTTTGGCAGTCACCAGTGAGCCCAAGTACACAAATTCTTCTACCACCTCGATTTCGTCACCACCGATGCCAACTCGCGGTGGGTGGCTCACACTGTCTTCACTTCACACACTGGCTCACACACTCTTCCTATCATGTACTTCGTCTTTGACGTGTTGATGACTAGTCCGATCCGCTTAGCTTCCCTCTTCAGTCTGATGTAGGCTTCCTCCATCTTCTCAAAGTTACGTGCCATAATATCTATGTCGTCGGCGAAGCCAAATAGCTGGACGGACTTATTGAAAATTGTACCACTCGTGTTAATCCCTGCTCTTCGTATTACCACTTCCAAAGCGATGTTGAATAGCAGACACGAAAGACCATCACCTTGCCGTAACCCTCTGCGGGTTTCGAAGGGACTCGAGAATGCCCCTGAAACTCGAACTACGCTCATCACCCGATCCATCGTCGCTTTGATCAACCGTGTAAGTTTATCCGGAAATCCGTTTTCGTGCATTAGCTGCCATAGCTGGTCCCGATCGATTGTATCACTCCTGCACCAGCATCGGATTGTTAAGGTGGTCTCTGAGCTGTGCACCTTCAAGATGGTCGCACAATTGCTTCACCGTGATACCAAAATTGATAAAGGTCTCCAGTCGATCACTTCTCTGACATTGGTCAGAAGCGAATAGATTTCGAAGGTCGTTTATCACATCTGGTACCGAGTTTGGCAGAACGAGCCGACTCTTGACTGCTTCGAGTGCATCACCCTTGCATCAGCCGCTTTAAATTTTCCAGGTTCGAAAACCCACTGCTGCTGTCGTGTGCTCGAAACTACTGATGAACACCGGCCAGATTTACGGCTCTCCACGAGATTTCGGAAGCTGAGACACTGCTTTGCGAGCGGATAGCTTTGAAATACGATCAGTTTCACGCCCCGGCTCATCAGCGCTTCGGCTGCTCCCCACACTGCTATGCCAGCTATGGCTACTCTCCACCTGGTCATCCGACTCTTCGGTGGTTTCGCTTTCTTCGTCCGATTCGTCTCTACTGTTAACGAGTATCGGCACTCTCTTCGTAAACTTAGGCTTGACATTAACACTGCGGATACCTGCTCCCGGGCCCGGCGGGTCTGTTCCTTTCGGATACGCCCCCCGAAAGTCTGTCGTCAACGGCTGCTCGATCATCTTCTTGATGTGGACGTCCACCCACTTCTCCACTTTCCGCTTGGGCTGTTCTACCTTCGTCCCGCAAACAGCACCGCCTTGGCCCTTCAAAGCGTTAACCCTCTTGACCAGTGTGTGAAATAATCGAAAATTTTTGGTGAAGTCCTCCTTTCTTCACTTGTCAGCTCACTTCTAGACACATTCATAGTCGGCTCTGGACTGTCAATATTCGGTTGAATATTAATCATTGAATATTTATGCACATTTTACAAATTGATAAATTATCTGAAATCTGAGCACGTTTCAAATGAGTAAAGTAAATTGTCACATGGATATAAATCTGATTTTCATCCGCGAGGCACTTTCAACGGGAAACATCAACATAAACAATGCTAATTATGTTTTTTTTTCAGCACATAGTAAGCACACTCTGTGACTGTCGAATGAATGAATTGGTGGAGTAGTCGTCTGACTATGTCATTCTATGTTTTGAATATTTATGCGATGTTTGTCAAAATTCGGACCGAAGTTGCTTCATGAAGATGAATATTTTAGGCTCTGCTCTTGACACTGCTGTCGAATTGCTGCCGGATCGCATCCAGCTACTCCGAAAATTCCTTCTCTGCAGCCAGTGAGCATTCAACATTTCCTACTTTTGCTGCAACTGCTGCTCTTGTATCTCGCGTTGCAACTGTAGCTCCAACTCACGCATCTCCTTTTACTGCCTCGGCTCTTCCTCCTTCCACGCTTTCTGCCTGGCGAGTAGCTTCTTCCGCGCCTCCATCCGCTTTGCAAAGACCTTTTCCTTGGCGAGTTATTCCTCTTCCAACTGCTTCTCAGTCGGATCTGCATCGGAACCAACTCCCTGCTCACACCCTCCATCGCTCTTTTGGACAGTCGTCTTACCCCCTCGCGTCTTGCTCCTCGTGTCCGGAACCTTCAGCTGATGAGCACTTGCGGAAATACACACTTGACAGTTCCAATCAGCATTCACCACCACCTGATCTACGCCAGCGCAAGAGAAATGAGTCCACTGCCTACATTTCCCACATTGAATCCAATCCATATCCTCCGACATTGAGCAGAACAAGAATTGCTCATTTTTGGACGGAGAGGAAGCCATTCCGAAGTAATCCGATATAAAATTTTTGATTTTGTTCGGACGGTCGGATATTAAACGAAACCATTCTTGGTAATCAACCTTTTCAAAGGATGATAAAAAATTTTGGTTTGTTTTCCACCCTGTTTCGACTTCGATTAAGACAATCGTCCCTTTTCGCTACTGTTGTCTTTTCGTCCTATATCGTGCGTCTACTACCAAGTACTCCCAAGTAACATTTTAAGTTTTATAACCCTCTTGAAGATCATAATTTACTCTACAAGAATATTATAAAACCAGCATAAAACTAAAATGTTACTAGGGCTACCATTGAATGGGCTGCGGAGGTGTGATTGCTCACCACTGTCTTCGGTCTATCAGCTACTGTGTGCTGGATGTGATAAAAACCTAATTTATCCTCAACAAGTAAATCACTCAATTAGCGTAACTCTTCTAAAAACACATCAACTTCCCTCTTTTCTATCTGTCAACTGTCCAAACACTGATCCTGACACGGCTGCGTACATGCAGTGTCGCCAGAACTACAGTAATTAACCATAGCTTAAGTACGGGTATACTCCCAGGGGTATACTATTTCACCCCAGTTCTTCACACATTAAGATATGCCAAGGTATCAATATAATATTGTATGCTTCACATGATATGATTAATGTCTATAAAACAAACACATTCTGAAATATTCCACCGATCAAAAATTTCTCATAAAACAACTGCATCATTTTAAAAATCTGAATTAACCGACCAGTGATACGACAACCAATAATAATATACTTTCTTTCTCTCGCTCTCTCTTTTCGGTAACAGAGAATAGAGGAACCCTTCCTGTCAGCGGTCTCGAATACGTTAGGCGATCGGTACACGCAAAACGTCGAAGGAATTTACAAGATGACCATAAAGTTCATCATCGAAACACTGGTCGCAGGATATGAATCAAGTGCCAACAATAACGAGGACGTCAACAATGCGAATTTGTCGACGTCGGGAGCGGGGGCGGGGCCAACGACCAGTGGAGACAAAAAGACGTCTTGAACGTCAACCAATCAAGAAGGTGCCAGCAGCGTTAACCCAAGTTAGGTGCAGTAGCAGTAGGAGCTCGAGGTGATTCTAGAAGTAATGGAAGTCCCAACAATTAATGAGAGTGAGTTTGAACCGTTTAAGCCGAAAGAGCGTATCATCGTTTTATGATTACCGAAGCAACTGGAGCGAGTATAATGTCCAGTAATGATGTGCAACTGTAGAAACAATCGACAATGACAAAGATAGGAACCACGGGAAGAAGAGTCAGCTCTTTCCTACCGGAAAGGAAAAGAATAAAGCCCCTCCCTCGCCTACTCTGTGAACAATCCCTAAAGTTGTAACAGTCACTAATACACAGTAAACACTTTTTGTATACTACTCTCAAAATAAGCAGAATTGTGCAGGACACTCGAAACTTTTTGTATACATTTAAACATTTATATAGCAGAAATAAAATAACAGGTCAGCAGAGAAGAGCGAGGGAATCAAGTGAATGAAATGACGGAAGGCAAAATAGCGGTAAAGGCAACTAAAAACTTTTCAAACAACCGAACTGTGCCATCGTTCGCCGTGTGCATCGCGTGCCCCAAGAGCAGCAGCAGAAAATCAGACGAGCACCGTGTCATGCATCTTCATACTTTCAAACGGTCAGTTTCCCGCACCCACTCTCGACCGTACGGAAACTGTCTGACTGGATGGTCAATAGCCTATGGTAGATGGCGCATCGGTTGCCGAACACCCGGAAAGGTACTGCGAAACGGACCTGGTATCCACAGCATGAAAAGCGTTTTTATTGAACAAACATACATTATATGTGTGTTTAGTGTAGATGTAACCTAAGCGGAGAATATGTATGTGCGCTGTAAAGTAGCGGGCTGTGAGCCAAAGCGCTATCATCAAAGTGTACCAGTCAGAAACATGGTCGGTAGGCAAAGCTAACTTCCACTCACATGTCATAGACCTGAACGACAAACGAAACGGGCACTGCAGTGGGTAACTGTCGCGTTTAGGCACTGTTTGGCACCGGTCTAAAATAATCCAATCCAACAGCAGCCTTTTGGGCACCAGCGAGGTGTAGACCGCCTGGAGTGCATCCCACTGGAAAGCTTGAAGGCGATTTATTAACTAAAAGCAGGTCACTTAGATTTAGTGTTTCAGCCGATTCGAACCAACAGGTTGACTTTTATGGAACTACTCAACCTCATGAGCACAAATGGGGGATAAAAGCAAGTCATGAAGTAGGACCTACCGGGAGACGATGATTTGATGTGTCATTCACATGCTGTACAGAGGCTACTCAGTGGAAAACTTGATTGTGGCTTGTCTGCATGGAGTGTGGACTACACCAGTAAGCAGGATCTATTTACTCTGCAATGTACGTTCTGATTAGGCACATCAATTCTGCATATTAGCGTTGATATGCGGAATGATTGATAATGCCGTAATGAGCTCTCAGTGCTTTGTTCGTTATATTGGACAAAACTAGGCGGATGCTGTCGACAATCGAACGATGGAATAGGCAAAATAGACGCATATTTTGTGCTCTGCCAATGGAACCAATGAAGACACAGTTGTGAGATGGTAGGCATTGAAACTAACGTTCGTTTCTCCCCAATCACATGAGCTACGATTGATGATGTGTGCTAATTTATGTTCGTTTCCAATAATGGCTGGAAAAATGAAAGATGGTCTACTCTTGAAGCAAAATCTGCTTTCCATCCTGCTTCAGGTGGAGACGCATGGTTGAATTGATGTGTTAAGTGTTTTTAACATGTAATCAAGATTAGTAAAGCAAAATTTTGCCAGATGAATATAGGGGAACGGTTCGCCACTTCATCCCATAGCTCCTATTTCCATCACATCAAAAACAAAGCAATGGGAAGGAATTTGGTTTGTTTATTATTTTTGTGATTATTTCAGCAGTGAGCACGCATGTTGACAAAAAGAAGCGACGAATTTGGTGCCGTATTTCTTTGTTTAGCGATGAGATGGATATATGTACAGTGAGATTGAGATCGGAACATTTCCCCTACAACAACCCAGCTTGAAACTTCTAATGCCCCGTGTTAATATGTTTTCGCTTCATAAATTAAATTAATTACCTGGTTTATTATACAGATATTAGTAGATAGAGGTGTGCGCCGCCGCCGGCAGTTTAAGGCTTCACGCCGCCGCCGCCGATCTATGATTTTCCACGCCGATTCAAACTTACTGAAGTCTGATATGATTTCCTAATTGTTATCTTTAAAACATCCAGTTGAAAATCCACACAATTTTTTGTGAACCTGATTCCTTAAAAATTCCATTTTCTGTTGTAATTTTGAAGAGCCTGCCAAAAAAAAGTTGAATTCTCGTTGAAATCCACAGAACTTTCTTCGAAATTATGAAAGACTTCACGTTGAAATTCCGAGTAAATTTTCGTGATAATTTGGAATTAGAAACATAGAAACATAGAACATAGAAATAGAAACATAGAAACATAGAATTTTTAGTACACATTTCAGAAACATATAAATATATGTGCAAATCTATTTAAATAAAAATCTTTTTCTATAAATAAAAATGAGTTTAGTTGTCCTTCCTGACGATTCGAGTTGACAGATTTGCAAGATTTTCTCCATAATCGAATCGTTTGGGGATTCGCAAGGTTTGTATATACAAAAAGTTGGTAAATTGAACGGGTAAAGATAAAAGATCATTAAAATACGATTATGGGTCAGCTTTTGAGCTAGGATAGGATGTGACAATTGGTCATTAAAAATCGTACCGATTTTCTGTCAAAATCGTACCGGTTGCTGATTGGGTGAAAATGACAATCGATTACTTCGATCGGCGGTATCACATTTTCAAAAGGGCAGCTTGTTGTTACCTTGGCCGTGTTGCTGGGTAATTAAATTGAAATTTATGACATAATTCAAAAGTTTGTTTTTTTGATTTTTTGGGCAAAATGAGTTTATGCTAGACTGCAAATGATGTATGATTGGTTCTCATGGGTTATGCTAATTTAAAACACTCGATTTGAAGCATTATAAACCAACTTTTTACTCATTTCACTGTAAAACACATCTAATTCCATGTAAAAACTTTTTTCTGATAGTACGTAGCATCTTTTATTGCGAATAATGTAAGAAATGAACGAGAAAACATGACTTTTCAAAATGTATTGTTCGGCGGATTTTGCATAAAATATATTCGGAAGCACTGGTCACCACCTCGTCAAAGCAATCGACTGAGGGAACAACAAGGCAGTCGCAATTCAATTGTCACATCCTATCCTAGCTTTTGAGGAAAACAATCGCATTGAAATTGATCTAGAGTGCGGTGCCGCAAATATTTCAATATGTGACATTTGTATCACGAAACAGCCGGACGAAGCTGGGTAGTTTCGCTAGTTTTAAATAACTTAACAATTTCCTGTAGAATTTCCGAAGAATTTTCCGTAGAAATTCTTGAGGCTTTCCCATTGAAATTCAAAGAATTTCTCGCCGAAATTAAATTCTTGAATAGCGAAGGGCCGTTTTGCCGAAAGTCATTTGGCTGATGGCCATAAGGTCGAACATTGATTGGTCAATTATATCATTTAGCCGAACAAACCATTAGATCGAAAGACATTCGGCCGAAAATGTCAGACATTTGGCTTAAATGTACATACAGACAAAAATGTTGTATGTCTAAACTAGTTGGTTCGCCGAGAAAGTCATTTGGCATAAGGAGCCAATGGGGCGAACGGGTCGACATTTTTTACCTTATGACCTGTTCGGTAAATGATACTTTAGGCCGTGTGTTGCTTTGGCCAAACCATTTTCGACCTAATAACTGTTTCGGCCATTCAACCAAATTGAATTCGGCTAGATGATTTTCGAACAAACGCCTTTCATCCGACAATCATTTGGCCGATGGCCGGAAGTTGTCTAGCCACATATGTTATTTGGCCGGACAAACCATTAGACCAAAATACATCTGGCCAAATGTCATGTCGTTCTTGTAAATTCCGAATAATTTCATGGGAAAGTTCCAGAGAGTTTCCCCTGAGTTGCCGGCGGATATTGCAAAGAATTATCTATGGAAATTCCGAAGAACTACCTGTGGGAATTCCTAATAATTTTCTTCAATTTTTCTTTCCCGTGGAAATTCTGAGGAATCTCAAATGAAAATTCCGAAGAATTTCCAGCGGAAATTCCAAATAATTGCTATTTTGATTTGAATTGTTTTCAAGGAAAGTATAAGAAAATTGCCGAGTAGATCCCAAAGAATTTGCCGAGGAAATTCCAAAGAGTTTGCCGACGAACTTTTGAAGAATTTTCTGAGTCAATACCGAAAAATTTCTAAGGAATTGACTCACAGCTTCCATATGAAATTCTGAATAATTTCAAAGGGATTTCTAAATTTGTTCCTAACCGAACCAATTGGTTCACTCTTGGTTCACATTGAGTTCCATGCCCCTTAACGCAGGGCTGGTAGCGACCGAAGCCACTCGAAATAGTGACTTTAGTGACCAAAGCTGACGAAAAAAGGGACCAAATAGTGACTTTCAGTTGCAGAAAAAGTGACCAAATAGTGACTTCCAATTTCACTTGCAAGTTCGATGAGACGAAATCAAGCGTTTTTGGGTCAAAGGAGAATCATTTTTCCCTAATTTGTGGCGGAAAACATCGTTCACTTACAACTATTTTCTCTTACAACAAACTCAGAATATAAAAGAAAATCGTACTCGCTAACTTTTATCTACTCAGTGATACTAAGTAAAATTGTATTGCCCTCTGATTTAACCCCACGGAAATTTTACTCAATATCAGTCTAAAGCAGGACTACTCAAAACTGTGAGTAGTCTTGCAAGCAAATCATTTTTAAGCCACTGGAAGTGAACGAAATATGGCTATCACTCATAACACCTATTTTTTCTATGGAATTCGACAGCGCATGCAATCTTCAAAATTGGGGAGATTTGATCTCCTTTCTATGATATCTACTCAATAAATATTTTTTAGGGTTTCATTACATCTGTCCAATTACAAAAAATTGAGAACAGATTATATTTTCTTGAATTTTTGAGACAAATTTTTATATGGATGGCTAATGAGGGATCAAGTCTCCTCAAATTGAGGCAACAACTCAAAATCAAATGAAGATCATTCAGCATATTTATGGATTTGTGCTGTGAAATGATAGCATATTGTCATTATTGGGAGAAGTTGTTCTAATTTTGCGTGGCCAATAAAAACATCATTAAGAGGAACAAAACGCAGTAAATAATAGAGTAAATAAGGTTGTCAATCAAAAAAAAATAACTCACCACAAAACGATTATTTGCCTAGAGGAGCTATTATAAAAATACGGTATAACAATACTCAGGGTGTCTACTCATCTGTAAGAACAAAATTCCCTGATTTTTCCAGGTTTTTTTTTTCCAAGTGTTTTACATTTATTTCCAGGTAAAAACAAACGTGCCATATATAGATTTAGCAGCAAAATAATCAACTCAAAAAAGTAAATATTGCGAAAAATATTTTTTAAAGAATTTTTTGGTGGCCTCACAAAAACAATGTTGTAATTTACTTAAGAAATTTCTCCAGGAGTTTAATTGCAAGTTTACCCAGAAATTGCTTCAGCCATTCAATCAAAATTGCTTCAGGAATCCCATAGAAAATTCCTCCAGGGATTCCTTTGAAAATTTCTCCCTAGATTCCATCGAAAAATCCCCCGGATTTTAAGAATTGCTTCAGAACTTTCTCCAGGATTTAATTTCTTTGTTAAAACTCAAGAAAACATCTCAAGGAATTGTTCCGGAAATTCCTTTAGAGATGCATTTGGCGATTCCTTTACATTTTTTAAGGCTTCCTTTGTTCCTTTGTTTGTTTTTGTTTGTTCAAAAATGTCTTGTAAAAATCCCTCGGAAATACCTTTATAAAATACTTTGCAGATTTCTTTAGATTTTCTTCTGAATTTTTTTTAGGAATTTCATCGGTAATTTGGTCAAGTTTTCTTTAGGAAATTTCTTAGAATTTTATTTTCTTTGAAAAATCCTAACTAATTTAGTATTTTTTATTATATTCCTAAAGAATTTCCGAGAGAATACTCAAAAGAATTTGCAAAGCAATCCCTAATTGATTTCTTGAATAAATTCCTAGATTTCAACAAGAATATCTTCGTTTTTTGCAGAATAACGATCTATTAACGTTCACTACATTTTCAATAGATTTGATTGGTATATTTATTCAAATATTTTTAAGGATTTTTTTCATCTTTTGAGAGAATTTCACTCATTATAACCGGGTATTAAAATTTTTCTGATTATGTCAATAATTCCCTGATAATTCCAGGTATTTTCCAGCTAGTAGACACCCTGATACTACTTTCGTTCTTGGTTGGAGAAGCATGTCTCCCAAGGTGTCAAATCTCCCCACCTTCCCCTACTGTATAAAGATTGAGTTGAAAAAAAACTTGTAATCGACAGGTCACCTGGTTGCATGACTGTATACCAATTTATAAATTGTGACGTAAAACACCTTCAATTAGCTACTGGTGAAATGCCAATAAGAGCAGCGAGTTAAATGGCTGGCGAAGTTTCAGAACGATCATTTTTCCAAGATCTGTAATTTAATTTCTGCCATGAACAAAGCATCATCTGATGGATACATAAAGCTTTATGAAAAAATCTTGGTTTAAATAGTTTCAAAATAGTTGAAAATAGTGACTTTTTGCGAGAAAAAGTGACTTTAGTGACCTGAGGTCGAAAAAAGAGACTTTTTAGTGACTAGCCCGAAAAAAGTGACCAAGTCACTAAAAAGTGACCCGCTACCAGGCCTGCTTAACGGAGCTTCAAAGTTCACTTCTGACAAAAAGTTACTTAAAATGCGAGCCGATTAAGCCAAAACATCCCATCTTATCCGTACTTTTGGTTGCTCGGGTAACTAGAAATTAGCTGAAAACAAACCGAAGAATTTCCAGAAGGAATTGCGAAGAATTTACCGAAGAAACTTTTGCAGTATATCGTGAGGAAGCTTTCGAAGAATTGACTGAGGAATTGTACAGAATTTGCCAAGGAAATTCAGAAAAGTTTGTTGAGGTTTTCCGAGAATTTGCTGAGGAACTTTACAGGAATTTCCCGAAGGAAGTGCGGAGATTTTTTTTAGTAAACTTTCAAATATCCTGTGGAAAATATTGAAAAATTTCTCAAGGAAATTCCGGAGAAATTCCCAAGGGGTATTGAAGAATTATCCGAGGAAATGCTAAGAAATAGTTGAATAAATGTTGATGGAAAAATTGTCGAGGAAATTTTGAAGAATTTTTCATGGAAAGTAAAAAAATTGCCGAGGATATTTTGACGAATTTGCCGTGGAATTTTCAAAGAATTTCTCGAGGAAATCTCAAAGATTTTCTCGACGAAACTCCGAAGAATTTGCCAAGGAACTTCCAAAGAATTTGCCGAGAAAACTCCGAAAATTTTACCGAGTAAATCCCGAAAAAAAATCCAAGAATTGGCGAATAATTTCTAGAGGAAATTCCAAAGATTTTTTAGAGGAAATCCCGAGAAAAATACCGAGGAGCTTATAAAAAATTTGCCGGAAAGAAGAGTCAGAAGAGTTTGCCGAGAAATTTTCAAGAATTTACAGAGGACCTTTCAATGAATTTCTTGAAGGAATTGCGAAGAATTTCCCGAGGAAGCTTTCGAAGCAAATGGTGTGAAAATATTCGAAGAATTTCCAATGAATTTCGATGAATTTGCCGAGGAACTGCGATGAATTAGCCGAGGAATTTCCAAAGAGCTTGCCGAGGAACTTTCCAAGAATTGGCTTAGGACATTGCGAAGAATTTCCAGTTTTTCTGCTGGAGTATTTCTGAAAAAATTGCCGAGAAATTTTAAAAAAATTGCTGAGAAAATTTCAAAGCATTAATACCAAAGAATTCCTAGAAAAAAATTTGAAGAGTTTGCCAAGGAACTGCCGAAGAATTTGCCGAGTGAATGCTGAAAAATTCTCCAAAAATTGGCGAATAATTTCTAGAAGAAATTCCAAAGAATTTCAAGAGAAAAATTTGCAATTAAAATTTAAAAAAATGCCGGTGATCTTCTAAATAATTTCCCGAAGGAATTGCGAAGAACTTCACGAGGAATTTCCGTAGAGTTTGCCGAGGATTTTGCCAAGGGAACTTTAAAAAAATCCAGAGGAAATTGCAAAGAATTTCCAGAGAAAACTTTCGAATAAAAAAAAATCGGTGCATTTACCATAAAAAGTGCGAAGAATTTGCTGTGAAAATTTTGAAAATATAATCAAAGCAATACTGAAGATTTTTCCGAACCGAGGCGAGTCAGCTTAGCGCTGCAAGTCTGGCAAATAGAAATAAAAAAAAAATCCCGAAGTAGAATCCCTACTTCCTAAAAAACTTTTTATATTCCAACAAATTAATGAAAAAATGTTCTAAAAAAAATCCGGCATTCAAATGCAATAAAATATTGCCACGCTGATTCACGCCGCCGCCGCTGGCAAAAATTATTCCCGGCGTGACGCCGAAAACGCCGCCGCCGAGCAAAATCACGACAAACGCCGCCGCCGACGATTTCTGGACCGGCGCACACCCCTATTAGTAGATTCGTATTCAGAATTGTAAGAAAATCTGACATAGGCTGGTTGGGTGTACTGAAGCTTTCTCAAAGTTTCCGAAGCTTAGCCAACTTGCAATTTTTGCATTATGAATCCAACACAATCATACTTCATATTCCATAAAGTAGAGAAAATGTGCAATTTTTGAATTTCAGGAGACCCAGCTTGTATGGTAGTCATACATCTTTACCACAAGATTCAGAATACTAAGATTTTTTTTAATTTTCTCCAAATTTTAAATGATTCATTGAAATGTCAATCATTTATCGATGTAACCAAATTCCAACAAATCTTATTTTCCATTCTGGGTAAAGTTGCATGTAAGAATATTTTTTTCACAATTGCAACATTGAACAAAAAAGTATATTTCATAAACAGGGGTGGCATTGCGCACCTCGACTCGCAACGAGCAAGCCATGCAAACTCAATAAAAAAAAACTTCTTCGGCAGTACGTACTACAATATTTCGGTCTGGAAATATTTCAGAATTCCATTTAAAAATTGTTAGGAAAATCGACAATCTTTTTTGAAATTATTTATTAACTAATATGTCTACTTCTAGAATTTCTGCAGAAACTCTTTTAGGAATTCCTTCGAAAATTTATCCTAAAAATCCATCGGGAAATCCACACAAACTTCATTCAAGAGTTTATATAAAAATTTCTTCTGAATTTCAAATCAGAATTTCCTTTGCGAATTTCTTCAAGAAATACTTCATGCATTGATCATCAAAATCTTTTATGAAGTCCTTCGGATATTCCCACAAAATTCCGTTGTAAATTGTTCATAAAAGAGGAATTTCCCGGAGGAGTCAGGAGACATGGAACAACTATGCTAGGGATGGCAGTTTAGGGCGAGGAAATTCTGGAAGAATTCCCAGAGAAACGCGCGTAATATTCACCCTTATTCTTGTTTACGGACCAACGATACTTTCCAACGAATGCGATTCGTTCGAACTGTTTCTACATTTGATTTTGCTGGCGTAAACGAGAATGCGCTTCAACTTTCGTTCGAAAGCGCGTTCGTACGTAAACAAGAATATGAGTGATTTTCCTCCTTTAGATTTAGAATTTTCTGGAAGAATTCCCGGCAGGAGGGTTTAGTGGAATTCCATGTGAATTTCGGAAGGAATTCAGAAGAAATATCTGAAGAGTTCTCGTGGTAATTTCTGTGTTCGTGGAGTAGCTTTTGAAGGAACTCCAGAAAGAATTTCAGGAGAAATTCTATGAGTAATTAATAAATAAGTTACAGGACTTCTCGGAGATTTCCTGAGCAAACATCCTGAATCGTTCATATAGGAACTTTCGGAGGAATTCCTGAAGAATTTTTGAAGGAATTACCGGAAGAATTCTTAGGGCTCTAACGGAGAAATTCCTGCAAGAGCTTCTGAACGAATTCCTGGAGAATTTTCCAGAGGAATTTCTGGAGAAACTTCCGAGGAATTCTTGAAGGAACTTCCCGGGGAATTCTAGGAGGAACTTCCGGAGGAATTCCTGAAGGATCTTCCGGAGGAACTTGCAGAGGAATTTACGGAGGAACTTTCGGGGGAATTCCTGGAGGAACTTCCGGAGGAATTCCTGTAGGAACTTCCGGAGAAATTGCTGTAGGAACTTCCGGACGAATTCCTGTAGGAACTTCCAGAGGAATTGCTGTAGGAACTTTCGGGGGAATCCTGGAGGAACTTCCGGAGGAATTCCTGGAGGAACTTCCGGAGGAATTCCTGGAGGAACTTCCGGAGGAATTCCTGGAGGAACTTCCAGAGGAATTCCTGGAGGAACTTCCGGAGGAATTCCTGGTGGAACTTCCGGAGGAATTCCTGGTGGAACTTCCGGAGGAATTCCTGGTGGAACTTCCGGAGGAATTCCTGGTGGAACTTCCGGAGGAATTCCTGGTGGAACTTCCGGAGGAATTCCTGGTGGAACTTCCAGAGGAATTCCTGGTGGAACTTCCGGAGGAATTCCTGGTGGAACTTCCGGAGGAATTCCTGGTGGAACTTCCGGAGGAATTCCTGGTGGAACTTCCGGAGGAATTCCTGGTGGAACTTCCGGAGGAATTCCTGGTGGAACTTCCGGAGGAATTCCTGGAGGAACTTCCGGCGGAATTATTGGAGGTTCTCATTGCGGAACTTCCGAATGAACTCCTGGAGGAAGTTTCGAATGAACTACTGGAGGATCTGCAGAAGTAATTCCTGGAGCAGCTTTCAGAGCACCTCCTGGTGGAATTTACAAAGGAATTTCTGAAAGAATTTCGGAAAATTTCTATTGCTTGAAATAATCTCACGCCGACCCACGCCGCACAATGGCGGAAACCGGACAATTTTTTTTTTCGTTCGTTTCGCGAAACTCGTATTTTTTTAATTTCACACATACATTAAATGAACCGATTCCAAAATTTGATGATTGTAGCTTGTAAATTTTATTTTTGGTGGCTTGTTGAAGTTAATGCTGTAAAGCATATCCCGAACAAATTTGTATGGAAAAAGAAAATTTGACTAAAGTTTTTGCGGGAACGATTCGGAACGATCTGGTGTCATGTATTGAAACCTATTTTTGGTCTACTTTCCGGTGGTTAGTGTGGTGATTTGCTCCTAGCTACTCCAAAGCTGGAAATTTACTGTTTCAATATTAGAATGAGGACGCTCTAAATGCTTCAGACCCTAAGGCTTGCGCATCCAGAAGTACTCGAGTAGCATAGTATATGTTGGATAACAATTCTAACCTCAAAATGAATTTAGCGTCCCAAAATTACTCTTTGGTGAAAGATTCGAGCAACATATTAGGTTTTGTCCTGCATTTGTATGAGGATTACCAACGGCGTGACGCCGCCGCCGATAAGTTTTCAGGCTCCAGGGTTCGTAGGGTAAGGGAGGTATTTTGGACCACCAGTTCGACGGCTCATATTTTGGACCACTGAGTGCAAATTCCTCTTGGTGGTCCAAAATAAGAGCCCTCGTAAGGGTGGTCCAAAATACATTCTTTATCCTACTTTTCGTTTCGATGAGACAAAATCAAGCGATTTTCGGGTCAGAGAAGAATATTTTTCGGAGTTTGTGGTGAAAAACTTGATGAATTTCGTTTTTCGTTTCATCACTTTTTCGCGAGAATTTTCGGTAAGCAAATACAAAAATTGTATGACCGCAACGGGATTCGAACCTAGACCATCGACAAAAATGGGATTAGCAAGCGGTCACTATAGCCGTACCACCATTTTGACTGCATGTAAGGGAGAGAGTTATCTCTCATCAGACCTTTTTTTCGCAAAACGATTTCTCGGAGAAAATCAGCGTGAGCGTGAATTAGTGAGAAATACGATCCCTGAGTCTTAATACGAGTTTAGCACTATTCCATTTAATTTCACCACGATATAATCTTTACACAGACGTATTTCGACCTCAGTGTGTCTTACTTTACATATCCGTAAAGATTACAACGTAGTGGAATTAAATGGAATAGTATTAAACTGTTCTGATAACAGACCTATTTTTCTGTTGTCGCATAAGGTAACCATTTAATAATTCCTTCGTTCTATGCCTTCTACGCAGACAATTTAAAATTGAACGCCATTGTACAAGGTCCGTTGCCAGCTGATAGGTCTTGTTATCCACGGAAACAGGCGCATTATGCTCAGGCCATCTTTGCTGCCAATGTTTCAAATTCAGAAATAGACAGACTTGCAAACCAGCAATTCAGCTCAAAATACTTGATCTTGTTCGATGATCTCGAATGTCATCGGTCGATCTTACTTGGTGTTCAGAGAATTTGTTATCTGTTCTACTTGTTTTTTTTTTTCTTAATAGGTTTAGTAAGTCTGATATTTAAAGTTTCAAAAAAAAAACTCCATTTACACTTCGAAAGTAAATATAAGTGAGAAAAATAAGATAACAGCTTGTTCAGGTTTTTGAATTTATTGGCTACTAATTTTAACTTCGCAATAGACAACTTCACGCAACATAAAATGTAAATGATAAATGCTACGTTTTAGCACAAGCCAAACTCTAGATGAAGTATAAACCCATCTAAAAGAAATAAAGAAGAATAAACCATTACCCGACGGTTAATTAAATCGATCAATTCATAAATTATTCCATTCGCCGCAGACACGCACCTCGCGAATGGATATTTACTGGAATGGATGCTTCACACTAATAGTTCTGTTTATTCCAGTGTTAGAGTAATGCACCCACCCACCTATCATCAAATGAAAATTAGCTGCCTGCGAGCCGTGCTTCCAATTATCAACCGCGCGCCAAGCGAGGAAAGAAACATCAACCGCACCGTCGCGTCGTCGTGCCATTATCCACTTTTGTCGTAAGCATTAACACTTTCACCAAAACACCTGATCGTTACACGGATAAGGTGGGTGTGGGCACGATGGGCAGTCAAGGATAACAGCAGGATACGCACCATTACAAGATTAAAAAAAATGTTGGTCGATCTAAGGCAGTACCATCACTAGGTGCATAATCAAGAATTTTTACATCTTGCTGGTCCTTTGCAAATTAAATACTTCACCATGTTTTTTACGAGTGTTTATCTTACCCGGTTGTCCTTCATTCCAGTTCTCAAATAATCAGTCTAGGCCACACCTGTTCAAACCTAACAATGCTATGCTTCGCCAGCGAGCACTCCTCTATTGCAAACAGCACAGGTACAGCGAGTACGGGGAACGTTTAGGAAAAAAAGCTCAAAAATGTCACATAATATATGACATATCACAAGGATAGGAGCTGCTGACATATATTCCACATTCAACAAGCTCACATATGTTATCCCACAGTGTCATTGTGCTACCTTGCCTTACGTTTTGGATTACATATTTTGTATGTTGGTTTGGTGAAGTCCTTTGTCGTGCAGATGGACACTTTATCACTACTGAAGTATGCTCCTAAAAACTGTTGCTTCGTAGTGATGATTGTTGTTGAGTATTATGGCGTCAACCTCATGGTGACGTTCTTTCACTTGATTCTATTCTTATTCTTCCTAGTAGTCTTATAAACTTCAACTACCTAGCAGCTAAGTGTTTTAAAACTATGAGAGAAATGCATGGAAGTTTCCCTTGAAAACTGCAATATTCCTAAAGCAACATATAAAACACATATAAAAAAATCAATAAAGAAAATGCATGACCATTCAATAGAGGAATTGAAATGTCCCATGTTTAGATATCTCAACAGCTTTCTATGGAGTCGTTTGCAGCAATCAAATGTACGGTTCCTTAAACTTTCTTCGTACAATTGTCTTGCACTAACAGGTGAAATCGTATCAAACTTGGAAAGATGCTAATTGATTGCAACTTCCATTGAAACAGTATGACATCTCTGGCATTTCATTTCAATTTCAAAACAAACATAATAGGAAATCACTAATGAACAGCCAACTCCCTGTGTCCATCGAATCTCAATGCAGATCGTTTCTCATTTTTGCCTCACTCGACCCTGGGTATCAGCATTGAACAAAACTCATTTTTTTTAATTGCAAACTTGTGCAATATTGGAGTTTGCCTCTGCAACGACAATGTGCCGACGCTTGTTTGGAAAATCATTATAAATTTTCCATAGAGCATCACGTACAAGGACTGGCGGCGGCCGTTGCTCATTAGCATAGTCTGATAACAAGCTCGCACATAACTAGGAAAAAGTGCTCTGTATAGTGCATGGAATTAGAACTTTCCTATGATTCCGGGTTGTTAGGTCTCCCAGGAAGCGGCTACAATTGCTTCGATTGACACGCAAGACAATAAAATGTTCAGGTATGGCAATACTAATTGAATTTGAAAAACAAAAGGCATGTCTGCTTTCGATGTGTTTATGGAAAATCTCAACAATTGCTCAGGACGAGAAATCCTGTAGCATTATAGGCTAACGACATGTATGATCTCTAGACTATTTTATTCCCCCTCAAATATTGATTTCGCACAAAGTTTTTTTTTTTGAGAAAATATTCATTTTAGTATTCTACAATTATTAATTTGAAAATTCAGACTAATGAATTAGTATATGTGACTGGCACATTTTCATGGCTTTGAGCTAAAGATAATATTGACTTTTATTATGTGAAAATGCCGTGGAACGAACAGTACAAGATTATGTGCCCGTATTCTCGTTTACGTTAGTTTCGAACGAAATCGATTCGTTCGATTTATTTTTCCATTTGATATTGCTGGCGTTAACGAGAATGCGCATAAACTTTCGTTTGAAAGAACATTCGAATGTTAACAAGAATATGAGTGTATAATATAAAATTGACGCGGTTTCTGTAGCCACACCACCCCGCTATCTGCATGTAGACACTGGGTTATTTGCTCCACAAATGCCAGCACCGGTTACATTAGTGATGGCACGATAAGACTATGATATGGAAGGAAAACCGCGAACCAAAAAATAATTTTCACTCTTTGGACTGTTATTTTATTTTATTTTTTCCTCCAGAAATTGGTGATTATTTCTTGAGTGAGCATCCTGTGCTTCTGAGATTGAGTAAGCGTTGATGATGAATGAATCAACCCTAAACGTATAATGCAAAAATAAAATCACTCAAAAAAAAATATGGCAGCAAAATTCAATTTTCAGATTCCCGTAATGCTTGGGTTAGATTGGTGCTGTCTTCCTTTGTTTTGCGAAGAGATGAATTTATGTTCAGTGACTTTTAAGTTGGGCTTCCGTTGGTTAGGCCATTACCCAAGCAATCATACACTGAGAATAAGATTTGGCGTCACTGGAAATCATTTGTGATGTTTAAGTTGAAATGCAAGTGTTCAAATGGCTATCAGTTTACCCAACTAAAACCCGAGTTCGTTAGTTGAGTCGAGGTTATGGCCCAACCAGCGAATCGCGACTGTATATCGGCATACAAAATGCGGAGAAATAGAAGAACTTTTGAATCATCTTTCTACTAGTAGACATCGTTGTCGAAAAGATCTTGAGAACGGTCAAAACAACGTTAAAACATAACTTCTCTGTTCGGAGATGAACTTGGTGATATTGGTGGACAGGGATTCCAAAATCTTCTCTCAATTTAATAATGATTAAGCTGTCGCCGTTGAATAAGTACAGCAATTATATAGGGGGAATGACGGCTTTGGCAGGTTTTGTTCTATTATTGGCAGGGGGGTTTTTTATAACTGACTAGACTCAAATTTAGCCTAAACATTCTTTGCATATCAAAGGATATTGTGACCAAATTTCATAAAATTTGGTCGACAAAAACCCCCCTGCCAATAATAGAACAAAACCTGCCAAAGACGTCTTTCCCCCTATACTCGGAACAAATAAAATGAATACTTTTCGTATGTTTCATTTGATGAATGGGTTCATAAATGGTAATTTTTGGATACCTTTTTCAAAGCCCCAAAAATGTTTAATTTGATAACTTTTGTATATGATCAACTGGATACATTGTTCTAAAATCAGCAATTATGAAAAAAAATGCTAATATTATCACTTAACGATAACAGTTTGTAGAACCTGAATGCTTGCATTCAAGCTCTGGTAACTGACAAACTACGTCATCATGCGGTACGGATCCTACCAAATCATTTGCTTCTGCTGAAAATTTGCTTCTCTGGCGTTTGACGCATGACGCAATGATCAGAAAAAAACTAACACGCAAACTTTGATCATAAAAGCCAATTCATCATGAAACTCTGTTTAGAATCGAAACAATAAACCAAGTGCTTTTAGGATAACATACCTATATTGTGCGCAGTTACCCACGCAATTTCCGTTTTATTTTATTACTTCACACCAGCACAAAACGTTCTGCTTGGCGCGAGCGAACGTGATCTCATAAAAAGGAATAACTAAATCAAGGCCTGCTACGTGAATCGCAGCTGCCAGTGCTCTCGTCCTTCCACGTCTTACCAACCCGTCTATGCCTACTATGTTGTGATCTTCCCAGCCCACCCCATTTAGGATATGCACCAGCCAGTCAACTCGGGTGAAAACATTTCCATCGTTCCCAAATGATGTGGGAGCTTCTCTCACTCGGGCATGGCTCGTTTATGACCAAGTGGTATCATATTCCAGCACTCTGCCGAGCCTCTAACATGGTTGAGACCTTCTTTCAAGCAAAAACTCAGAAATTGAAATCATTCTGTGGCTTTTAATGTAGAATCACTGTGGCAGTCGGTAAAGCATCGCTTTTTTGCACGTGATCATGAACATGCTGGCAGAACAGCAATCAAATATGTTTTTGGCGTGGAGAGTGGAATAAAATTTTAAAAAAATCGTAAGCACAAAAACATAAAAGTTCATTAAATCGTGATAAACTACCGGAAAATAAACATATATATGCATATTGTGTAGATGAATCTAGTTTTCGCTTTTTACAGATGGGTGCAGAAAAAGAGTTTTCCTATAAAAGAGACCCAATGTGCGGTGCGAACCAACTAAGCGAGGATAACTCGGAAAACAAAACCAACTCTCTATAGGCAAATGTTGATTGTATAAAAGGAGCATCGCGGATACATAATTTACCAATTTAGCCTAAAACGAGAAAATGTCAGCCGACGACAAAAAGACGAAACGTAAACAAACATTAAATGGTAATCCATGTTGCTGTAACCGTTATGGGAAGATTTCTGTCAAACGAGTAGGGTCTTTAAGTACCCAAACGGAGTTAGGAAGAAGCAAAACTTTATAACGCATTGACTCAGTCGTACATTTGTAGACGTAATGTAGAGAAAAATGGGATAAAACACATAAACAGAATTAGACTAAAAACTGAAACAAGACAAGAAGCATTGGCGACAAAAAAGTACATGTGATGTGATGATAATGTTTCACAGTTATTTTATAGGGCAGTAAAAAGCAGAGGTAAATGTAGAGTATAAATATACGCATCACGCCGAGAGGAAGACGAGTGATTGTGTTAGTCAAAATTTATTCAGATGAATATTTTTAAGGCAACAAGCGAATATTTTCGTCGAAATTTGGGAACTTAGAATTGGCGGATTGTACAATAAATAATTAGTTTCCTATATTGTTATTATACTAGAAAACGAGCTTTTGAAATTTGAGATCAGAAGAAAACGAGAATAAATTGAGACGAAAAATTGGCAATAATGTATTCATTTGATTAGGACTGTAGGATGAAAATATCGGCTAGTAGAGGATAAAATATCAGTAATTTAGTGAAATTAGCGGGAATTTCACGCAGAATATAACGCTTGTTTGTTGACCTCCATGTCGGAGGATTGTGGGGATATGAAACAGAAATACACGTACACAGTGAATCCAAAATGAAAAACTAAGGCTGATGGACCTGCATCACAAGCACAAAAACACAGAACCAGCAGGAATTAAGAATCTATGAACAATTTTTTTTCACTTTTCCAATACCTCCAACTTCAACCCAGCGATAAAATCACA
This sequence comes from Armigeres subalbatus, assembly GCF_024139115.2. Classification (NCBI taxonomy): domain Eukaryota; kingdom Metazoa; phylum Arthropoda; class Insecta; order Diptera; family Culicidae; genus Armigeres; species Armigeres subalbatus. Next base: position 425,176,907 of record NC_085141.1, read on the forward strand.
AATATCGAGATAGTAACGTCACAAGTAACCATTAGCAATTTGTTTCATTTGTCTGTTGAAAGAAAAGACTTCAACTGTTATTCTAGAACAAGAACATCCTGGTTAGCACTTATTATATAATTACATAGAAACAAATTTGACATTCAATCAAACTGTGTACTAATTAGCCGGTCGATAGACAAACCAAAGAAATAAGAAAAACAGTAAACTAAAAACGCTAAAAATTCTTTCGTTCTTAATTTTTATTTCTATGTATACTAATAGATAAGGAAAATCTGATCAATCTGTTTTACTAAAAATAAGTTGCTTCAGTAAATAAAATTAAATAAATTAGGAACTTTGTGATTAACGTGACTGGCTTACGATAGTTTCACGAATAATTATTATTTTACTCAAGATTGCATGAAGATATGTATGCGTGAAACAGCATTAGAAAATGACGAAAATGGGACGCAAATGTACCAAATAGTGCTTTATGGTTACTTGCATGGCGTTTACGATTTTGGAAAAATGGTCCAAATATAATTTGATCAAATGGATATGTCTAAGAAACTGTACTAATCCTTCCTTTCAATATTGGGTAGTCTTTTCCAAAACTATTGCAAACAACCTAGATTCGAAATTTGAAAAGTCTTTCCATCGCATACGCAAATGCTATCTACGGCAATAGAACAATAATAGCACGCTCTGGCGTAACTGATGTCAATTAGAAGAAAAAAAAATCACTGCTCCGTAGTGTCATAATAATTTCCGGAGTAAACGATCCTTGCTATCGCAGTAGACAGTGAAAACCAGGCATTTTGCGTATCCATTTTCAACTTGATTTCTTCTAGCGACCTTCTACTCTAGCTCTTTTAAAGCCAACTGCGACTTGTTCTTTACAGAAAAAAAATGCCATAAACGAATCGAAAAAAAATGTGAAAGTAGGTGCATATGTCCAACCTTGCAGCACACGCGCGATCCAAAATCCCACTTCAGGGCTTGTGCTGGAATGTTGAACAGTATCATCAACAAACGAAACTGTTCAGTATTGTATAGGTTTCCTAAAGCGCATTATTTAAAATATAGACACATAGTGAACTATGAATTTGAATAAAAATTGGCATCTGCGTATAACAAAACAAAATCCAAATCCAAAACCAAAAGGCTCTTAGTGACCTAAATCTATTACTTAACATTAAACTCAGCTTTCATTATTATCATATCACCTTCGAACAACATTTACAGAAATCTACACAACCAAAAAACACTAGATCAGTAAATGGAAGCACAAAAAATCGGAAACACTGAAACTTGTGGCGTACACGCTTAGAAACCATAATTTCAAAACAAAGAAGCGGAGTATGGAAGTAACAGAGAAAAAACCCAAAAGTCATATGATATTATACCGTGAAACCCAGAAAAAAGTGGAGATAATTAGAAAAAAAAACAAAAAAAAGAAAGAAAAATAGTCATAATAAACATATTTCGTAAATGTGCTTTAATTCGTGTGTTGCGTTTTTCATTCATTTGTCTGAAACCACCTAACCAAATGAACCGGAAATGAGTGCGTATCCGAAAAAGGGCCCCCAATTACACTTAATCCTACGTCGTGAACGAATACAAAAGGCAGCACGGCATATCCACAAATATAATGTGACCAGACGTCCCGCGTTTCGCGGGACGCTGCATTTTTCAACTTCGTTTTACAAATTTATTACAATTCATACAGCGTTACAAATATTTTTCCAATTTTTTTTGGGCCAAAATATATGCGAAATGCTCTTTTGGAGGATTCATTTTCAATCCAGTGACGCAATCCAGATAGGCGTCCCGCGTTTCGCAGGACGCTTGCTGGTCACATTACACAAATACAAATGGGATTCCGAAATGAGGAAAATAAAAGCAGAAGTGGACGGATTTGCATTCTAAAACAGTCACCGCTATGAGCTTTGGTGGAAGTTCGAAATCAGCTGGCAACTTGAAAAGACATTTTCAGGGTGAGAAGCAATCAAGCCAAATAGAGCCTCCTGCTTACGAATGAGGGTCAAGTGGACGCTCACCCGGAAATGCTTAGCCGTATTAAAATGAATTTAAATCACACCGCCTAAAGGAACGCTTACTGCGTAATTGACACAGCGGGCGGTCATAGTAGGGCGTTAACCTTTCAACGAGCCAACAGGATTAGTTTCCAATCCATAAATATATTTCCTTAACTGTCTTGGTATTGGTCTTGGTATAGATTTCATTTTGTGATTACTCAATGAGAATAGAGGAAGTCGAGTCAAGTACGATACGCCGAAGACAACCTTACTGTTAAGGTCGAAATACGTATCTGTAAGGATTACGAGGTGGTGTAATTGAATGGAATAGTACTTACTCGTCTTCCGACAATCAAATGACTGCCTCATTGAATAAAGGCCACATCTTGAGCATGTGTTGACACAGATAATCTTTTTATTGCCATACCGTGCAAAATCAAACTTTGGACGCTTAAGTCTCAAAGACCCAGGACGAACGATTTTTTTTTCAAATGGCTCGCATTCAGGGCTACGAAATGGTGAGTTGACATCCGGGAAGGAGCGCTTAACATAGCTCTGGTTAGACTGACCATTCATTTATTCATTTATTTAGTTTACATCTAAACAGATAACACTGAATCAACAATTTGACGCCACAATACACGGTTCGAGGTCGCATCTCTCCATCCTCGGATACGCCCCACGCTCGCCAAGTCGTTTTTCACCTGGTCTGCCCATCTCGCTCGCTGCGCTCCACGCCGTCTCGTACCTGCTGGATCGGAAGCGAACACCATATTTGCAGGGTTGCTGTCCGGCATTCTTGCAACATGTCCTGCCCATCGTACCCTTCCGGCTTTAGCTACCTTCTGGATACTGGGTTCGCCGTAGAATTGGGCGAGCTCATGGTTCATTCTTCGCCGCCACACACCGTCTTCTTGCACACCGCCAAAGATGGTCCTAAACACCCGTCTCTCGAATACTCCGAGTGCTTGCAAGTCCTCCTCGAGCATTGTCCATGTTTCATGTCCGTAGAGGACAACCGGTCTTATAAGCGTCTTGTACATGACACATTTGGTGCGGTGGCGAATCTTTTTTGACCGCAGTTTCTCCTGGAGCCCGTAGTAGGCCCGACTTCCACAGATGATGCGCCTTCGTATTTCACGACTAACGTTGTTGTCAGCCGTTAGCAAGGATCCGAGGTAGACGAATTCCTCGACCACCTCGAAGGTATCCCCGTCTATCGTAACACTGCTTCCCAGGCGGGCCCTGTCGCGCTCGGTTCCACCCAAAAGCATGTACTTTGTCTTTGACGCATTCACCACCAGTCCAACTTTTGTTCCTTCACGTTTCAGGCGGGTGTACAGTTCTGCCACCTTTGCAAATGTTCGGCCGACAATGTCCATGTCATCCGCGAAGCAAATAAATTGACTGGATCTGTTGAAAATCGTACTCCGGCTGCTACATTCGGCTTTCCGCATGAAACCTTCTAGCGCAATGTTGAACAACAGGCACAAAGTCCATCACCTTGTCTTAGTCCCTGTCGCGATCCGAACGAAATGGAGTGTTCACCCGAAATCTTCATACAGTTTTGTACACCATCCACCGTTGCTTTGATCAGTCTGGTAAGCTTCCCAGGGAAGCTGTTTTCGTCTATAATTTTCCATAGCTCTACGCGGTCTATACTGTCGTATGCCGCCTTGAAATCAACGAACAGATAGTGCTTTGGGACCTGGTATTCACGTAATTTTTGGTGGATTTGCCTTACAGTAAAGATCTGGTCCGTTGTCGACCGGCCGTCAACGAAGCCGGCTTGATAACTTCCCACGAACTCGTTCACTAATGGTGACAGATGACGGAAGATGATCTGGGATATCACTTTGTAGGCGGCATTAAGGATGGTGATCGCTCGAAAGTTCCCACACTCCAGCTTGTCGCCTTTCTTTTAGATGGGGCAAATAACCCCTTCCTTCCACTCCTCCGGTAGCTGTTCAGTTTCCCAGATTCTTTTTTTATTATCTTTATTAAAGAGATTTTCAGCCCTAGGCTGGCTCATCTCTATTATTCGAATTAAATCTAAATATCAATAAAATACAATTCATTTGATATTTCTCAACATTATTGATCGTTTTCTTTTATCACGAACTTGTTTTTTCTGAAGCCAGTCGATCCATTTTTCAGGATTCTCATCGTACTCCGGTTCTTCTTCTGACGTCTCCATTCCAACTTTATCGGTTTGTTTGCAGTACTACGGGTCGTTCCATAGCGGGTTGTTCGGATTTTTTATCCACTTTCTTCCTAGGCGGCGATCTCGCAGTTGTCGTGTCGCTTTGCACCCCTGTTCGTTTCGTTTGCTGTTGCCGAAGCGTTGGTTGCTGCTGCAGTTGACGGTCGATTTTATTTTTATTCCCTACGTTCTTTTGAACAATAGGGCCACTGGGGGGTGTGTTATCCAAAATAGCTGCTTGATTGGAACTAGTTTGCGCCAAGAGCTTTTTGTTCATGGCGCAAGTTATGCCGATATGAACTAAATTCGTACAATGTCGACATGTGGCCGGCTGCGAATTATAAGATAGATAAGTTTGTTCACTTTTTATTGTGACATATGATTTCAGGTGTTCTTTCAATGTCATTTGAACAACCCGTACACCTGAAGGAATTCCTCTTCCAGCGAAAGTTTTACCCCATACAGCTTCCTTAACACTGAAGACTTCGCCATACTGCTGTAAGTATGATGTAATGTCGGTATTCGTCACGTTTTCAGACAGATCGTGTATTTTAATTTCCACTCTGTTGTCATCCATCGTAAGGCGCACTTTGTACCACTTCCCATTCACCTCGAGCTCATGACGGTCATTGTGTTGCTCAACTACCATTAGAGCTGTTTCAAGTTTGTCGCATTTTACATGCACACAGCACTGAATATGATTCATTTGCAAGCGTTGAATCTGTTTTGGCCGTAAGCCAAGAGTACGGAAGATGAAATTATGCACATCTTCATAACTCGGACGTTTCTCGAAATCTCGGAAATCCACTTTGAACGTATTTTCACGAAGTGTCACCATGTTCACGATGAGAAGAAATTGAATATTGATTGTGGTGCTCAGTACGAGCACATCCGGACGCAGCGAAGGCTTCAGCACAACTGGCCCCAGATTCTGACTATCAGTTTGTGCAGGCAAGTGGCCAGCTTTTCCGGGGCCATCTGGATGAGCTCAGCTCCGATACCATCCTTACCAGCTGCTTTATTGGTCTTTAGCTGTTGAATGGCATCCTTAACTTCCCTCAAGGTGGGGGCTGGTTGGCTTCCATCGTCCGCTGAACTGACGTAGTCATCTCCTCCGCTGCCTTGACTTTCACTGCCTGTACTCTCAGCGCCATTCAAATGTTCCTCGTAGTGCTGCTTCCACCTTTCGATCACCACACGTTCGTCCGTCAAGATGCTCCCATCCTTATCCCGGCACATTTCGGCTCGCGGCACGAAGCCTTTGCAGGATGCGTTGAGCTTCTGATAGAACTTACGTGTATCTTGAGAACGGCACAGCTGTTCCATCTCCTCGCACTCCGCTTCTTCCAGGCGGCGTTTCTTCTCCTGAAAAAGGCGGGTCTGCTGTCTCCGCTTCCGTCTATAACGTTCCACGTTCTGCCGGGTACCTTGCTGCAGCGCGACCGCCCGCGCTACGTCCTTCTCCTCCAGAATCTGTCTGCACTCTTCTTCGAACCAATCGTTTCGTCGACTTCGTCTCACATACCCGACGTTGTTCTCCGCTGCGTTGTTAATGGCTGCTTTAACTGTATGCCAGCAGTCCTCAAGAGGGCCCCATCGAGCTCACCCTCTTCCGGCAACGCTGCCTCGAGATGCTGCGCATATGCAGTGGCGACATCAGGTTGCTTCAGTCGCTCTAGGTCGTACCTCGGCGATCGTCGGTACCGAACATTGTTGATGACTGATACTTTTGGGCGCAGTTTAACCATCACCAGATAGTGGTCAGAGTCGATGTTAGCGCCACGATATGTCCTGACGTCGATAATGTCGGAGAAGTGCCGTCCATCAATCAGAACGTGGTTGATTTGTGATTCTGTCTGCAGTGGTGATCTCCAGGTGTACCGATACGGGAGGCTGCGCTGGAAGTAGGTGCTGCGAATGGCCATATTCTTGGAGGCGGCGAAATCAATTAGTCGCAGGCCGTTTTCGTTCGTCAGCTGGTGAGCGCTGAACTTTTCAATAGTCGGTCTAAACTCCTCCTCTTGGCCAACCTGAGCGTTCAAATCTCCTATGATGATTCTGACGTCGTGGCTTGGGCAGCTGTCGTACTCACGTTCCAGCTGCGCGTAGAATGCGTCCTTCTCATCATCAGTGCTTCCGGAGTGTGGGCTATGGACGTTGATTATGCTGAAGTTGAAGAACCGGCCTTTGATCCTCAACCTGCACATTCTTTCATTGATCGGCCACCACCCGATCACGCGCCTTTGCATATCGCCCATCACTATGAAAGCTGTTCCCAGCTCGTGTGTGTTGCCGCAGCTCTGGTAGATGGTATGATTACCTCTAAACGTTCGCATCATTGATCCCTTCCAACAAACCTCCTGCGGCGCTACGATGCCGAATCCACGGTCCTTGAGCACATCGGCGAGTATGCGTGTGCTCCCGATGAAGTTGAGAGATTTGCAGTTCCACGAACCGAGTTTCCAATCGCTAGTCCCTTTTCGTCGCAGTGGTCTTCGCCGATGGTTCCGGTCCGTACTCTCTTGTTGTTCGTTGCTTATGATTTTTTAAAGGCTGGCTTGCAGGGCCTGACACCAAACCCCCTAAATTTCCGGAGGACCATTCCTCCTTATTTCCGGTGGACCATGGTGCACAGTTTCACTTAGAGTCCCTCGCTGGCACTCGGACGATGATCAGCCGCTCCTAACATGGAGAACAGACGCTGTTGTGAGCCGATCCTGACATGGAGAACAGACGCTCAATAAGATTTGCACCTCCGGAGAGGAGCAAACCCCCCTTCCCTGTCAGCATACGACCATAGTTTCCACCGTGGTTGGTTACCCGATCTTCCCTAAGGTTGCTCGTATCCCGGCCAGCACCGCGGGGAGGTAGGGATAGGAGTTGCTGGGTAAGAGGCTAAGGACCGCGAGATGGGGTCTATTTTATTCCTTCAGGTACGCGAAGTACCAATGGTACGCTTTACCCAGCATTTGCCGTGCCAATGCTACCATACGGACCATACGTACCGTATTTAACGGGACAGTCCCGTTTTTCAGTCCTTATTGTGATGTCCCGTCGTAATCTAAAAAATCCTCAATTTGTCCCGTTTTTCATTGGTTCTTCCAAAGAGCTCCAAAATATTATTTAAACAAATTCAAATTCAATACATAAAGAAAGTGTTTTTTTTTTGTGTGTCTTTATAAAAGAGATTGGCAGCCCTTGACAGCCTCATTTATTAACAAAGAAAGTGGACGAGATCCACAAAACAGTGTGAGATGATATGAACCGTTTGTTTGAGAACCTGCTTATGTAACATATTTGGCCAAAATGAAATTTTTATATATTCTGAATCCTCTCCCAAAAATATGTATTGTAGCAAAAAATACGAAAAAAAATCCTCGAAGTCGAGTCAAGTACGAGACACTGAAGACGACCTTACTGTTGAGGTCGAAATACGTATCTGTCAAGGTACAATTAAGTACTGGAATTAAATGGGATTGTACAAACTCTTCTTACGACAAGTGAGTTTTTTGTTGTTTTCTCGAAATTGTGTAAAATAGACTTATGCAGTTTCTCATACACATGATTCATATATTATTAGTGTTGCCTTTAAGGTAAATCGCATTGGAATCCAATTTCAAAGCTACATAGTGCTTTCAGGGGCACATAACTCCAAAAGCAAATAACAGGCGCAGCAGCGAAAAGCATTTTTTCACCTATGATCACTTGCAGCACACACGAAAAAATGTATTTCAAATGTGCTAAGCGCATTTAGGGTAAAATGCCCAATAGTGATGCCTAGTAGCGGAATTTTGCTATTCCTGTCATAAGGAGTAGAAATTTTCAACATATTAATTCTGCTTGATATCTAATAACAAAGTTCTGCATCTCCTCTTTACGATACATACATAAAACACTCAAATACACATAAGAAAATTATTTTGAGCTTTTTAGTGGAATGTTTTCACTTGTCATAAGACGAGTTTATACAATCCCATTGAATTCCACCACTTAATTGTATCTTGACAGATACGTATTTCGACCTCAACAGTAAGGCCGTCTTCAGTGTCTTGTACTTGACTCGACTTGTCGACTAAGTCGAGTCAAGTACAAAACACTGAAGACGGCCTTACTGTTGAGGTCGAAATACGTATCTGTCAAGATACAATTAAGTGGTGGAATTCAATGGGATTGTATTAACTCGTCTTATGACAAGTGACTCAAATACACGACGTTATTCGTTGAAATTAACATTTTGAAGTCTGACTGAATTCGTCCTATAGTAGACCCCCTGGGGGTCCATAATATGAAATTGATTCCCTATAGTCGACACTTCATTTGATTTTCATATTCCGTTTCGAGACGTTCTTCTTCCCTATTATGGACCCCCCAAAATATTCCTATAATGGACACTCTCGTGTTAATTTTTTAAAGAATTGTTAAAATCATCTAATTTTACTTTCTATAGCATTTCCAATGCATGTAATCAAATCATAGGACTGTAAGGTAGGTTATCCGGTGAAATTTTATAGCAAAATGTTTACAATGTGCTGCAGTAATGCAAAAAAAGGCTGGAGGGTCCACTATAGGTTGGGGGTCCACTATTGGGCACTTTACCCTAAATTGTTAATTGTGCGAGGAAAAACGCGAAGTGAGGGTGAGGGCGACTAACAATTGTGGCAGCCATTTTTGGACTCCGCTGTGATTGTCTATAAAATAATGCTTCCTATGCCGTTTTGTATTTTCCATTGATCGACTTTTCTTAAGGTTTTTAACAATTGGGTTGTTTATAAAAGAGAAAAAAGAAAGAGAAGAAATATGAGGTTTTTTATAGTTTAACATATAGAGCCGGCTTTTCTGATCTCCAACATATTTTTATTTTGTTTGCAAACTTTTTATTTACATTTTTAAATAGCAAACAATAATACATTTCAATCAATAGAATGACACTAACATTCATAAAATGACAGCTAAGCAGCATAAGAACATATTTTTAGTCCCATATAAATTTAAAATGCAAGTCAAAAATAGTTCCAGGGCTCCAAAAAATCTGAAAATTTGGGGTTAGGCTCAGTTTTTTATGCAGATTCAGAATATGTATAAACATTGATACTCCTAAACCAGCGGTTCTCAACCTGGAGTACATGCACCCCTGGCGGTACCTTCGCTGGCCCCAGGGGGTACTTCTGACAAGAATGCGTAATGGCTATGTTACAATTCCAATCAAAACTTATTGCTTTTCTCACCGAAGAATAGACTACCGTGCAAATTTGTCGAAGCACCAAAACAATTGCTCACACGTTCAATTGTATAGAAATTAGCGAAAGCACAATCCAAAGCATCATTCTTGCACCTTTTTTCACATCCCAAAAAGCTCTTTCTTGCAGTGGAGACGTCATCCATATATGAAGAAACTGGTGGGAGAATATTTTGGTGGGACAATATTTTTTGCATGGGAGTCGAATACGGCGCAAAATTTGCAATATTGATAAAGTTTTGATGATTGTGTAATTTTTGTTTGGAAACCTCCTTTCAAGAGGTTCGGAAACCTCCTTTCAAGAGGTTCGGAAACCTCCTTTCAAGAGGTTCGGAAACCTCCTTTCAAGAGGTTCGGAAACCTCCTTTCAAGAGGTTCGGAAACCTCCTTTCAAGAGGTTCGGAAACCTCCTTTCAAGAGGTTCGGAACCCTCCTTTCAAGAGGTTCGGAACCCTCCTTTCAAGAGGTTCGGAAACCTCCTTTCAAGAGGTTCGGAAACCTCCTTTCAAGAGGTTCGGAAACCTCCTTTCAAGAGGTTCGGAAACCTCCTTTCAAGAGGTTCGGAATCCTCCTTTCAAGAGGTTTGGAAACCCCCTTTCAAGATGATCGGCAACCTCCTTTTAAGAGGTTTGGAATCCTTCTTTCAAGAGGTTCGGTTTTAAAATGGTGCGGTAGCCTACTTGCAAGAGGTTTGAAAGGCTCCTTTCATGAGGTTCGGAAGCTTGTTACCAAAAACGGTAACAATAAGCAAAAAACGGACTCGAGATGCGGTAATATCTTCTTCTTCTCTATATAATAAAAATGAAATGATCTGTGTTCGTTTCCGCATAACTCGAAAACGGTTGGATGGATTTTCTTCATATCTTCAGCACATATGCTCGTTATAGTTTCCGACAGCTTTATACGATGTTTTCTTATGCGAAAGTCACCAGTAAGCTTGAGTAAATCGTGAAAAACTAAAACTAAGATTCGTATGGGAATTTTGCAGTTCACAACGCCCATTTTCGCCTACTATGGGCAGGACGACGTCTGACGGGTCGACTAGTATAAAATAGTAATAAGTATATTTGCACTCAGTTAAAAAAGTAAGACCATGAATAAACACATCGATTTTAAATCAATGTGAGTATTCTGGCTTCGCAGTGCATGAATATGTACCACAAATACTTCACACACCCCTTTCAAGCATACTTTCAAAAAGCTTAGAAGCCTCCTTTCGAGTGGCTCGTTAGCCGCCTTTCAAGAGGCTCGGAAACCTCCCTTCAAACCCCTTGGAAGCCTCCTTTTAAGTGGCTCGAAAGCTGCCTTTCAAGAGGCTCTGAACCCTATATTAAAGATGCTAGGGAGCCTCCCTTCAGCGACTTGGAAGCCTCCTTTCAAGAGGCTCGGAAGCTTCCCTAGAAGAGTCTTGGAATTCTTCTTTCAAGAGGCTTGGAAGCTTGCTTCCAAAAAGCTTAGAAGCCTATTTTTAAGTGACTCGAAAGCCGACTTTCAACAGGCTCTAAATACTCCTTTCAAGATATTCGGAAGCCTCCCTTCAAGAGACTCGGAATTATCCCTATAATAGGCTTGGAAGCCTCCCTTCAAGATGCTCGGAAACCTCCTATTCAAAAAAAAAGTCCTGTCTGCGAATAGGGCTCATTACGGACTTTGTAACCAGCTTAAGTCCCGTAGTCTGCAAACGAAGACGAAATTCGCGCTGTATATCACTCTGATTGTTCCGGTGGCTTTATACGGAAATGAAACATGGGCGTTAAAGGAGGCTGATCGGAGAGCTTCCGGAGTGTTTGAGCGTCAGGTGCTAAATGAAGGGCTGAAAATGTTAAGCTTCGTATGACGGAAGAACGTCAAGCGAAGATAGTATTCAGTAGAGAAACCGGAAGATGCCGTAGGCTTCGTGGAAGGCCGCGTACACAATGGCTCTTTGCAGTTGAAGAGGACCTAGGGGGTCGCAACGTTCAAGGCGACTGGAAGCGATTGGCCCAGGATCGAGTCCAGTGGAGAAGGATACTCCATTCGGCGTAGGTTCATCGAAGAGCTGTAGCCCGTCAAGTATCAAGTAAGAGCATGTATAGGCTATAGGCTCAACAGTTATGGTCAAAATACTTATTTTTTTAATGAACGAGAAAGGCACTCTCACCGCTAGGTGGACTAATCAGAGCTAATCTTGTTACAAAGAATGTGATATTGCATTTATAAAAAATATCCATTTAGTTTTTCGACGACTTCTTTATGCTTATTCTACTTTTGGTATACGCTCAACTTCAATCGGTTGAGTAGGGGTTAAGTTCGAGCATTCCCCTATTTTATCAGATGGTGCAGAATTTTTTTTCATCGGCTTCCCAGGACGAACATCTGCTTTACAAAAGAAACAATCGATTTGGTGATCTCGTGGTTGGGACCATTTCATAGGTGCAGACAGCTTAAAGGCACGCTGTTCACCCACACGTTGTTCTATAATATTAATCAAAAACTATTTTTATATGAAAACAGAAGAAAAACCAAAAAAAAAACTTACTGTACAAATAGGTCGAACAACTGGAACAAATACGGCTGGGAACCCATGGCAGTTCCAATCCCTCGACAGTTATGCCAAAGGCCATTTTGTATGCCTCTTTTTGTTTATCAGTCATTATATGATTCTTGATTCTTCTGTGTAAATAATCACCACACATGAAGCAAAAAGTGTCCACTTTATGCTTGCAGAATGACATCTCTGTTTCCTAAAAATAAAAGCAACCAGTTAAAATACTAGAATAAGATATAGGGGGAAAGACGGCTTTGGCAGGTTTTGTTCTATTATTCACCCCTATTCTTGTTTACGGACGAACGAAACTTTCGAACGAATGCAGTTCGTTCGAATCGTTACCCCATTTGATTTTGCTGGCGTAAACGAGAATGCGCATCAGCTTTCGTTTGAAAGCGCGTTCGTACGTAAACAAGAATTGTGATTGTCAGGGGGGGTTTTGTCGACCAAATTTTATGAAATTTTGCCACAATATTCTTTGACATGCAAAGAATGTTAGGCCAAATTTGAGCATGGTCAGTCATAAAAAAGTCTGTGGAGACGCCAGACGACGTAACCTTCGGACGACGTAACCATTTAATTCCTCCACTTGATTGTACCTTGATACGTATTTCGACCTCAACAGTAAGGCCGTCTTCAGTGTCTCGTACGGGACTCGATTCGAGTCAAGTACGAGACACTGAAGACGACCTTACTGTTGAGATCGAACTACGTATCTGTCAAAGGTACAATCAAGTGGTGGATTTAAATGGAGTTGTACGAACTCGTCTTAGTACAAGCATAAATCCAGAATAAAAATCTCCTTAGTCCCCAGGAAATATTTATTTTCAGGATTTCATTACATAGAATGATAACTATTTTAGAGCTAACAACATCTTCGAAAATTCCTTTTATGAAATTTCTAGGAAGAAACCAAACACAGTGCCCATAATCACATCAAGTTAGAGAATCCATCATTGAAAGATTAAATATGCAACCATAACTTACCTCGGTATGCATGGTCAAGCGATACTTGTTTGATCTCTGAGCCGAAGATGTTTTACCATCCTGAGAACACTTAGAGGGAAGATGAATTTTCGTCTGTAATGAACCTCGTGATGATTTATTACGCCTTGGCAATAGAACTAAAATTTGGAGACCGTAGACATACCTTATGTAAATAAAGCTTCGCAAAAGAAGTAAACTTTAGTGCGCATTCGCCGCAAGCTACTTCTGTACAAGGATGAGCTGTGTCCTTGTGACAATGCAAAGCGTGTTCACTATTGTATTCTTTGGCACATTCGTCACATTTGAACATTCTGACAACATCCTTTTTTCTCTTTCTTTGGTTTCCGAGGGGACGCCGACTATCATCGTCAGGTTGGCTGACTATCAAATAATCAGAATAGTTGCGTTGCACTTCAGGATGGAGTTTTTCCTGTAAGAATTTGCAAACATCTCGTTAGTTTCGCCAGGTAGTCATTGATAGTGTTGAATAAGAGATCCTGCAAAACACCAACCTTATGCTCGATCAATGGGTATTCATCGGGGAAACCTATTCGGCAGATGGCACAGAAATACAATTTGTGTCTTGCCTTAACGTGAGCGACCAGCTTTGCATTGGTAGGGCACAACAAAACGCAAAACGGGCATTGAATTGAACTCAGCGAATCCCCAAATGCACTATATTGCAAACGACTGGTCGGCACATGTTTTTCTTCCATTGCAGTTTTGTAGTCTTGTATATCATGGTTTGCGACAGTTTCTCTCACAGGCTCCCTATAATCCAATGCATGGCTTTCAGTTTCCGTTTTGAAAACCGTATTTTCCAGTTGTAAAGGCAGGTGTGTATTGTCACAACCATCGTCGTTCGTTTGCATTTCTTCCGCTTCCTTTAGTTTACTTGTCACAGGATCATTACCAGTTAATAAGTTCCCGTCCTCTTGTAACTCGGAATCCTCCAAGGAAATTTCCAATTTAATGTTAGACTCTGCGACATTCTCAGGTTCCTGCGCATCTGTAACACCACTGATGACAAACTCATAATCCAATGCATGGCTTTCAGTTTCCGTTTTGAGAACCGTATTTTCCAATAGTAAAGACACGTGTGTATTGTCACAACCATCGTCGTTTGTTTGCATTTCTTCCGCTTCCTGTAGTTTACTTGTCACAGGATCATTACCAGTTGATAAGTTCCCGTCCTCTTGTAACTCGGAATCCTCCAGCGTAATTTCCAATTTAATGTTAGACTCTGCGACATTCTCAGGTTCCTGCTGTTTGTGTTCCAGTTCTGTGGCGGTTACTACTTCGCAATTGAGCTGCAAACCGATGACTTGAAAATATCAATCGATACGTTGAAATCGTAAAAAAGGCGGAATGAGGGGAGAGGGGATCCCTCAAGTAAGGACCCATTGACAGTGATGAAGAATGACCCAGGATGAAAAATCACTATGATTAAGTTGTTCTAAAACATGTTATGATTGAATTCGATGATGTGTTGCAAGTCACCCCGCAGTAAGTGTTGCTTGCAACACCCATCATTTTAATATTATTTTCATATTTTTATTATTGTTGTATATCAGATTATATGTCTAATCACTAATATTAGGACCCATTAAAAGTATCATGTACTAGTAGAATGAATAAATCCTTTTAATTCAGAATTATTGAGCGAGAAACTTGAAAAGTGTTGCAAGTCACCCCGTTTGACGGTATGCTAGCGTCGCTCCAGAATGTTGAGCAAAAAAACATGAAAAGTTACATCAAAACTGTAACTTTTTGTATTCTGCAATTTTTTTTATTATGTAATACAAAAATACTTCCACATTCACATAGGATGATGGTTTTACAAATATGTATAGGTACCCACTGATTTTGACTCTTAGTTAGTTATAGTTTTCTAGAAATCAAAGGGGGGCGTTTTGGCCAGGTGGGGCGCATTATACCGTCTTGCCCTAAATATTGAAAATGCATTTCTTCCTTTGCCTGTCAGTGTTGGTGATGTGAACTTTTATTCATCAACAATCCGTCATGGCCACGCAGCGAAAATTTTATTTTGATTTCAGTTTGGGTATCAAAATTCATGGTTTTACGAGACGATGATTGCAGAAACATTTTCAGGATCAAAGTTTTCAATATCTTTCCCAAAGGTTTCAGGTCACATCTCTACGTTACAGCCATATAATTGACGGAAGAGTGTGGATTGGTACTGAATATTTTTTCGCAACATTTCATAAATATCACATTCTATGACTAACACCACTCTGTGTTTCGGAATTGAACTTCGTAATCAATCCAACAAAGAAAATACTGG
The DNA here is from genome assembly GCF_024139115.2 of Armigeres subalbatus. NCBI lineage: Eukaryota > Metazoa > Arthropoda > Insecta > Diptera > Culicidae > Armigeres > Armigeres subalbatus. The sequence goes on from NC_085141.1 coordinate 425,192,186, forward strand.
TTTCTCAAAAAGCCATAGCTCCAGTTGTGATAGGAAAAATATTTTGAGCTTTAAGTGGAATGTCTTTACTTGTCATAAGACGAGTTCGTACAATTCCATTTAATTCCAATACTTGATTGTACCTATGATACGTAAATATCGACCTCAACAGTAAGGCCGTCTTCAGCGTCTCGTACGGGACTCGATTCGAGTCAAGTACGAGACACTGAAGACGACTTTACTGTTGAGGTCGAACTACGTATATGTCAAAGGTACAATCAAGTGGTGGATTTAAATGGAATTGTACGAACTCGTCTTATGACAAACATAAATCCAGAACAAAAATCTCCTTAGTCCCCAGGAAATATTTATTTTCAGGATTTCAGTACATAGAATGATAACTATTTTAGCCCAAACAACACCTTTGAAAATTCCTTTTATGAAATTTCTAGGAAGAAACCAAACACAGTGCCCATAATCACATCAAGTTAGAGAATCCATCATTGAAAGATTAAATATGCAACCATAACTTACCTCGGTATGCATGGTCAAGCGATACTTGTTTGATCTCTGAGCCGAAGATGTTTTACCATCCTGAGAACACTTGAAGGAAAGGTGAATTTTCGTCTGTAATGAATCCCGTGATGATTAATTACGCCTTGGCAATAGAACTAAAATTTGGAGACCGTAGACATACCTTATGTAAATAAAGCTTCGCAAAAGAAGTAAACTTTAGTGCGCATTCGCCGCAAGCTACTTCTGTGCAAGGATGAGCTGTGTCCTTGTGACAATGCAAAGCGTGTTCACTATTGTATTCTTTGGCACATTGGTCACATTTGAACATTCTGACAACATCCTTTTTTCTCTTTCTTTGGTTTCCGAGGGGACGCCGACTATCATCGTCAGGTTGGCTGACTATCAAATAATCAGAACAGTTGCGTTGCACTTCAGGATGGAGTTTTTCCTGTAAGAATTAGAAAACATCTCGTTAGTTGTACCAGGTAGTCATTGATAGTGTCGAATAAGAGATCCTGCAAAACACCAACCTTATGCTCGATCAATGGGTATTCATCGGGGAAACCTATTCGGCAGATGGCACAGAAATACAATTTGTGTCTTGCCTTAACGTGAGCGACCAGCTTTGCATTGGTAGGGCACAACAAAACGCAAAACGGGCATTGAATTGAACTCAGCGAATCCCCAAATGCGCTATATTGCAAACGACTAGTTGGCACATGTTTTTCTTCCATTGCAGTTTTGTAGTCTTGTAGATCATGGTGTGCGACAGTTTCTCCCACAGGCGCATCTGTAACACCACTGATGACAAACCCATAATCCAACGCATGGCTTTCAGTTTCCGTTTTGAGAACCGTATTTTCCAATTGTAAAGACACGTGTGTATTGTCACAACCATCGTCGTTTGTTTGCATTTCTTCCGCTTCCTCTAGTTTACTTGTCACAGGATCATTACCAGTTGATAAGTTCCCGTCCTCTTGTAACTCGGAATCCTCCAGCGAAATTTCCAATTTAATGTTAGACTCTGCGACATTCTCAGGTTCCTGCTGTTTGTGTTCCAGTTCTGTGGCGGATACTACTTCACAATTGAGCTGCAAACATAAGTGAGATTTATCAATAATTTAAGAAACTGATATTTGAAGATTTTCATTAGTTCAATTTAGCTTACCAAAGTTTGCTTGTTATCGGTTTCGGTAGACATGGCCGTTGTTTGAATTCGCATAAAACGTATAAAACATCAATCAGTCCCGCCTTTTTCTGCTGAATCTATATTTAATACAAACCATTAGTAGTATGTTATGATAAGATACAATACGGTTCTAACATGTTATTGGATTATTTCAAGTCTACATCTTTTAGTATGTAATAATAATAATAGACAGAAGGTAGAACATAAAAATAAACAAAAACAACGAACATTTTGTGTATTCAGAAAAGATTAATCCAAGCAAAAACAAGAAGAAGTTTACCGATGGTGTTAATTTTGATAGTTTGCACGGCACAGCATAGGAAGATCACCTTAAAATGCTTATAATTTTTTTTTAACAATTTGGAATTAAAATTTGTTTTATGTACGATACGGAAAAGTATAAAACTATATGATAGATAAATTTTCGTAAAATATATCAAGAAATAGAAATATGTACTAAATATGTACTTCACAGCTATTCCCGTATCGCATATCAATCAGTTTTCAATTACATTTCGATTAGATTTTTTTATAAGCATTTGAAGATAGTCTTCGCATGCTGTGCCGTGGGAGCTATCAAAATTAACACCATCAGTTGACTTCTCCTTATTTTTACATGGATTCGTCTATTATGAGTTTAAACATAGCTAAATTTGTTACACTCTCTCAGCTCTCAACTCTCACCAATGAAAGCAAACCAGCACAGCCCTGTTTGCACTGAAAATTGTATTCATATCGATGCTATCGTTACATTGGTTAACATTGTTTATGATTTATGAAAAAACGAGCAATGGGTAATGTTTTTAACATAACCGCGAGTAGACTTAGGACTTGTATAAACGTAACGTATTTACATTTAACTTCTATCTTTTGGATCTATGGAGTTTGATTATAGGTATTGATATTGGAAACGAAAACTTCCATTATGTGTAGAATTATTAGCTATTTGTTTATTCAAAACTTCTGGAAATAAAACTCATAATTAAATACATAATTAGAATTGCTTTGCTTATTTACTCAAGCAAATGTAGGACATTTATAGATTTCTTATTGATGATGAGTATAGATAGTAGAATCTATAGATAGTGGAATATATAGATGAGCGAAGATAAATCCTCTGTCTCCAAACGAACTGTCAAACGTGTCTCCAAACGAGCATGACGTCACGATTTCAATGGAAACGTTAAGGGCTGTGACGTCAAATTTGCGTGTGCACGGGCAAAAAAATCGACTCAGCCATGCTTTCGCTCATCTATAGATTCTACTATCTATAGTGCACACGCACAGTTTAATCTAGTTCTATTTATAAAATTTTCAGACTATGCTATTTTAGGGGAACTGTCCCGTTTTCCAAACAAAGAAATACAGAACCAATTTCGTTGCTTCTTTTTGCTAACATGCGTGCTTACTGCTGAAAAAATCACAAAAAATAAGAAAGAAGTCAAGGAGCAGTAACCCTTCTACAATAGAGGAGGTACTGCTAATACGTCAACGAAAAATTATTCAATGTTTTGATTCCAAACTCCGAGTCGACGTCAAGTTTAGAGCAAGATTACCGGTGGTGAGTTTAAGCCGTTTGGCAGCGCAGTAACATTACTTGCATTACTTGACACTTTGCTATAACAGTAGCGCGACTGACAGGTGACCAAATTTGGTAGCGCGATAAGAGCGCTGCTATTTGATGAACTGTCAACTGTCAAACGTCACTGGTACGGAATAGGGATCCTATATTAAGAGATGTGCGAATACTTTTCCAGACGATTTAGCAACGCTGTTACTTTCGTAAACAAACGCTGCCAGCACTTGCCGCAGTAAAAAATGTTTAGGCTTGCACATGACTTTACATTCGAAGACACTTTTTGATTATTTTGTCTATCCTCTAGCAGTGCATTTTCGCTAGAATTAAAGAGCAATACGAATGAACACGATATAAGGCATCAACTAGACTACTTTCACTTACGAAAGCAAAACAAATTGTTAATATAGGATCCCTAGTGAAAGAAGTCATCGAGGTTGATCTTAAGCTCATGATGGTGGATGTCAGAAATATTCAACTGCACAACTTGAGAAACTGTGTACTCATCGAGTTGAACGATGCAGGCTTGGCATTACGGCTGCAAAAAGAGCATCATCTCCGAGACACATTCCGATGCCAGGGTGTGAAATATTCTATCCCTGTGTATGTAGATGGCCCCACCACAACCGTAAGGCTTCATGACCTGCCACCATGTAGGGGAAGAGGTGGTAAAATGAACAGGGGTGGTAATATGAACAGTTGGCTATATTTATATTAAACCACTATTTAGGCGTATATTAATCATGCACACATTTTCCTCGAAATAAAATAAGGTACCTGAGCTAATATTTTGGTTTTGAGACCGAACGAATAGCTATTACTATCCAAAATATCAAAAGGGGCCGTAAAAATAGGGTCTGATGTAATTTTTTACCATTATTCCGCAAGCTTTAATTCTTAATAAATTCATAATAACATTGATTTAAACCGGATCTAACCACAGCGGCAAATAGGACAACCTTCACAAAGATGTTGCAGGGGTAAATAGTAAAATTATAGGTTTGCATAGTTAGAGGAAGAGTTATTTATCACAAGGCACATATGGGGGTAAAATGAACACTTGTATCAAACTTTCACAAATTTATGGTAAAAGTTATGCGATTGTGAAGCGGAAGTTCAAGAATCAAACCATATCAAATAACCAAGAAAAAACTTTGAATATGTAAATTTAGTTAAAAAATAATTGATATTTTAAAACTTTTTAACTTCTTTTTATTATTTTCATAATTAAGAGCTTTTCAAAAGTTATACCAGATTTTTCAAAAGGCTCTCGTAATCTCAATTAGTTGTATATACAGTGCCAGAGTAAAAAAAGAAAATTAAATGTTTCAAAAGGGTTTAAGAAGCGATGTTCATTTTACCACCAGGCAGTGTTCATTTTACCCGCACTATTTTTGTACATACGAAATTTCGATGTTTTTTATTTCGATGAAAAACTATATAAAACAATGTTTATTAGCGAAAAAAATGTTCAGTGCAATAAGAATATGAGTTAAATTGCTGAACCAAGTGGTAAAACTAGCAAATTATCCTCGTTTTATGATTGAATTCAGCGCAAGTCCTTAACGTGTTCATTTTACCACCTGTTCCCCTATGTTTAACACAACCATCACCCAACATAAGGAGCAATATGGAAAAGTGATCTCCATTCAAAACGAAGTATGGAAGAACTTCTTCCCTGGGATACCAAACGGTGTCAGAGCGATACGAATGAGGATGGAGGTACAAATACCATCGCGTATAGTAATTGGAGATTAAAGGTTGCATGAAGAAGAAGAAGTCGAAGGATGATATTAGAAAAATATTGCACGGGGAAGCACACGGAAATTTTTTTAAAACTCTTCTCAAAAATTCTAGAAGCGATTTAATTAAAAACGGAAAGCAGTACGGAGTTGGACTTTTCTTATACTGTGTATTAGATATGATATCATAAAATAAAATTTGAAATCGAAAAATTGCGTTCATTATGCAGTAGAAGGATAGTCCAACCCCGTACTGCTAACCGTTTTTAATTAAATTGCTCCTAGAATTTTTGAGAAGAGTTTTAAAAAACTTCCCGTATGCCTCCCCTCCCCATGCAATATTTTTCAAATATCATCCTTCGACTTCTTCTTCTTCATGCAACCTTTAATCGTCAATAAAAAACGAATCTACACTCGTAACTTTCCGATGCCAAAGTAAACAAGTGACACCGAGCGGAGGATCTGAGACTCAGCAAGAAAAACGAACAGTTTCAAACACCGCCGAACGACAGAGCAAAGACGTGGACGAAAATTGCAACGATACAGCTGAAGCTACCCCGCATGCGGCAGATCTCAACTCAAGCGACAACGAATCTAATGATGATGATGATGACGCACACATCGACCCACAGCCCGGAACCACAGCAAAGAGGCGGTTGTCGACTGGGACAAATGAATCGAATTCGAATGAAGCTAGATGCGAACAAGATCGGAAGTATAACATAGTGTGTTCGGATATCACCAATCTTTCTAGCGAAACACAGTTTTGTTGTTTGTCGCTCTAAGCTGAAAGATATATTTAACGTTAATAATCACTTCGCTATACTTCCATAATGACTACAAACTCACAATTTTGGTGTTCTACCACAAAGCGCAGGTTATGTATATCCCTCTCCTTCTTCTCGACGACAATGTGCAGATCGATTCCAGTAATCCTATCTTTAAATTCAATTGGGTCAACAGAGCCACATCTTTTATATTGTAATGAAAAACTTACAAGTAAACCGGTTTGTTACTGGTATCTCCAAGTATTCCGGCGAGAACGAAAACTGCTTGATCTACCACCAACAGTCTACACTACCTCCTACATATAATGCCAGTCACAGTTAATACATGATTATCGTAATTAAATTGATTTTCATACCTTGATATTTCGAATTCATTGACCGATCATCTTTTAATCGCTAACCAACTAATAATGAAATAGGAATATTTTACAAATTTCCTCGATGTCTGATATCAAATTCAACTAATTTATCCAATACGTAAGATAGCTAGTCATCCTCGATCTGTCATTTCGTTTTGTCTTTCCTTCGTTCGCACTAACCATTTTTACTGACATATGTCCCTGTCATCGACTTGCCCAATACGATAATTTTAGCAACAATACAATCTAACAAGAGGCTGACTGCTGGACGTAACATCCCCCTCCCTAAAAGGTAGTGAAAGCTAAGCCTATTGGACATCTTTACTAGGTACTCCTACGTCCAGTGATGCAAGTTTCACCGCAGGCCTTCTGTACACTCCTGTAGCTGTACGAACCAAAGCTTGACGCACGCGCCCATCACGTCCCAGAAGAACCTTCTCGACTCGTCCTCTAACATACTGGTTCCTTACTGTTGTGCCAACCATGAGCACTAAATCTCCTTCTTGAATATCTCGTACTTCTTCAAACCACCTACCACGACGAGTGATCACCGGCAGATATTCTTTAATCCACCTCTTCCAAATGGTGTCGGTGATATGTTGAACTTGTGCCCAACAGCTTCGTAAATTTGTTCGGTGTTCCTTACATTCCGATGGTGGCTGTTTGACTCCTGACGAACTTCCCAAAAGAAAATGATTGGGGGTCAAAGATTCTTCGTCTGCAGTCTCCAGTGGAAGATACGTGAGAGGACGAGAATTAATCATTGCCTCTGCGTCTAACAATACCGTCTCAAGCACTTCATCCGATGGACGACGTGGATTATCGATGATTGTCCCAATCGCATTCTTCACAGAGCGCACTAAGCGCTCCCAAGCCCTCCCATATGTGGGGCATCCGGTGGGTTAAAGTTCCAACGTGTATTGGTATTAGTAAACGTACTAGCCAGAACCTCGTTCATTTTAGCGACCTCTTGTCGTAACTGCTTGTTAGCGCCTACAAAACACGTTCCATTGTCGCTAAAGAATTCCGCCGAGCTCCGCGACGAGCAATAAAGCGCCGTATAGCCATCACACATGATTCGCTGGTTAAACTGTGTACTAATTCGAGGTGTATCGCACGCATCGTGAGGCACGTGAAAAGTGCAACCCAGCGCTTCACTGTTGAGCGGCCTACTTTCACTGTTACTGGGCCAAAATAATCTAGGCCAACGTAAGTAAACGGCCTCACAAAGGGTGTTACACGTTGTATTGGTAACTGGGCCATTGGTGGAGGATGAGGAGATGCGTTCGTTACGCGACACTTGACACATTTTCTTGCTGTCTGCTTCACTAGTGTTCGTAAAGTTGATATTTCGTACCGCTGCCTCATCTCATTCACCACCGTTTCATGATTGGCATGACGGTAGTGGCGATGGTACCAATCCACAATGAGAGCGGTGATCGGGTGAGTCTTTGGCAGTATGACAGGGTTCTTCGCCTCGGGTGTTGCATACCATGCCGCTCCTATCCTGCCACGCATTCTTATTACTCCGTCGGTGTCGAGGTAGGGCCATAACTTGTAGATTGGGCTAGTTTTTGGTATCGAATTGTGTCTATCTGTCGCACTTCCTTGTGTTTCCAGCAGAACTTTCCGCTCAGGGTAGTATACTTCGACTTGCGCTTGTTTCCAAAGCTCACGTTCAGCCAACTTCAGTTCTTCTTGGGTCAATATTCCAGTTTGTCTGGGTTGTCTGGTTTGTAGGCACTTTATGTTTCCAATAAATCTTGTCACGTACGCTTGTGTTCTCAGCAATCTTTCCCATTTACTGAACCGCTGGAATTCTATTGAAGATGAAGGAATCGTATGATGAACATTGGATACATTGATAGCTTCTTCCCCTGTTGACATTGAGTTATTGTTTTGTGGCCATTCCGCTTCGGAGAGGTAGAGGAAAGACGGGCCACAGAACCAGCGGCCTTTAGAATCAAAATTTGGTCCACTCCCCCACTTAGTTGCCTCATCTGCTGGGTTTTTTTTTGTAGGCAACCATCTCCATTGGTTCATCTTCGTCATTGACAAAATTTCCCCAACTCTAACTCCCACGAATTTGTTGTATTTCCTGTGGTCCGAATTGATCCACGCAAGAACCGTAGACGAATCTGACCAAAGATGAATGCTGACTATGTCATAAGTGTGAGAGGTCGATATTGAGTCTGCCATTCGTGCTCCCAGCACTGCTGCCATAAGTTCCAGCCGGGGCACGGAAAGAACTTTAAGGGGAGCCACCTTGCTTTTAGCGCCCACCAGTGCCACTTCTACTCCTACGTCACCAGAAATACGCATGTAGGCGACGCACGCGTACGCTGCATCGCTGGCATCCACAAAAACGTGCAGTTGTTTAGCCTTTCCAACTTGGTCCCGAAAATAACACCGCGGAATCCGCAGTTCGCACAGCTTTGGTAAGAAACTAATCCATTGCCACCACCGTTCAGATAATTCTCTATTAATGGGCACGTCCCAATCGATTCCCGTAGCCCAAACGTCTTGGATTAGAATCCTGCCATGAATTAAGTAGAATGTCACAAACCCCAACGGATCAAATAGACTCATCACTAATTTAAGCATTTCTCGCTTCGTTGGGATGTGGGATGACTCCGTAGCCTTAGAGAGACCATCGCGGAATGACAACGTGTAGATGAACTCATCTTCGAACGGTTTCCACCTCATACCAAGTACGGATTCTACCTTTTCGGCTCTAACTAAGCTCAAATGCTTGGCATCTGCCTGTACATTGCGCCGGGCTTCTTCGCTTATTCCCAGCAGAACGTCGTTTGAGTTTGATAAGAAATTGCGCAGGTTGAACCCGCCCTTAGAGTGGATGAACGTAACTTGTTTTACTACCTCTATGGCTTCATCGACGGTTTCAAAGCTGTCGAGGTAGTCATCTACGTAGTGGTATTTAACGATTGCTGACGATGCTTTGGGAAAGGATTCTGCATAGTCTCGGGCATTCGCGTTTTTAACAAATTGCGCCGAGCTCGGAGAGCAAGTTGCTCCAAAGGTCGCGACATCAATTATATACACGCTGGGGGCTTCTTCTGGTTTGATTCTCCATAGGAATCGTTGCGACTGGCTGTCTTGAGGACGGATAAGAAGACGAAGAAACATTTCTTCTATATCTCCGGTAACGGCGATAGGGTGCTCACGGAAGTGATACAGAATGGATATAAGGGGATTCAGAAGGTCTGGGCCTTTAAGCAGAGCTGAGTTAAACGAGACTCCTTCCACCTTCGCGGCCGCATCCCAGACAACCCGAACCTTTTCAGGCTTTTTGGGGTGTACCACTACACATAGCGGGAGGTACCAAACCCGTTTCGTGTCAAATGATCTCAGCTCCATTGGGGTTGCTTTATGGCAGTATCCTTTAGCCACGTATTCTTCTAACTTCTGATGAACACGAGTTCGTAAACTTGGATCCTTAGCCAACTTTCGTTCCAGCGATTGTAGTCTTCTGATAGCCATGGGGTAACTATCGGGAAATTCCACAGTGTCCGCTTTCCAAAGTAATCCCGTTTCGAACCTAGCCGCAACTCTTCGCGTTGTTTCTTTCAACAACCTATTAGCCCTCTTGTCTGCTTCCGACTCAGGGATCATATATTGGCTTGTGCCGTCCGTTCGATCCAGTGAAAAATAATCGTTGAGTTGTTCATTCATCTCGTTATCTGAATCTTGAGCGGCCGGTACATGAAAATTTACCGACACTGTTGGCGATGATGCACGTCCACTGTATCCATAAATTGCCCAGCCTAATCTGCATTTTGCGGCGACAGGTTCGTTATCATTTCCTTCCCGGATCTTTAGCGGTATTGCCAATCTTAAATTATCCAGTCCAATAAGAATTTTAAATTATCCAGTCCAATAAGAATTTTAGGCTCAGTTTGCATTTTGCCGTCGTTGTAGTCGGACGAGCGAAAAGTTCTCTACGCGTGATTATAGGTACGGTAGGTACCGAACAGAAGTTTTTTGCCTTTTGTGTGCTCAGTTTCAGCCAGTTCGTTCGTTGTTCGCATGATGCTTGCAAATACAGTGCAATTCCGTTTTCCGCTCTCCGCTCCCCGTCCGACATGGGCTGAGATAGCGGGTTTTGTAAAACAGTTGGACACTGATGTAAAGCTAATGGACACTGTGTACAAAACGTCTGAAGACAGATCTTTGTGCGTGAAATTCACCTCGACGGATGCCATGCAGGACGCGTTACGTAAGAATCGCGAACCACGGAAGTTTTGTTATTCGAGCGGAAAGACTGTGGAAGTCCGAATGATTATTGCGGGAAGTAACATACGGTATGTTAGGGTGTTTGATCTTCCACCAGAAATACCGGATGAGGATCTATCTTCGGTACTCGGACAATACGGTACAGTGGAGTATTCAGTGCGAGAAAAATTTCCCGTGGATTTGGGCCTCGATCACTTGTACACGGGTGTACGAGGTGTCTTTATAGACGTGAAAAGTGAAATACCGCCGTCGCTGAAAATTGGAAATCATAAAGGGAAGACTTTTTATGATGATCTGAAGAACAAATGTTTCGAGTGCCAAAAGGAAGGACATCGCAAAGATGCATGTCCTTTGCGAAATAAACGGATGACCAAGAAATCGGCAATCACGTTTGCCGAAATAGTAAACGGATGCCAGAACAATGGAGAAGGTATTGATGAGGAAGACATTGAGGAAGGAACGATCGAAATTCTGGATGAAGCGATGCAGCAATCTGTGGGAGAAGAAGAAGAAATAGAAGAAGAAGAAGAAGAACTGGAAAAAGAACAGGATCCAACGAAAATAGTATTTAAAAATAAAACGGATCAGTTGTGGTACGAGCGCAAAGGAATTCTTAATTACACCGAGAAAAAAGAGAAAATGTTGCGGGAATATGCGGAGGAACAACGGAAGAAGAAAGAGGAGGATCTGAGAGAACAAGCAAAATACGCGGCTCGCAAAAAAGCGCGAAAAAATGTATTGTAATTATGATAACTTTGTTATTTAATATGTTTCTCGGCTCCGTAGAGTTTTATATAAAACAAATGAGCCTCAAATAAACGAATTAAAAAAAAAAAAAAAAAAAAAAGAATTTTAGGCTCGACTTGTACGTAGTCATCCATCGGCAACCCGCGTAAATGAGGATATTGATTAGCTAGGGCTCCATAACACAATGATTGCTTCGGAAGTAGAAGCCGCTCTACAGTGTGTGCATCGTTTATCTGGAATGTATTCGCCGACCCAATACCCTTGATGCGAAAGTTCACTCTCTTAGAAGTCGATTCCTGGCGCGCGATGTTGCCTGCCCACCGGAGTGTCAGAGGTTCGGTTGGCCTGTTCAATCCCATATGCTCTGCCACCGTTCGACCTAGGAGTGTCAAAGATGATCCCTCATCGATAAACGCGAATATCATTTGTTGCTTCTCAGCCATGGATATTATCACTGGAAGTATGCGGAAATACGGGAAGCGGCCACAATTTTGGTTAATTAGGGAACTATGACATGACGATAACCGAGTAGATGTAGTAGGTGTCATTGTCGGATGTAAAAGAGTATGATGTTTCTCGCGACATCCTTCAACGCCACAGCCTTGCCATGTTCGGCATGGCCATTTTTGGTGAAAATTCAAGCACGTGCGACACAGATTGTACTGCAACACTATCTTCATTCGGTCGTCGATGCATTTAGATTTGAATTCTTCACATTCCGCGATACGATGCCCTAACGCATTACACATGATGCATGGTTTTGGTAACTTTTTCACTGTCCCACTATTTCTTGCCTCCATGTAGGGGGCTTCATGAGCATGGATAAATGCCTTTTCTTTCGACTTCTCGTTTTTTGGTGTCAGACTGATCGGTAAGTCGAAGGTGACTTCACTTGCTGCTTGGATAAGTTCATTCATGAAAGTGTTGAAATCAGCGAGTGTCGCACCTCGATGAATTAGTTTGTACCTGGCCCAATCCAATCTCAATTGAGCCGGTAGTTTCATAATCAACTCTTGTAACAAAACAGGATTGGTCAAATGATTTTCCTGGTTAGCAGCTTCCAGATGGACTACTAAGTTTTCCACTGCAAGGCCAAAGTCAATAAGCGTATCTAACTTGGGCGCAGGTACACGGCGAATTCGTTCCAGCAATGAACGAACAATAAGCTCTGGTCGACCGAATCGCATTTGTAGCGTCTTGATAACGTGGGGTACACCGGCGGGCATCATGAGCCGACTACGTACCGTCTCAAGAGCATTTCCACGCAAGCACTTCTGGAGTCTTACTAAATTTTCCACGTCCGAAAATCCGCATGCGACTGTTGTCTCTTCATATGTCCGAATAAACATAGGCCAATCCTCGCATGTAACTTGCCAAGCAGGTATTTGCATGTATGTTGTCGGCAGCGGTGGTTTCACAGCACGATTATTTCCTGCATTAGGCGAAATATTTGAGAGATGAAGTACGAAATGGCTAGGTCCTGCTACAGGTTCGTTCCGCTGTGACGTAGCAAAGTTAGCCATGCGAGAGTTTGAGCTGGAGATACGTCTTTGTATATCGTTTAGAGCGTTTTCTTCAAGTGGGTACTGCGATGTGACCCAAGTGGCAACTCTCTCGGTATTCGAAACGTGCGAAGCAGATGACGATCCGCTTAATTCTGCCTGTTGACGCATCAGTTCTTTCTTTTTCTCCATAGATTCACGTCTCAGGAGCGTCTTCTTCTCTTGCAAATCCTTTTGTCTCACCAACTCTGCCTCTCGAAGTTTTGTTTCTTCTTCCATCAAACTTTTCTTCATCTCCAGCTTGCGTTGATTTTCAGCAAACTCCTGTCGTTGTAGTTCCTCTTGTTCCTTCAGCTCCATCTCCCTCAATTGTTCCTCTTCTTCGAGCAGGCGCATCTGGGCTTCTAACGCTGCGGCCTGAGCACTAGCTGTCATGCTTACCTTAGATGCGACAGTCCTATCTGGCTTCTTGCTCCGCGTCTTCGACGTCTTGCTGCCGCCGCGCTTTACCGCTTTATCCTTTGTCTGTTGGGGTCCAGCAGATCCGTATGAGACGTTGAATTACATTTGTTGCATAACCAGTGGCGGTCCTTAACGGTGTGATCTACTCCAACACACTTGAAGTGATGCCAGTCACTACATGCATCACAAGCCACCATTGAATCCACGACGTCATGTTGATTGCATGACTGGCAATTGTATCCGGAGGTATTCCCAACTTGCATCTTTGGCGACAAAATTCTTAGAGAATTTGTTCGGATATCACCAATCTTTCTAGCGAAACACAGTTTTGTTGTTTGTCGCTCTAAGCTGAAAGATATATTTAACGTTAATAATCACTTCGCTATACTTCCATAATGACTACAAACTCACAATTTTGGTGTTCTACCACAAAGCGCAGGTTATGTATATCCCTCTCCTTCTTCTCGACGACAATGTGCAGATCGATTCCAGTAATCCTATAAGTAAACCGGTTTGTTACCGGGTATCTCCAAGTATTCCGGCGAGAACGAAAACTGCTTGATCTACCACCAACAGTCTACACTACCTCCTACATATAATGCCAGTCACAGTTAATACATGATTATCGTAATTAAATTGATTTTCATACCTTGATATTTCGAATTCATTGACCGATCATCTTTTAATCGCTAACCAACTAATAATGAAATAGGGAATATTTTACAAATTTCCTCGATGCCTGATATCAAATTCAACTAATAAATCCAACACGTAAGTTAGCTAGTCATCCTCGATCTGACATTTCGTTTTGTCTTTCCTTCGTTCGCACTAACCCTTTTCACTGACATATGTCACTGTCATCGACTTGCCCTATACGATAATTTTAGCAACCATACAATCTAACAAGAGGCTGACTGCTGGACGTAACATAGTGGAAGCATGCAAGTTACCTGTAACCTCAAGGGCTGCCTACTCTGCCGTTCGAGAGTCGTCTATGATGGCTAGGTTGGGACCGCGCCGTCGCTAACTGTTTTAACAACGCCAGCGGTTGGGGACTAGGTATGAGCGTAGTTGGTCGGACGCCGGGATATTACGTCCGGCACTAACTGAACACACGCGCCGAGTACCCGCGTCTTTATAGCTACGAAACTAGCTAACACACTGCAAGCCACAAGCTCACTTTCGTGTCCACGACTGGTACGATTTTTCGGGGTTTGGTTTAGGAGTTCACTTTTCGGGGGCACTGGTATGGCCGCTCTAAAGGCCGGCTGTTTGGGACCACACTGGACTGTCGCTTTACCGACTTCCCTATATTTTCTAGGCACACGCGGTCGGCTTTACAAGTATGGTTCATCCACTACGGCCGGTTGATTGCGGAATCTAACGTCACGAAATAACTTTCGTTTCCCGGCGGATTCCGGATTATCACTTGGGGTTCCGAAATCACACGATCACGCACTATCGGTACTGAGGCATTCTTTTCGGTTCGGATTCACGGTGCAGACCGTCTCGAATAAAAAAAGACTCACTTGACCGGACTCTTCACACACGACCGTATCGATGGCTGGCTCAAGCCCAAAAGAGGACGAGCAATGGAGATGAGTCTCCACCGAACCCCAACCGTTTTTCCCATTCTTTTTCTGTTTCCGTCAGATCACGCATGCCAACCGTATCGTGTGACTTTGGTAGCAGAAACTTGGATAGTTTTGGTAGCAGACGACGTTCAAGTGGGCAGATGAAAATGAACAAATTTTAACAAAACTAATTCCTAACTCCTAACGAAAAAATGAAATGTATTGTACGAAAATTATATCAGCACTCCAGCAGTGTGAAATGTCGTTAATAAAAACAAACAAACAAAAAAGCATGCGCAACGATTGGAGTCACATTTGTTACGCGAACTTCGCCACCAGTGAATTTAAGTTCGTCATCAGACGAGTGTAGTTATTGAAAGAAACATCCAGAATTTTGACTACTTGGATAGTTTCTAGCTACTGGGTGTCAAGTAAACTACCGCTAACCGCAAGTCGAGCACATCTGTATATGGGGCTCCATACAGATGTGCTCGACTTGCGATTAGCGGCAGTACATTCCCTTCGCAAAACCTCACTAGGCTACGGTTTTGCGGAAATTCAACTGCGAACTGGTGGCAACACCAAAACGTCTATAAACTGCCCTCATAACCTCGATATGCCACGGTGAAGGCACGAGCTGGCACACCAAAGGATGGAGATATAAACGAAAAGGGGCATGGACAACGAACCGAACGAGCAATCTTAACGTACGAGAGGCGAGACGAGTATCCGGAATGTAGACCGACTGGCCATACGGGCGAGAAATACGATGAGTCCCTCGTTGAACCAGAGCAACCGCATGGTGTCGAAAAGAAATGAATGCACCCGATCGAAAGCGTTATCGAGAAAGCTGATGAGCTTACCTGCACGACGGTGGCGACGGAGACTGGGCGATCGAGCAAGAGTGTTGCGCGCTGAGTTCGAACTTTTCTGCCCGTCACTCAAAACACAATGGGCTTGCATAACCGTTTTTTTAGAATGCCAAAGCCGGTACGCTCAGACTGTGTGATCTACACTTTTCTTCTTCACTAGCACGATGATGCCCTCCAAGATTTTTTTTATGTACAGGTTATCCGACTTCGTCAGTAGATGGGAATAACCAGCGCGGGGGGAAACATACATTTTCAGTGCAAAACGTAAACAAACGAGCATAAATTCCATACAAAAATCCAAGATGGCTGAGTTGGGGATATTGACAAGTCGGATAACTTGTACATGAAAAAATCTTGATGCCCTCCACGTAGGCATGGGTAAAATTGCCAACGAGGCTTCATTGAAAAACAGTTCCACCTCACGGTGGATGACGTTGAACATGCGAAGATAGAATTCTCGTGGAAAAAAATCGAAAAAAAAAAGTGATGTGGGAATTCAAAAGAATGTTCTAGAGAAAATTCATTAAAAAAAATTCAGTGGATATACAAAATAATTGTCCGTGTCCATCCGGAAGAAAAATTCCGCGTAAAGACGGAAAAAAATTTCATTGAAATTCGGAAAAAATAATGCGATCAGATCTTACTTTGTATAATACCATATCAAGGTAATCTCATCTTTAAATTACGTTTTGTCGCAAAAGATCAAATGAAAAAGTAGGGTAACCGGCAGTAATGTTGGGCCTGGATGTAACATTGGCTCATCACGCAAATTAATCAATATTTCAGCTATAATACGTCGAATTGTAGGGAGATATTTACCACTGATTCTTTAGAAAAGTGTATCAAACATATATCTGCTTCATAACTTTAAATTTATACACTTCTTAAACTATTAAAAGAAATTATCTTGCGTGAAAAATTACTTTGGCTCGGTTTTCTAGCAGCCATGTTTCGTTGACTTATGTAGGCTGGCTGTGCTAGAGTTTTTCTTCTGCCCAATACAAGAGTTATCTGAATGAACATACCTGCTTTCGCACATCAGATGAATGGATAACAACCACACTATGTCAGCTATCATTTTTATTTCACACTTCCCAATAGTATAGCAACATAATTAACCAAAACTTTTTTGGACAATACTGGGGGCACTCGTAGCCAAATGGTGGCATGCGCTTTCGATTTGTAGCACTACGTTAGTATAGGTGAAACTCTAAAATCAAAACATTCTCACCAATAACCCGTACTGGAGAAAATAACCGAAAGCTGCAGATAGAATATCCGATTCTTGCGATTAGGTTGCTGAGAATTTTTGTAAAAGCAGGTTAATCCACTCAGCGGTTAAGTTTTATTCGCTAATTAGGTACATAACGCTACAATCAACCCACACCAAGCCTCTAGTAATGCTTCATGTATGGTAGGGTTCTGAAATTTATAAAGTCCTTAACGCTCAGACAAGTACCCTTCCACAACCTTAAACGTCATGTAGTTTGTGAATGGGCCTTCATGATGCTTTTCTCGAATCACGATATAATCGTTTTTATTCGCAGAACATACCAACAATAATTGCCTACCTTACGGCCCCCAACCACGATTCAAGCATAGGAGATTCAAGCATCAACCTTTCGTGGTTCGATACACCATTTTCTTCATAATTTCGCAAATTAATGATTTAATTAGTGTAGGAATATTTAGTTTTATCATCTTTCGCACGAATCCTACAAACATTCTCATTTAATAATGGAAAGATACAATGGATCGTATGTTTCATTAGATAAGCTTTCAACGTCATTTCATGTGAATAGGTAATTTCAAGTCGAATTACTTGACAAATACCTTCATCATAATTTAGATCTATTATTGATTGCAAAAAGTATTTTGATCTGTAAAATGATACCGAAAAAGTATTCTTTTAACTCGGGAAGTTGAAACACGTGAGAGTTTTGAGAGGATTCGCAACAGCTGATCGATATAGAGAGGAGTGGAATCAAACGCACGTACCAATCATGAAACTTCAATGCAGGCATAGTTAAAAACAAGCATCCAATAATTGTATTTATGAATAATTGTATGATAATATTAGGTAGTTGGCACAGTTATAACTGTTTATGCACAGTACAATGCAAGGAATTGCCTAGAATAAGTTTTAGAATTGGCTTTCTTCAGTAGTGCGTTATGCATAGTCCCCACCTAAAGCATTGTTTACGTTTCGGAAAAAAGTTTCTTTGAGAGTATCGCGAGAGCGAGAGCAACACAACTGCCATGGTTTCAACTAGCAGTAAATCTCAAAATTATGCGGCAGCCAATAATTAAATTAGGCAATTTGTTTGAAGGCACAACATGAGGGCTAGAACATGTAGCCTTTTTGCAATTGGAGTTTTTAATACAGTTTTCATTTTTCTAAATATTTTCACTTGCAAATATGGTAAATATTTGGGAAATAAATGATTCATATAATAGGATTTTCGATAGCATGTCCTTGGTAAGCGTGCTATTGGGGAATCTAAAACGCACTCTCACAATCAGTGTGGTAGTATTTTACATGCAACCAATTAGAATTCACGCTCAAAAAGATAATTTGATTTTCTCTATTTGTTTGCATGCTGTCTTTATTCAACGCAAGCAAAATGACTGGTACTACAAACAGCAACCCATCTTTATCTTTCGTATATTCGAAATCAACAATCACTCGTCCCAAGTGGGCTGAAAAATTATCCACCTGATAGGGACAAGGATGCCGACGTTTGTCCATTTCTCTCGAGACTTTCGCTGGTTTAAATGAGATATTGCGGACATTCAACGTCGTTTTTTGCTATTTGGCGTCAAAACCAAATGTAAGCAAGCCGGCTGGTGGAATAATTCTGGTTGGAAATGCAATATATGAAGATTTATAACGATAAATGTGCTCAACCGTAGCATAATGAGCCAAGGTTTGAGCCGTTACCCCTACTTGAAAGATATGTTAATTTTGATGGATTTTGGTGATATTATTTTCTTTTCAAACAGGTATGCTTCATTCAATATTATCTACGATTACTTTATCCCAAAATATGGATTTATAAATATATCTGAATCCAAAATTATAGGTTTTATTTCTTTTTGAACATGAAATAATGGAATCAAAGATAATAGTGGGATGAAATTTGTTACATTGACGAAAATCCAAATTTATTGAATATTTCAGGACACAGTGATAGATGACACTTATTTTGCTTTGCATTTTCCATGCTGCGAGCACTCCTCCAGGGAAAATTTTTGTGTACTGTAGTAAAACTAATGAATCTTCACTATATCTACAAAATTATATGATAAATTTCATTGCTATCGGTTATAGCAACGAAAAGCATTCAGTTCATGTCCAGACATTTAGAGTGGATATTTTGAACTTGGCATTATCCGTTATACCGCCGATCCTTATACATCCGTTGAACTATTTGACAATATTACCTTGATGAGTGAGTAAATGTTTCAACAGTCTGGATTTGTAGTGGAATGCCCTATCACATTTGGGACATTGGAGTTGTGGTACTGAATGAACAGTAGCCTGAAACGAACAAAATTATACATTTGTGTTTTGACATGCCAAACAAGTATTTTACCTTATGATATCTCAACGTGTTATGTGAGCGATAAACTGTTCTACACATATCGCAAGGAAAATGTGTCTGAATTTCCTTCGTTTTTTTCACACCATTCTTCTTCTGAAACATAAAATAATTTAAAATATCTCTGACGGGCCAAACTTTTGACAACCTCTATACACTTACCTCACTAACCTTCTTTTCCATTCTCTTGCTAGCTCTTATTTCCATCCTACTGTGCATGACTAAATGCCTTTCAAGTTGAGATCTATAGTGGAACATCTTCTCACATTTCGAACATTTTATATGCGGTTCCATGTGAGCGACGGACTATAAAAATGAAAAAAAAAATTGAAAATAAAAACAGGAACAACGCTGCCCATCGTAATGTATGAACGAGAGTACTCACCACATGATACCTTCTTGCATCGTAAGTATAGAATACCTGTTTGCAAGTCTTGCATGGGAAAGTCGGCGTCGAATTGTCGCTGGGGCTCTTTGAAAAAAAATGGCAAATGGTTTGAATGTTAATACATTTCTACTTGAGTTACTTTTGTTCAATGTTCATCATCTTCTACCTTTTCTACACTCAACTAAACTATCTTATGACCATCATAAGCCTTCTTATACACTCAACTAAACTATCTTAGGACCATCATAAGCCTATCTTATGAAGCGTGGAAATCGAGTTTCATTTTAATAATATAATTAGGTAGTAGATAATTAGTCGGCCCGTGATGAAATTCATTTTTGTAAATATCTTAGTTCATATAAAGTTCATAACAATTATCAGAAAAAACAATACATAAGAATTGTCTTATGATTTTTATTACTTCTCTTGATGTGAAAAACTCATAAGAAGTAAGCATTGTTGTAAGCATGGCGGAATATGTATGAGTAGACCATTAACCACGAGGAAGCAGTTAAGAGTCGGTTGTAAATGAATTATTGGAAGTGGCTGATTTTCTACTCGCCGCTATCACATCCCGGCGCTATAGTATATGCGCAAAATAGCCAGCATGAGTTAACCGCCAGAAATTTGTATGGCGAAAGACATCTAACGCGGGTTTTCTCAAGATTAGGAACTTTTCATGAAAAACTATTTGGTACCGGTTATGAAGGATGGTGTCCGCTACTACGCCCACCAAATATTTTTTCGATTAAGGTGCTTAATTTCGAGTAATCGAACCGTAGATGCCTTTCGCCATACTGATTTCAGAAAGTTAACTCCTTCTGTGCCGCTGTAAGCATGCTCAAAGTAGGCGATTCATTGGCGGATCACAAATGAGAGTAAATGATTCCTCTTGTTAATGTTTTCTATTGGGTTGTTTGCTTCTAAAATCATTATTCATTTCAATCAAAGGTAATTGCCTATTTCCGGGGATTAAACCACCCGACTTGGACGTTAATTTACAAATGAAAACTCATATGTGAATATGTACGTTATGTGGAAGATATTGATTAGGAAAATGTATTGGAGGTAACCACTTTCCCTTCGATGGGACTCGAACCCATGACCCAACTGTTGGGTCATGGGTTCGAGTCCCATCGAAGGGAAAGTGGTTACCTCCAATACATTTTCCTAATCAATATCTTCCACATAACGTACATATTCACATATGAGTTTTCATATCATTATTCATATTTTTCAGAACCTTGTCGACGCTCATCGATGACTAAACCATTGAACGTTTCCCACCAGCAGAAGAAAGAAACACCGACGATGAGATGATTCTTGAGTTTTACCAACTGGTGCGATATAATCATCTAGACGAAGCAGTTTCACCCTTGTGAAATGCTGCCCCGTGGAATTCGACATTTTTTTGTTTTCTGGGCCAGGCTACTGCACACCCACGCAATTCAACACCACTGATGGAAGCAGTGTTAATCCTCTTCTTTCATAAAATGGCACTGGGCTGCTTGGATGGGCACAAATCAGTGCACCAGCGACGTGACAAGCTCTTGTTTACAAAAGCAGCTTCGCCCTTTTGAAATGTTGGTGCCGAATTAACCGTTTTCCACATATTTCTGAGACGAATCTATTAGTGAGAAAAACCGTACAAATCAATCAACCCGTTGTCTCAAGGGGAATGCAAACTTATGTTGATATATAGAGAAGACAGAAGATGACCAAAATTAATTGACAAAAGTTGGTGTTTTGATAATTTTTATTATTTTACTTACCTTTGGGTTTATTGAATCCACGATCTGCGGGTTGTGCGATGCATTCAATACCAACTTTTCGTGAGTACTGATGTGTTTCAAATACCTGGATTTGAAATGGAACGCTTTAGCGCATTCGGGACATTTGAAACGAGGTTCCTTATGAGCCGTTGCCTGCAAAAAAAAAACACATTTACAACCGACGACGACACTTAGCCAGCTTAGTGAAGCTACTCACGCTATGTACTCTCCACGCATTTCCAGGTTTGAATTCAACATTGCATATGGGGCATATGTGGTTGCCGTCCGCATTTATTTCCTTCTTGATTCTTATCTTTGAAATCCCCAATTCCGTAATTCCGTGCATGTGTAAATGTCTCGCCAATTGAGAACGGAAGTGGAACGCCCTTTCGCATTGGTTGCATTTGAGACGCGCTTCCCTGTGGGCCATGGACTGCAGCAGTAATCAGAAAGAATGAGAATCACTTGATTCGACGATGTTAGGGGAGACTGGGAAGACTTGATCCCCTTTTACCAGTTCCGATGTATCACTTCCAGAAACAACTATAGGTACCTACGCGGTTTTCGCACAGATTTTCTAAGAAACTTATAATTTAACTTTACTTATGCGTGACAGTCTGTAAATTGTTGTTATTAATACACAATCATTTTTTTGGAGTGCTGTCAAAAGTCGAATTTTTTAATATTCGGGGGGAATTGATCCCTCTCCAAGAACTTTGTTCAATAAAAGTAGAAAGCTGTTTTCTGATTTTTTAAATATTTTTCCTACAAAGTACGCAGATTTTTCGACTTGCTGTGCATGAACGATTTTAGTTTTGGAATTCGACAGCGCTTGCAATCTTAGAATTTGTGGAGATTTAATTTCCTTCTATGATATCTACTCGATAAATATGTTTTCGAGCCAACCCTTCATCAAATCAGTCAAATCTACGAAAAATTAGCTGTCTGAGAACAATTTTATATTTTTTTCAATTTTTTGAGTTGTTACCTACTAAAAAAATCTTTTGGATGGTCAAAACACACAAACTGTCCTGTAGAATAAATACGGTTGTCAATCCAGAAAATAACTCACCATATAACGATCATTTGTCTAAAGGATCTACAGTCACTCTCAAAATTGAGCGTACAGTATGGATTAGATGAATATATTCGAAAATTCCAAAGGAAATTTAATTGTTGTCTCAATTGTTTTTAATGCATTTCAATATTCATCCCTTCCTTCAATGTATGCGAACATAAAATGGTTGAAATTTTTTCTCTAAAGTTCATTTATTTGAAAATAGTCTCAAAATACGCTTATTAGATGTGACAAAATTGAGCGTACAGCTAATGTTTTTCTATAAAATTTCTTATTATAAACACGATTAATGTATTTTAATATTGTTTTTCCATGATTATATTTATAATAATAAACATCCGCTACTTAAACATTCAATGTTTTGAAATTAAACCATGTTTTAATCAAAATGGCAAACAAGTAAGATGTATAAACATTGCTATTTAACAATTCAATGCTGCTGGGAAAAATAGATGCTTTAAGATAAGGATTTCACTGGCATCGTGTCTTATATATGATAGATAATCGAAATCGAGCGAGACATACGATAAATTTGGGAAAATTCAGTCGATAAATGATGAAAACAGATGTAAACATACAAAGAAAACGACAAATGTTGGGAACGGCATATTTCAAATTAAGTATACTTTATTTAACTTTATTTAAAAGTCGATGTATAGGTAGCTTAAAAGCTCAGGACACTCACGAATAATAATATTAATAAAACAGCAGCACACGGATACATTATAAGATGTCATTTTATATTTGAAGACTCAGTCGCCGTAGGAACAAATTTGGTTGAATCATTTAAATTCTCCAAGATATCATTAAATAACTGCCGAACTCTTAAAAAAGTTTATTCTTACTCGCCACATGGAAATCATCCAATTGTATCCCTTATGGTAACAGACTGTGGAGTTCAATCTAAATTTAATTATGAAATTACGATTTTAGGCTATCTTTTCAAAATTCAAACAGAAGTGCTCTACGGGATTGAAAAGCTGTTTTAATGTTCGGTACCTTAACATGCACCTTGTACTTTTAGAATTTGACTGTGAATGATTGGATTCAATAATATTACTCTTAATGATAGACCTGAGACAATAATCGAGCTTTAAAACTAATTTAAGTTAAGGACATACTAAATTTGAATTATGTCATTCCTAACATTTGTCGTTTTCTCTGTATGTTTACATCTGTTTTCATCATTTACCTACTGAATTTTCCCAAATAAATCTTATGTCTCGCTCGATTTCGATTATCTATCATATATAAGATACGATGTCGGTAAAACATACAAATTAAAGCATTTATTTTGCCCACAGGCATTGAATTGTTAAATAGCATTCACTTGTTCGCCATTTTGACCAAAACATGGTTTAATTTCAAAACATTGAATGTTTAAGTAGCGGATGTTTATTATTATAAATATGATCATGAAAAAAACAATATTAAAATATATCAATCGTGTTTATAATAAGAAATTTCATAGAGAAAAATGCGCTGTACGCTCAATTTTGTCACATCTAATAGGCGTATTTTGAGATTATTTTCAAATAAATGAACTTTAGAGAAAAAAAATTCAACAATTTTATGTACGCATACTTTGAAGGAAGGGATGAATATTGAAATGCATTAAAAACAACCGAGCTAACCATTTAATTTCCTTTGAAATTTTCGAATGTAGTCAACTAATCCATACTGTACGCTCAATTTTGAGAGTGACTGTATACTGAAAAAAGCTAGAACAAAACTACTTCGGATCTCGATAAAACAGGAGAGGTCAAGTATCCCCACCTTCCCCTACTTATTGAGACTAGAGATCCCTAATTGAGAGTACTTACGAAATGGTACCTTCTTGCGTCATAGGTGGGCAGCACGACTTTACAAATCTTACATGGAAAACTGCTCCCCTTGTGAATTTGTTTTGGCTTTTTCGGTCGAATTTTCTGTAATTAACGAAGACATGTATTTACTGAGTTATGAATCCGGACGCTCGTTTAAGATGGAACAAAAGATGAATCGAATGGGGCTATTCAAAGTGGCTCGCGAAATAAACTTGAAATTGGGTGAGAATGCGAATAAATTTTTGTGCAAAGTTTGCGCTCCGACTATCGGCTTCATCGAGTAGCAGCACGCGCAGTATGGAAACAGTATCATAGAGGCACATTGTTTTATTCACCAAGCGCAAAATGATGTAAAGCATCACGCCCAAGCGGCAAGATGCTGCATCACCGTATTTACTGCGCGCCAAATTAATGCGCGTCGAAATATGTTAATAATTATTTATTGTATTTTCTGTTTCAGTTGTCTGACCTGCCTAAAAGCAAATTATTGTCTATCCGGAATAAATTTATACCGCTTTTTATACCGAAGTTGGATTTTTCTCCAGATACAGGCAACTTTCCCAACTTCGGAAGTAGTGCGCTGGATTCGCCTATAGATGCGCTAAACAACGCATCAATTAGTTTGACAAATAAAACTTCGGAAGAAAGTTCGGTTCGGTTCGACTTCCGAATTCTAACTTGGTGCTACGCCGACATATAATCCGTACTGATCGTTAACTGTTTATCGTTTCCCACCTCTGAATTCAAATTGGTCGTGTACACTGGCGGAGTTAAGCTGGGCACGATAGGGCACGTGACACACCAAAATGCATATTTTCCCTGTAATTTAATTACATAGGGAGCGGGACTATTTGGGCAGCACCCCCTATTCCCGTCCGCAACGTTAATAACTCGACCGCGTTCCAACCAAATGGGTTGATTGTTTGTACATTTCTAGATATCGACAGAAACTAACCATGTACTAAAAAAACAAGTAATTCGATTGTAATGCACTCGAGTAATGAACGTTGCTGACGGGAATAGGGGGTGCTGCCCAAATGGTTCTCTACCCTACGCCAAAATTGTTCTGAGAAAGAACTGATTTTTAGCAATTTATTTAGGCATTCATCTACAAAATCTTTTCGAAAATGTTTTAGAAATTTTCAGAAATTTCTTCGAGAATTCATTTTGAAATTTCTTCAGGAATTCCTTTGAAAATTTCTTCTGGAAATCCTTCAGAAATTCATTCCTCTGCAGAAATTCCCTACAGGAATAACTTAAAAATTAACGCTAGTAATTCTTTTGACATTCCTCCAGGGATTCCTTCGAAAAATTCTCTGAAAAGGTCTTTGTAAATTGATCCGTAAATTCCTTCGGAACTTCCTTTTCCTTTTAATAAAACCATACCAAATTCCTGCAGAAATTATACCGGAAATTTTGTTGAAAGATTTTTTACGAAAATTTATTTATGAATGAAATAAGAAAACCTGGAGGAATTTTCAGAAAAGTTTCTAACGAAATTTCAAAGGAATTTCCAGATGAAATATTCAAAGAAACTCTTGAAGTAACTTCAATTTCTAAAGGAATTCCTGAAGACGTCCTCACAGTTGATGTTGAAATACGTATCTGCAAAGATAACAAAACGTAGTGGAATTAAATGGAAAGTAATAAACTCGTCTTAGACGGTTGAATACATTCCACTAAAAATGCTTAAAATATTTTTTTACTATATTTTTCCAGGAATTTCTCCGGAGGTATTTCTGGAGGTATAACTTTCGGAGGAATTTCTGAAGGAACTTTCGGAGGAATTCCTGGAGCTATCACCGGAGGAATTTCTGGAGGAACCACCGGAGGAACTACTGGGGGAACAGCCGGAAGAATTCCTGGATGAACTCCGGAGGAATTCCTGGGGGAACTTCCGGCGATATTCCTGGAGGAACCTCCGGAAGAATTTCTGGAGGAACTTGCGGAGGAATTCCTGGAGGAACTTGCGGAGGAATTTCTGGAGGAACTTCTGGAGGAATTCTTGGAGGAACTTTCGTAGGAGTTCGTGGAGGGATTTCCTGAGAAATTCCTGGAGGAAGTTTCAGAGGAATTTCTGGAGGAACTTTCGGACGAATTTTGGAGGAGCTTCCGGAGGAATTTCTGGAGGAATTCTTGGAGGAACTTCCGCAGGAATTTCTGGAGGAACTTCCGGAGGAATTTCAGGAGGAACTTCCGGAGGATTTCTTGGAGGAATTTCCGGAGGAATTCCTGGAGGAACTTCTAGAGGAATTTTTGGAGGAACTTCCGGAGGAATCTTTGGAGGAACTACCGCAGGAATTCCTGGAGGAACTTCCGGAGGAATTCCTGGAGGAACTTCCGGAAGAATTCCTGGAGGAGCTTTCAGAGGAAATTCTGGAGCTTCCGGAGGAATTCCTGATGGTACTTCTGGAGGAATTCCTAAAGGAATTTGAGTAGGATTTCGTGAATGAATTTCCAAATGATTTACTGAAGGAACTTCCGGAAGAAATTTTGAAGGATATTTGGGAGGAATTCCTGAACAAATTTTCAAATGAATTCGTGAAGGAATGGTCCAAGGATTTTCTGAAGGATCTTCCGAAGGAATTTTAGAAGGAACTTCGGAACTTTCCTAACGATCTCCCGAGCTCCGAACGTTACTTCAGGAAGAAGAGGAACTTCTGAATGGATTCCTGAAAGAACTTTCGGAGCAATTCCTGAACAAATTTCCGAAGGAATACTTGAAGAAACCTCCGGGGGAATTCCGGAAAAAAACTTCGAGTAAATGCCTGCAAGAACTTGCGGGGGAGTTCCAAAATGAAACTTTGAGCAAAAGCTTGAATGAACTAGTGAAGGAATTCCTGACGAAGTAGAAAGGAATAGAGAATCCGGGGTAGATATATCCATCCAAAAGTAATTTTCGTAATTCGCGAAAATCAGAGCGCGTACTTGATCGTTTCTATCATGATCTGATTCGTTGTGGCCCATAAACTGCAAGTACACTGGTTAAGTCCGGTATGGTGATCATACACGCAGCATAATATCGTAAGGTTGAACCAAAAAAGTATATTGTTGAATTCAATAATATGTCTTTTATTGCTTCAAAAAGATTTGATTGTTGAAACTACAATATTCTTCGATTGATTTAACAATATTATTATAATTTCAACAATATTTTGTTTTGTTATGAATTTGCTGGATTACGAAGCAGCGTGTATTTTTTCATGCGTACTGTTTTAAAAAAGGAGAAAATTACCTTATGTGAAAATAGTTTAAAAAGATAGTATTTAATCTGTGTTATTAGAAAGGAAGGTGGGATTAATGTTAACCACAGATAAAAACAATATTATATGTTATAAATTTAATAAATATGTTATACTATTTGTTACAGGATTCTTGACAAGAGCAGTTTCATTATTCTAAGTGCTTACAAACGACGTATAGGCAAAGTGGATTTTCAACACTATCTTTTTCCTGGAGGAACAATTATTTCGCCTCAACTGTATTAATACTGTGTCTTTAATAAAGTATAAATAAATTTATGACTCAACATTTTATTATGTTTTGATTTTATTTGATTTAAATAATAATAATCACATTCATCTGAATACATTATTTTAACTTCAACAATATTGTATTGTTGAATCAATCGATTATTTCAACAATAATATTGTTGAATCTACAATAATGATGCTAACGTCATGAAAATCATCCGATTGTAGAAACAACAATATTCTTGGTTGTTTCAAAAGATAAATATTATTAGCCCTCAGTTAACAATATTTATTGTTGAATTTGAACCAGAATATTGTTGTTTTTACAATACATTTTTGTGCGTGTATGTTTCGAATCAAAACAAACACGATGCCTCGCACACTACCATACCCAATGACAGATGGAACTGAAAAAGTTTTTTTAAGGTTTCGGTTTGGCACTGACCCAGGTTTAAAAGCGAATTCGACATTAGTCATGCTAAACAATCGACTTTAATTTCAGCATTGAACGAAAATTATTACGCTACATTTGAACTTTTGATAATAGGAGTATAAAACCGTGTGGTGAATTTAAAATTCACCACATGGCTTGATTGTATAATCACCTTAAGGAAGTCTTAAGGATTTCTTCGAAAAATTGTTTCCGTAATTTCTTCAAAAACTGTATTGCCTCAAAAATTCGTTCAGAAATTTCTCTAGGGATTTCTTCGAAGATTTCTTAACGAATTCGTTCGAGAAATTCTTCAGTTTTTTTTATTTCTTCGGAAATTTGTTCGGAATTCCTAAGGAAATCGTTTTAGGAAAACCTTCCGAAAATTCATCGAAAATTTCATTATGAATTCCTTTGGAAATTGCTTTCAGAGTTACTACGGAAATTGGATTAGGAATTCCTTCGAACTTTTGTAAGAAATTGGTTCAGCAACCCACTTGGAAGGATATCTAAAAGAGAACAAGAATCTACCTGGAGCCGGAAGGACAAGGACCATATGAAAATCCACAAGAAAGAAGGGAAGGAAGATGTCGCCGAACCAGCTGTATATGTATTGTGGCCGGGCATTTTCCAATACGTCCAATCTGATAGTTTATCTGCGACAACTTAAGGTGAAGGTGGGTTGAGTACCAAAACAAAGCTTTGATAGTATTTGTACAATAAAAACTTTCATATACTGTAGTAGTATTGGTGTCGTATTTATAAAAAAACAAAGAATATTATTAGGGTGGTTCAAAAAACGACCCAGCACCACCACGCTCACTCGATTCCGTCCCATGCTCCGAGTGTCCTCAAAAAACCGATTTGAACAAAAACTGGTTGAGCGCAAGCCGGTTTAAGTTTGTATGAAAACTATTTTTTTATTGTCTTTAATGAGGTTTTCGGCCCTAGACAACTGTATGAAAACTAGAATGGGAAGCTAAATCTTTTATTACACTGGCTACGGCGCTTTCTCTCCAAACGCTGGCGAAAAACCCACATAGCTGAAAGCTGAAAGCTACAATTCAAGCCGGAATACATAGGATTCATTGAAGAAACATGTTCATTATCACGGGAAGTAAGGAAATATGCTGTGAACAGGTTAGTAATTTGAATATTAAACTTTTGTTCGATGCTGTTCGATGCATTCGAATATTGGTGGGAGAGGAGTGCGGGAGGTGTGGGGTTGGCCCGTGGAAGGTCCGGTGCCATATTGGCTGCCATCGTGGTACTCTTCCAACTATGTCCTTAACGGCGAGCGACATTTGCGATAAGGTGAAAATCAACCGTTCCGGACGCAGTAGTTTTATTATTTTCTACTCTACGAGTAGAATGACATATTTCTCTACTTTTTAGTATTTCCACGTTCTTCGGATTTGCAATGTTACGTCAAATTCCGGTCGGCGAAAAACCCTGAGATCTCAGGAAAAACCATGTGCACCACACATGCGAACCGCCACATGCGAATGCACACCGGTAGAAGGTAGCTATGAAGTTTTATTTGACTGTATCATAAACAAGTTCTAGAAGAAATGCCCACTGGATTCCAGAGTTTCTTTACGAAGTTCCGGAAGTAATTCGCACTGTGCTACGGAAGGAACCATCGAAGGATTCCTGAAGAGATCTTGATTGTATTCCCACTGCATTCCTGAAGGAATCCACATTGCATTCATATAGAAATCCTCACTGGTTTTCAGGAGCAATCCCCACTAAATTCCAGAAGGAATCTTCTCTGGATGCATGAGAAATTCCCACTTGTTGTCAAACCTATTCTCGATTGGTGAAAATAGGAATCTCCACTTGTCGATTTGTCTTTAGGGGTCGTACACTAATTACGTAAGCACTTATGAGGGGGGTCTGCCTATTTCTTACGCTCCATATAAATAAAAAAATATTTATATGGGAGAAATCTTACATGGGGGGAGCGGGTTGAAAAACCCAGGAAAAATGCTTACCTAATTAGTGTACGGCCCTTTATTCCCTTGAATCCTCAGATGATTCTACTTGATTTTCATCTTGTTCTTTTGAAATCTTCCAAAAGTAGAGTTAGTTCGTGGATTGAATCTCCAAAATTATGTCGTTTACCTATCGTCCTCAACAGGTTTTGCCGAAGGATACTCGCAGGCAGGAATCTAGACCATCCGAGTATCTGGAAAATCTGAACGCTTCCGGCATCCCGACTATTCCTGCCGACTACAGAGCTAGAGCGTGGTAGGGTTCACATTTCATCAGCTAGGTAATATTTTTTTACGGAGTGCTAATAAAATCCTAAAATAAAGTATACTTTAAAGAAAATAAAAATAAAATGTTTTGTTTTGTGCAAAAAATGACATTCCAAGGAATAAGAAGAAGTAGAGGAAAAAGCGTTTAAAATTAGGTACCCATATCTATGAGATATCTAGAAGCTTCATGGTATTCGTGTCTAGAATATATCGAGAAGACATCTAAAAGCTAAATCCCTACCGGTTCAAACGGTGTAAATTTGAGGTAGAAACGGTTGTTGCATTTGAGGCATATTTGAGATGTGACAGTTACTAGACATCGAGGAAAAATATCTAGGAGACTTATTTTTTTGTCTCAGAGATATCGCGGAGATGTCTAGAACAAATTTCCGAGCGGGAATTATTTCAAAAAATTCTCAAATACATTCTTCCAGTAATTCTTTAGGAATTTTAAGAAAGAAATTCTTCGAATTCCTTCGAAATTTCTTTATAACGTCATCCAAAATTTTTTTCGATTTTTTTAGGAATTTCTTCGGACATTCCTCCGGAAATTTTATTAGAAGACCTGTAGTAAGAATTCCTTTAAGATTTTTTTTTAAAATCACTTTAGTGAATTTCCGTAAAAAGTCTTTCAACAAAATTTCTGCAGGAACTTCGAAAGGAATATTGTTTTATTTAAAGAATTTCCTGGAGAACTTTCTAAGGAATTTCAGGAGAAATTTAAATCCATGGACGAATGTCAAAAGGAATTCTACTGTAGTGAATTTCTGGAGGAGTTCCCAGAAGAATTTATGAAGGATTTACTAAAACATATCCCGAAGAAAATCATAAATCAATTTCCGAAGAAATTCGTAAAAAATCCGAAAGATTTCTCCTAAAAAAATTTTGGAAGGTATGGTAAGGTAAAAGATGTATTAAGTTTTAATGTATTTAGTTTTAAGCTAACGGTCATTGGGGTGACACAATAAAAAAATAATTTCTGTTTGTATTTCTGAGGGAATTTCAGAAGGATTTCCCTGAGGTATTTCGGAAGAAATTTTCAAAGAAATTTCAAAAGAATTCCTTACGGAAATTCGAAAAAAAAATTATAATAATTTCCGAAGAAATTCCTAAAAGAATTCGTAGAGGAATCTTCGGAAAAAAAATTAAATTTTCATAGACTTCTTCTATGAATTTCCATATGATGTCTGGTTTTATCTCCGAAGTAATTTCCGGAGGATTTATTGGAGAAATCTTGGAGAAAATTCCGTAAGAATTCTAGGTGGAATGTCCAAAGAAATTCTAGGATAAATTTAAGAATGTCGGTTAGAGGTGAGCCAGCCAAGAGCTAAAAGCCTGTCAAATAAAAACAATAATAATAATTAGTTACGCTCAAGAAGAATACCACCTATGCGATTGCACGAAGAGGGAGCCCTTTACTGGAGCTGGTCCTGGGACGGGGTACAGAGCGAGCCGTTAGCGGCTAGAGGAAAGAGAGGTGCAACAGCGACCCTCTAGTCATCGGGTTCAGCCCGTACCGACAAGGCAAAACAGAAACGGCAGCAAAAGAAATCACCAAGGCAATGCTGCACCTGCTGATGTTGCTGTGGTTAATCGACGTCAATCACTCACGATAGCAGGCCGCCGTCGACAACGGATCACGGCGATGCTGGAGATGTTCAATGAGAGATTTGACCCCAGCTTGACCAGAACAAGTTGTACACACGCCAGAGAGCTATTATGTCACATAATATGCTGACTCCAGAAGACGTAGAGTATATCAAGCAGGAAGTGCAGAGGGAACTAGGAGAAGATGAGGAGGCAAGATCGAGCGATACGTCGAGAAGGAGTTCTGCGATATGTCGAGAAGGAGTTCTGTTGGGTTGGATGCATCAATCGCAAGTAACCGTGGTGATTCGGTTGCACCCGCCGCTCCAGGACTAACTAGCCAATCATATGGGCACAGCAGTTACACAGTTCCGTGGGACAGATCTCATGTCCCGACACCGGATACCAAAGTTGCAGTACTCCTATCGGTTGACGAGTGCAGTAAGCGTCCTTAACCAGGATATTTTGCCACAGTACTTGGAAACCGTGGAGAACCTTGAGGAGCTGCAGTTTATCGTGTATTCGGCTGCAGTAGCTGTTGCAAGGACGTTGGGATTGCGAACGCGCCCACAAGGTGAGAGCGATGAACGCGCACGCCCCAAAGTACAAAAACCCGCGTGGTTGCGACGTCTGGAAACCCGCATCGCCACACTGCGGTCAATGGTTGGTCGATTAGCACATCACAAGCAGGGGAATTGATCAACGAGGCTAGTTCGGAATGTTGCTGAAATTGTGAAACCCACAGAACTCCGTGATCTTACCGAGGCGAACATAACTGAGATCCTCGACACCAATGTACAGCGGTTGAGTGCTCTTGCTAAACGATTTCGACGTTATGGAGAATGTTCGAAAAGGAAGGAGCAAACCCGATTGTTCTACATCAACGAAAGGGAGTTCTACAACCACATCCGAAACGACAAAGCCGACTTTGACGAAAGCCTTCCGGAGATTGGATAAATCACGCAGTTTTGGTCCAGTCTATGGGAGAACCCCGTCATACACAACGGCGATGGGGTGTGGATGGCAGAAGAAGAGCGATATTGTGGTGGAATTGGAGACATGACCGCTATCAACGTGACCGCCCAAGACATACGTGAGGCTACCCGGTATACCAGGAATTGGGCTGCACCAGGACCCGATTTTGTGCAAAATTTCTGGTATAAAAAACTCACAATGGCCCACGGGCGGATAGCGGAATGCTTCAACACGGTACTAGATAACCCCGTTCAGCAACCGGAATTCATCACTAGGGATGTCACTTATCTTCTACCGAAGGATCGGAACACTTTGAACCCAGCCAAGTAGAGACCAAAAACGTGCCTTTCTATTCTGTACAAAGTGCTGTCATCGGTAATAGCGAGGAGGGTCCAGAACCATTGCGACGTCAACAACCTGATGACCGAGGAACAAAGAAACCTGAGCATGGCGTATATCGATTATAAGAAGGCGTACGACTCAGTACCTCCTTAATGTACTGCTGTTGAATCAGATAGACGGTAACGCCATCAGGCTAATGCAGCACGCTATGGGAATGTGGAGCACATCCCTACACATTACCGATGGAGAAAAGGTGTTACGGTTTAGGACTCTCAGCATCAGGAGGTGCATATTCCAAGGCGATACCTTTAGTCCTCTATGGTTTTGCCTTGCCATGAACCCTCTTAGCAGAGCACTCAACCAACACAACTATGGCTATCATTTGAAGAGTGGGGAAAGGTGTACAAACATTACCCACACCTTCTTTATGGACGACTTGAAGCTGTTTGCGGAATCTGCACCAATTTCTGCGGCTTGTAACGATATTCAGCAACGACATCTGGATGGAGTTTGCACGCAAAAAAAGCGTTCATGAATTCATGAACTAACAAGTTCACGGTGTATTTTTTCGTGAACAACAGCCACGGATTCGGGAACAAAGTCACGTTTTCTGGAACGTTCTGGAAAACGTGACTGGTGTTCCCGAATCCATGAATTAAATCACGGTGTATTTTTGCTGGTTCACGAATTCGGGAACGCTTTTTTTTGCGTGTGGTATCGATAATTGTCGATCCATATATCTACACCGGGGTCACCTAGTGGATGCCGGCAGTTTCCGCGTCAACAAACAGGAGGACATTCGAAACATTTGAAGCTGACCACGGATTCAGTGCCCTGCATCTGGCGCAGGAGAACTATCAGCTGAATTGCGACATCAAATCTGTTGACGAGATGATCGCATCTATGGGACGCATCCCAATCAACTGGAGCTGGAATATATCGACAAAGCGGCGTCGAATACGTGGCTGGTGCGGGGTGAACACTTCTCAGAAACAGAAGGATTCATGGTAGCCATCCAGGACCGGGTAATTGCGACGAAGAACTATCGGCACTGTATATTGCATAAAAACGTGGAGGACCGCTGCAGGAAGTGCAATCCAGTAGGAAAGACGATCGAACATATCGTGTCCGGGTCAGGGCTGACAATAGTCATCGTCATAGCACGAAATGCCACAATAGCGACGAGTTCCAGTGTCTTCATTGCTACTCTACACATCGTCAAGGACGCGCACGACGTTAGATTTCGTCGTGTAACCAAATCGTCATGACGACATCGAAGAACGAAGACTTCATACCTTTATTCTTCAAGCGGAAGCTGTCATGCGAAGATTTTTACTAATCTTTTGTAGTAATGAATTTGAAGCAACGTATGAAAGCGTTATGAATGTTATTCATACATTTATGTTACCAAAGTTCCTACTATTTGTTTATTTTAGACGCTATAATGTTTTTAGCCAGTCCGTCTATAATGACGTGCAATCAATTGTGTGAAGAAGTGAGGACGAAAATCGTCATAACTTTTGGCTGCGCGACTGTAGTAATCGATAGATGATATAAACTACTAAACTACTTATAATATTACACTTATACATAAATCATAGTAGTCATTGACATTAGACATTTATAGTTGTGACATGACAGACAATATGTAAGATCATTCTGAATAAACCGTCAAACAAATAAGACGTGTATTACTTCTGCTCGCTACATATCAGAAGTGGGATAATCAACTCAAACGTCCCTGAACAGCTGTCGAATATTTCAATGTCGGAGGATTTCGGAAATATTTTTCCTCTTCCGGTAGTGGAAAACCAATCCGATTTGCGGAGTTCAAGGTCTAGCGTTCGTTTTGAAAACATGACTGGAGAGCAAGCATCAAGATTTGTATGCCCAGATGTATTAGATAAAACCAGAACATCAAGTATTGGCTTGAAACTGAGTGAAATTTGCGAATTTCTTCCATATTTTTCTGGAAATGGAGATGAAAATGTGGAGCACTTTATCAACTTTGTAGAATACATGACAAATCAATTTCACATTGAAACTGAAGTACTGAAGTTGTTGGTTTTAATCATTTACGGGGAATGCCCAGAGATGGATGGTGTCGTATCCAAATCGCTGCGCTATGAATCTATCTGAATTTCTCAACCTTCTGGAAGTAACGT
The DNA here is from genome assembly GCF_024139115.2 of Armigeres subalbatus. Taxonomy (NCBI): domain Eukaryota; kingdom Metazoa; phylum Arthropoda; class Insecta; order Diptera; family Culicidae; genus Armigeres; species Armigeres subalbatus. The sequence continues at coordinate 425,227,645 of NC_085141.1, forward strand.
TTTCTGTAACTAAGAGTACAATTACATTGCGGAAAAAACTGGAGCTTCGAAGATGGAAAAGTTACGAAACATTTCAAGACTACTACATTGCTAAACGAATTCTCGCTTCACCATTGAACCTTGGCGAAGTGGAGTTAATCGAATATATTATTGAAGGAATTCCAAACATACAGTTAAAAAATTTCGCTAAGATGTCAGGATTTTCGTCAGCCACTACACTTCTTCAAGCATTCTCATCAATAAGGCTTCCATCGGATTTCAAGAACCTAACGTGCTTCAACTGTAAATCTCCGGGTCATATTGCAGCCAACTGTCGCAAAAAGAATGCACGTATCTATGAGGATGGCAATCGTTTGGTCTACCCTAGGCATGGACATATGGAGCGGCCCTGCAAGATTGGAATCGTAAAAAATCACCAAAATGACAAAACTAAGGACTTAGTAGACAACGGACTGGTAGATATACACTTTTCAAATTTAAACGTTACATTTAGAGCATTGTTCGACACAGGAAGCCCGGTTTGTCTGATACGTCTTGGTTTAACAAAGAAAAGCAAGATATATGAATATAAAAGTAGCATCTCATACAAGGGTATCGGAGGAACCAGGCTAAATATTGTGGGTTGTTTAGTAGATGATGTATTAATTCAAGGTATATCAATGAAAATTGAATTTTTAATCATCCCCGATTCAGCGATGTCCTCGTATGACGTTATTATTGGTAGAAATGTTATTATGCAGCCCGGAATGCGCACAATCATAGAAAATGGCTGGATAAAAATTTTTAAAGCATCGGTTTTTGAAAGCGCACATATTGTACATAGTGTGAGTTCCATCGGTTTTCAAAAAATTCTGGAAAATACAGGTGATATTGGTAACGATCATTTGGAAAATTTACAGTTTATTTTCAAGAAATTTTATTTTGAATATGTACGACCTGTGAGACCACAAATTGATTATGAAATGAAAATAATTTTAAAATCTGGAGCACCCTTTCATTTCAAGCCCAGAAGACTGTCACAAAATGATAAAGAAAAAGTTGATATTAAAATAAATGAACTGTTGAAGTCTGGAATAATACGAGAAAGCGATTCTCCTTTTGCAAGTCCAATAGTTATCATTCCGAAGAAAGATGGAGACATCAGGCTATGTGTAGATTATAGAAAGCTTAACAAAGATACTTTTCGTGATAATTATCCGCTTCCCTTAATAGAAGATATTTTTGATAAATTAAAAGGAAAGAAAATATTTTCAATTTTGGATTTAAAATCTGGTTTCCATCAGATCAAAATTTCTGCAGAATGTACCAAATTCACATCATTTGTAACTCCTAACGGTCAATATGAATACACTCGCGTTCCATTCGGGCTTTGCAATGCACCTGCTGTTTTTCAACGCTTCGTAAATAAAATTTTCAAACCGTTAATAGATGAGGGAAAGATTTGTGTTTATATTGACGATGTTTTAATTGCTTCTCAAAGTATTGAAGAACATTTGGAAACATTAGAACAAGTTCTTAAAATATTAAGTAATAATTTATTGGAGCTGCAAATGCAAGTTTTGTTTGGATGAAATTGAATATTTAGGGTACATTATAAATCAATTTGGACGCCAACCTAGCAAATCTCATGTTGAATCTGTATTGCAATTTCCTACTCCTAAAAATGCTAAAGATGTACAAAGGTTTTTAGGTCTTACAAGTTATTTTCGAAAATTTATTCAAAATTTTGCTGTGATAGCAAGACCGCTTTATAATTTGCTGAAAAAAGATTCGAAATTTGTATTTGGTGATTCTGAGAAGAATTCATTTTTGCAACTAAGAGATAAACTTGCATCTGCTCCTATATTGGCGCTATATGATGCAAAGGCAGAAACACAATTACATTGTGATGCCAGTTCTTTCGGATTTGGTGGAGTTTTAATGCAAAAACAAACAAATGGAAATTTTCACCCTATTAGCTTTTTCAGTAAGAAAACGGATGATTTTGAGTCAAAATTACATAGCTTCGAATTGGAAACACTTGCAGTTATACATGCAATAAAACGATTTCATGTATATTTATCAGGAATAAAATTCAAAGTGTATACCGATTGCAGCGCATTAGCTCAAACTTTGGCGAAAAAAGAAATCAATCCAAAAATCAGTAGTTGGCTTTGTTTCTAAAAAATTATAATTACAGTTTAGAATTTAGGGATGGAATCAAAATGCGCCATGTAGACGCTTTGAGTAGAATGTCGATGAGTGAAGGAAAAGTACTACCACCATATAATGATAAAAATGCAGATAACTCTATAAAAGTTAATTTGCTGAATACTGAAGATATAGAACGAAATGTTATCTTGGCTCAAGAACAAGATGAAAAACTTAAAAATATCAAAACGCATACATTTCCAAATTTTGAGATGAAAAATGGAATTTTATTTAGAAAGGAGAATAATACGCTTCTGTTAGTTATTCCGAAAGCAATGATTGACAATATTATTAAAATGTGTCATGATGATATGGGACATATTGGAATTGAGAAAACGATGATACAAATCAAAAACTTTTATTGGTTTTCTAATATGAAGAAATTCGTAAAAAAGTATATAAACAACTGTCTAAGCTGCATTTTTTACAGTCCATCTAATACGAAGAAAGAAGGATTTTTGAAAATCATCGATAAAGGTGATACGCCTTTTGATACTATACATATTGATCATTACGGTCCGATACAGTTGAGATCATCTAAAGGATTTAAATATATTTTAGTAGTAATTGACGCCTTTACAAAGTTTGTTAAATTTTACCCAACAAAAACTACAAATACAGAAGAAGTTTTGAAAAGTTTATCATTGTACATAAATCATTACAGTAGACCAGCAAGAATAATTTCAGATAGAGGAAGCTGTTTTACCTCTGAGAAATTTAGGAATTTTTGTAGAATTAATTTGATTGAACATGTAAAAACTGCTGCGTATACTCCGGAAGCCAATGGACAAGCTGAAAGAATTAATAGGACTCTAACGCCAATGCTTGCAAAGTTATTGAATGATACTGACAAAAAATGGGATTTATTGTTACCTAGTGTAGAATTTATATATAATAACACCTTTAAGGTGAAGCGTTGTGACACTCAAATAGACCAGTGCATGATGACGTAGGTTGACAGTTCACAGAGCTTTTTCACCGGGACTTAGCCTCAGCTGGGCCAGCCGATGTGAGCTGTCAGCAATCTCAATTCTCTGATGATGATGTCGATGAGGACATCTCTAATTCAGGATGACCGAGATGTAGTAATCTATAGATGATATAAACTACTAAACTACTTATAATATTACACTTATACATAAATCATAGTAGTCATTGACATTAGACATTTATATATGTGACAATATGTAAGATCATTCTGAATAAACCGTCAAACAAATAAGACGTGTATTACTTCTGCTCGCTACAGCGACTATCGTCGTGGTACGCATGCTGCGCGAAGAAAACGAATAGGTGTTGCGTCGTGCAATGTTATGACGAAGACTAATTTTTTTTTCGTTTTCTTCATACGACGAGAATGACTATAGACGAATCCAAGTAAAAATAAGAAGAAGACACACGACGGTGTTAACTTTGACAGATCCTACAGCTCAGCATAGGGAGATTATTTTAAAATGCATATAATAAATTCTAGACAAAATGTAATTAAAGTCTGATTGGTGTATGATACGGAAAAAGTTCCGAACTGTATGATAGATACGTTTTTGGAAAAAAATAAAAAAAATGAGATAAGCTTCCAGATATGTAATTCGGAACTTTTTCCGTACCGTACATTAATCAGATTTTAATTACAATTTGTCTAGAATTTATTATATGCATTTTAAAATGATCTCCCTATGCTGAGCTGTAGGATCTGTCAAAGTTAACACCGTCGTGTGTCTTCTTCTTATTTTTACTTGGATTCGTCTATTGTCAGCCCTGGTCCGGGTGTTCAGCCTTAGCTGATTCAGCCTATCTCGGTCGTCATAGCGAAGTAGCCAAGATTGTGCACCAACAGCTTGCTTTAAAGCACAACTTGGTTAACCAGTTTGTCGCCTACTACAAATATGGTTCTGGAAAATAGTTTCGTGAAGTTGTACTGGGATCGCGAGATCATAACGGATGTCCTCATTCGTGCCAATCGGCCCGATATTGTTGTCTACGACAAAAGAATGAAGCGGGTAACCCTCATCTACATTGCTGTACCGCTAGACCATAATGTCCACACAAAATTCTTAAACAAGATAACGAAGTACCACGACTTGGCGGAGCAGTTGAAGTAGATGTGGCACCTGGAGGACGTGCGTATAATTCCGGTTGTTATCTCAGCAACCGGAATCATCCCGAAATCTCTTCTGAGATCCTTAGGAGAGCTGGAACTATCTCATAACCTCCATAGCATCCAAAAGACAGTGGTTCTTGGAACTTGCAGCATCGTAAGAAGATTCCTATTCCTTCCCACCATAACTAATACATCCAGTGCAAACGTCTATTATAGGATTTTAAGTCAACCGGCGAATGAGATCCACAGAGCCTAATCCCCTTTGGCACTCAGATTGCCCGGGGTTGGTGAAAATTCCCAGCACGCTTGCTGAGGAAGTGTCAAAACTCTATAATAATAATAATGTCGGAAATTCCTTCAGAACTTCCGTTTGGGATTCGTTCGGAAATAAAATGTCCCTAAATTTTGTCCTAGAATTATGAAAAGAAGTCTTAGAGGAAATTCCCGAGGGAATGGAATTGCCGATGGTATACGAAGGAATTCCTGAAATAATTTTCGAAAAAGTATGAATATCTGGAAAAATCGTGGAGTTATTTTCATTAGAACTATTAAGGATATGTACGAAAGAAAAATCAGAAGTTAATTCCCAAGGTATTGTTAAGAACAACATCGTAAGAATTCTGAACAGTAGTAAAACCCGGTTTTGATTCTGGAATAGCTTGCTAAAGAAACACGTTAATGTTACGATTACAATCTATTCAATATCATACTTTTTCGGATATTCTCAAGAGTTCCAGGAATTGGAAGTTTTTGGAAAAACATTCCAAAAAATTCCTAGAGACCATTTTAAAATATTACTAATCAATACCATTTCCTGAACTCTGGCGCCGCCAGTGGTCGTGTACGATCCAATAGCACAACGTAGGGCACACAATATCCGTGAATATGAAAATAAAAAATATAAAATAAAAATACTTTTGTAATAAGGTTTAAAAGATTTTTTCCACAGCAATTTTTTTTTAAATGAATTGTTTTGTTTTGTCGAACCAACAACTCAATGAGATGGATCCTTTGCCGTATTTTGGGTAGTGGAAGGAACTCACTCTTACAGAGACCGGCCAACGTTTAGATACTCTTTAGTTCTTACAATCGCATTCAATAAATATTCATCGCATACTAACATCAAGTTTCTTCGACTTATTTTAGACTTAGAAACCATTCGATTGCAATATTATCTTTTTGTTGTTTGTAATATGTATATCGTTTAAAGAAGCTAACATAAATACCATACCGGAAGATCCTTTGGTTTCGAGTCTAGTCTATCGTGCACTTCCAAGTGTTTCAACAGTCTGGACTTGAAATGGAACGATTTATCACATTTTGAGCATTTGAATCGAGGTTCTACATGAGCCGTTGCCTGCAAATGTTTTCAGTTAAAATCATATCTATGCGTAAAACGCCTAATCATATTCCTTACCCTATGCAGTCTCCATGTATGTCGAGATTTGAACTCCGCATTACATATCGTACATTTAAGTTCCTCTACTGGTTTGCTTTTCTTCTTCATTAGTGCCTTCAAATCCAGCTTCAACCGTGCCTTCGTTTCCAATCTATTGTGAATCTGTAGATGCCTCTCCAATTGTGATCTAAAGTGGAACATTCGGGGACAATTGGTACATTTGAGGCGCGGCTCCACGTGGACTATTGACTGCAATGAATATATTAGCAACGATTAGATGATTTCTCAACATGTCCAAACTGCCGGACTTACCATGTGATACCTTCTTGCATCATAACTACGGAAAGCAATATTACAGATTTTGCAGAATTGATTGGGTTTCGAAGAAAGGCTTCTTTTCAAACGTTTTTTCTGTAACTATAATTAGAAGAATTCGATTTCAACGAAATTAGATAATTAAAAGCCTGGTTATTAAATTTGGTTACAACATTTAAAGGGGGAAGGGGCAGAAAAACAAAATAAAATTTATTCCGGCCTAAGTAAGATCACAATATTTGTGTGTTGTACCTACGCAAATAAATTGTTTCATGCCATTTCAAAAAAGTAACACATTTTAAGCTACTTACCCTGGCTTCTCTTCGTTTCTTCTTCAAAGCTTCCGCTCTGTCATGCAACTGTAAATGCTTCGATAGTCTGCACTGGAAATGAAATGCTTTATCACATTTAGTACATTGGAAACGAGGCTCCGTATGGGCCGTTAACTGCAAATATAAGAGTACACGAATTGATTAGGGGTGCGAACCACAAAACGTATGAAACAGTACTAACCTTATGAACCCTCAACACGTGCCTCGAGTGGAAAATAGTGTCACATTGCGGACATGGAAGCGCCAAATTTTTTTTCTGCAATGAAAGAAAATGTGATTAGGCCGGAGTTAATATTATTCTCTTCTTTCGTCTCTCCTTCGTTGAATTGTTGTGGCCAAATGTTCAAAATTGTAATGGAAAAATATTAAAGTATTAAACTTATTTTGAGCTTTTAGTGGAATGTCTTCACTTGTCATAAGACGAGTTTGTACCATCCCATTTAATTCCACCACTTGATTGTACCTTGACAGATACGTATTTCGACCGTCTTCAGTAAGGTCGTCTTCAGTGTCTCGTACTTGACTCCAAAATTTATTTATGACAATCCAAAAATCAACAGGACGAAAGAAGGAACTTTATATTTGTTCCAGCCTTATCAAAGTTTTGAGCATTATAAATTTTTACCTCCTCTTTATTTGCATGATGCCTTTGCAAATGTTCGTTGAGTCTAGATTTGAAATGGAACGCCTTGTCGCATTTTGGACATTTGAGTTGAGGTACTACATGGCAAATGGACTGTAAGAAAAAATGTACATAAGTATCAATATGGAACAGGTCTTCGATTCTATTCACCTTGTGATACCTCAACTTGTTAGCAGAGGTAAAGGTAAGTTCACATATTGAACATGAAAAAGGTTGCTGTGCACGGATGGCACTCATTTTCTGAAATTGAAAAATATTTTATATGTACATCACTCGAACATCATGCACACTGTGCTAGTTACCTTTTTTTTCTTCTTATTTTCATGTGAGGACATATGTTCTACTAGTCTGGAATTAAAATGGAAGGCTTTGTCGCACTTTGGGCATTGGAGATGAGGTTGCACGTGCATTGTTCTCTATAAAATAATTAAAATCAACAAAGTTACATGATCACCGCATACAAGCCTCTACTCACCATATGATATCTTAAGTTCGAACTAGTATAAAACACCGATTTACACATTGTACATGGTATCGGTTTATCCGACCGTCTGCTTTTTCCTTTCTTCTGGAGTTGCTCCTTTCTGTCAGCTCTACGTCTAACCTTCCGGGCCTCTTTAACAACCTTTACGCGCTTCGGCTTACTCACCCTTGATACTTTTTCGTCGTGGTTGATCAAGTGCTTCAACAGTCTGGATTTGAAGTGGAACGCTTTGTCACATTTGGGGCACTGAATATGCGGCTCTCTGTGGGCTGTTGTCTACAAAAATAGAAAATGTTGTTGTTCATCCTAAAGATTAAAGCATTTCAAGTATATAGATTTTTTCAGATATTATAACGAGATTCAAACTTATTTCAATTTTTTACAAGTTTTTGGCTACATATAGTGTACTATATTGTCTAGTGTCTTCTAGTGTTTTGCCGATTTTACGGAATATAGGTCATGTTTTAGGATTTTTTCATTCACACGGTTTTTGGGTGTTTGCACAACACAGTTTCTATAAATTTATGATCAATATCTACACTAAATCCATTGCGTATGGCCATTACACTGATTTTCCAAGCAATGCAGGTGTCAAAACATAAAACATTGTAACCTAAGAAGAATTAGAGGTATTTGAAATTCACAGGGAGCCGCTCCGAAAATCGTCAAATAAATGTCGAGCCATCGTTTTCACAATCCACGTGTCCACGTGAGTTTATGATCAATAAACTAACCGTACTGTAATAATCGTTTTCGAAGAAAATCGTAAGTACTCCGTAATTGACTAGAATTGGCGAAATTGCACAGGGAACCAATTGAATGCAGCTTGAGTTTTAGCTATCCCGTATCAATGTGCAAGTTTCGTAAATTCGACGACGCCGGCCACGTGCTTACGGTCATCAAGAAAAGGAAGGATTATTAGTTGAACAATCGTCTCAGGATAGGGTATTATGTTAGTATGACAGGATATATAATCTGGATTCACTTTGGTAAGTGATGCGATCTATAGGATGGGAATGGTACTTCTACCATCATCGGGGGTGACAATGGGTCTGGGGGGGTGAGAATGGGTCAGCGCCCTCACCGACAGTCTGGAGGTCGGATAACAAAATCCTTCAAAAAAGTCTCTTATAATTTATCAGATACATTAAATCTATTCCATTCTCACCCCTATCGGACTCATTTGACCCCGACAACGGTACTAGCACAGTTAATACCCACACATCACAGGTAAGACGACGGTCATGTTCTCTTAGCTGCTTCGCTTCATTCGCAATCTAAGAAAAATGTGTGATGTACCGTGAGCGTAACTCATTCTGCGCGGCTCCTAATTCTGCGCATTGTGACACTAAAACATTTTTTTCAATTTTTTTACTGTTGTTAATATATTTATTTGCATGTCATCAAAAAGTTGTGAATTTATTGTTGGGCAGAAAATAAAGCAATAAATTAGCGTTGATTATGAAAACATTAGAAAAAACAAAATTGCTAAAATCGAAAAATGTCAAAAAATGGCCTCCATTAGCAGCTGTGCTAAAACGCTCGAGAACAAAACTTTCTCGAATTTGACCAAAAATAGATTTGGACTCACTGTTCTTTAAAGCTAAGTGTAAAAGAAGATTATTTGTTGCTTCAATATGATGAAAATCGGTTTTTAGAGTGTAATCTCTATCTTATAGAGCAATTTATGTTGCGCAGAATATGGCAAACAATTTACTGATAGCTTATCCGTATAAAGACAAGCGACATCTGCTACTAGGCCATGCGCACCACTAAGCGTTTTTTAAGACTTCGAGGTATCTAATCGAAAAGTGCATATCACGTGGCAAGCACGAATAATTTTCCCTGGAAAATCGACATAATTTCCTATGTTCAAGGGCTTTACGACCCCTCCCCGCAGCATCTGCTTGTTAGAGGTTATGCCTATGACGTTTTGGGGTTTGGCAGTGGGCTCTAATCTCTACAAAAAGCTACATGTGTCCACAAGCAGGCCCTATCTAGGCGATCGTGTGTCACTCAAAGTGCTCAAAGCTCGAAGCCTAGGAGCCCAGGGGGTGCCAACTGGCATGGGGAGTGTCCCAACTTCGGTAGGGTAGTGCGTGTGTGAGAGCGAGTGATCTGCTTGTGTTGAGACAGGAATGGCATAGTGCGTCACCACTATTGTCACGTCAGAAGTTTGAGTGAGGACTGCGCATGCTGATGCAGGAGTGTCATAGCGTAGTATCGTTGATTAGTGCCTACATACTGCTTTTGTTACCTCGAGGCATGCCAGTGGAGTGTTAGGGTAAGCACCCAAATAACACTCATATCGGGCGAATGACATTTGGAGAAGCTGCTTCGGCAGCAGGGTGGTATTGGGTTGAATCCACGCACCCACAGTGAGGCACAAGTGATGCACAGGGCCAGACCGCATCGTGCTTTTGTGCTGTGCGGTTCTTTCTCTCTTTGCGGAAGGAAGTTTTTAATACTACCCGAAGCTATTTTAATTTCAATAGTGCTCCTCAGCGCTATTTGTACCCACTGATCCCGTTACGATCTTTGCAAGGACCCGTGCCTTCGTTCTACGTTGGACCCGTTTGCGGAAGTAAAATTCCGACAAGCGGTGGTAATCCTGCAGGGACACCGTTCTGGGAAAAAACCTCTTAGAAGGTCACGTCTCCACGCTCAGCAATGAGCATTAATAAAAACAAGAGGAAGGGGGGGTCTCTGAATTCTCCACTTCCTTCAAAGAAACAAGGTTTCAAGACCGTCCTGCCCAAGCGCGGAAAAAATAGAAGGAAGCTGGAAACTTCAGATATTCCTTCTAACTCTAATATCGGAAATAATTCTTCTCCAATCGAACTGAGCAATCAGTTCGATTTGATTAATGATGAAATTGAGCAAATCGAATCTACCTCTAGCCCAGGTGATTCGATTCATGCGAAAAAGCAAAGGATTCCGCCAATTGTGGTATCTGTTGCCGAGTTTTCTGGCTTCCGGAATGAGATTTTGAGCAACCTTCAGGGGATCAAGGTTTTATTTCAGATTGCTAGGAAGGGTGACTGCCGCGTTTTGCCAGGATCCTTTGACGATCGCAAACGTCTTCTTCAGTATTTAACTGAGAAGCGCCATAAATTCTTCACATACGACGACAAAACTGAGCAATTGTTCAAAGTCGTCTTGAAAGGTCTCCCCAGTGATGACAAATCACTGGATGAGATTAAAATTGAAATTTCTCAATTACTTGGATTTTCACCAGTCCAAGTAATTCTTGTTCTTGTTATATTCTTGTTATACTCAACGTATCCCCGGGCCGTGGCCAATCTACGTTGTATGACATTAGGCAATACGTTTACACTGCTGGCTTAAATTTTCAACGTGACGATTAATTTATAGAACTTATGAAATCAATGTGAACTCGACTCGTGGAAAACTTATTCCAGGTTATCCGAGGCTTGTGATAGACCCTTTATCACAACGGACCTTTCCATCCACTGACTGGTAGGCTCGAGCGTCCCGTCCTCTGCTTCAGACCCATAAGGGGTCCGAAACAGTTCAGTTTCAGGGTAGTAAATTTGTGAGATAATAGAAGATAGAGGAGGAGAGTATGGAGCGGCTTGTTGACCGCTTCCGGCTCTAGCGACTGCTATGGAACCTTTTTATTAGAGAAATGTTTGTAGAGATAGAAACGGTTGTGTTTATGTTCATAATAGATGTTTAGACAGTTCGGGATCGCTACGATAGAGTTTATTATAGCTTAGATGATTTATACTTATGGTAGAAGGGAAATGATTGAAATCCGTTTTCTGGTGATTGTCGCTTCTTGTATGTAGATTCGTATGTAGATTGATATGATAGATTTACGTGCAGTTTGGGATTAGTGTGATCACGTTGGTTAAGGTTTGGAAACATAAAATAGAAAAGGAGGGAGCAGGAGGGGTGGGGGAACAAATACCTAACCATTTGACGCAGAAAGATTAAAATAATTAAACTGAATTAAAATAAATCAATTAAATTTTACAATTTTGGTCGAACTTAAGTAAAAAATGTGTTCCAAGCGTGCCCACCGAAATAAGTATATTAGGAGTACTGATAACCTATGCTACTAATAAAGCTCGTGATTAAAAATGGAGGATGGCATTGTTATTGCTCATCAAAATATAATATTATTCTAGATATTCTCTTAAGTATGAAAACTGAATCCTAACTGTCCAGAAACTGCTTTCACCATACTGCCGCCCCGAGCACAACCGCCTCTGCCACTCATAGGCAATGTCCCTCCCACCACCTTGACAGCCTCCAGAAGTATCTACCACAAGATTTGAGAACTAGAATGAATTATTAACATGTCCAGCCATTATATAAAATGATTTGTTCAACCAAAGGCGTCATAGATGCGAGAACGACATCGCCATAAACGACACGGGACAACCATGCTCCACACAACAGTGCAGCAATGCACCGAATCGGGGACCTCCTAAACTGTTCTATGCAACGCATAGAGTTTTACCCTCTCTTGCGTTATGAGATGCTGAAAATAAGCTCCTAATCATTTGATGGCAAAAATAAAAATAAAATAAAAAAAATCAGACAATTAATTAAAATATTCTAGCATTACTATTTTGGTCGAGCATGGGTCAGCCGCCTGACACCCGCATTGAAAAATATGTTCCATGCGTGCCCCCCACATAAAATAATAACGCATGCTAATCACTAATGATACTAAAAGATTTAAATGGAATTAGGTATTGTTCCCGCTTATCATTTTAGCACCGCCAGGGGGAACTTGGCCGATACCCACTGCACTTTTCTTTCCCTTTCCACAAGCAATTACCATCATTTGTGATATTTCAACGGAATCTTATTGGGAATTCTGAAAAGGCAGACAATCAATGCAGTTAGATTGCCAGGTAATACATGCACATCGTAGCACTGGTGATGCATCACAATCGTATATATACAGGAGTATATTCACTATATGATGACATTGACCGGAAGATTAGATAAGCATTTCCCCCCAGTCCAAGTAATTAAGATGAAAAAGAAATTCCACTCTGGTACTTCCCAGAGGGGCATTTCTCAAGAATTTTATTTAGTTCATTTTAACAAAAGTGAACTAAATAATATGAAAAGTTTGGAAAAGCCCTGTATTATGTCTCATGTCCGTGTTACATGGGAACATTTCCGCAGGCCTGGGGGAAATTTCCAAAACCCCACCCAGTGCCGTAAGTGCCAAAAGTGGGGTCATGGAACCAAACATTGTCACATGGATGCTAAATGCATGATTTGTGGTGGAACCTCTCACGCCAAGGACGCATGTCCTGTGAGAGAAGATTCCAATAAATTTAAGTGCGCAAATTGTGGGGGCAATCATAAATCCAAGTTTCAAAAAGTTTTGAATTCCCGTGCAAAATTGATGACGGTAAATTCCAATCGGATCCCAGATTCGACGGGTAGAAATTTTTCAAACGCTCAAATTTCGATACCGGTTACCAGTCGAGCAATTCATACCCACCACAATTCACAAACAAATTTTGCCGCTCGTCAACGGATAGCAAGCACTTCAGTAAATTCCAATTTTTCGAATGTACCTACGTATGCAAACATCGCTGCTGGTAGACGAAATTTCTCTTCTCAAAATGAGGTTTATACCCATGTCCCAACGGAAAATAACGGTCATGTTGCCGATTCAGGTAGCATGACTGCTTCCGACTTTGATTTTTTAACTGAACAATTGCATCACATGATTGATGCAATGTTCAAAGCAAATACCATTCCTGAAGCTGTTCAGGTTGGTATAAAGTACACACAAAAAAATGTTATCGGACTCCGTTTCAATGGATCCAAATAATTGTGTGAAAGTTTTAAATTGGAATGCCCGCTCTCTTAAGGGTAAGGAAGATGATTTTTTCAACTTCCTAACCGTTCATAATGTGCATATTGCCATTATAACAAAAACTTATTTAAAACCAGGACTCTCCATTAAAAGACATCCAAATTATTTTATCTACAGAAATGATCGTCTTGACAGCGCCTGTGGTGGGGTCGCCATACTATATATAATAGCCCTGTTTGTCTGTCCGGTGACTAGCGTAACCAGACGCAGCACGCGGGGTAATTCTCACAAAAAATAAAATATCTGACACTTCAATTCTTTTTTACTATCAGATGCAGAAAACAAAACCAGTGAAAACCTTAGACAACCAGACACAGCATTTGATAAAAAAACAGAGACAACAGACGTTGAAAATTTTGATTGAAAAAAACCCTTGCCACGGGCGCTACAGCGTCCACAAATAAACTAGTTATCATTAATAGACGTATCAAACATAAATTATTTTCTTCGTTCGAAACCAAAGTTTTTGAAACCTTGGGAGTTTCTGTTGAAACAAATTTTGGACAATTTTCCTTCATTGCAGCCTACTTGCCTTTCCAATGCAATGGGCAGTAAAAGAATTTGTTGAAAGCTGATCTTCAAATTCTGACTCGCAACAAATCAAAATTCTTCGTAATTGGTGACTTCAATGCCAAACACCGTTCATGGAATAATGCTCAAAGCAATTCCAATGGTAAAATTTTATTTGAAGATTGTTCTGCGGGATATTATACTATTCAATATCCCAATGGACCAACTTGTTTTTCTTCCAGTCGAAATCCTTCTACAATTGATTTAGTTTTAACGGATTCAAGTCAGCTGTGTGGCGAATTGGTAACTCATGCTGACTTTGACTCTGATCACCTTCCTGTGACGTTTGAAATCTCACAAGAAGCCATTTATAATCCAATCAGCTCTACTTTTAATTATCATAGAGCCGATTAAGATTTATATAAAACGTATATCGATAGGAATTTTGATGTTGATATTCCTCTCGATACCAAAAGTGATATTGATAATGCTCTCGTATCTTTGACAAATTTAATTGTCGAAGCCAGAGGCATTGCAATTCCGAAATGTGAAGTTAAATTCAACTCCATTATTATTGACGACGATCTTCAGCTACTGATCCGTCTTAAAAATGTGAGAAAAAGGCAATACCAAAGAACTCGCGATCCCGCGTTGAAAGTTATTTGGCGAGATTTGCAAAATGAAATTAAAAAAACCAAAAAAAAATTAAAAATTTAAAAATATGAAAGCCCCGGGTGATGATGGTATTTTCTACATACTTATCAAAAAACTTCCTGAGAGCTCTTTATCCTTTTTGGTTAATTTATTTAACAAATGTTTTCAATTGGCATACTTCCCAGATAAATGGAAAAACGCCAAAGTTGTTCCAATTTTGAAGCCGGACAAAAATCCAGCTGAGTCTTCTAGTTATCGCCCAATCAGTTTGCTTTCTTCAATAAGCAAACTGTTTGAAAAGATTATTTTAAATAGAATGATGGTTCATATTAATGACAATTCTATTTTTGCTGATGAGCAATTTGGTTTTCGCCATGGGCATTCAACCACTCATCAGTTATTAAGAGTTACGAACTTAATTCGGCTCAACAAATCTGAAGGATATTCGACTGGAGTTGCTCTTCTTGATATAGAGAAAGCATTTGACAGTGTTTGGCATGGAGGTTTGATTGTAAAATTGATGAATTTTAATTTTCCTCTGTACATCATTAAACTGATCCAAAATTATTTATCAGATCGCTCACTGCAGATAAACTATCAGAATTCTAAATCTGATAGATTACCTGTAAGGGCTGGTGTCCCCCAAGGCAGCATACTGGGGCCCATATTGTATAACATTTTTACTTCTGACTTACCTGATTTACCACCAGGGTGTCAAAAATCTTTGTTTGCAGATGACACGGGCCTTTCAGCCAAACGACGAAGCCTTCGTGTCATTTGTAGTAGATTGCAAAAAAGTTTGGATATTTTCTTCACTTACTTGCAAAAATGGAAAATTTCCCCGAATGCTTCCAAAACTCAGCTTATAATTTTCCCACATAAGCCGAGAGCTTCTTATTTGAAACCTTCTAGCAGACATATTGTCACTATGAATGGGGTTGAAGGCCTTCAAGCCAAATGTAACAAATATATTAAGTGGCCACTTATAAACAGAAAATCAAAACTTTGTCTTAAGAACAAACTTTTGATTTACAAACAAATTTTTAGACCTGCCATGTTGTATGCTGTGCCAATATGGACTAGTTGCTGCAATACCAGAAAGAAGGCACTCCAGAGGATTCAAAATAAAATTTTGAAAATGATTCTGGAGTTGCCTCCGTGGTATAGTACCAATGAACTTCATAGAATTTCTAATATTGAGACATTGCAACAAATGTCCAACAAAATAATTTCCAATTTAAGACAAAAATCGTTGCAATCTTCTATTGCAACGATTAACTCCTTGTACCCTTAGTATAAAATAGGTTAAGTTTAGTTTAAGTTGAAAACATTGTAATTCCTACATGGTTCAATTTAACCAGAGGAAAAAAATTCTAACTGCCAGAGGCAATTGAAATGTATTAATCTATATACATCTATATACATAACAATGAATTTCTGTCTGTCTGAACCTTATAGACTCGGCTTGAAAATTTGTATACAGAGATTTTTGAGGCCGGAGAAGGTTCTTAAGATGGTTCGAGACCCCTCCCCGCATTGGAAAGGGGGGCTCCCATACAAATGAAATCGAAATTTCTGCATAACTCGAGAACTAATCAGAAAAAAAAATCAATTTTAGGCGAAACGAAGTTCGTCGGGTCTGCTAGTAATAACTAAAAATATGACATAGCAAATAAGGATGATAGTGTTAAGAAAACACGGAACACCTAGTCTAAGAGATGAATGTATTAGATAATTAGCAAATAAAATTAGTTTAAAAAAAAGGGTGTAAAGGTGTCTACCCAGCGAGCGTTACGGGTCACCTTCCTTAACCTTCCTACAACAGTGCTCAAAAAACTTGGTAGACCAATTGGTCTGAGCTACAGAATGATTCGAAGAAATTAGAATATCCAGTTTAGACAAATCTAAATTGTGAATCATGCGAATTGCCTCTATGAGCGTGTATGAACACCATGGGTTGCTATTGGTAGTGAACCAAGCTTAATTGAACTGGTAGACCAAAGTTCTAGACTTTGGCTAAAATAGTATTGGGCACATTTTTTTCAGAAAAACAGTAATAAATCAACTGTCTAAGACGAGTTTAGTACCTTCCATTTAATTCCACTACGTTCTGTTATCTTTATAAATACGTATTTCGACCTCAACTGAGAGGCCATCTTCAGTATCTCGTACTTAACTCGACTTGCAAGTCATTAGCCATTAGCTCCAAAGCCGTATAAGATCAATAATTTTGAAATTACACTCAGATAAATTAAACTCATCAAATGCTTTAGCCAAGCAAGCCTTTGGCACAGCAGAGTGCGATTGATTCGCATTCTATACCAGCCCGCCCAGCCCGTTGTTGGGAGGCATGGAGTGCGATCCTCTCGTTTAGTAAATAATGTGCACTCGCTTGACTGTGGTTATACAACAGTAAAGCACATGTGGAGATAGGACAAATCAAGCATGCGAAAGATATTCAATTTGCAAAAAAGAAAGCTAACCGCGGTGGAGGTTCCCGACTAGAAGAGCATAACTAAAACTTAACACAATTTTAACATATTGTGATCTTTATAACTTATTTTGATACAATTTTGTTCTTAGTATCCATTATCTTTCAAATGTTGTAACAGGATTTTAACATAATAAGATTTAAAAAATGCTTAATACCGAATTGCCCAACAGTAGGCAATTAAAATAGATGTAGCAAAGTCATAGATATCATAAACGCCGATATATTTTGAAAAAGTTGTCTAATTTGTAATGTTCTTAGTTTCATGTCCTTGAAAAATATTCTTATTTAGAAAAAAAGCTAATATTTCTGAATGTTGATCACAATCTGGAGACCTATCACGATTAAGTTTTCTTGTTGTGTAGGGGTTATCACGCCTATCTAGAGAGTAGGAGGTTGAGGGTTCGAGTCCCTCCAAGACACGTGGATTCTTTTTCGCCATTTTCATATCAATTTGTCCATTTCGAAACATGTGCTGTGCATATGCACAGCCAAGATATTTAACAAAAAAAATTGTTTTCGTACGGCCGAGTTGCCGAATAATATGCAATTAATTACTCAGCTAAATTATTGGTCCACGTAGCTCGGCAGTGATGGCAGAATAAACGATTTTTTGCGATCAATCAATCTTCGATGCGTTTATAACTTTTTTCGTGGATACAAATGAAACACCAATTTCTGCATAACTCGAGAACTAATCCGAGAATAAATCAATTTTAGACGAAACAAAGTTCGTCGGGTCTGCTAGTCAATAATAATAATTAAAATTGAAGGTAGATAAGGGGCCGTCCAGAAACCACGTGGTCATATATGGGGGGAGGGGGGGGGGGGTTGGAAAATGACCACGATAAGCCACATGGGGGGAGGGGGGTGTTGCTCTCGAACCACGTGGTTTTTTTTTTACACGAAAAACTTTTGGTGAATAACAATAACGGTGTAAAAAATACAAATCATTGAAATTTAATGATTTAATCATTAAACGCAAAGCGCATCTAAGGGCCGATGCCCACGTAGCGTCTTTTGAACTCAGCGGTAAAAAGACGTAGGTGTGCATCGAGAAAAATCGATAACGCAGCGTCGGTCGCAACGCCGATGCATATCTGCATGCCATACAAAAATAAACGAAAAAACAGGTTGCGATTCAGTCTCAATTTCCACAAAAAAAAATTAGAAAGGAAAAATGGAAAAATATTTTTAAAAAATTCCGCCAGTTTTTGGCATCACGCCGCCGACACTTTTGCATCAGCGGACTGCAGCTACAATTTTGAAAAATTTTCATGTTTTTACAATAATCCAAGAAAAAATGATGAGAAAAAAAATTTAAAAGAATTTCTTGTGGATATTCAGGAAAAATCAAGTAAAGAAATTTCCTGTAAAAACTTTGACATTACTTCATACAATCCTGATAAAGTGCTGTCATTCAGAATTATTTAGAATTTCCACGGAAGAGTCTTTGGATTATCTTCAAAACTTCTTTGGAAATTCGGAGAATAAATCTTTAGAATTCTCAAGGTTCATGTTTTTTTGAATTTGAACCAGAAACCATTTCAATATTTCATCGGGAATTCATTCTTCTTCGGGATGTCATTTTGATTTCTTTGTAGGTGCAGCTAATTGCTTCAAATCTTTGCCATGCAAAGATGCACAGAAAATGATTTAGAAAGTTTAAGGAATTTTCACATCAGGAAATCTTTAAAATTTTGATTTAATTTTTTTAGGATTTCTTACTGAAAATGCTTCAAAAGTACAACCTTTACAAGTACTACAAAAGTACAATTTTTTTCGTTATTTCCACTAGTAAAAACATCGGAACTTCCTCGGGAAATTCATTATTGGTGTTTCAGATGAACTATTTTCGATTTTCTACTGGAAAACCTTAGGAATTTCCATCGGAAATATTTTGGCATATTCCTAATAATTTCTTTTGGAAATTAAAAAACTGCTGAAAATTTCTAAGAATTTCTTTTGGAAAACGAAAAAAAAATCCATTGGAAATTTAGAAGAATTTTCTTTGAAGATTCATTAAAGTTGCCCAGGATTTTGAATAAATCACTAGAGATTCTGTAAAAAAGTAAGATGGATTTTTTTCACTAATTTATACTGGAAATTCTTGTTTATTGGAATTTGATGTTTATTGGAATTTTCATCGTAAATATGCATTTCGGATCCTTCTACGGATTCTTCTAGTTGTTCAAAATTTCTACCGAACGTTTTCGGAACTCTTCCATAGAATTTCGGAAAAATTGTCGTTGAAATTCTAAAGATTTTCCGGGGAGACTCCGAAGAATTTCTTATCAATATTCCGAAGGGTTTCCCTTGCAACTCCAGAATAATTATTCTTAAAAATTAAGAAGATCTTGGAATTTAAAATTAATCCAAGCAATAAATGTAGGCAATAATTTAGGCTTAAGAAGCCTAGTTTTTATGATATTGAATAATTAGGATAATCGATCGAAAAATTGATAATGCACCTAAATGTTCTAAATGCACAAAATTCTAGTAGTGCGTATGAAAAAGGTTATGACATAGAGAAGCTTGCATTTAAAAAATCAACATGAAATTCTAAATAAAATGCTTTTTAAATTCACAAAAGGGTCTTAGAACTAAGGAGATTCCTGCGATATGAAAAAAGTGCGAGTGTTCCAGAAAAAAAACACTCCAATTCCTAAAACAATCTAGGTTAAAAAATAGTGTTATAATAACGATTGAAATTAAATTCCAAAACAACCCTCAACAACCCTTTCAGGAATGATGGGTCATATATGCCCAGCGAAAGTGAGCTAGGCCACCATTTTCTTCAGTAAAATTGTTCATCTAGATATTGGCTTTACAGAAAAAATATGGGAGCTCAAATTTGACTGACCATGAAAACTCAGATATCCGAAACCTTGGGAAGATTTCGATTCTAAGAGCATGTAAATAAAGTTTAAATGTTTGAATCATTTTGAACGGATGGGTGGTCAGATAAGATGGGTCATCCTGAACGTTAAGCCAGTGATTAATATTCAGGAATACGAGGTGCTCAAGGTACTTCAAAATACTCTCAAGTTCAGCCCATGAATCTACCAGAGCAATGTTCTCATCATCAGTATATACTCAATCCGATGAAATAAGCATATGATCCTAATTTCCAATAACATGAGATCCAAGAGACAAGGTACCCAAAATTATCTTGAGTCAACATCAAGTTGCACAATGACTATGAGGTTTGTTTTTGTAGGGCCTTAGAATCATTGGGTTCACGAACTTGAATGATCAAGTAGTTCAAACATTACGACTTCCAGGACGTTTTGTATAACCTAAAAAGTCTGTCTACTACTGTACAAATAATAATTGAAGTCATATCAACCCAATGAACCTACTGGGATATTATATCATTCATCATTCATAACTTGGTTAATTGGATAAATCGAATGATCCGAAATCCAAAATAATTATTGGTCTATAATACATTCATTCCCATATGAGTCGCTTATGAAAGGACCATTGACTGAAGCATATTCGAGTTGAGGAATAGAAGTTCCTTGGGAAATTATTCGAAAGAACCATCAGAGTGACCGAGAAAATATTTTTAGTATGGCATCATTGGCTTCCACGAGTCGATATCAAAATAAAATTTCAATGAAGAATTAGAAATTTTGAGAGATGAGCCAGCTCTCGATTGAAAATCTCTTTAGTAGAGAAATAGAAATTTTCCATAATAAAATAGGAAATTGCCAATAAAGAACAATAATACACACAATAATAATAAATTAGCACTTGTAAAAGCAAAAATTGCAATTATGAAATAAGAATTTTCCATAAAGAAATTAAAATGTTCAACGAAAAAATGCAAAATTTTGAATTAATCAATAATGAACAATTAAAAAAAATATTTTATAATTATTTATTTCTAATATTGATGATTCTGAAAACAATACTGAAATTTGTACAAGAATGCTACTCAAAAGAAACAACAGTAGGAGGTTTTATTTGCATCTCTAAGATTACATATTAAGTTTGTGATTCTCTGATAAACTTTTCGTTGTAGGAGTTCAGTTCAGATGCTTCGCTGAGGTTAATATCTTAAAAATTATTTAAAAAAAACACTAATAAAAAAATTTAAAAAAAATTGAAGATATAGGGATATTTTGGAAAATTTCTAAACCATTATAATTTTTTCTCGAATTTTTTATAAGATATTCACGAGTCCACATTTTTTTGTATCCTCCTGCTGCATTGAAGGTGTCATCAAAATTTCCATGCTGGGTTTAGTTTGATTTTGAATCAATGAATCGACTGCTTTGAGCGTGGTTACAGCGGCACACTAGGAGTTAACTTTCTGAAATCAGTATGGCGAAATGCATCTAAGGTTCGATTTCTCAAAATTAAGCTTTTTAATCGAAAAAATATTTGGTAGGCGTAGTAGCGGACACCACCCCTCATAACCGGTACCAAATAGTTTTTCATTAAAAGTTCCTAATTTTGAGAAAACCAACGTTAGATGTCTTTCGCCATACAAATTTCGGGCGGTTAACTCTTGTTGGCTATTTTGTGCATATACTATAGCGCCTAGATGTGGCTGCGGCGAGTAGAAAATCAGCCACTGCCAATAATTCATTGAAATTGTCCATCTTCAAAATTGATCGGATATATGGTTTTAGTTACATAAGGTTTTTTTTATTTTTGTACTTGAAAAAAACCACGTGGTCATAGGGGGGAGGAGGGGGGGGGTCAGCCAAATGACCACGATAAGCCACATGGGGGGAGGGGGGTGTTGAAAATCTTCAAAAATATGACCACGTGGTTTCTGGATGGCCCCTAAACAAAAAAATCCACTTACCATATGAGATCTCCTAGTGTGGACAGAACGGAAAACCATTTTGCAAATAGGGCATGGAAGCTGTAACTGCGATCGAATTTTCTATATAAAAAAAAAATTAAGAACGTAATTAGTATACTGCCTGTAATCGCATATCTGTCCCATATGGATAGAAAACTCAGCAAAAATTGATTTCCTATTCATATGGGATGTGTCAAAAGATTTTTCGGTTCTTTTTAAATCTGTACACTGAGGTCACTTATAACGCGATTTATTTTTCCTTGTTTCTGGTCTTTGGATTTGATACATACAAATCCTCAAAAAATCGATAAAAAATAGGTGGTATTGAACGAATTGTGAAGATTGAGGGGGATCGAGAAATTGATAAAATCCATCCGTCGTAAAAAGCGACCCCAGTGTACACAATTTTTCTACTGCAAACCTGCAATTCTATGATCGGCTCAGCGACATGGCCGGTTAGTTTCACATGTTGTTTGAATTGAGTAAATGTTCTCCGGTTGATGCCACACTGACTGCAAGCGTATTTCCTTTGAGCACAATAACCCGCGTGTTTCATGCAACTCGCTTCTTCGACATATTTCCTGGGGCAAAACGGGCAACAGTGCAGCAAATGTGGATGATAAACATTCTGAAAACACAGGATATAGAGTTTATTTTGGAAAATTATGTGTTTTTTTAAACAACTAACCATATGAGCCATAAAGTAATTGTGCTTAGGAAATTTCCGGTGACAAACATCGCATACTCGAGGACCGCAGCTCTCCATATGGCGCTTGAGCCCTTCAGGTGAGCTATACGACTTGATACAATGCGGACACGGGTGATTACTCAACGTTGACTCAGGATGGGTCGTAAGCTAAAATCGTAAGGCATAAATTAGAAGAGCAAAGTCTATTTCGACAGTAGGATATTTGCAAACCGCCCCACCTCCCAAAACAATAATTCAACTCAACCAATTCAGCTCAGCTCTTACAATCCTGCGACAGGAATTAGACCCAACTAAGAATTCCTTTCATTGTCTTACCTTGTGACTATGCAGCTCGTCATCATTGGCGAAGGTCTTCACACAAAAAATGCAAACGGTCATCTGATGGTTTGTTTGAACGTGATCGGAAAGTAGCAATCCGGTATCGAGAAGCTCCCCACAAACGGGGCACTCACATTTAATCGACTGACTTGCCAGCTGCTCCAACATTCTGACAGCGCACTGTTTCTTGTGTTGCGAGAAATTACTTTTTCGCGCAAATTGCATGAAACAATTAGGGCACTTATACTTCGTTTTATGCATCTTTCCCTGTAAAACAGCATTATTTAATGCCTGTCCTAAGACGAGTTTATACAATCCCATTGAATTCCACCACTTAATTGTATCTTGACAGATACGTATTTCGACCTCAACAGTAAGGCCGTCTTCAGTGTCTCGTACTTGACTCGACTTCGAGTCGAGTCAAGTACGAGACACTGAAGACGGCCTTACTGTTGAGGTCGAAATACGTATCTGTCAAGATACAATTAAGTGGTGGAATTCAATGGGATTGTATAAACTCGTCTTAGGACAGGTGAAAACATTCCACTAAAAAGCTCAAAATAATTTTCTTATTATTTAATGATAATCTATATACAATAAATATTCAAATAATTTGTTTGTTCCATACCTTATGAATATTATAGCGGTTTAAACTGCTGAACTTAATTTGGCAAGGAACACACTCGAAAAAAGTGCGACCATTTACTATGGTACATAGTAAATCCGAGGTTGGACTTTGCATATCTACTTCTAATGTTTGATTATGAGCACAATTCTGTAAATAAGAAGGTATTATAAGTCACGATTACCAGAATACATCAATAAGAAAACGTTTTCAATGTATCATGTACCATGTGTGCCTGCAGTAGGTACTCGTTGCCGAAAATTTCCCCACAAACAGTACATTCACATTTGATGGGTTCTTCCAGCACCGTGTCCGAAGGAAGTGTAATGAATGTTTGGTTTTGAGTCTTGTTGCATACTTTTGTATGAAATTTTAAAGCTTCCATCGTAGGATACTTTCGATGGCACAACTCGCAGGAGAACTTTTTAAGCACACATTTGGACACATGGTGTCTGTAATCAATTGTCCTGAATAGCTGCCTCGAGCAATGTGGGCAAAACAATTTCAGACCGTTGTGAGCTTTCGTCTGAAACCAGAAAACCGTATATTACAAAACATAACAAAATTTAAGATTGAAAAAATCTACCCTGTGCCATTTGTAAGAGTTGTACTTATCGAATGTTTCATTGCATGTCAGACACTCGAAAAATGTTCGATTTTCGACTGTATAGCATCGATATTGTTTCTGATTTCTCCACCTGGGGGTAACACTTGTTTTTGAGGTATTGGTCCCGCTATCTGGAAGCTGTTCCTGCAATAGTTACAAATTGTGAAAAAAAATATTCGCGCGTTACAAGTCTGGAAAACTGACCTCGAGTTCATCCAATTGCAGTACTTCGGAAATGACGAATTCACAGCCCGCCTGATCAAGAGGCTGAAGACCAGATTCTTCAACAGCAATCTCCATTTTAATACCTGTGTTTTTTGCAACATTTTTATCTAATGATGAGTGAGATTGAGCATCTTCATCAGTAACACTTTCAGTGGTTTCGATTTGCGCAGTCTCCACATCTTGGGATTGAATGGTGTGGCTTTTAGAGCAGATATCAATATGATTGTTGAAAGAAGCTTCGTTTGTCATTTTTTCGGAACAATTAGGACAGGAATAGCTATTCGCTGAATGATGTACGCTCTGTAAAGGAAGACACACAGAGATGATAACCACTATAACTAGTAATCTAATCTTCTATTATCAAACAAAAAGGTAGAATTGAACTTACTGCGTGACTTTTTAGTTCTTCATCATCAAAAAAAGTTATATCACACATGCTACATTCAATCGTCCGATGAACTTCATCTACATGATGGGACAAAAGTTCGTCGTTGCCAAAAATATCACCACAAATTGGACACTCACATTTGATAGGCATATTGTCGGCTGACAAATTAACATGATCTTCCTTAAAATAAATACCCAATATCATTTATATTAAGAAGTATTTTCAACTGAGATTATTCTAAGAATATCGTGAAATGTCAAATTTCTATATTTTAAATAATTATATAGATTCGAGTTTCTAACATTATCATTGCGATTTGTTTTCACTCAATTCAATTGACAATTTTCACGTCATTCTATCAAATAAGCTCGTATGTTCCAAACCGTACGTTAACGTGTTGCCAATACAAGTCTGCCTGGTAGAGCCGCTGATCATTGCAAAGTTTGCACTCGTACATCTTATGAGAAATCATTGTTTCTTGGCAATGTAGCTCCTTATTTTCATCTGAAATCTGTCGACAAAATTAAGCATAAATAGTCTCGAACTATAGACATAACAACTTTGCTACTTTTTTTACCTTATGCAGATCCAAATGTTCCGACAAGCCAGTCTTACTCAGGTAGTTCCAATCGCAAACTGTACAGCGGAACACCAAGCGCTCCGGATCCGATTCCGGATGCTGTGGTTGCTCAGACGTTTCATCCAGAAACTCAACACAATAAACCTCGGAATCTTCATCAATATTCAGCAGAATCGTTTCCTGCTTAACCGAGACTTGCTGATTATGCGAGGGGCATTCGCAAATCTCTGCATCAGACTGTAAACAAACAGAAGCATTTTCAATAAGATTTTGTTTACCCCAAAAGCTTGTTACTCACCGCAATTGAATCAGAACTACCCTTGCTGCACATTCTACAAGACATTACTGCGTTTTAAAGGTAACACTTTGCAAACCAACAAAATTGATATAACTGAAACATTTACGAAAGTTCTCCTTCGATGTTTGTTTTGTTAAATTTTCCTTTTCCATGAAGCCACTGAAGATCTGTTGTGGGAGCGAAAGAGATCTCAAAACTAGAGATGTCACAAATTAATCGATTACTTCGACTAATCGATTCATCGTTGTGATAATCGATTAATAAAGAATCGATTACTTCTCAACAATTGGCGCTTGATGTTGCATGAAGAAGAAGAAGCAAAAAGATGATAATCGAAAAAATCTCTACGGCAAACCATATGAAGAAGTTTTTAAAACTCTTCTCAAATATTCTAAAAGCAGTTTAATTGAAAACGGTAAGCAGTACGGGGTTGGACTTTTCTTCTACTGTATAATAAACACAATATTTCTATTCGAAATTTTATTTTGTAATACACCACCCAATATTTTTTTTACACGGTATTCTTTAATTTCCCGGTTAACCTGATTTTTCACAGCTTTTCAAATACCACCTGAATTTTCTTTGATTTTTTGTGAATTTTTTCATGGGGTTAACTCATAGTTTCATCGACGCTAAGGGTCGTAATCAACTAAAACCTACCCGTGTAAAAAAAGATCTGGGTGTATAACACTTAAAACACAGTATAAGAAAAGTCCAACCCCGTACTGCTTACCGTTTTTGATTAAATTGCTTTTAGAATTTTTGAGAAGAGATTTAAAAACTTTCCGTATGTTTTGCCGTGCAGATTTTTTCGAATATCATCTTTCTGCTTCTTCTTCTTCATGCAACATCAAAGAGCCAATTTTACAACATCTTTACGATGTCACAATTTAATCGATTTCTTCGATCAATCGAGATTTTACGACATCTCTATTCACAACTGACAACACTATAAATAACACACTCAAACTAAATTAATCATAATAGTACACGGTAAAGCAATGAGACGTACACACGGTTAGATGACTTTACCCATTAATGGGTACTGTGTTATTGTTGATATTATTCCCACCGTGAAAAATTCACCCATTTTCTTCAAAAAGCGCCACTACTCATTAAAATGGGTAGTGGCACTTTTTCAAGAAAATGGGTGAATTTTTCACGGTGGGAATAATATCAACAATAACACAGTACCCATTAATGGGTAAAGTCATCTAACAGTGCACGGAGAAACACGTTAATGGGTACTTTTTCTTTGCTATCTCTTTCCCTTTGCTCACTCTGAGAAAAATCTATACTAAATAGATTAAAAGTCATTCTAAATGGCTATTCGCCTGGTTGACCCCGATTTAGTATAGGTTTCACATAGACGTGCTTAGTATAACTTTGAGTTATTATGCCAAAGTATACTTTCAGGCCACATTTTTCTTTACGTAGATGGATTCTGCAGTAGAATGTTTTGTTTTGCTTCGAAAAAAAAAGAAAAATTACGGTAGAAAATTATATTTATATTTTATTATTATCTTCATTTACTAGAAAACGTGACATGATTAGTTATTCACTATTATTGTCATCATAGGGTTCGATAATTAATACGCGATATGATAAAACAAATCACTCCTACTAGTGAGTCTCAACTTTTTGCACCACACATTTTATCATTCTGTAGCTGATAATATGCATTTTCCTGGTAAATGCCTGATTCTGGATAACCATGGTGAACATTTGACTCCTTTCTGTCGGTATCCTGCAGCATCGCTTGAGGTTCCATGCTTGATTCCATGATTGTAATCTTCCTGTAAGGTTGAATCAGATTTTATGAATTAAAATGTCGATTAAAATAATATGGAATGCATTTTGATGTGGTAGAAGACATACCATATCAGAATAAGGTGATCTCGTTGATTATACCCGCATAATTAAAAACGATTTACAGTACTCTTGTTACTGTTCATCTTCACTAAGGAATACTGTTACTAATTGTATAATAGTAGCTTTACAATATAACTATATGTTGAAGTAGAATAAATACTATACATCATGTTTAATCTACAATACCATATGCAATAATCTCATAATTCATTGTATATTTATACTACTTTATCTTCCATCCTTTCGATGAAAAACGATAATATACTGTGAAAGACTTATAACTGATAATATCAACAATATTAAATATTGCTGTGAAATAATTATGTATCATCTAAATTTAGCTTTGTTTCCTTGCTTTTCCGCACATATATTAGAAATAATATCCTCCAATGATACAAACGCGATAAACGTTATGATGAGTGGAGTGTTCAACTTTTTATATCCCGTAGAATCATTTTTCCGTGTTGTTGCCTTTGTTTTTGTTGTGAAAAAAAACTGGTTGACTAGAACCAGATTGATTTTGAATCGTTGTTTCTCCAGTTTTATTTAAATAATTTCTCGTGCTTAAAAACAGGGGTAAGTAATGAAATTTGCATATTGTGTTCAAATACTGTTGAATAATAAAATGTTTCAACAGTTCTCAACAGCTATTGCGGAAGAAAATGGAAGCAAATACCTTTTGGAGATCCGACCAAGGAACCGACTCAATTTTTCTTGGACATGATTTGGTAAGTATTTTTACATATATGAGATATACTCTTCATATTTAATATCCAGTGGTTGCTTTTCTGTGTATTCTGCAGGTCAGTATCGCATTCTCCTTCGATGCGGCTTCCCGGACCCGGATGCTCGAGAAAAGTCATAAAAGATGCAGAACTCGCTGATATAAATGTTAAATTATTCGTAAAATTAACATAATTTTTCACGGAAAACATGAATTCAATGTGGAAATATACAATGTGAGTGTAAAATACAAGTGTTTTCATTTAATATGTGGAGTAATTTACAAATGTTTCCTTCTGATGAAAGATATGGGATACGGTGCGTCATTTTTTTTCATATATCATTCTATGGTTAACAAATAATAACCCATACTGTTCTTATTTGAAACATGGATTATAAATGGACCATACCACATGATGTATCACGAAAATAATGTACTGAAAAATATCCTTTTTTATACAGTAATTATACTTAACCGCCTATTACTCATATGGTCGATTTACCAATAACATCAAACCATACGGTAAATACCATTTATGGAGAGGTTGGTGTATCTTAAATATGTACAATAAACAGAATAGTAGGGTCAAAGTTTGTTATAATCATGAATTATTTGAGAAATAATCCACTTACGGTTCATGATTATGCGGGATCCACTTACGGTTCATGATTATGCGGGTACTTTTCACTTTTAAAATAAGGGCTTCGACTTCCATTCCCATGTCCGGTAATCTGTCCAGCTTCTGGCTGCCATCTTCGGTGAATGGAGCGGCGAATTTAATACACCTCTAGACTTCGTCATTTATACGCCACTTCCGTATTGGATTGTAGATAAACCAAAATTATGGTTTCCAAGCTATCTGAAACCGTTTGCTTTCTGCATTCGGCAATCCTTGGGAACTATGAATAAGCAATTTAATATTTTTTCGCGATATTTCTCGCAATAGTCAGTTTGTGCGAAAAAAAATTGATATCACAATCACAAAGAATACGAAAACAAAATATTTAAGTGCAAATCATTCATAGAATAACTTTTAATGTTAGATAGTATACATTTTAGTCTATTGGTAGTTTAAAGTACAAAAATGCCAATATAGATTAAATTTTAATCTAACAAACAATTTCTTTATTTCTGAGTGCTCAAAACTTTATTGAGGACGACAATCCCGTTGTCCACATTTGTTTCGACCAAATCGCTGAACCCCTCGGTGAAATATACGTCAGAGCTGTCAGCAGCAACATCATTACTATGTAACAAAAACAAAAGCTATAAACACGCGGTAATAAATGTTTCTTTCCTTTTCATTATAAATCCTCGTTTTACATTTCTATTTCGGCGGATTCGAACCATTTCACTCATAAAACTTTACCCATTTTGGAAGAATAAGTAGATCTACACGGTTGAAAAACAGTACCTAATATTAGGTACTTTTCACTCAAATCGAGCGCCCAGTGTGGGAACACAAAATTAAGTATTTTTTTCTTGAAATTAAGTAAAATTCACTTAATACTAAATAAAATATACTTAATTTTAAATAGAAACTAACGAAAAGTTAGGTAAATTTCACTCAACTTTTGGGATGGGTTCAACGTCGGGTTCCCACGCTTTAATGCCCTTGTTGAGTGGTTTTGCTCTTCAAGTCGAGTCAAGTACGAGACACTGAAGACGGCCTTACATTTGAGGTCGAAATACGTATCTGTCAAGATACAATTAAGTGGTGGAATTCAATGGGATTGTATTAACTCGTCTTATGACAAGTGAAGACATTCCACTAAAAAGCTCAAAATAATTTTCTTATCTTCATTTTATGACAACAAAGGGAAGAGGGAGGGAGATGCAAAAGTAAAAAGTACCTAAAATTAGGTTCTTTTTTCTAACCGTGTACTTATTTAAATGAGTAAAATTATAGATATTGTGCTTCAAGTTGAAAACCGAAGTGAGCTCTCGCGACAATTGAGTTTTTCCTTATTTCCTGATGTCGCAACTGCATCGCGACTAGTGCGCATCTATGCCACCGTCGTGCGCCATGATGCGCACTAGTCGCGACAAAAGGAAACGTGAGAAAACTCGATTGTCGCGAGAGCTCACTTCGGTTTTCAACTGGAAGTACAATATTGAGATTCTCACGTCCGAATGTGTGAGTGGCGATAAAAGGAAAACAAACACTCCTAGATGGTGCAACTCAGCAAAGATTGGGTAAAAATAAGTATATTTCCATATATTTTTTGACTCTTTTGAAATCATTGTGATGACCCGATCATTTTTGAGGTTATGAGCAGAAGGAAAACAAACATGTTTTTACACATGACGAATTGCACATTAGTGTGCGAGCGCTAAACGTCACTCATCTCTATTCCACTATCTATCTATCTATCTATCTAACAACAAAATCTAGGGGGGGGGGCTAATTTTTGACGTAGGATTACGTCCTTTGCGAAGATATGGATGTAATTCTGTATATTCAAATTTGAGACCTTTACGGAAAGTACCTATTTTATAGATTTTGGTATCAATCGATTGACGAACTCTTTAACATTTTCCCCAACTATTAAAAACAATGGATTAGAATGCGCTGGCCGTCGCCGAAAGTAGCAGTACTCAAAAGAAATATCCACGCAATGCTCAGACTATCGTTTCGCTTCTATCAATGATTAGAAAAGCGCTTTGTGAAAAGAAAATCTGTTCTTAGGCGTCGATTGCGGTCTCGGGATATCAGTGGTGGTGCTGAACTTTTATTCTTAGCGTCTTAGCGGACAGCAGCAGCAGTGGATTTTTAACGCAAGGTTCGGATTAACGTTTGATTGCTGTGAGTGATTCGAAAGACGCATTGTTGATTGTAAATCGACTCTTTTCAGGACCAGCATTTTATGAGAAGAAAGGGTTGATAGCAAACAATATCGTTGGTTGCATTCCCGCGGTACTGGAGGGAGATTCCGTCAGTATCAGAATCACAAACGCTCGCCGGAGAGCAACGCTGCAGAAACGTTGGCGTCAATAGCAGTCAAGTGATATTTTTTTTTATAATTCAGATTTTATTTCTGTTTGTAATTGGAAAGAAACATTATCATAAACGAATCGGTGTTTCTTCGCTTGGCGATGCTGCAGAAGTTTTTTCCCCATAGATGGCGAGTCATCTGACGTTGATGTTAGAGTAGAAAAAAAAATATTCAAAATTCTTATTTTGCCTGTGATTGGAAAGGCGCATTGTCGGTTCATCTCAGAACCATCATTTCACAGGAGGTTGAGTGCGAATGACGAATTTTCTATCGTCAGATTCCAGAAAACTGTATGCGATTAGAAAGACATATGAGCTTAGTAAGAGAAATATGCCGATAAGCTAAGCATCCTGTGTTCCTTAAACATTTGTCCAACATTTTGTGCTGTGTCAATATTAAGACCATACAGACAGTTCAATATGCCACTAGAACTTTTTTAATCAATCAAAATTTTAGAAATTGTGTTTGTTTTCTTAGTCTGTTGCTTCTATTATTTATTCAATCAGCATTGCATCAGCATGGAACCACTGTTCCTACTCCAATTTCCTAAAGTAATGATATCTGGCGCTGGAGAATCAAGGGAACGTACTATTTTTCGTACACTCCTATCGTAGGATATAACAATTGTTCGAAGTTCGAAAATTTGTTAAAATAGATTCAATGTTTCGTAGAGAGAGAGATGTGAATGAAGAGAACTCATTCCTGGCAGTTACGCCTATATATAAAAGATATTTTAGTTACTAGATAAAGATTGTCGCTGTAGTCGCTGTCCGGAACATCTTTTGCTGGCGAGGATAGGGGAGCTAAATGTCAAAGAAGAAAAATCCATACGATTTGACAGGTATGTACCACACATGTTTCGGACAGCAGAACAAAGGGAACCGAAGCGACAATCTTTATCTAGTAACTAAAATATCTTTTCTATATATGATCAGAGAGCTAGATAAGTACAATATTCATGCAAAGTGGCAAAAAAAACTAGGGGGGGCTAATTTAGTTCTAGGTGGGGCTATAGCCCCAGATATAGTACATGCTGGTGGGCGGAACCGAGCGCGACAAGGCCCGTCTGGGAAGCAGTGTTACGATAGACGGGGATACCTTCGAGGTGGTCGAGGAATTCGTCTACCTCGGATCCTTGCTAAAGGCTGATAACAATGTCAGTTGTGAAATACGAAGGCGCATCATCTGTGGAAGTCGGGCCTACTACGGGCTCCAGAAGAAACTGCGGTTAAAAAAGATTCGCCACCGCACCAAATGTGTCATGTTTAAGACGCTTATAAGACCGGTTGTCCTCTACGGACATGAAACATGGACAATGGTCGAGGAGGACTTGCAAGCACTCGGAGTATTCGAGAGACGGGTGCTTAGGACCATCTTTGGCGGTGTGCAAGAAGACGGTGTGTGGCGGCGAAGAATGAACCATGAGCTCGCCCAGCTCTACGGCGAACCCAGTATCCAGAAGGTAACTAAAGCCGGAAGGGTACGATGGGCAGGGCATGTTGCAAGAATGCCGGACAGCAACCCTGCAAAGGTGGTGTTCGCTTCCGATCCGGCAGGTACGAGACGTCGTGGAGCTCAGCGAGCGAGATGGGCAGACCAGGTGCAAAACGACTTGGCGAACGTGGGGCGTATTCGAGGATGGAGAGATGCGGCCTCGAGCCGTGTATTGTGGCGTCAAATTGTTGATTCAGTGTTAGGGCCTGTTCAAATATTACGTAACGCGAAAAACGTTGTTTTTGAGAACCCCCCACCCCCTCGTAACAATTTGTAACAATTTTCAGAACTACCCCCACCCCTATGCGTAACGCGTAACAAATAGTTTTTTGAGAAAAAAAAAAGATTTTTGATAGGATTTAAAACACGTTACTATAAATTATTATGCATTGTATATTTTACGCTATTTTAAAGGAAATAAACATTTTTTAACATTTTTAATTTTTTTTTCGCTATGCAAATAATTTGTTACGCGTAACAATATTCCGAAGGACACCCACCCCCCATATTTTGCGTAACAAATCGTAACAAAAATTTAACAACCCCCCACCCCCTATTGCGTTACGTAATATTTGAACAGACCCTTATCTGTTAAGATGTAGACTAAAAAAATCAAAAAAAATGAATTGTACCCAAATCTAGGTAAATAGGATTTTACCATTTTCGGATCTGACAACATGAAAATCCCTCGGAAAACGGAAAGCTCCACGATAAAAATCCCTCGAAAAATCCATCCTTTTGAAATTACATTGAATGTGATTGAATGCAGCAAAAGTAAAGTAAAAGTTTCCGTCAGATGTTGCAACCAAATCGCTTGTGCGAGCGAATGATTTTTGAGAGCACTCGCTATTGAGGCCACCTTTACATCTCGGGAAAATTTTCCGCCGGATTTTAGTCCCCAGAAGGCCGCGATTTTGATTTTCAGGGTGTCGACTCAAATTTGAAAATAAAATTCCCTGACTTTCCCTGACTTTCCAGTAATTTCTCGAAAAATTCCAGGTATGATTTTTTTTCAAATTCTTAAGCATATGAAAATCCCAGCATGTCTAAATCCTTGAAGACCAAACGAGTTCCTGAGTTATTAGAAGCCTATTCACTTGTAGAAGCAGAACATTAAGGTTTTGTAATAAATGGTAGGTAATTCTGGTCGTTCACAAAGATCTTAGTAAATGCACAGAGCTCCCGAAAGGTTATTATAATTCAGCATTACACACATCTCTCCAAAATTGGCTCCAAATAATGTTATAAACTTTCTGGTGCCCTCATCAACCTTCGGGAATTCTCACGGTTTCTTCAGAATCGCAATATAGACCTCCACGGCTACTTTTTCAAATCGTTGAAATTTCATATTCTTTCTGGAAATTTATGTGAAATCTTGTACCTATCTTATCTTTTGACAAGACTTTGGAACTCTTTACAAACAATCGTGGGAGCTTATAGAAATCCTTTAAATTCCGTAAAAAAAATCCTTACGGATTTGCGGGTATTATCGGGAACGCCAAAAAACCTTCTCTGAAGCATACTTTCTGTGGGGTGTATGGATTTCTGATAATCATCATTTATTGCTTGCAATCTTACAGATATTCAAGAATTCAATTCCTACAATCTCACACAAATCCATTCAGCACTTACAATAAGTCCAGGAAAACTTTATAACCACAGCGATACTTTAAATATTTTGGTTTGAATATGCTCAGGTCCTTCGGAGGAGAAGTGGCATAACTAGCCTCAAATGCTAGGGTGAGCTACATATATTCCATTTATATTACCGAGTTTTAGTTATTTGCCAAAACTTCCAAAGTTGATCAATCGTTTTGGAATTACAACATTGTTTTTTTTTACAGGAAGTTCAAATACTATCAACTCGATGTTAGACTTTTTCAACAACTACACCAAGCGAACTCGAGGAAAAATGTTTGAAGATTCCTTGGAATATTTTTTGTATGAATCCCTCCACAAATACATTCTAATTTGAGTAAATACCATACAATCTATTAAGTTTTTTGAAAAAAAAACTACTGAACATTTTTTATTTTTCAGGGAGAGTTTTGAAGTAATTTGGAAAATTTTGAGAAAGAAATAATTATAATTATTTTCAGAAGACATTCCAAAGTACAAAGGATTCTGTTTTTAAACGATTTTTTGCTGGTAATTTTGATCGTACGAAGTGCCACCAGTCTTTGCATCATGTTCAAAAAATTCTAAATAATTCAAAGAAAAACCACATGATTATTATTATGCGTTAAACATTTAGGATGAATTAAAAATTGAGAAAATGTAAATCGTGTGAAAACAAAATCCAGTGTACCTCACTGAAGTAATTTCTGGACAAAATTCTCAAACATCAACCAGAATATTTCCTGATAAAATTGTTTTGTAAACATCAAAAGTAACGTTTAGTGATGAACTTATTTTATACATACAAAATCACTCTAATAAATCTACAAAAAATCAAAGCAGCGAATGTAATACTGAAACATTGCCGGTTTTTAATAATGTTTTAGGTTTAAAAAAATATAAGTAGGCAAAAAATATAGGTAGACTACATTTCGCTTGTAGAGTAAATATGCAAATAGTCGCAGTTTGAAAAGTTCACAACAAATATCTCACGGTTGCAAATATAATTGAACGTAGCATTGTCTTTGTCTTCTGTAGATAATACAAAGATTGTTGAAAAGTTTTGAAGAATTATTTTGAAACCGTCTGATTGATGTGATCTTCTTGATTCTGTCTATTTATATAAAATTACTTTAAATTTTCTAGGAGAGCGTCATGATTGTGGAGTATGGAGTAACGTTTTACCAACGCCACCTACTTACATGCGGTAGACCATATTATGCTTTTATCCACTATCATTCTCTCAACATGCTCAATAATTTGACCACCTAAGTGCCAATGTCTTTATAAGCCCAATATCAAATGGAAGTTCATGAAATGGTTTTTAAACCTTATCTGCAGAATCTTATTTGTGGTAATTTCAATCGTAGTATTCGACGTTTTCTTGAAATAAGCCTTAAAATATTAAATTTTTGGTTGCAAGTTGAAATTTGTTGATGATTGTTTGTTGAACGGTTCTGAACTATGGCCCATTTAGGCCTTTCGATTCAGTTTCGATTGCTTCCACTAGATAATTTTCATACATGTAGGTGATAAATTTACATCAAAAGATAATGAGATATTATTGGTTTTTCATTGGAGTCGATTACTTGCAATATAGTCAGCAATTTAAATTCATTGTGATGTATCGTATTTCCTACAATCACATCAACATAATTACATTATGACTAACTCTCTCGATTGATGATTAAATATTTAACCGAACTATTAGAACTTCTTTTGTTTGAT
Organism: Armigeres subalbatus; assembly: GCF_024139115.2. NCBI lineage: Eukaryota > Metazoa > Arthropoda > Insecta > Diptera > Culicidae > Armigeres > Armigeres subalbatus. The sequence goes on from NC_085141.1 coordinate 425,263,642, forward strand.
GGGAAAATGACTTGCACGCCACTAATGAAGAAACTGCAAAAAAAAATAAAAATATGTATTTTTTTTTATTCATGTGATTTATTAAATTTAAATAATAAATTATAAGGGTGGACTTTTCATAACAGCTATTTGGATCAGTCCTGAACAGTGACCATTTGAGCAACCTCTGTTATTGATCTAAAATAGATTAATAGAGGCAAATTAGATTACCATGAGGAACATGGAATATGCCCGAAGTAGACTTTTAGTCTAGAGACTGCCAACGGGTCACACGAAAAAATAAAATATGCTTCATAGCTTGAATTGTTTTTAAATCAATATGAATTTTTATTATTACAGTTTTGTGATTTTTTTCCCTGACCTCAATCAAAATTCCCTGACTTTCCCTGACATTCCAGGTCCAAATTAAAATTCCCTGACTTTCCCTGACTTTCCAGGTTTTTCCAGGTAGTCGACACCCTGATTTTCCGTGCCCAAATCCCGAAAACTTCGCATATGTAAAAATATATGAGGAAAAAATCCGCGGACCGAATTCCCGAGGTATGAGACTACACATAGACCGGTCATCGGACTGGATATTCTGCATACCGTATCGAACGACAACGGCCAACGATGCATAAACTTTGCAGCCTCCCGCGGAATGGTAGTCCGAAGCACTTTCTTCCCCCACAAGAACATCCACAAAGCCACATTTAAATCACCTAATCAAGAAACGGAAAACCAAATCGAGCACGTTCTTATCGACGGTAAATTCTTCTCCGGCATCACGAACGTCCGCACTTACCGCAGTGCGAATATTGAATTCGACCACATTGCAGTATGTCTGCGCTCCAAACTCTCGACGGTGTGCAACACGCGTCGGTGTCGTCCGCCGCGGCTAAACATTGGGCGACTACAAGACGGTAGACTAGCCCAAGACTACGCGCAGAAGCTGGAAGTGGCACCATTGATTGGAAGCTCTGCATCCGCTGCACTAGGCACGGTGCCCCCGGACCTAAAAAGCGACTGGTATGACGATATAAACGGGCACAGAAAAGACAAAACTCGATTTACCGTAGGAAAAGGCGACAGCATGAAGATCGAGACCGTGAAAAGACGGAGCAACTGTACCGCGCTAATAACACACGTAAGTTCTATGAGAAGTTACGTGCCACAGCGTAAGGCCATAAACGGGAACCTTCTTACGAACGAGCGTAGGGTGATCCAAAGGTGGCGGCAGCACTACGAAGAACACCTGAATGGCGATGTGGCAGACAACGGTGGCGGTATGGTAATGAACCTAGGAGCGCGCGCGCGGGACATGCGAATTCTGGCTCCGAATCTCCAGGACGTCCAGGAGGAGATCGGCCGGCTGAAAACAACAACAAAGCCCCTGGAGTTGGCTAACTACCAGTAGAGCTATTAAAACACGATGGTGAGGCACTGGCTAGAGCGCTGCACTGGGTAATTACCAAGGTTTGGGAGGATGAGCCGCATATGATACAAAAGATCGGGACCAGCTATGGGAGCTAATGCACGAAAACGGATACGGTTGATCAAGGCGACGATGGATCGGATGATGTGCGTAGTTCGAGTTTCAGGGGCATTCTCGAGTCCCTTCGAAACGCGCAGAGGGTTACGGCAAGGTGCCTGCTATTCAACATAGCTTTGGAGGGAGTAATACGAAGGGCAGGGATTGACACGAGTGGTACGATTTTCACGAAGTTCGTTCAGCTATTTGGTTTCGCCGTCGACATTGATATTATGGCACGTAACTTTGATAAGATGGAGGAAGCCTACATCAGACTGAAAAGCGAAGCTAAATGGATTGGACTGGTCATCAACACGTCGAAGACGAAGTACATGATAGGAAGAGGCTGAAGACAGGGCAACGTAAGCCACCCACCACAAGTTTGTATTGGTGGTGACGAAATCGAGGTGGTCGAAGAATTCGTGTACTTGGGCTAACTGGTGACCGCCGATAACGATACCAGCAGGGAAATTCGGAGACGCATCATGGCAGGAAATCGTACGTACTTTGGACTCCGCAAAACGGATCGAATAGAGTTCTCCGCCGTACCAAACTGACTATCTACAAAGACCGGTAGTTCTCTACGGGCACGAAACCTAGACGATGGTATGAATACCACCAATGTGTTATTAATATAAAATTGTGGTAATGTTAGTGTTAATAGTTTCGTGTTAGATCAAATGATCTGTTAGATAAAGTTATAGAATTCTTCAAATGTTGCAGGTCATTCGAAAATCGTGGATTGAAAACAAAATTTTTTAAAAAGTTATCGTTGGAATTGGAATCGAGGATCCCTTTTTGATTTTTGATAAGGGTTTCAAAAGAAGATCATGATTGTTATTAAATACTTAATAAATTATAATACTTAAAAATAATAAGAGGTTCGCAGAGATTATGAATTCAAACCTTAAATAATGATATTATCGACAACTGATTCATTATGATAATTCTACCCTTATACCAGAACTTTCCACCGATGTTTTGGATATACGTACTCATTACTACATTACAGTAAACATATATGAATTCTATTAAGATTTTTTCCATATCATTCGACGTTTGTCCGTTTCGTTTTTGGTTGCAGATCAATCGATTCCCCCTCCATTTCTTGAACACGCTTCCTTCTTCGTCGTCCCTTTCTACTAGAACCGGTATCGTTCTCGTGAATCTTCAAGTGGCGCAAAAGTCTACACTTGACGAGAAAATCGGCCTCACAGATGTGACACTTGAACTTTCGTTCCGTGTGATATGTTCGCTTCAATAAAAAAAAATTAAAATCAAGTCTATGGTTAGCAGATGTGAATAGTGAATTGCACATTAATAATAATACTTACAATATGTCTTCTAAAATGTGCTTTCGTCGGAACAACTTGTTGACAAATTGGACATGTATGGGGCTGTAAGGAAACAACAAAATTCTTATCTTGAATCGAATACAAAAGCATGTGAATTCCACACTAATTGTATGTGAATTTTGTAAATTCTGGCTTCTTATCACCAGAGTTTTGAAAATCTATAATGGTGCTTATTTAATATATTTGGAAGAAAAATCAATAGCTAATTGATAAGTCACCATTCAAACTCCAAGCACTAATATTATTTTCGATTTAAAAAAATATATAGGATCATACCTTTTTATTTGATTCTGAAATGAGTTTTCTTTGTTTTTTGTTATTGTGGGCTCTAATATGTTTGTTAAGCGCACTTTTGATGTGATACCATTTCCCGCACTCGTGGCATTTGAAACGCGGCACCTGATGTTCCACCAACTGTAATGGTAAAATAAATGTGAAAATTAAGCTGAAGCTATAGCGATCGACCATTCGTTTTTTGAAATATATTTATTTTAAACAATAATATATGCTTTTCGCATAATGCTCGCTCATATTGAAACGCATAAGGTAAATGTCCAACAAATATCAGCTCATATCTATCTAATGGCACGTTTGGAACAAACGGAAACCACAACATGTCAAATGTTGGAAATCCTATTTTCCGCATTATGGCTGGTGACTTCAGCTGAAAAAAAGTTTTCTTTCTCAAAACAGGAGTTAGTAAACTGGCCAGTGGCCGGAGGATCAAGATAGAGAGCCAGAATTTCGGAACGGGATCAGTGTTACTTCTTAAGCGTTGAGTGCAAAGCTGGTGTGGGGTGGATTAGTGCAAGGAGGCGCATAGTACTTGGTGCCGTGTCGTCGTGTTGTGCGAGAGACTTCTACGGGAGGTAAGTGAACAACCTCTTTATTAACCTCATTCGCATTGTGGTGGGGACGCGTGGTGACTGAGCAAGGTTGGTGAATAAAATAGTGCGAGGCCAACAAAACGTTTCGAAAAGTAATCCAAGCAAGTGTATAGAAGCCATATTTAGCATTAAAAAAAGAGTCCCTTTCATCCATGTTGCAGTACGATTTCAATGGTCACCATCGTGCCAGTACACATACCTTCCCAACTGCAAAAATCTACCTCCGCTGACAAGCATCTTCGGTGACGTCGATGCATACCACCACTTTTGGGGTAGCTGCACGAATAACCTTAGAGGAAATGCAGTCTCCAACGCGGCTTCTCGATCAGGATTCACAGTACTGAACGATGGTTCTTCAACTTGCCTGAGCAGGCACGTGGGTTTAGCCATCGACGCCTCACTCGATCGTCAATCGGCTGCACTGAACCACGGGCGAGACCCCTAGAAGCATCGATCTTCCTGGTGCTTGACAGAACGCCCGTTTGAGGTAACTCGTAAGCACCGGTTTCTATATGGGCAAACGACCTGGAAATACTTCCAAGACGTAATCGAGGGTGAATAGTCAGACAGCCGCCAACAACGAGCATCGAATTAACGGACGCTATTCACCGGGTAGTCAACACCAGCATCCGCAAAACCAGACCAGCCCGACTCAAGGACGAAGACCCCTCCATTGGTGGAGCGGCACGACAAAGAGTGTAGTAAAAAAACGACGAGCCTTGAAAAAGGCTAAGGAACATCTTCCACCCAACAGCCCCGAGTTGGCTGATCTCCTTGTATCTCCACCCAGGGGGCGGAAGCGAAATGTTGGACAAATTTCCTGGACGGTATCAGCAGCAAAGCAATGAAGAAAAATGAACTGTGTCCAAAGGAAGCGTCGCGATCCATTTTAAGCACTGGCGGAGTTAAGCAGGAGCACGATGGGGCACGTGACCCACCAAATCGATTATATACGCCAAAATTGATCTGAGAAAAATAACTTTCCTTTTCTTAGAATTTCGATTAATCCTGGAGAAACTTCCGAAGTACCGAAGTAAAGCCCTACAAAATTCATGCACGGATTATTTCGGAAATCATGTTGGTAGATTTTTTCCAGAAATTTATTAAAGAATGAAATAGGCAATCTTGAACGAATAGACGAAGAGAATTTCGAAATAAATATTCGGAAGGAAGGGAATGTCCGAAGGTATTTCTAAATGAATTTTTGAAAAAATTCCTGAATGAAGTTCTGAATAAATTCCTAAGTGAAATTTCAAAGGAATTCCAAGAATTTCTTCCTAGAGTTATAGAAGGGATTTCTTGAGGAATTAATAGAAAGATTTGTTCGATAAGAACATGCAATTTCTTTTTTTTTTAAATGAAAGGTTCCTAATTTAATTTCTACAGGAATTCCTAAGGCAATTTTTGAAGAAATTCATGCATAAAAGTTTTCCTGAAATGCTTTCCGTTGGAATTTCCGACAGAATTTACAAAAGAATTGCCAAAGAAATTCCTAAAAGAATTTGTAAATGAATTCTTGAAGGAATCCCTAGAAAAATTTCCGTAGGAATTTCTAAAGGAATTTCCCAGGATACTTCGAGTGGTATTTTCGAAGACAAATCAAAAATAATTGGAATTTCGGAAATAAATTGGAGGATTCCATTGAATACCTCATAATATTCCTCATAATATTCCTTCGGAAATTCAAAGATTTCCGCAACTAGTATTTCATTACCATATATACGTTCAATCAGGTGAATATTATACCATTTCGATAACCTATTGTATAGAGTACTTTATGGTACAGAACACCAATCCGGTTGGTTTTCCAAGAAATCAAAACCATTACTTGAATAATTTTTGGGACTGTGGGGTAAAAGTACGCAGGAACCGGTGGGGCAAGAGTACGCATATGAATCTTCAAGTTATGATGTCAAACCCGTATCTCCGTCCGAAATAAGACTTCTTCCAAAGCGTAAAGATCCACAACTAAGAAAAAAGGGACAGAATTCGAAATTATCACAAGTTTTTAGGATAAGTTGAAGTAATTCGGTGTTAGAAAGGACTTAGCGAACAAAGCACTGAAGCGAAATAATGAAATTGTATTAGGACTTGTTGTACACCTAAACATAATACGAAAACACAATTTCATCTAAATGATAATTTCATTTAATCAAAAGAAACATTCATAAATTACGCAACGTTTAGCTGGGAGGGGTTGTGAGATGTGTGACGATCCATATAATTTTTAGAGGATTCATACAAATAGTGTAAGATAGGGGGGGGGGGGGGTGATGAAATAGCCAAATTTTACGTTACGTGATTGGTGGACTTTCTTTAAGGAAAATGCCTTTGTATACGCCACGCGAAACCTGATATATATTTTTACCTCTGTAGTTTTTTGGATATATAAAAAACAATGGTTTTTCGTATGAAAGTGCACATTTTTAGGACCCCCTCCCCCTTTAAGAGTTACGTAATCTTCAAAGATTCCCTAATATATGATCATTAAACATCAATAAAATGTTATTAACTCATATTTGTGTTAATATATACTTAAAGCACATGATTGGATAAATGCGTACTCTTACCCCACCCGATGCGCACTTTTACCCCACCGGTGGGGTAAGAGTGCGTTTTTCACTTGTCTTGCAATAAGGGTTCTACTAAAACGAATCTCAATAATTTCAAAAAAAAATTCCACTGGGTAACATAAAGGAAGAGTATATGAATCATCGACACTGATTTCATATGCAGAAGCTTGCTTCACAAGGGCCACATGATCGATTGAAAACTAAGTGCGTACTCTTGCCCCACTCTACTCTATGTTGAAGATTAGTACAGTTAAGAATTGATCCACAACTTTGTAGAATATCACAACCAGTCTTTTAAACGATGTTCTTTACTGACAATCACTGCAAGCGCATCGTGACATGTAGAAGCTGACACGAGAGTACCTTAGGTAAGCATGACACCCAGATTCACAACCACAAGCTGAGAGCCATAAAGAGCATCAGGTCGGTCAAATCAAATCGGTCAAACTACCGCAAAGCTGTCAAAAGTGCAGGTGAGCACCGTTATTGATTGATTTTGTTGTCGTTTGATTGGACTGACGTCGTTTTTGATTGATAAATCGGATAAATCAATAGTTAAATTAAGGGTTCATTCACAAATTACATAACGCTATAATGGATCATTTTCAGCCCCCACCCACCCTCTCGTAACGTATTTTGTATGGAACTTTCTTTTGAAAAGACTATCTTTTGAAAAAGGCTAAATTTTTTTTATTGATTTTTTCAAATGGATACAATCAAAAAACGACGCATCCTACAAAAAAATGTTGTGTGGGTGACTATCGCAAAGTCAGTCAAAGTTTCTAATAAAGATAACGAAAACAATTCAAATTGAGCCCCACACTGAAAAAAATCACTTTTAAAAGTTAAAACTCGATTTGCAAAAAAACGCTTTTTTTGATTTGTATGAAATTGTGCCTCACGATAGCTGATTATATTCCCTACCAACCGTCCATACATCGCAAACTGGGCACTTTGAAGGAAAAAAAGTTATTCTAACAAAACCTTTTTCTTGTCAAAATTATTTTCAGTGTATGTTTATCCGTTGCGATTAGTCTGGATCAAATTTGGAAAAACTATGTATGTACTTTTCTTTTTACAGCACCTCTTAAAATATTGCACAAAAAGTCAACATAAACAATAAGAACACTTAAATTCTATTTTGGCTTCATGCATTTTTATTACAGCAAAAATCCATTAATTTCCGCTAAGTGGATTATTCCATTGCTGACGAGCGTTGATTTCGAACCAAACACCGCATAGGTCAAGTGATCATCACGATAGTCAAGATGACACGGATATGACAACCACAACATCAGGAAAGTTTTCCTATCATTCATGCTGGTGATCACAGGCAGAAGAAGTGAAGACATGGTGAGTGACCAAGCGCTAGTTGCTAAAATGTCACTTTCATGGTGATCGTTACACCAAGCATGTGAGATCCACATTGAACATCACAATTGAGTACTTGACACATGACCTGGATTTTGTTATTGTCACGCTTTGCGTGACTTGAACGGTGACACTTTGCAGCACAACTCTCTGAATATCACAGATTCTGAGATATCTAATTCAACTGGTTGTCTCATAGACGCTAGTGTCACCATGCGGATGAATTACGAAATAATGAGATATTCTCCGGGTTTAATCTTTCGAACAACTTTGTAGAATATCACAACTGTCTAAATTTTACAGACTCCGAGATATCTTATTCAACTGGTTGTGTCATAGACGCTAGTGCCACCATGCGGATGAATTCCAAATTATTTAAATGTTGTCCACAATGGGTTTGATCTTTCGAACAACTTTGTAGAATATCACAACTCTCGAAATTTCACAGATTCCGAGATATCTTATTCAACTGGTTGTCTCACAACACAAGCCTATTAAATAAATATTGACAAAATTTTCTATTGCAAAATAAAATAACCCATCTAATGGGTGGCTACTAAATAGCGGGAATGGAAAGAAAGGCTCGGGAAGAAAACTACAAAGAAGTGCAGCTCAATCTGATTTACGTTATTATAAAGAGTAATCCTTTGTATTTAAACTTAGATTAATGAATGGTAGTATATGATCCGTGGTCCGCTGTGCGGCGTAGTTTAATCTTGCATGACCGCTGGACTGATGCCATTTCCGGATGCTGCTTCTTATCCTATTGATGAGTTGCTTCGTGTCTTTGGTCTTCCAATCACGTTTGTATATAATGGAGCTCAGTAGACCAAAAATACTTTAGCAGTTTTCGAAACATTTTCACGCTTAATATTGTCCACCGTGTTCTTTTCCCACGATCTTTGTTCGCTTAATAGTAGTGTACAATGTGTGCCACAGTACTTCCTGTTTTGATGGCATGTTTTATAACTGAAAATGCTGGAGTTGGAAAAAGTTTGTGGGAGACAATTTTCAGAATATTCTAAGAATTTATTCACATAAGGTATTATTTCTCTGAAAGCATTAATGTTCTCATAGAAAATAATTGAATTATTGAAATTCCCGTTTTTTAGTTCAAAATTTAGGTGCATTCCGTATGCTCCAACATTCTATTATTGCACGCTTCCAGCGTGCGAATTGTGAACGTATGTTGATTGTGTCTATACGCTCTCTTACTACAGTACTGAACGAATTAAACATGTATCTCCTCAGTGCCATGTTGTAGCATGAAGCAATCCTTCTCGGTCCCGACCCGTAGAAATGGAACTTCCGAGCAAAACAAACCAGTAAATAATGCCAGCAACACAAGCAAAGTGAGAGAGAAGCTTTGTCGCTAAATGATGTTGTGAGTAGGTTGCAACACCGAGCAACAATACTTCATACGCAAAAATGAAGCAAGACAACTCTCTTGTGCAGTATTTGTGCGACAAACACAGTACATCGAATATGTGTATCTCCTCTCTTTCGACGAATCTGAGAATTTCCATGCAACAAATTATCATAGAGTATATTCACAAATCTGCACTTTTTACAAGCCCTGAATGTGCCGGTCGCTGATAGTTCGAGAAACTAGAAACGAAAAATTGTTTGCAGGTGAAATTATGGCATTGAACATATCAGGAGAATTCCCGAAGTTTAACGTACCGCCTGTCACGCTCTCATACGACAAAACAAAACCGCCATCAAGAGTAATTTTTACGAATATTCCTGCCGCATACAAGCAAGAAACAGTCCGTAGACTTTAAGAACTACTGTTGTCTGGTATAATTGAAGAGGTATCAGAAGAAATGGACAAGTCGAGCGCCTTTCCGCATGCCAACTCTAGAGGAAATACTTGTCAAGCTTGATGGCACGCAATGGTTTTTAACCATTGCACAGTGGGAAAAAAGGGGCCCAAAATGGCACCTATTTAGAGCCATGCAATATTACTTTATAAAATGTAAAAAAAAGCGTAGCATCTCGTAGTGGAATTTTGGTTTTGCGCAGACATCAGGAAGTGCCCGTGTATTGTTGTTATCACCGTTACAACAATAGAGAGCTCTTCTAAAATCAACCAGCATTTTGGAATCATTTTTAAAATCGTACGAACAAAATTAGGAATAAATACAAGTGGTTTTAGATTTGTTACTTGGGCGCCGGAGTCGCAACGAAAAATAAGCGCCAGATAGTCGCCTAACAAAACAATACCTCCAGAAAAAAAGTAACTTTGAAATTTTTGAAAATTTGGTGGTGGTTCCTGGCGGCGAATGCTTTGATAGCACGTGCTATTTGTACTGCGGATAAATTTTATACATCTGTCTGTCGTTAAACTGTCATTCAAAGACAAGTTCAACCGTACCAGGGGGGTAGGCGTGTTAAACAAGGATCAAGCATCGCCGGACGATAAGCGACCACTCTATACGGTTAGCTAACATAACAATAAGAGAAAATTAAATAAAGAGCCGACTCACCTTATGATTATTCCTTTTGTATGGCGAAGGAAATATTTTCCTACAAATCGGGCATGCATATTCTCGCTGAAAATAAAAATACAATATGTGTAATTAATGTTGGTTAGTTAGATTCAAAGAATGAACAACAAAGAAGGGAACAATGAAGGTTTCTCTTTCTTTTGAGAATAACTTCTTATTGCATGGGTAAAAATAAAAGATATTTTAGTTACTAGATAAAGATTGTCGCTGTCGTCGCTGTCCGGAACATCTTTTGCTGGCGAGGATAGGGGAGCTAAATGTCAAAGAAGGAAAATCCATACGATTTGACAGGTATGTACCACACATGTTTCGGACAGCAGAACAAAGGGAACCGAAGCGACAATCTTTATCTAGTAACTAAAATATCTTTTGTAAAAATTGATAATACACGAGTGTAATGTTTACATGTGCAAAATTTCGTCAAATCTGTCAAGTGGTTATCGACATGGCTTCCAAGCAAGAAGTGCTACGACAAAAAATATGGGCATGATCGTAGAAAATCCAGGCCAGTCCCACAGTCGGATTGCGAAACTGTAGTGAATCGACAATTCGACCGTATCCCGTGTGGAAAAATCATTCAAGAAGACCCATAAGACCTAATGGCGAGCAGGCAGCGGAAGATAAGCGAAGAAAGACAGTCTGAGCCCGTGAAAGCAAGGAAGCACAATGACTTGTTGAAACACCCAAATAGGGGTGCCCCAATTAGCAAACGATCACTGTACTTCAAGCGCAATCCGAACCATTCGACCAAGGTCAGTTCTTCCGTTGTTTCGTCCGACAGACAATGAAGCCGGATTTTATATCTTCAAGGTAAAAAAGGTACCTAACCCAAATTGTGCGCCTTTGCTTGCAAGGCTAAATGAAGACCCACCGCTAGTGATTGGCGCAGCCGAAATGCATCGTAATGGACGACGAGATGTGTATTAAAGCGGAATGCCGCTGCCCAGCAGATCATCGGCCTGGAGTACTTCGTCGGCAGATCCTGCCAGGCGGACATCTAGGAGGGACTTGCTGATCAAAAAAAGAAGTTCCTGAAGAAGAAGGTTGACAATTTTTCCAATGCGTACTTAAAGCGATAACCGATCTCTGGGTGCGGCAAATTGAATTAGTCGTACAAAGCGACCGGCATAAATGTTTAAATAATGCCTCCAGAAGCGCCTGCTACCCTTTCTTCGGTCCCAAAAACGTAATATGTACTCTGTTTAGGTTGGATTTGGCATCGCACTATTACGAAAAACCGATAATAGGGTAGTTCGAAGTTGTTGTTTTTGTGCCGATGGCGGCAAATCCGCCTAAATTACCAGAACATCGCCCAATATATAAATTCTTGGCGAGTATGAAGGAAATGCTCTGGAAACCGGGGAAGCTATTCAAAAACGTTAAGGATTTGAAGGAAGAGTGGATGAAAGTCTGTAAGAAAGATGTAAATCCTGTGCAACATGGATTTGATGGGTAGTGTTACTTCGTCCGTGGTGTTACAACCAAGTTGCGGGTATGTGAGTGAAATGGACGTGTACCTACATGATCACAGAAAGCCTAATGGTTAGATCATGTGTTCAATTACTCTCTTTGGAAAAAAGAAAACTATTAAATAAAATACCGACCGCTGACGACATATACCTAACGACATAACTAGAAATTTGATAAATGAAAAAAACTTACTTTTTTGCCGTCGTCCATAGTAACGGGTTTCAACTGATGATCATAAGGCTGCAGCGTTGTTTCCTCCACTATCATTTCTGTTTTGATGTTTATGCCGCTATCTTCGAGTACTATTTGTTTATTGTCATCGCCTGGAGCTGCTTTTGAGGGTGCTCTGATATTGTGGATATTAGCTCTGTGGCACCGTAAACCATACGATGACTTTAATCTTAAACCGCAAACATCACAGGTGAATAAGTATTGTGCACATATAACGGTATGTTTGCTGCAGTCGAGTTCATCGACGAACATTCTTGGACATTGTGGACACGTGAAAAAACCATTTGGGTGCTTCTTTTTCTGTAAATAAAGCGAAATAGATTAGCCATCAAACAACAGTTTAGTTCGGGAGGTTTTGGAATGCAAACCATGTGATATGTTAATTGGTGATATCTGCCAAACTTCTCATCGCATATACGACAATCTCTTGGGCCGCAATGTTTAATGTGGTGCTCCATACATTTAGAGTTGATCATCACAAGGCAATAACGACATCTTGTCATGACTATAGTGGATTCTTTTTTCTGGAATTATAAAGAAGTAGTACATTTTAAATACATATCTAGTATTAACAATAGGGTAAAATTGATATTGGCTAACATTTATTTTTATCATCTTTAAAAAAGTATCATTGAATGAACGGTTTAATAAAAGCGAAAAGTCGTCAAAATCGATAAAGACCACATTCTTCAGCAACACGTTCAAAACGAGTTCAATTTTTTCATGTTGCCGAAATCGATTTGGCCAAAAGGTTCTTCCTCGATACTCGCTTGATACCCACTTTATTGCTTATTGTGACACAAATAATTTCTTACGGGGTTTTCTCATTACACGGATTTCTAGCATTTTAGAAATTAGGCGGTTTATGAAATTTGAGCGCGGTCGAGCCATAGGTTATAAACTACCAAGAAAGATTGTTACTGGCTTGCTCTGTCAAATCGTATGTATTTTGCAATGACATTCCACTCCCAACCAGCAAAAGATGTCCCGACAACTGATGACAAAAACAATCTTTCTCAATAGTTTTTAACCCCTCTGTTTCTGAATTTGCCCCAATTGTTTTTTTTATTTATCATCCATTTATACATCCATGAACACTGTCATAAGACGAATTTAGTACAATTCCATTTAATTTCACCACCTCGTATTACTTACCGTATTACCACAACTGCAAGGTGTCGTAGCCAAGCAAATTCGTCTTCCGATTTGCTTCTTACCAACGAAAACAAGCGCGGAACACCGAAGGATAATTCGCATGTTCACGCCTCAAAAACTGAACACTGAATAATCGTTTATTTTCACAGTTCCTGTCAGCCTACTGAGATTGAATTTCAAATTTCTTCTCATTAGCTTCTTAGTATGTTGGCATTTCAAATGCCAACTAGGATTGAATTTCAAATTCGTTATCATTTATTCTATTAATGTCATTTTTAAATATTTTTGTATATTTCATTATTTTTATCATGAAATAAGAAATACGTTCCACTTTATCCATCAATGTAACCAACAAATGCAAATGCATTTTTCGGACTCACTTTATTCCCCACAATATTCACCGTCTCTACTCTTTCTTTTTTTTCGGTCAGGAATTTTTTTTTTTTGAGCTGTTAATACGAAAACATAAATTTAATTGTATTCTTTTTTTTCATACCGGCGCAGTAGTTTATATATCAATAACAGCTGTGAATTTATTATTTGTGGCACTAAAGCATTGACGCTGTCCTTAAACTGTCCTTAAATTCTATTGAAACTATTGATTTACTAAACCATTAACTAAACCAATCTAACCCAAATCTAATCCACATTCTACACAAATCCAATCAGAATCCAATCAGAATCCAATCCAAAACTAATCCAAATCCAATCCAAATCCAATCCAAATCCAATCCAAATCCAATCCAATCCAAATCCAATCCAAACCCAATTCAAATCCAATCCAAATCCAATCCAAATCCAATCCAAACCCAATCCAAATCCAATCCAAATCCAATCAAAATCCAATCAAAATCCAAATCCAATCCAAATCCAATCCAAATCCAAATCCAATTCAAATACAATCCAATTCAAATCCAATCCAAATCCAATCCAATTCAAATCTAATCCAATCCAAATGCAATACAAATCCAATCCAAATCCTATCCAAATCCTATCCAAATCCTATCCAAATCCAATCCAACTCCAAATCCAATCCAAATCCAATCTAAATCCAATCCAAATCCAATCCAAATCCAATGCAAATCCAATCCAAATCCAATCCAAATCCAATCCAAATCAATCAAATTCAATCCAACTCAATCCAAATCAATCCAAATCAATCCAAACCAATCAATCCAAATCAATCAAATCCAATCTAAATCCAATCCAAATCAATCCAATCCAAATCCAATCCAACTCAATCCAACTCCAATCCAAATCAATCCAAACCAATCCAACTCAATCAAATCAATCTAAATCCAATCAAATCCAATCCAAATCCAATCCAAATCCAATCCAAATCCAATCCAAATCCAATCCAAATCCAATCCAAATCCAATCCAACTCCAATCCAACTCCAATCCAAATCAAATCCAAATCCAATCCAACTCCAATCCAAGATTTTGAGATACTTAACCGAATTGGCAAACTTATTCAATCTGATGCCACCAAGCAGATGTATTGCAATCAACACCATCTTCAATTCAGTTTTTTTTTCCACAACTTTTTAGATTACGAAAACTTTTCAAATCTCACCGACAAAGAGATATTCAACTCAACCTACTATCTAGAACAACAGCTCCGTCGATCAGATAAATTTAAGACTTAACAAATATTCATCTCATTGATTTTGATTTTCTCAACGACTCTGTAGAAGACAACTTTCCAAATCTTATAGATGTCAAGATATTCAACCGAACTGCCAATGTAACTGTCAATATAACGCGCTGCATAGCGGATGAGTTCCAAACATAACTGGTAACTGATCTTGAAATGGTAGACCTTCGTTTTTTATATTTATCAATATTGTTTATTTTGCTCATTGAAACACAATCAATTTTTTTCTTTATCACTATTCTGTCAAGAATCTCTCTCGCCTATTGACACCCCTTATTTTTTTTATATGTGTGTAATTTTTTCATGACTTTTCTTAATTTTTTTGCCATATTATTTTCTCGCGTTCTCTCTCTCTCTCTCTCTCTCTTTCTATTTGCCCTTAGCATATCATGGCTTATCTTTTTTTTTTGCCGTTCTCTTTTCCAACTTAGGCTTACCTTTTTTTTTGCCTTTTGTATAGCATGGCTTACCATTATTTTTTGCCATTTTTTTCAGGCTTACCGGGCTTTTTGAGGCTTACCATTATTTTTTGCCATATCTCGTCTGGGGTTTACCTTTTTTTTTACCCTTCACCAATCATAGCTTATCTTTTTTTTTTTTTTGCCATGTTTTTTACGTCGGAGGCTTACCATATTTTTTTGCCTCATTTAGCTTTTCTACTACTGCTGAACTCTCTTACCTTGTAGGGAGCAACGACTACGTCATTGTCGTAGCCAAGCAAATTCGTCTTCCGATTTGCTTCTTACCAACGAAAACAAGCGCGGAACACCGAAGGATAATTCGCATGTTCACGCCTCAAAAACTGAACACTGAATAATCGTTTATTTTCACAGTTCCTGTCAGCCTACTGAGATTGAATTTCAAATTTCTTCTCATTAGCTTCTTAGTATGTTGGCATTTCAAATGCCAACTAGGATTGAATTTCAAATTCGTTATCATTTATTCTATTAATGTCATTTTTAAATATTTTTGTATATTTCATTATTTTTATCATGAAATAAGAAATACGTTCCACTTTATCCATCAATGTAACCAACAAATGCAAATGCATTTTTCGGACTCACTTTATTCCCCACAATAGGTAGTAGGCTGACAGGAATTCCAGATGATTCGAACGGTGAAAATAAACGATCATTCAGTGTTATGTTTTTGAGGCGTGAACATGCGAATTATCCTTCGGTGTTCCGCGCTTGTTTTCGTTAGGAAAAGGAAATTAGGAAGACGGATTTGCTTGGCTACGACAATTGATTGAATTTCAAATTTCTTCTCATTAGCTTCTTAGTATGTTGGCATTTCAAATGCCAACTAGGATTGAATTTCAAATTCGTTATCATTTATTCTATTAATGTCATTTTTAAATATTTTTGTATATTTCATTATTTTTATCATGAAATAAGAAATACGTTCCACTTTATCCATCAATGTAACCAACAAATGCAAATGCATTTTTCGGACTCACTTTATTCCCCACAATAGGTAGTAGGCTGACAGGAATTCCAGATGATTCGAACGGTGAAAATAAACGATCATTCAGTGTTATGTTTTTGAGGCGTGAACATGCGAATTATCCTTCGGTGTTCCGCGCTTGTTTTCGTTAGTAAAAGGAAATTAGGAAGACGGATTTGCTTGGCTACGACAATGGCAATGTACTTGCAAGTCAAGTACGAGACACTGAAGACGACCTTGCAGTTGAGGTCGAAATACGTATATGTAAAAGTAATACGAGGTGGTGCAATTAAATGGAATTGTACTAAAGTCGTCTAATGGGGTCTACTACGAAAGGCCGAATCACAAAAGGCCGAATCACGAATGGCCGAATTACAAAAGGCCGAAAGCAAAAAAGGCCGAATGCACAAAAGGCCGAAACCACAAAAGGCCGAAATCACATAAGGCCGAATCACAAAAGGCCGAAACCACAAAAGGCCGAATAAAATCGGCAGACCAACAAAGTGGACCGGAGCGCGCGCGCTCGCTCCGGTCCACTTTGTTGGTCTGCCGATTTTATTCAGACTTTTTTTATTCAAATACTTAATATAATTTAGAATATTCGAATTATTTTGTGATTTCTCAGTGAAGTCTTGTGAAGTAAGTTTCTCTTAAATTGGGAGAAAATGATATGCATTGAGGAACATGCATTTTGCTCAAAAGCATAATAATTGAAAAAGTCTATTTTGTTTAGCTTCTGATGTCGCAATTAGATCATGAGTAGTGCGCATCATTAGCACAATGCACAACCATGCATCATGAAGCGCACAACTCCTACATTGATGCAAACCGGCAATTCGATTCTGTGAGCCATGAATCTGGTGGAATTTAACTCGGGCTCTTGCATTTGATTTGGGAATTTAACTTATACTACTGATAATGATTACTACGTCAGCAAAGGAAGAAAAAAGAGAGCTCTTGGATTACTCCGTTACTTTAAAGTGATAATATTTATACGTACACACTTAGCTCATTTTACAGTATTCGGTAAATTAATTTACAGATTTTTTGTAATTTTTTCCATTGCTCAACTGTCAAAATCACCGAAAATCAGTAAAATAATTTACCGAACAGTTCAGCGGTTGAGATTTCGGTAAAATTTTACCGAAGTCGGCGATTTATTTTAAGTGTGTATGTTCATGCTTTCATTACTGCAATGAAGATTGATCTATTATGCAATATATAAGGAATCAAATTGATTCTGTAAACACCGTCATACAACTTCTTTCAATTGAAAGATTGAGCTTCGACGTTGAACTGATGTTAAATACCTCAACTGAATAAGATTGATTAGATCGCTGCTATTAGTTGAAAAACACGTGGACAAGTTTTTCTTAATGGGGCAGCATAATAAAAGTAAACGTAAATTTGTGAATATTCCAAGTTCTCTTAATTGAAAGATTGAAACTTTTGTAATGATTCGGCCTTTTGTGTTATTCGGCCTTTTGTATCATTCGGCCTTTCGTGGTTCGGCTTTCTGGGTTTTCGGCCTTTTGTGGTATGCTAGAACATTTTCGGCCTTTTGTGATTCGGCCTTCTGTGGTTCGGCCTTTTGTGATTCGGCCTTTTGTACTGATCCCGTCTAATGACAGTGAAAACATTCCACTAAAAAAGAGCTAAATAATTTTATATTTAATTATAAATAATTACATATTGCAAAAAAAAACAGATCTCTTATTCATATCACTTTTGCCAAAAAACTATCCAAAAATTAGGATCCTTTTTTTATATCCTTACCTTCGGTTTTTCCATGTTTCGGGGCTGATGAGTTTTTAAATGTATTACCAGTTTGGCTTGTGCATAGAACTTTCTACCACAAATATTGCACATATGACGACGTACTCTATGAACGGCCACCTGCAACGAATTTAGTTTAATTTTTGATATTGATCCATTAAGACAATACTTTACCCAATGCGCTCTCCTTTGGACAACTGTGTCGAACGTGATGTTGCATTCTTTACAACGGGACTGTTAAAAAAAATGAATAATTAATTTGATGCTGGACATCATGGCTTTGGCTGGTTTCGATCTATCACTGGCAAGGTATTCTTGCTTTCTTAATGTTGACCCTTATTTTCCGTTGCGCTGGAAGGGAACTCTCCTTGCCAATAATATATCAAAATCTGTCTAAGCCATAATCTAATGGTAGGGATGTAAGCATGCTCTTGAAAGCTAAATTTCTCACCCTCGGATCTTTTTGGTGTGTTTGTAGATGGCGGTTGAAAAGACGCCTACGACTAAACGATAACGGGCATCGATGGCAATGATACCGAGTTTTTCCCTAGAAAAAATATATCAATGAGTACAAATAACAATAACAAATTATTGTGGGACGAATATAGTTTTTTTTTTTGGTACATAATCGGGGATCGTTCCGTGGTCCAATCCAGTAAGCTATATATTTTCTTGTTCTCAGCTTGTAACTGTTTTGATTAGGGATCTACCTTGCGTCAGTGTGTGTCCTGTATGTACGTCTTTATGCACTTCCGTACACACATAGCTGATCCAGCACCGGCTTTATATCATACAATCTCTTCTACGGTGTTCCACCGTACCATAAGAAAGTAACCAGTTCTGCAAAGAAATGCTGCTGTACGACTGGCCTCGCCCAGTACTTTTTTCTCTATCCCATAATCCAAAAGCATGCAGGAGACCATCTTTTGGAGAGCGGTTCTTGCCTTCTGCTATTCCATTTCACGTTGTACTAGGTCTTTTACTTCTATCCCAACAAATAAAAAATGTTGAAAAACCATCGATTACCCCTAACAAATGCCGAATTTTACTCGGCGTTACTACTGGAATGTGCAAACAAGTCCGTGTGCGTGAGATCCGAAATTCGCTTCGTTTTTCTGTCCACTACACTTTGGAAAGGCTTCCAGGCCATTTGCTCCTGGTAAGTTTCACATACTTTCTCTCTTTCACAATTCGTCATAGCCATTCCCTTTCCGGGTTTGTCTGAGATCTATTCGATCACTGCTTCTGTATCCCGGTGGCCAAAACGTCGGTGCCACAGGTGCAGGTGTCGGCACATTTTCCTACTGATTGTACCTCCAGTTCCACAACCCTTAATGCATATAACGCTCTGGAACGAATACCCACGAGGCTACCCGAATTCTTCACAATATCGCAACCGACATTTGCGAACCGCACTATGTGAATCCTTTACTTGTCATTTTACCGACACACAACAAACTGCTCACCAGTTCAAGCGTGATGTCCGTGCCACACGGCCTTCATGAACGCATCGAACAATCGGAGTTATCCGCCTTATATTAATATTTTACTTCTTTCGATTTAAGTTTATAGATACTTTATAAACAAAGCCAAAGTTCTCACCTTGAAACCGCGTGTGTGTGCTTGTATATGGCGTACGAAGGCATACTCAGATTTACAAGCAACGGGACATGTATTGCATTCAAAACGATTTTTTGCCTGAAAATAATAAAAATAATATATTATCGTATATTATAATTATTGCGAATATGACCAGTATGGTGATTGAAAAATAGTACGGTTTAAACACGGACATACCACTTAAGAATATGTTATCGTTCACTGATTTACCGGCGATTCAAATAATAATTAGTCAAACACCTAATTGCAAGCTCCGAAAGTCAATTGAGCAAAAGAAAAGTATTGAGGGTGACAATGGCCGTTGAGGGTGACAATGGGTGACATACCGAAAGTATGGAGTCGGATAACAAAATCCTTTGAAAAGGTCTCTTATAATTTAGTTTTCTTGCCCACAACTACATTCAATCTATTCTACAAGCATTCTCAACCCCATTTGACCCATTGTCATCCTCGATGATGGTACATGCAAAGGCAATCGCAGACGTCCGAAAACAGCAACAATCACGTCGCGTAAATTTGAGGTTTAGAATTCGTTACTACAAAGCTAACTGTTCACAAATTACATAACGCGATGATTTTATTTATTTGTAAGAATCCTTTTGCCCCTTAGCGTTACGTAATTTGTGAACGGTGAAGAGAGCATTAGCTTCATAATCGTTAGTTACAATCAACAGTCATTTCGATACCGTGCAAACTCAAACTTCGGACGCTTAAGCACTTTCTGATATACCCACATTTTAAATTTTTTACTCACATTTTAAATCACACCGTTTAAATCAACATTACAATCACTAAGTACAGTATTCATTTTTGAACTACGTATTTAATATGTGTAAGATTTTGCGAAGAATGTTTGCAATTTATGATAATGTCCGGCTTCTGTTTGATTCAAACCTCGGACACCGGCGGGGTTGGATTCATATTTCGGACGAAAAGATTCAATCTTCGGACACCTGATTGCACAGTACCGGGAAGAATAATTGAAAACAATTTTCACTGCACAGTTCAGACTGTCTTTTAATCATTTCGTCGCATTGTTTTAACATATCTTATTAAAATGTAACTATACTAAAACAAGCGAAAACTATTAGTCTTTCCGATCCAGCTCGACGAAACATTTCGATGAAATATTTCAGAAAATTTCCCATACGAATTGAAGCGTCCGAAGTTTGAGTGTGTCCGAATTTTGATTATCCACGGTACTTACCTCGTTGCGCATGCTTTTCAAATCATACTCTCTGTGCTCCGTAGCTACGCCATCGTTATCATCGTTGCTTGTTTGATTGTCTGGTACAGCGCATTCATCGGAACTTTCAGCATCAACAGGATCGTCCACTTCTTGGGGCTCTTCCTTGATTCTTAGTGCATTGTGATCAACAGCGACCGGAGTTGCTACATTTAATTCAGGAGCTTGTACACAACTCTCACTTTTAGCTTGATCAATCGGGGACACAGTTTCGCACGGTTTTTCAGAAGCTTCAGCTTCGGTTTCTTTTTCATTTTGATCAGGTGCACGAATCTAGCGCAGAGAAAACGAGAAAGGTGGATTATTTGCTTGAATGCCGCTATTCCTTATAATATTTGGGTTGCAAGTTGCAATGAACATTTAACAGGGTAGTTTAAACCTTGATCAAACTTCAGTTATTGTATTATTATGTTAAATTAAGCATAACAGCACAACTAAAACTGTAATATGTACTTACCTTTGGATTTTCAGCATTTATCATCTCGTCTTTGCAATTACGTTGTTTTATATGGTTCTTTAGCAGTTGTATGTCACGGAATTGTATATCACAATACCTACACTCATACTGAGCTTCTCCATGAAAGTGTAACTGCAAAAAAATCAGTTACTTTTTGTAGACGAAAGATGGAATAGATGAAAGGAAATACTAACCACGTGTATCCGTTTTTGTTTTGTGTTTTCAAACTGGAGATCGCATTTTCCACAGTAACGTGCCTGTAAAATAAATTGAATGTTACTCTGGTGGTTGTAATAATTCAATTATTGATTTAGTTAAAATTTAAGTCCAACGGTTCTCTAAGACCGTGACTCTGTTGCATATTCCCTTCAACAATTTATTTTTGAGCATCTATCATCGATATGTCAATATTCTATAAACTTTACTCTAAAGCTATGCTAAATAAAATCCTCACTTTCTTTTTCATCGTTTTAAACTGGTGTTGTCGTAAATGACGCTCATAGTTATGTTCATATTTGAATGAAAGTGGACATTGAGAACACTTGAACTGGTTTTCCGCTTTCCTTTCGGCTTCCGCTTTTCTTTTGGCTGCTGCTTTCATCTATGACAAATAAACAAGTAAAGGGTTTGTTAAAACATTGTATTCGCTATGTGGAAAGGCCTATGAACTAATGATAAACCAAGAAGTTTTTTTTATGTTTTACACTAAAATAATAATAAAATGAATAACCTGGTGATTTTTTCTTCGATTTTGTGTGTAATTTCTATAAATTTCTGAATTTTTTTTTCCGAAAAAAACTTTCAATTCCGGCATATTACCAAAATTTCCTGAAATACTGCTCTGGTAATATTTTTCATTTTCTAGCGTGAAATTAAATTTATTTTATAATGATTTTGATAACAAACAAAGCCATAGTTCTCACCTTCAGACCGCGTTTGTGCACTTCTAGATGGCGTTTGAAGGCATGCTCAGTTTTACACGCAATGGGACATTTATCGCATTCAAAACGATTTTTTGCCTGAAAATTATAAAAATAATAATATGTTAATCCTACTTGTCGTAAGACGAGTTCGTACAATTCCATTTAATTCCACCACTTGATTGTACCTTTGACAGATACGTATTTCGACCTGAACAAAAAGGCCGTCTTCAGTGTCTCGTACTTGACTCGACTCGAGAGAGTCGTGAAGAGATCGTTATCTTGATATTAATTGCTAGTTACGATCAACATTCATTTCGACACTTACCTCGTTGCGCATGCTAACTAAGTCATAGTCTCTGTGAGCCGTCGCTACGTCATCATGATCGTCGTTGCTTATTTCATCATCTGGAACAGTGCGTTCCTTAGAACTTTCAGTACCAGCAGGATCTTCGACGTCTCGGGGCTCTTCCTTGATGCTTAGTGTTGTGAAATCAGCAACGACTGGAGTGGCTACATTTAATTCAGGAACTTGTTCACAACTCTCACTTCTAGCTTGAATAAAGGGAGACACGGTTTCGCACGTTTTTCCAGAAGCTTCAAGTGCGTCTTCTTTTTCATTTTGATCAGATGCAAGAAACTAGAGGGAAAACGAGAAAACGATTTTGTTTGCTTTAAACCCGTTAATTCTTTTAACATTTGGGTCAATTGCTTCAAGGATTCAATTTGGAGAAAATGGTTTTAAATCAGAAAATTGAAATAATTTGATGTAGAGCTACTTATTGTAGGGACAAGATGGCTGCCTAATTTTAGATCAAATCAATCAAATCAAATTTGAATTTTTTTACCTTTGCTTACGAAAATAAAAAGGAAATTTAGGCTCAAGAATTGTGTTACAATGTTTTGAAAACTCGTTTCAAAAAATGCATTGAAGGTGACCACTTTCCTTCGGTGGGGTTTGAACCCACGATCCTCAGTACGGCCTTAACAAACTTCATCCAATATATGTAAGCTTTGTGATGTCGGGAAGTCAAAATACTTCAATGAAGGAAAATACTTCAATTAAAAAGAACTTTGATATATTGAATATAGAAAAATCATAAAGTATTTTTACTAAAATATTATGCAGACGTTGAATGTATGAAGCGAATTGATAGAAATATGTGTTAACTAACTTAATGTTACACATTCTTATTACAATCCTCTACTAAAAATTTCATTTGAAGTTTTGCCATAGAATAATGCATAGGCAAATCGTTCTTACCTGTGGATTTTTTGTATTTACCAGCTCTCCTTCACGCTTATGCAGTTTTATATGCTTTCTTAGCAGATTCATATCACAGAATTGTATATCACAATACTTACACTCATACAGAGCTTCTTTGTGGAAGTTTAACTGTAAGAAAAAATGTTAATCCTTGTTGTTCCCTATAATAGATTTAAGGAAATGCTTACCACGTGTTCCATTTTTTGTTCTGTCCTTTCGAACTGGAGATCGCATTTTCTACAGTAAAGTGCCTGTAAAAGAAATTTATTGATACTATAATCCAATTGACTTAAAATGTAAAAACCCATGCTTAGAAAATCCAGCGATTCTCTGGTTTCTGTTGCATATTCATAACACTTCCTCTTCGAGCATTTCACATCGATATGCCAATACCACATGAACTTTACTCTGAAATGAAGTTAAATCAAATTCTTACCTTCTTATTCGTCGTATTTGACTGATGTTGTCGTAAATGATGCTTATAAATATGTTCATATTTGAACGAGAGTGGACATTGAGAACAATGGAACCTGTTTTCCGCTCTCCTTTCGGCTTCCGCTTCCATCTGTGGATGTATATATAAAGTTTGATTTAGTATCATAGATTCCAGCACACTACTTATGAACAGAAAACTATTCAATGCATGTGTTAGTGGATTGCCTATACAGCACTCCACTTGCAGTATTGTAAGCTTTAGCCACTAACTTATTTATTGTGAGAATCATCTAACTTCACTAATAATTCCAGACGATCTTTACGCTGGTTTAAAAATAATTGTATCATAGTGCTAACGCCATGAATATGTCCTAATTATGTAACTTGATCTAACCCATCATTTGTGTCTAAACGTGCATAAATGGTTACGATTTCACCGAATCAGCGAATCAAGACTAAATAAGGTAACTAATTTTATAGTGAAGTAAACAAACATTCTTACCTTTCTCTCTAAGGCCTCCTTGTGTGATTTTAAATGAAGCTTATAATACGCTTCGCATTTGTACGTCTTCTGGCATTCAGAACATTTGTACGGGAGACCCTCTTGATTTTGAGGTTTCTTCTTTCTCTACAAAAGGTATTATAAAATCATAGAATAAAATAAAAAATATACATTAGAAGACGCGATTGGTAGGATTTATGTAAAAAAAACAGGAATTGACATTCTTACCCTTTCAACTGCGACATAACCGTGTAGTCTCAGATGTCTTATTAAACTGCTTCTGAATCGAAATCCTGCAGAACATTCAGTACATGGAAACTTGTATCCAACTTTTTCCTATAAGAGAATTCATTATATTTAGCCCAAGTCCAATTTCAAGCGCGATAATGGCGGCTTATAAGTGTGTTAAAATCAATCGAATAACAGAAGTGTAAGAAATCACAGTGCACGACTGTTTTTATCACACCCCGAACCACCATTACCACGCGTAAAAGTTGGATAAGGGTTTATTGTTATATACCCAGCATTGGTCCACATCGCTAGATCCAAGATTCAAATAATGGACCACTACATACCCTCGAAAACAAGAAAACGTTCTTACCTTCTCAACGTGACGTTTTAGATGACGTAGATAATTATATTTATTGTTAATCAATGACGGACATTTGGGGCATTGGAACGGTGGTTCACCTTCAACTCGCACCTAAAATTGTTAATACATAGTTCGATTCAGTACAACATTTGAACATGACAAACAAAGGCGCACACCTTCAGTTTTTTCTTTGGAAGCATTGTTTTCACGACGCTACCGTCTGTGGATACGTCGTCATCTTCATCGCTGTTCATTTGATAATCTGATTCGTCGGATTCCCTAACAATCTCATCGCCACTGACGTTGTCAACATTTTTGGAGTCGCTTTTAGATTTTGCTTTCCTGTGATGGGCTTTCCTTGCTGATACGGTCAATTCAGATTTTCGATGTTTCTCATTACCACTGTCTCGATCAATCAGGATAATGCGAGGCGGTAATTTCTTTATTCGAGTTGAATCATCTAATTCTTTAACTTTTTCAACAGGGACATCATGTATATAAGACTCTGAAATCTACAATTATAAAATAAGATCAAATCTACATTTCATTTCATGGAACATGTGTTGAGGGAGACGTCTGTTTCTTTGTGGAAAATATTTACTTACCTTACTTTTTGCCTTTTCCTGGTGTGATTTTAAATGACGCTCATAATGTACTTCATATCTGTACGTCCTTTTGCATTGAGTACATTTATATCGGTCATCCTCTTCGGTTTCAGCTTCCTCATTTACCTACGAATTTCAATACCACTAGTGTGTCATTAGTATTTTACGAATTTTACCTTATCTTTTTCGCTCTCCGGCTCGTGACGATTCAAGTGACGCAGAAAAGCATATTTATTTTTCATTATTGTCGGACATACAGGGCATTCATACGGTGGTTCCCCCAGTTGCAACTAGAATGGTATAATTTAGTTTAATAATAGAGACTATCAATATACAAACAGGACAAATAAGAATACCTTGGGCTTTTTCTTTAATTTTTTTAAAGGGCGCTTAGTTTTTACGATGCTTTTATTTTTACTTTTAGCTTCATCAGGTGTACTACGCTCAGAAATCTGCAATAGCGAAACAGACAAACACATGATTAAAAATATACAGAAACAAACCTTTCGTTACATCATTAATTATGGAAAATGTGCAATAAAACTACGATAACAATGCTAAACAGAGCGAAAAGGGGGGAAAGGGTACATGTACCCCTGGGGGTACCTTTGCCGGCCCCAGGGGGTACCTCGGACCAAAATGCGTAATGACGGATGTAGTACAATTCCAATAAAACTTATTGATATTCTTTTTATATTTTTGTATTTTTAGATTTCAAAGCTTTGTATTGTATTATGCATGGCGGTCAGCAAATCAAAACCTATTGAATCCTGCCCACTACAACCTGCATAGTGTATGATGGTCTGGTGCAACAAACGATGAAAAGAACACAGCTTTTAACGACGTAACTCTAAAACTAAGAGATTTGAAAACCTCTATTTGAGAGGCGTGAAGGCTCAGTAACTTCGTTGATAACTCGTAAGCTTGGAAGCCTCCTTTCAAGAGGCTCGGAAACCTTCTTTCAAGAAGCTTGGAAACCTCCTGTCAAGAGGAATTGAAGCCTCTTCTTGAGAGGCTCGGAAGCCTCCTTTGTAGAGGTTTGGAAACCTCCTTTTAAGATGTTTGGAAACCCTCTTTTTAAGAGGTTTGGAAACCTCCTTTTTAGAAGCTCGGAAACCTTTTTCAAGAAGCTTGGAAACCTCTTGTCAAGAGGTATTGAAGCCTCCTTTCAAGCTTACTTTGAAGAAGCTCGGAAACCTCCAAAGGTCATCAAAGTCTTAGGGATGATTCAAATATGACGTCCACTACATTTCTGCATTCGTATTTCATGAGGCTAACATGATGATACTTTTATGCCCAGGGAAGTCGAGACAATTTCTAATCCGAAAATTGTCTAGACCGGTACCGGGAATCTAACCCAGCCACCCTCAGCATGGTCTTACTTTGTAGCCGCGCATCTTACCGCACGGCTAAGAAGGGGCCCCAAACCCCGTCCTATGTCTAATGTAAAAAACGCAAGTACTGAAATTATCGTAATTGATTATATTTTGCAAAATATTCAAATAACTGTGACTTTATTCAATTAACAAATAGAATTCCTTATTTGTATCGCAGTCTCGGCTATGCTTCACCAGTAAATCATGTCTGACAAAGAAAACACATGAAACACTTTTTCAATGTTGTTGATGCGCCCTCTTATTGCGTTCTTCAGAGAAATGCTAGTAACTTCGCAAACGTTGATCGATTTGGATGAAATTTTGAGCTTCAAAGCATCAAGGGAATAAAGGGGCGGCCAATCGAAGAATATGTAATAAGATTTTTCCATACTAATTTGAGTCTCATAGAAAATTCTTACCTTACTTTCTTCCTTTTCTTGGTGTGATTGTAAATGACGCTCATAATTTACTTCATATATGTACGTCTTCTTGCATTGAGTACATTTATACCGGTTATCCTCTTCAGTTTCACCTTCTTCCTTTTCCTACAATAAGTATTAAAAATATTGAATCAGGAATCATGACACTAGCAGAAACTTGATATATTAAGTTGAACATTTCATCTATACTATTTTCAAGGTTCATTGTTCACACACCGCATGATGCTTCAATTGATATTTTACCTTATCATTTTCGCTGTTCGGCTCGTGACGTTTCAAGTGACGTAGAAAAGTATATTTATTTTTTATTATTGTCGGGCATACAGGGCATTCATATGGTGGTTCCCCAAGTCGTACCTAAAATAGTTTAATATTTAGTTTAATAAACTTATCAATATGCAAATACGACAAACAAGAATACCTTCGGCTTTTTGCCCAACTTCTTTATAGTACTGTGATTCTCAACGATACTTTTATTTTTGTCATCCGTTATAACGTTGATTATCGTATTTGAGGAATTAGCATCGCTTAGAGATACAATTGGGTCCAAAAATGAAGAATCGATATTCGATTTTCTTTCAGGTAACGATGAAGTTAATCATCCTGAACGCGTCAGCTTTTCTTTCGACTCAAATTCGAAAGGAATATTGTTTAATTTTAAATTTAAAAATAGATGAAAAATGCTTCTTCGACATTTTCGGTCTTGTTTGACGTGCGGAATAATATGATTCAAACGCACTAGCAAAACACCGCAGGGCACTTGATTCAACCTTTGACAGTTAATATATAGGCCTGACGTTTTGGGCTGATGGTTGATTCGAAATGTAGCACAGCCCAAAATTTGCCTCAAAATGTCTTAAACACAAAAATATTATTTTAACTGATTTAGACTTTCACTAGAATTTTCAACATCGGTTCAAGTATTCTTGACCGATGCACTATCGTTTGTACTTTCGTCACAAGAAGAATCAAGAAATGGAACAGATGACAAAAATGACGTACAAAATTTGAGTAATTAACAAGCTACAATGTGGTCGAAATACACAAATCCGTAAAGTTACAAATTAGTGGAATTAAAAGGAATATTATAGTACATTTTTTCTGTGCTAATATCGTTAATATGCTACCGTTTTGACTCATATTACGATTTACGAACACTTAAGCACAGTTTTCACTTTGGAGGTCTTTATAGACACTCGATGATTTTATTCTGCCAAACTTTGTCTCAAATGCCGAACACACATAGTAAAAATTGTCTCAAATTCCGAACACCATATTAGGTGCTCTAAAGTGTATAATTACAACGTTCTCTCATTGTTTAGCAGTTATAAAATTCGTTTATTTGCCCAATAATAACGAAATGTTTCAGATAAATTTCCATGTAACGAGTGTTCGGAATAGGAGTCTGTTCGGAATTTGAGTAAAAACGGTAAATTTCTAAGCCTTACTAAAAGATAGAATCAAAGATATACTAACCTTATCCTCCGTAAGCTTTTTCGTACATTCGTCTGGTGCTGAATTAAGCTCAGCTTGGTATTCTTGTGCCCTTTGTTCATCGCTGCCTTGAAATTCATCAATTCTTATATTTTCATGACCATATGGATCCAACTCAAGTCGTTCTTCCTTGATTGTTATATTGTTTATATCATCCAACGCTTCGCATACACTTTGTCCATTGCTGTCTTCATATTCATCGTCTGTATTAGCATTTTGACGATCATTTAAATCCAACTCAAGCTGTTCTTCTTTGATTTTGATATCGTTTATACCATCCATGGCGTTAGAATTCCTTCACATGCATTGTCATACAGCTGAAAAAGTATCAAATTATGTTGTATTACAGTTGGATGAGCAATACGATCCAACTTTAATAGGTACCATAAAGACGCATACATCATCAACCACTTTGAATCGTGCAAGTACAAGTTTTTTTTTCTACTAGTCTGAATAAATTCTTGCAATAAGTACATGAAATCAATCTTCAGTGTCTCATACTTGACTCGCCATGGCCTTACAGTTGAGGTCGAAATAAAATTATGTTTAGTAAATCCAAATATATAAGTTATCTCCTCTTTTAAGTGAATTCAATTTATTACGTAGAAATAATTGTTCTAAGCCTTATAAAAACAATGTTTGTATAGGTATAGTTAATTAACCAGTTGGTCAGTGATCATGACATTGTATGCACTATATGCATATGCTTAAGGTATGAAGATCTTGCGTGGGTTCAATTCCTACTGAAGCATAGAGGTTGCCCTCAACGCATTTTTCGAAATAAATGTTTCATATGTTGTGCATTCACACATGAGTTTTCAATACTTTATTTTTATGTATTCAAAAACGCAGTTATGGTCGAAAATAATAAAAATGAACCGACACTTAACTATGACATTTGTTAGTATAGATCGTACATGCACATTCAATAAAATATTTTACAAACAGATAAACTAAACTCGCTTACCTCCTTTTAATTTAGTATCCACACTTGTTAAGCTAATATTATTATCCAAGAAACCAAAATTAAAACGTACGATGACCAAATTACATTAAAATATTTTCAACAGTTTCGTCAATCGCAATCCAGTAGCACAGCGATATTTGTTTTGATTGCTGGGTATCTACATCATCGTAGCTGCATCACACGGAGAAATTCGAATACCCAAAAGTGGGTGTTTTTTCACCCACCTTCGAGATAAGTGGACTAACCCATAAGATGGGTAGAGTGGCTTTACCCATAAATGGGAAAAAGGCTTATACGTCAAAATAGATCACCCATCTTCTCGTAGCCAAAAATTCAGTCAAATGGGTGAAAAATACCCACCTGTAGTAAAATAATTTCGGCGCTGATTTCAAAGATTTAATAAATTTCAAACAGTATAAAACGTACCAAAAAACATTTATTTATAACTTCGCTTATAACGTAAAACATTACACAAACTTAAGAATAATTATTCAAATTATTTAAATCACATCAAATGAACTAAAACAGCTATTTACACTTGGAAGTCCATCGATGCTCCAGCCGAGGTTCCAACAGCATGCATGTTGCTTAACTCCTGAATCGTTTAGGCTCCGTTCTAGGTAGTCATCCTAATTTTATCAATGTCCCGGTTATAATTAACTTAGCGATCCATTACAAAGTGAGCTGCAAAAAATAAAAAATAAAATGATTATAGGTCGGAGCCATTTTGAAATGGATTCTTCACACTATTTCTATATTCTAATAACTTTCTCTACTATGAAAACATTTAAATTTTACTTACCTTTGTTGTTTAGAGAACACAGTTCGTCCTTTATTGAGGGAAAAATGTATAAATGCTAAATAATAATCAGCTATCATATAAATACGGTCAGAACAATCGAAAGATGTTCAACAAAAAACTGCTAACTGTTTTTTCACTCATAAACGGGTGAAAAACACCCACCTCGTTGACTATTTTGAACTGTTATAAGATGGGCACTTTCCACCCATTTGGCAAATTTTTAAAACACCCACCTTTTTGACAGCTGCATATAGATTCCAAAGGTGGGTGATTTTAAAACATTTAATGGGTATTCTCAAATCTCCGTGCACAGCCCTAAATGTGATTGGTGTTTTACCCTTTTTACCTGCATTGGGACAGTTATGCCGATAAATGACAGTACACACTCAATGCTTGTTATCCACTATATGTGTTAACACCTTTAGAGCATTTATTACACTGAAAAGAAATTGAACAGAAAACAAATTAAATAACAGAATTTGAGAAAAATGTTCAGTTCACCATTATTTAATATTACTGATAACTTAATTTTCAACCCTTGCCGCAAAACAGATTGGTAACTCAGAGCAAACTGCAAGTTTGCGTGCAAATGAGACTCATTGTGCCTTAACGGTAATTATTGAATAACAACCAACAAAAGGGAGGAGCTGCATATTCAAGGCGAAAGAAAACGACGGAAAAACGAACGTAGGAAGAAGATCCTGGATACGAGAAACGTGGATAGACAATGTAAATTCACTCCATTCAATCTTCTTCAAAAAAGAACTACACATAATAAGGGAAGAATTGTTTATTGTAATTGTAATTTATCAGCCTCCACCCTGACCGACACCGTCCGCCCATCTACACTTAAGTTAGGTGAAGACCTACCAAGCTTTCACCGTTAACATGCGCTAGACCCAGGCGCTAGTCCAGCGGCTTCCAACTACAAGCAGGCGCTGGGCTTAGCCAGTCCCACAAGTGTCGGATACAAAAAGGAAAGAGAGTTGATAAGAAAGGGAAAGACTAGTGGCACAGAGAAACAGACGTCTCACTCTACACATGTTCCATCGTTGATCTTTTAAACTGTGGATTCAATTTTTTGTAGGTGGTCGATCGGCCACCGATGGCGTTTCCATCGGTTTTGCTTGTGTTTGACGTTTGCTCACTACCCCCACCTGGTTGCCGCTTGTCCACCTACAGTGCATCTAGCATTGGGCGGTAATGTTCCCGTGATGATAATTTTGATTGGATTTTGTTCTAAGTGAGACGTCTGTTTCTCTGTGCTAGTGGAGAAGAGTTACGTTTGCTGAAATGAGACAAATTAATTATGATTAGTATGGTAATTGTGCACCGCGGAGGGATGCTAGTCCTTGGAGATGTTCGATTCCACGCCTTTCTGTCGACCGGTATCTGTAACTCCGTCTGTGTTGGCTGGCAGGTTCATATTTCTGTTCATAAGGAGGTGAATTTTCTTCAAATCCCGGTCGTCTATTATAAATATAATAATAAATAATAAAAGGGCTTCCACCATATGACCCCGGAATATTAGTAATTGTCCAAATAACGTTCTTTTCTTGTTGATATTGAAGCCACTCAAGAAACATTCCAAACACTGGACAACTGTGCTCCATGGATACGTTACATCAAATTACAAATCAAATTAGTTTCTTGAAAACTATCACCAACTGCACGCATCGTCCTTTTCTCTGTGATTTAAAAATATAGAAATTACTCGAAACATAACTACTAGTAGAAAATTTTGTCCTTCCTATTATCGTTATTAGTTTACTATCGGCCTATAGGGTTAATGCAGGCATTTTCGTCTTTTCGTCATAGTCTTGAAAACCAATATAAGAGACACTTTTTCACAAACTCATACGCACCAAATCGTACGCTCAGGAGAAACGTTTTGCTATAGTTCTAGCAAATGGGCGTTGCTATTTATGTAATATCCAAATGATTCGACGTAAATTTATCAATTTGGTCGAGAGTTAAAACAAACTTGGAGCAGCACATTCGTTTCTGAAAGAATTAGCTGAATGAATTAGTGAATGAAACGTTTCAGTAGTTCGTAAAGTATTTAAAAAATACACTAGAAAATTTACGTGCACATGCTTAAATAAATCATGTTTACTTTAGTTATCCAAACTCAATCCTAACTACCCCGAAACTGCTACTACTGTAGTAGTAACGTACCGAATCGGGGAACTCATGCAATATAACGCAGAGTTTAAGCCCTCTCTTATTTATTATTATTTATTCAGACTAAGGCCGAAGTGGCCTGTGCGGTATATAAGAGTCTTCTCCATTCGGCTCGGTCCATGGCTACACGTCGCCAACCACGCAGTCTACGGAGGGTCCGCAAGTCATCTTCCACCTGATCGATCCACCTTGCCCGCTGCGCACCTCGCCTTCTTGTGCCCGTCGGATCGTTGTCGAGAACCATTTTCACCGGGTTACTGTCCGACATTCTGGCTACGTGCCCGGCCCATCGCAGTCGTCCGATTTTCGCGGTGTGAACGATGGATGGTTCTCCCAACAGCTGATGCAATTCGTGGTTCATTCGCCTCCTCCACGTACCGTCCGCCATCTGCACCCCACCATAGATGGTACGCAGCACTTTCCTTTCGAAAACTCCAAGTGCGCGTTGGTCCTCCACGAGCATCGTCCAGGTCTCGTGTCCGTAGAGGACTACCGGTCTAATTAGCGTTTTGTAGATTGTCAGTTTGGTACGGCGGCGAACTCTATTCGATCGGAGCGTCTTGCGGAGTCCAAAGTACGTACGATTTCCAGCCACTATGCGTCTCCGAATTTCTCTGCTGGTGTCATTTTCGGCAGTCACCAGTGAGCCCAAGTACACAAATTCTTCTACCACCTCGATTTCGTCACCACCGATGCAAACTCGTGGTGGGTGGCTCACATTGTCTTCTTTTGAACCTCTTCCTATCATGTACTTCGTCTTCGACGTGTTGATGACTAGTCCGATCCGCTTAGCTTCCCTCTTCAGTCTGATGTAGGCTTCCTCCATCTTCTCAAAGTTACGTGCCATAATATCTATGTCGTCGGCGAAACCAAATAGCTGGACGGACTTATTGAAAATTGTACCACTCGTGTTAATCCCTGCTCTTCGTATTACACCTTCCAAAGCGATGTTGAATAGCAGACACGAAAGACCATCACCTTGCCGTAACCCTCTGCGGGTTTCGAAGGGACTCGAGAATGCCCCTGAAACTCGAACTACGCACATCACCCGATCCATCGTCGCTTTGATCAACCGTGTCAGTTTATCCGGAAAACCGTGTTCGTGCATTAGCTGCCATAGCTGGTCCCGATCGATTGTATCATATGCGGCTTTGAAGTCGATGAATAGATGATGTGTGGGCACGTTGTATTCGCGGCATTTCTGCAGTACTTGGCGAATGGCAAACACCTGGTCCGTGGTGGAGCGTTCACCCATAAAACCCGCCTGGTACTGCCCCACGAACTCCCTTGCAGTTGGTGCTAGTCGACGGCATAAAATTTGGGAGAGTACCTTGTAGGCGGCGTTCAGTAATGTGATTGCGCGGTAGTTGCTACAATCCAGCTTATCGCCCTTTTTGTAGATGGGACACACGACACCTTCCATCCACTCCTGCGGCAAAACTTCCTCCTCCCAGATCTTGGTAATGACCCAGTTGCGCGCTAGCCAGTGCCTCACCACCGTGTTTAAATAGCTCTCCTGGTAGTTGGTCAACCCCAGGGGCTTTGTTTTTTTTTGAGCAGGCCAATCTCCTCCTGGATTTCCTGGAGATCCGGAGCCGGTAGAATTATGTCCTGCGCGCGTTCTCCCAGGTCCATCACCATATCGCCATCTTCGTCTGCCACATCGCCATTCAGGTGTTCTTCGTAGTGCTGCCGCCACCTTTGGATCACCTCACGCTCGTTCGTAAGAAGGTTCCCGTTTATGTCCTTACACATATCGGGCTGTGGCACGTGGCCCTTACGTGAACGGTTTAACTTCTCATAGAACTTTCGTGTGTTATTAGCGCGGTACAGTTGCTCCGTTTCTTCACGGCCTCGATCTTCCTGCTGGCGCTTTTTCCTTTTTCCTCGAGTTTTGTCTGTTCCGCGCCTGTTTATATCGTGCCTCGTTCGCCCTCGTGCGGTGTTGCAGCAATCTCGCCCATGCTGCATTCTTCTCTTCCACTAACTGCTCACATTCGCCGTCATACCAGTCGTTTCTCTGATCCGGGGGCACCGTGCCAAGTGCAGCGGTTGCGGTGCTACCAATGGCGGATCGAATATCTCTCCAGCCATCTTCAAGAGACGCTGCGCCTAGCTGCTCTTCCGTTGGGAGTGCCACTTCCAGCTGCTGCGCGTATTCTTGGGCTAGTCTACCGTCTTGTAGCCGCCCAATGTTAAGCCGCGGCGTCCGACTTCGACGCGTGTTGTACACCGTCGAGAGTTTTGAGCGCAGGCATATTGCAACGAGGTAGTGGTCGGATTCAATATTCGCATTGCGGTAAGTGCGGACGTGCGGACGATGTCAGAGAAGAATTTACCGTCGATTAGAACGTGGTCGATTTAGTTTTCCGTTTCTTGGTTAGGTGATCTCCATGTGGCCTTGTGGATATTTTTGCGGGGAAAGAAGGTGCTTCGGACTACCATTCCGCGGGAGGCTGCGAAGTTTATGCATCGTTGGCCGTTGTCATTCGATACGGTGTGCAGACTATCCGGTCCGATGACCGGTCTATACATTTCCTCCCTTCCTACCTGTGCGTTCATGTCACCGATGACGATTTTAACGTCCCGCAGTGGGCATCCATCGTATGTCTGCTCCAGCTGTGCGTAGAACGCTTCTTTCTCGTCGTCGGGTCTCCCTTCGTGTGGGCAGTGCACGTTGATGATGCTATAGTTGAAGAAACGGCCTTTAATCCTCAGCTTGCACATCCTTGCGTTGATTGGCTGCCACCCAATCACGCGTTGGCGCATCTTACCCAGCACTATGAAGCCGGTTCCCAGCTCGTTGGTGGTGCCACAGCTTTGGTAGAAGGTAGCCGCTCGATGCCCGCTTTTCCACACTTTCTGTCCTGTCCAGCAAATCTCCTGCAGCGCCACGACGTCGAAGTTGCGGGGATGTAATTCATCGTAGATCATCCTGTTGCAACCTGCGAAACCTAGCGACTTGCAATTCCATGTTCCAAGCTTCCAATCGTGATCCTGTATTCGTCGCCTAGGTCTTTGCCGATTATATCGAGTCGCATTATCTCTTATATTGTTCGTAATGATTGGTTTTCTAGGCGGCTTATTGGGCCTGCGCAAACCTCCTGTCTCGTCGGAGGGCCGTCGTGTCAGGGCTGTTTAGCGTCCCACCTAACACCAGGACTTGGGCTTGTGCGCTTTGAGCGGCACACGGTCGCTTTGGTGGAGCCTACTTGCGGATACATGCAGCTTTTTATAGAGGTTTAACAGGGCCCACTGTCAAACCCCACCACATCCTAGGCAAGCCCCACAACTCGCAGATGGCCTGGGGAGGGATCGTCAAGCCCTTGGACATAGTCCCTGCTGCCCGCGAGCCCTCTCTTACGTTATCTAATATGCACTAGAACAAAGCTCCTAAGAAATGGATGCGTTAAAAAATAAAAGTTCGCAGATTGCATAAGCATAAATTTATATTTTAACATTTTATGGTAATCTCGCATTAGTTTCGCGAAGAGTTTGCCATAATTTGCGACATATGGACAGATTGTATTAAGTAAACGGCAGGCCCTTGTATTAGGTCTCCGGTCACGAGAAAATAAGAACTGGTTATGTGTATGTGTTATGTGTTAGGTTAGTGTCTACATTGAATCGTATTTTACACTCCCCCATCGAGGAGTGAAATGCTGTATAGGGTAAAATGCCCTAGGAGTAAACATTTTCAACATATTAATTCTGCTTGATATCTAATACCAAGCTCTGCATCTCCTCTTCGCGATACATACATAAAAAACTCAAATACACGACGTTATTCGTTGAAGTTAGCATTTTAAAGTCTGACTGAATTCGCCCTATAGTAGACCCCCTGGGGGTCCATAATAGGAAATTGCTTCCCTATAGTCGACAGTTCATATGATTTTTATGTTCCGTTTCGGGACGTTCTTCTTCCCTATTATGGACCCCCCAAAATATTCCTATAATGGACACTCTTGTGTTTATTTTTTACAGAATTGTAAAATATCATCTAGTTTTACTTTCCATAGCATTTCCAATGCATGTTATCAAATCATAGGACTGGAAGCAAGGTTTTCCCGATGAAATTTCATGGCAAAATGTTTACATTGTGCTGTAATAATGTAGAAATGGCTGGAGGGTCCACTATTAGTTGGGGGTCCACTATTGGGCACTTTGACCCTTTACAAAAAAAATTGGTCAAAGGCGGAAATTGAACCCGGACCCTCCACTCTTTTTTTTTTTTCTTCCTAAGCAATGGAGGGGGAATCTGCTCAACAGACATCCTGGGTTGTCCAGGAAGTGCGGGGTTAGGGACCACCTCCAACAGCAAACGAGGGAGGCAGGACTACATCCCCGACCCGCTAAACCGTTTCCATTGCCGCCAAGCCTATGGTCCCTTCGGTACAACCAGAAAGTAATGCTTCAAAGGGGGGGCAGTGCACAACGCACCCTCGAGGTTAGCTGCGTGTCCTTGCAGCACTGAACATCGTGACTCGCTTGTTTAGAAGAACACCATGGTATCGTGCCAGCGCATTGCCGGCTTTCCAGGTGGCCTTACAACGCCCAATGTCCTCGGAAGGTGGGAAGGGTCGACTTCGCACCTGCCTCCCTCTGCACGACTGGTATCAAGAATGGTGATGCTGCGTGCACCCCCTCTGCGATAGGTTCTATTCGTTCTTTCACAGATTGACTTGCCGACGCGGTGCCTACGCCTGCCCCAGCCTTGACGAGGACCCCTTTCCGTCCTCGGGTTCGGAACCCGCCCGGTTGACCGACGCCACGAAAGCGACGATACCATGTTGTTCTTCGCGCGGCCACTTGTTCGATAAAAGGATCGAGTTCGACCACAGAGCATGACCACCGGTATGACCCATGAAGCCGACTCCGATCCCTTGGACCACCTCTTATTTGCGCCTGAACTAACCATCCTTGAGTCCACGCGCCACCTTCTAGGTAGCTCCGAGACGATTTGGGCGATAGCCGATAAAACGGCGTTCCAGCCAACTTCATCTTTACACATCCTCCGAACTAGGTTGTCCGGGGTAGTGTCCAGACCACATGTGGCAAGCATGTGGTCACGCATTACGCGAAAACGTGAGCACACGAACAACACGTGTTCCGCCGTTTCCTCTAAACCTGCGCACACCAAACACTCGGGCGAGGCCGAGCAAGCCAGCTGCGTTACCTGCACTTTGATTTTGCAGCACGCTCAAACGCCGGGCACATCGAACCCCCATGGGGTGCTTGCTGTTCACAGCTTTGTTGGAACAAATCAAACAATTGGGAGGGTTAGTGCAGCATTGTGCCTTATGTCCCTCCAATCCGCAGCGTCGGGAGAGATTGCTTCTGTCAGGGCCTTTGCAGTCCCATTGCTTGTGTCCCGGTTCCAGGCACTTGAAGCAAACTTCGGGTTGCTCGTATACGCCCACAGGGCACACCGACCATCCCACCTTGACGCTGCCTAACTTGACTACCTTGGAGGCGCCCGCTGCAGTTAGCCGAACCAATGCTACCTGCGTCCCTGCCGGACCTTTCCGTAGTCGAACGGCTGCGGTGGGCGTCTCCACTTCACACTGTCGCCGCAGTGCCGTGACGAGCTCTTCGACTTCGGTGATCTCGTCCAGGTCTTTAACCTTTAGATTCACCTCCGTCGTGAGTGCCCTCACCTTGACCGTCTCGCCTAGGACTTCCTCCGCCAACTTCTTGTAGGCGACGCCCTTTCGCGAGACGCCCTGCTTCAGCTCGAGGATCATCTCGCCCATACGGGTACGTCTTATTCGACGTACGTCGGCGCCGAGTTCACCGAGCTTGACGTCACTCCTCATCGCCTTCAAGACGTCCGAGTACTTAGCCTCGTTCGTTTTGATGACTAGGGCATCGCCCCTGGAGCGATTGGCGCCTACCCTAGACTTCTTGCTACCCTCATTCGCATGGGCCTTCTTTTCGGCCCTTGACGTCTTCGGTTTTCTCTTGTTCTTGACCAGGGTCCAGGAGGCGTCATCCCCCTCTATTTCCCTGGTCTGGTGCGACTGAAAGCTCTCAGCCTGCCGTAACCCCTTACCACCGTCTTTCCTGAGTGGACGGACCTTTCCAGGTCCTTCCTCCCCCGGCTTTGGAGGTACCTGGCCGGGGTTCAGCTTCCCGGCCCCACTACCCTTGCTCGGGGTAGTAACCCTCCGCGTTTTGGAGCGGCCCCCAGGGAGCTCATCCTCTGGAGACTGTCTCCCCCGTTTTTGTGTCGTGCCCGCAAATACTTGAGCCTCAGTCTGGGTAGACTTTGGCACCACCGTCTTCGCTGGCACGCCCTCGGTCGATTCGACCTTGCCCGAGTCCGCGAATCCTTGGGCCTCAGTCTGGGTAGACCTCGACTTAATGGATTTCACGGGTTTACACTTGGCCGTCCCAACCGCCCTCTCCAGCTTGGCGTCCAGCATCGACTTTCGAAGTTTCAGCAAGCTCCTCTTGAGTTCCTTACTGATATTATGCTTCGATGACGCAACGTCGATGATAGCGTCCAGCTGTTCCGTCGCCACTTCGAAGGCCGAAAGCCCATCGCGTTTGCGGTTCATCGCCTCCACAAGCCATGGGCCATCAATAACCTCTACCGGCGTTTTTTTAGCCGAGATGAAGGTTAAGTGACCCACGCTGGCGCTGCGCACTGAACTGCCGACTATTGCCTCTGGCCTCCTAGGCGGAGACCTGAACAACCCACCTCTTGCGAAGGGGTTGTCGCCTACACTACTACCACTAATTGAAGAATTGACTTGGTTTTCCATTTTGGTCCCACGAGTTGCTCGGGAAAAGAGGTCCACCACGCCAGAGCCCAGCATGACGCGGTAAGGGACAATTACTGTGGAGGGTGCCCAGGTACTCCACAGGCTCGTTAAAGGCCTAGCTTATTATTTCACCCCCCTGGCCATGCATCCCCTCGGCACGGGTCGCTGAACGCCTTGGGATTAGGGGTTAGAGACGATGGTCCCGTTGGTCGCACCCACTCACTCTAGCTGATGTCAGAAGGACAACAGTGCCCAGGCTGCACTACCAGCTAAGTACGCAACCCTTAGCCGGCGGTCAATTGTCATCGGAAGACCCGTGGAAGTTTGAGATTGGAACTTTTGAGGACCAGAGCTGTGTAGGTCGCTCCTTCCCAGATGTCAACTCACCATTTCGCAGCCCTCCACACTTAGCACATCTAAACTGACGCGCTAACCATCTGGACTATTTACCAGATGAGGAACGACGCGACCAAAGGCAATCATAATCCACGTTTCATGCTATGCGGATGTGACAAGTGGAAGGGTAACAGGGATAGCAATGAGTGATACGAGTGTGTCCTTTTCCGTTATCAAGCTAAATGGTATCGGGAAGATTGTGTGAGTTAAAGTTATATTGCTGTACACGATTTATATACTTGATCTAGGAGGAGCCAACGAGATTCGTTTGGATGTATTGATCGATACCAAATAAACCGACTTAATGCAATGAGCTGTATTAACAAGTATGACATTCTCTGATCGGTTTGAATGCGAGATTTGATACAAAATGCTTAATACAAAGAAAGTCACACAAAATTGTTTTGGGTGTAGCAATAAAATCCAATAAACAAAGCAATTTTCCATTAAATAATCTATAATTGATTTATTACAAACACATGTAAAAAACGTTCAAAATGTTGTTTCGCGAATGTTGCGTTAAATCGACATCAGCTGTTTTCAGATGTTGAGCCTCAAAATTGGCAGATTGACAGATCTCACTCGATTTGCTGCTGTTTTTAACAGCTCGATTGACTGCACATTCGTACATCCGTCTTTCTCCTATCTAGGCCTCCAGTAGGTAGCTGCTCTGTCTCGTGTTCGTTGTTCAATAGTTTGCCTTCCATCCATTCCAAGAAAAAAGAAAATAGAAGGAAGAAGAAAGAAGGAAGATGGGAGAAAGAAGAATGAAGACGGAAGAAGAAAAAAGAAATGATGATGGAAATGAAGACTGAAACAACACTCACACATAGGTCGACAACATAGTAGTTGTCAACCATGTTGCGCATGCGCAAGTTAACGTTGCTGCAGAGTTAGACCTGTGTGAGTACACACTACTGCTGATCGAGGCTTTATAATTCGTTCAACCGTAGGCACGGGCCTCTTTCTGCATCCAGCACTCATCGAGGTAGAATGCGTCCTCTGACACAGACGGTTGGGTGATTCCGCTTGAGAACGGGATTAGCAAGTTTGCACAATGGCGATCCTGTCAGGTATAATATCATCGATGATATTATATAAAAAACAAATTCCGAGGTGTGTAAGCGAGAATCACTCAACTGGATGTTAAACAGTTGGACGACATTTCGTGTGTATTTCGTGATATTGTGAAAACGAAACCGCATTTCGCTAGTTTGTGGGACGCAAGTTAGCAGAAACTGTACGGGTTGGTAATTCGGGACGAAAACTACCGCACAACTACCACTAGCGGGAAGCTTGATGGAATAAAACCGCCGGAAAAGCCGGTTCTTCTGTTAATTTGTGGGATGCAAATTAAAGGAGAAAAATATGTGCTTTAGTGTTTTCGGGACGAAAACAAACGCACAATCATCGTCGGCAGGATGCGCGATGAGGAAAAGTGTCGGAACGACAGTTCTTTTGTTAATGTGTGGGACACAAATTGAAAAAGAAAATGTGTTCCTTTATGTTTTCGGGACGAAAACTAGCGTACGATCATCGTCAGCAATGAGAAGAAATGCCGGAACGGCAATGCTTCTGTTAATTTGTGGGACGCAAATTGAAGA
Source organism: Armigeres subalbatus (assembly GCF_024139115.2). Lineage (NCBI taxonomy): Eukaryota > Metazoa > Arthropoda > Insecta > Diptera > Culicidae > Armigeres > Armigeres subalbatus. Next base: position 425,305,256 of record NC_085141.1, read on the forward strand.
AGACATTAGTATGATGAGAAGAAAGTGCCGATGGGCAATTCTTTTATTAATTTGTGGGACGCAAATCGAAAAAGAAAATGTGCGCAGAATTGTTTTCGGGACGAAAACTAGCGCACAATTATCGTCAGCGGGATTCTCAAAGAGAGGTAAATGCCGAAAAGCCAAATGTTTGTTACTTTCGTTAATTTGCGGGAAGCTCATTAAAAACGAAAATTTGTGCATCACAATGCTTTCGGGACAAATACTAGTGCACAATGCTCACTAGTGTGATGCTCGATAAGAAGGAATACTAGAAAGATACATTAGTTTCACTTGTAGTTTGTGGGACGCAAATAAGAAAAAAAAGAACGATAAGTGCAATCATGTTTAAGGTTCCCCCAAACACACGCGATGCGACAGTTGCGACGCGATTCTATCGCTTGGCGACAGCGATTCTGTCGCCATTGGTATGGAAGCGTATATAGAACATTGCCGGCAGCGACCGAACGATAGAATCGCGGCGACTAGTTGTCGCCGTCGCGGCGATGAAATCGCTTAGGTCTGGGGAAGCCTTTATTTGAAAAGGAAATGTGAAATTTGTTTGAAAAATGTTGTTTGCTGTAATTACGCAGAAAAAAAAAGCACTAAATTTTGCTTGCTTTGCTATTGTATAAAAAAAAGTGGAAAACGAATAGTCTAGTACTAGAATAGTAGTGGTGCTGTAGTCATTTTTAATATTTTATCATATTTGACTTTAATAAGCTGAATTCAAATGATAAAAATGCACCATGTTTCGTTTTATCAACAATATCGGTTTGACATTTACAGTACCAATATTTCGATGCAACCTAGATCTTGGTCATACGAGCAGGAGCGATATTTTTTGTTCTCCTTCCCGCATAAATCCAAACTGTAAAAAACGCACGCAAACGTATTCATTGTGTTTGTCCCATAAAGGTCGCTATTGGCCGTGGTAGTTTCCGCTGGTCCGATTTCAAGGATTTCGGGATGATGCGCTGCTTAGCTTGCCTACGTGTGCTCGCGATGACGATCGTACGGGAAAAGGGGTTGAGGATTGCTCTCGACGAATTCACGGCGATGCGAAGCAAGAGAAAGGTTAGAGTAGTCTCCCGCATTCGTGCTCAAAAGGGAATGGTGCTCGGGTTATACTGTACGGCTTACATGTCCTCTCCAGGGGCACATCAATACCGCATACAAACGATTACGTTCCACGTTGAATCATAATGGTAATGGTACTGGACCAAGTACTCGACCATAATCGTACTGTAGTCTGATAACGTATCGACCATAGTGGCTGCGGTTTTCGTAGACCGGACTGTATAAGCAACGGGTTGTTAAGAATGTTGACCGTAAGAAAAGATTTCCTTCATTCATTTTTTGAGGAAAGATTTTTATCAGTACTATATTGATTATGGTTCGTAGACTGTAAACCACATTGATTAAGGTTGAGGTAATTGTTTTACCATAGATATGTACTGTTCGAAGAACTTAATTTTAATGGGTAACGATATCAACTATGTCCATGTTATATTTGTAACTGTTCGAAGAACAGTAAGTGATTATGCGGGTTGTTGGGTATTTTAATAACTGCGATCATTCGTTAGATCTATTGTGATAAGTGAGGAGCGACTCTAGTAACTCTTTTACTTTGGCATCAGCTCGTTAATAAAATTGATGACGAACACGACATCATAACCGAATCCCTGGTCGAACATAGACACCAGTAAAAACAACAGTAGCTGAAAGATATGCCAGGATGCCGTTAAATCGATAGTCGAATAAAATGATGGGAACGGCAATTCATCGGTGACAGAATTAGAAACTCCGATACCAGTGACTGAGTATTCTCACTAGAAAAAGGACTTGCGGAGCTACCGCGCCTCCTACTCAAATAACACGCTAGTGAAAAGCCTGTTGTAATCGATCAATCTAGAGCTGTACCAAGTCATCGGACCTTCATCAAGTGTGCGTATGGACCATATCCCACCATTCCTGAAGAATGTGCTTTCAAACGGCATGTGGAAGGCTTTCAATAGGTTGCAAGAAAAGTTTGAGATAGCCTTAGCCATATATAACATCAAACTCGGTCAAAAAAAGCACAGTACATATCTATTTTTCGCATATCTTCAAAATATGCTGCATGGCTTAAAGCGGGCTTAAAGCGCAGTCTTCATAAGCCCGACCGAACACTTTTTTTGCTTGTTTTGTTTCTTTTTTTTTAGCTGAAGTGGGATGTGTGGGACACTATATTACAGCGCTGCATTGATGATGGAAATGAAGACTGAAACAACACTCACACATAGGTCGACAACATAGTAGTTGTCAACCATGTTGCGCATGCGCAAGTTAACGTTGCTGCAGAGTTAGACCTGTGTGAGTACACACTACTGCTGATCGAGGCCTTATAATTCGTTCAACCGTAGGCACGGGCCTCTTTCTGCATCCAGCACTCATCGAGGTAGAATGCGTCCTCTGACACAGACGGTTGGGTGATTCCGCTTGAGAACGGGATTAGCAAGTTTGCACAGAAAGAAGAAGAAAAAGAAATAAAGAAAGAAGATGAAAGAAGGAAAAAGGAAGCAGATAAGAAAGAAGAAAGAAGAGAGAAAGAAGGAAGACGGAAGAAGAAAGGAGAAAGAATAAAGAAAGACGAAAGAAGTTAGAAGGAATACGGAAGAAGAAAGGCGGTAAAAGAAAGAAGAAATACCAGAGAAAGAACAAGGAAGACGAAAGAGTAAAGGCAGGGGCCCTCCTTAGCCTTGCGGTAAGACGCGCGGCTACAAAGCAAGACCATGCTGAGGGTGGCTGGGTTCGATTCCCGGTGCCGGTCTAGACAATTTTCGGATTGGAAATTGTCTCGACTTCCCTGGGCATAAAAGTATCATCGTGTTAGCCTCATGATATACGAATGCAAAAATGGTAACTTGGCTTCGAAACCTCGCAATTAATAACTGTGGAAGTGCTTAATGAACACTAAGCTGCGAGGCGGCTCTATTCCAGTGTGGGGATGTAATGCCAATGAGAAGAAGAAGATGAAAGGCAGGAGGAAGAAAAAAGAGAAAGTGGAAGATGGAGGAAGTGAAAACGGAAAAAAAGAAAAAAAAAAGACAAAAGAAGGAAGAAAAAGAAGGTTGTAGGTAGAAGGAAGAAATAGGAGAAATAGGAATAAGGAAGCAAGAAGGAGGAAGGGACAAAGGAGAGGGAAGAATGAAAGAAGATAGAAAAAAAGGATAAAGGAAGAAGAAATCCTTTTCATCTTTTTGTCGCTTTCAACGTTACCGTCGTTCGGGGCTTCTTTTGACAAATCTGGGGCTACTTTGGACATTTTAAAACAATAATCATTACGTAAATTACTGTCAAATTGTCATTATCATCATTCGGCTGTCTTGTTGATAGTTGGGTTGCAACTTTCTGTTCCAAATTTGATATTTTTCGTTTTATTGTCTTAGAGAATCAAAAATCCAAAGTAGCCCCCGGAGTCAAAAGAAGCCCCGCGCGACGGTATGTCTTTTCGACCATCTTCCATTTCGACCTTTTGTTCTTTACGACCATTATTTGTCCCTTCGACCTTCTATTTACAACTTAAAAAAAGGCTCCCGGTCAAAAGTTTGTTTTTTCTTCTTCTCCTTATTGGCATTGGAACATTTCCGTCTCGCAGATTAGTGTTCAATCAACATTTAACAACACGGTAATTAACTGCGAGGTTTCTAAGCCAAGTTACCATTTTTGCATTTGTATATCATATGAGACTTACAAGATGATACCTTTATGCACAGGGGAGTCGAGAAAATTTCCAACCCGAAAATGTTTTAGTCCGAACCGGGAATCGAACCCAGCTATCCTCAGCATGGTCTTGCTTTGTAGTAGCGCGTCCTACCGTCCCTTTTTGTTTGTGACCACCCTTACCACCACCCTTAAGTTCAAAACAAGTGTGGGAACAGGTCCACCCCAAAAATAGTACGCCGAACCACAGAGAAACAGACGTCTCACTTGTGCCATTGCTCATTTTTTCAACGGTGGATTCAATTGTTTGTAGGTGGTCGATCGGCCGATCTGTGGCCGACCTCCTGGAAGGATTCTTAGCGTAGACTGGGTCTATGTAATGATGTACTGAGTAATTGAATAAAGTTAGTTGATTTCTGCCTATGAACCGAAACAGTCGATTTTAATATTTTGTAGAAATGCAATAACCGCGAAGCATATAAAAGCCAATGAATTTTGTTTCGCATGCTGTATAATTATTCTCTTTGATTTGCGATTTACGATTATTCGATTACATGGATTTTAAAATTAAAAGTTCTATTTGAAGATTCAATGTTGTTCTTTTCTCTGAACCTGTTTTCTCTTTCCTGTATTCTTCATATGCTTTGCATGTTAACTTTTGTTTCCATGTTTGTAGTACACTGGATTTTGTTTTTACACGATTTACATTTTCTCAATTTTCCAGTCATCCTAAATGTTTAACGTATATTAATTATCATGTGATTTTTCTTTGATTTATTCTGGATTTTTTGAAACATGTTGCGAAGAGTTTGGTGGCAAATTGAAATCACACGATCAAAAATACGAGCGAAAAAAAATCGTGTAAAAACAAAATCCTGTGTACTTCGTATTTGCGGATGCGGATGCGGAAGGCACGCGAATATTCCATACCAACTTTCTCCTAATTTGTTCGAAAGCATCCAAGTTATTTTCATTATTTACTAGTATAACTAGGGGAACTGTTCCGATCTCCATCTCACTGAACATATATTCATCTCATTGCGAAACAAAAAAAATCGGCACCAATTTCATCTGCTGAAAAAAATTACAAACATAATAAACAAATCAAATACCATTCCATTACTATCTTTTTGATGGGATGAACATCGGAGCCATAGGATGAAGTTCAGTAGCAGTTCCCCTATATAGTTCCCAATAATTTTCCAATTTAGAGTTGACTGAGAGTGTTAAACTGTTGTGTCCAGTAACCCGAACACGACATTTCCCGCAGGATTTTCTAGAATTTTCCAGCCGAGATGAGTTTCACTTAAGGAGATGATGCTAGGTTGGACTTCATTAACAAGTTCAATCAGTACCGAACTTTGAGCAACGAACATAGAACATTTACTCATCAAATTCATCGTCGTTCAAACACCAACGACATCTATTGGTTACAGTTAGTTGGGCAAATCACGAACCAGATGGCGGTAGTGAACAAACGTCAAACTCGAGCAAAAACGATGCGCGCGCCACGATTGATCGATTGGCCAACTAATGATTATTTGAATTGACCAGTAAATCAGTGAACGTGGGAAATTTGACGAGTGTTATGTCTGTTTGTCTGTGATTTTAGGTTTTATAACGCTCTTGAAGAATATAGTTTATTCTAGAAGAGTGTTATAAAACCAGTATAAAACCAAATACTGGGGATAATGATGTTCACTATTGTTGACTGTCAAATCGAAGATAATCATATTCACGTAAAATTCATTTATATTAAGAGTCGTTTGAAAATAATTTCTTCGTTCACTAACCTATGTTTAATTAACGCTTCATTGTACGGAGAACAGAATAAATATTCAGAAGTATGTATCAATTTACCTAATTGCACTACATACTCGACCGGGTATTGCCACCATAGTGTCTGCCATGTATTGTTTGGACATATCTTGTTTTATTCAAACTCACTCAATGGCCGTTCGATTTGATTGGGCTTTACACGCAAGGCTGGAACATAAAAAAACACAATAAAATCTTAAACAGTACAATATAAACATGGATTGTTAATAAATAATAAAAAAAACTGCAACTTGGTTATATCCCCCTAGTTAGAAAAAATCTATGAAATATAGATTATAGACTATTCGACAGCTTAAGTGTGACTCTTTTCATACAAAACAATCTATATATCTTACCGTTAATATCTTGCTGCTTATATCACCCGCCGGCTCACACCCATGAACGGATACCTGTAATATATAAATTCTAGGTTGATAACAAAATTTAAAAAAATATAAGGACCCACTTTATGGAAATCCAACATGACTGGAGAGATGAAGCTTCTTTCACACATATCACACGGTATGGTTGAAGGTTTATTTCTATGCACTGCTTCATGGCGAAGTAACAAGTAATAGTGTGTGAATGCTTCCGGACACGAAGAACACTGGTATTTTGCCTGTGCAAAAAATAATAAATAAAAAGATAAAAAAAAGTCATCTATTAATTGTATGTGTGATAATATTTTGGAGGCAAAAATTAAAAAATCAGTAAAATGCTATTTTGTTAAACACGTCAGCTTTATTATGTTAATTTACCATTTTTTTTAACTGAGTGAAATTATAAAAAAAATGTGATGATTTGTTTCAATATTACTTACCTTTGGTTCCTCATTGTTGATGCTTTCTTTTTTCGTGTGCATATAGTCACAGTGAAGCTGTAAATTGTTTGTCAGGTGAAATGTTTTCTTGCACTCTACACATCTATTTCTGGTTTTATGAACAACTTTCTGCAAATAAAAGAAAATTAGGAAATATATATTTCCGTTATTTCAATGGTATGTTTATGAGCTTAATAAGGTGGGAATCGAACCCACACTCCACAGTACGCAAATGCAATCAGACAACTGACGCTGCATGTCCGTGAAGCCCACAAGTTAAGTTATATTGAGCTTGAGCTTGAGAGCTTGATTGACTGCTCGTAGTTGCTACTCCATTATGACCAGATCAGCTGTTCTTGCACAAGGAACCAACAGATGTTTGCTTGGGACTAGCACACATCTTCAATGTGCAAGTACTGGTGATCTCATTTGATAGGTCATACTGGCGCCTGCCACGTCAGAATGCAAGTCAATGTAGGGAAGGGGGAGGAAATGATGATGCAATCACTCGCCCACTGCAAGCCGAATATACCTCTGCACTTGCCACGAGTTCATGCGGAATTTGTTGGAATTTTTGGGTTAGGTTGGAGAGGCAGAGGTCCGTCTTGGTTAACGAGCTGCCAATGTGATAGATAGGAGAAGGTAACTCATGGAATTTCTAATTGGATGTAGGAAACGAGCTCTATAGTTCATTTCCAATTCTAGCAGATTACTGTTAGAATACTCAAGTTGAAGGTATAGGAATAGTAATGGAAACAGTATGGAAGTCCATTTCCAGTTCTAGCGATTGCTAGAACATGAGAAATACAGAGAAAGATACAAAGTAGGAGAATGGAACGGACCTGGGATTGAACCCACGACCTCCTGCGTATGAGGCAGAAGCAGTAGCCATATGACTACCAAGCCCTCTTCGAAACAAGAGAGATCACGCACTGAACTGATTAATTTTATTACCGGCCGCGCAATGCAGAACACAATAATTCGTCCGACCACGCGATCGTTCTGCTGTCCGAAACATGAGAGATCACGCACTGAACTGAATAATTTTATTACCGGCCGCGCAATGCAGAACACCATAATTCGTCCGACCACGCGACCGTTCTGCTGTCCGAAACATGAGAGATCACGCACTGAACTGAATAATTTTATTACCGGCCGCGCAATGCAGAACACAATAATTCGTCCGACCACGCGATCGTTCTGCTGTCCGAAACATGAGAGATCACGCACTGAACTGAATAATTTTATTACCGGCCGCGCAATGCAGAACACAATAATTCGTCCGACCACGCGATCGTTCTGCTGACCGAAACATGAGAGATCACGCACTGAACTGAATAATTTTATTACCGGCCGCGCAATGCAGAACACAATAATTCGTCCGACCACGCGATCGTTCTGCTGTCCGAAACATGAGAGATCACGCACTGAACTGAATAATTTTATTACCGGACGCGCAATGCAGAACACAATAATTCGTCCGACCACGCGATCGTTCTGCTGACCGAAACATGAGAGATCACGCACTGAACTGAATAATTTTATTACCGGCCGCGCAATGCAGAACACAATAATTCGTCCGACCACGCGATCGTTCTGCTGACCGAAACATGAGAGATCACGCACTGAACTCTGAATCCCACAAGTTATATTGAAAAGTAAAACTTAGGGAAGCTGTGGCAAAAATAAATTCTACTTGTTCCGAACAGAACAGTTACTTACCATATGTTGATATAAATCGGCATGGGATGACAGGATTTCATCGCACCTATCACAAGGTTGCTCCGCGCAAGCGTGTTTTGAATCTCGATGGTTCTGCAGTTGAAGTTCAGTTCGGAAAAAATCGGTGCATTGGTCACAGGCAATCAGAGCACTTCTATGCTTTCTCTGATGCCAGATCACCTGTTGTGTCGTATAGAACATGTATGGACAGAGCGGGCATTTCACGGTGGGGGCTTTGAGCGGCGTAAGCTGTTGCACAAAACGACAGATGTATGTATTTTACTTATAACAAAATATGGAAATCTCTTTCAATCATAAATACACTTAAGTTCATCGTAACTGCTCATTGGTTCAAAAATACTAACCTCAGGCTGGAGTTCTTGCTGACTAGATGTGGAATGTTCAGATGATTGGGAATTTGATTGTGACGGCACAGTAGAATCTTGTGTTTCGCCTTGCGTTTCGTTGTTCAGATCCTAAAATATGTTTTATTTTTGCATTTGTCCTACAACAAAGTTGTACCGAAAGGCTATACAATCACGATTTTTTTATCGGAGACTCGGGGACACATAGTGTTATAGACCAATCAACTCAGCTCGATGAATTGAGGTGATATATGTATGTATGTGTGTATGTGTGCAAATTTGTAGACACACTTTTTGGAGCTTAGTTAATAACTGCTGTTGAAAAGTTAATAAAAACCATCGAGCTGACCAATTTTTTGTAGGAACTTGCAGACTAGTAGAAAGTCAGAGCGACAACAGCATCGTTTCACTATTGAGCAATATATCATTCAACGGGTGCACATTTTCCCCCATTCTAGGACAATGTACTTTACTAGACCTGAATTTTGATCAACTCTGGGATCCTAATCCTGGGTTTTGATCAACATAGTTGAAAATAGTGACTTTTTGCAAGAAACAGTAAGTTTAGAGACTTGAGCTCGAAGAAAAAACTTTTTAGTGAATGTCTGGTCACTAAAAAGTGACCAGCTACCAGGTCTGCACTATGGGTCTCCGGGCTTCCTATACAAAATCGTTTTTGTAGTGGTCCTGTCACCTTTCGGTACAGCTTTGTTGCACGAAAAAGACAAAAACGTGTTATTTCTTCTGTAGAATATAATTACTTTTTCCATATTTTGCTTCGCATGAACCCTCTCGTGACGTCTAAGATTAGATAAGTATTGGAACTTTTTTGGACACTGCAGGCATGGAAACGGTCTTTTCACTAGATTATATCTCTGTGAGAAAAGAAAAGTATGAAACAAATTTTGAACACATTAGTAATCAAACCGTCGATCGTCGATCTGTAGGAAAGAGTTGATACCACCACAGATAAAAACCACTTACCATTTGCGTTAGACTATCGTAAATTACGCCAATACATTAATTACAATTTTCCCCCAATTTGCACTTCCTCCGCACAGTTTCAAAAAATTATCATGAATTTTATAAACATCCTTTGATTGATTTTTTATCATTTTTCCGTTCAACTGCTCACTCGGAGGAACGGCTTGAGTAGGTAAACAAATTCAAAATTCTATGAAACACAAAAAAATATGTGCAAACGGTTTAGAAATTTCACTTAAATTATTCAAAATAGGATTTCTTGAAACAAATTGTCTGAACATAGTACCTTCGCTTTTTGATGATATATGATGACTTCAATAATGACTCCCAAATTAAGTTCTTTGCACGATTATATATCTAAATTTATTTGCCATCGAATGCATTGTAGAAATGAGTAAAATCAAAGCTACTTTGTTGAAACAATTTGTTTTAATATATCATATTTCCCAAATTTATGACAAATGTTTATTGGCTTACTGTAATTATTACTTTGGCAATTGTTCAACTAAAATGTCATAAGAAGAACAAGGAATAATAATATATTTTTACACAACTCTTTACCATAAAAATTGCATTCCGCTATTATAATGATTACCTTTTCCCTAAATTCCTTCGTATGAATTTGTTGATGACGCGACAGATGAGTTATATAGTGGAACTTTTCCAGACACTGCGGACATTCAAACTGGGGAACCACTTGATCGAGTGTCTGTAAGAAATCGTAAATGAAGATGTTAAACGTAAGATGAACATTAAACACTTTTAATCACACTTTTAAATGATTAACACATGAAAATAAAATTAGGCATATTTCTCTTCGTGACCTTGCTGATCAAATTTCATTTTTTTAGTAAACCTTATAATAGTTTTTTTTTCGTACGAAGAAGACAAACAATTAAAGTCGATATCAGTGTTGGTAAAATCATTCATAAAACTCAATCATTGAGCTCTCCCGCGCGAATAAAATCGATTGCGATTTTTAAATAATGCATCACGTCTGAGTTTTTTATGCTAAAACGGATCATTTCCCCAAAAATCATTTCGCTCTAAAAAGTGTTTATAATCCATTTCGGGGCAATTTATTGTTTACACACGCAAGAGTATCCATTATTTTATGTGTTGAACGTTAATTATTTACTGTTATTTTACGAAGGAGAACAAAAGAAAACCTACGATGATTCAAATGGATGATTCAACTCAGCCATGATTTTTTAGGTGCTGAGTTGGGTGCGAGTGATTTGAATCGCCAACAATTCCCAACACTGGTTGATATACAATACTGTTTTTTGGACAAGTTAGCTAAAAAATTTGGAAATAATCGATAAACCAGCAGAAAATTTCATGTGGAAGGCCAATAAAAGTAGTAGTAGTCAATTATGTTTATTTATACAGATGCTAATTGTGAGTAGAAATGAATAAAAATGAAATACTTACTAGCAAGCTTTCTTCAGTGGGCGATCCCTTCAACGTGTGATCTTGTGAGGGCAATGTATCCTCTAATACGGTTTCAGTTTTCGTATTGGCAGTTGTGTCTTCAAGGGTATCTTTTACATCACTTTCATTTTGAGAAGGCTGTCGGCGGAAGAGTGTAAAACTGACGTGTTAAATAGTTGATAGGTCACTATGGATTTGAACACTGTTCATTTTGATTATTAAAGTGTTCATTTAGCAAATCAAACTACATTTTGTTTTTTTTTTCTGTTAAATATAACTGTTGATCGGGTTGAGGATACGAATTTACAATATTGGGCTATCATGACATATTTTTAAAATATGATTACTACTTTTCGCCAAACCTGTTAATTTGAGTGTAACGCTATAATTACGTAGTTATTCATACACTGACCTAGTGTTAAATAAAAGTGTCATACTTACTTGCACGTTTTCTCCAGTTGGTGATTCCAACGTGTGATCTCGCGGCTGCAACATGATGGGATGCGACACGATTTTCGTTTTGATACCAACAAGAGTTAGTTTTTTTGACGCCGCATGGTGGAAGAATGTAAAAGTTACTTGTTACATATGTAGTAGTTTATTTCCATACATACCAAATTATGTTTAGGCTTTTCAGCAGATTGAGGGTTGTCATGAATTCTAGCATGAATTGCAAGCTTATATTGCATCTGGAACTTTCTCCCGCATTCAGCACATTGAAATTTCTTTGGTTTTTTCTGCAATAATAATAATCATAGATGTGAGTACACAAAGAAAACGACAAATGATATAGATTACATTAGGGATTGAATCCTAAAGAGAATGAGCAAGTCTCTCACTTATCATCTCTGTATACATATACGATATGTAGCAACCCGCGAGAGACTTTTTTCGCAAGTTGTCATGATAGAGAACTGATTCGGAAGGTTATACCCCATGATTTCTTTTAGAAAGCTCCAAATGCGGGGAAATTTATCATGGGTTGTAGCCCCCCCTCCTCCCCCCCGAATCAGTTCATTATCGTAACAGCTACCGAAAAACGTCTCTCATGGTATGATACCTATCGAGAGTGTATACCAGTGGTGCGAATTCTCAATCTCAGTGACTGAAATTTGTTGGATATTAGTGCTGTCCAATGAGAGCTTGAAGTAGCTCGAAGTTTCTCCCGGTCCTGCTCATGCCCGTTTGTTGACAAAAAAGAACGAGCAGGACGGGAACAACTTCGAGCTGCTCATTGGACAGCATTATTGATACCATTCCCTCTTCACACTCACTTCCTAGCAGTGAAAACTGAAAATGGTTAGCAGCAACAATCAAAGATAAAGTAAACAAAAGACCTCTCTTCTCATTGCATACGCAGCCCGCACTGACAGTCTATTCAGTTCACTCGCTGCTGTGTGAATGCGACGGCTCTATATAAATGCATGGGTGAATACTATCACTTGAAAGACAATGACAGGAAATTTGTGCCGAATGATCATCAGCTTCAGCCCGCTGTTGGCAAATCGAGTTTGCTAAGCTACTCTTGCTTTGTCGTTCTGACTGAAAGGCACCGTCATAGGCAAAGAGGAGCAGAGAAAAATGCAAAACAAAAGAATTACACTCAGCAGGCATTGTTGATAAATTGCACCACTGGTGTATACAGATAAGTGAGAGATATTCTCATTCTCCTTTGGATTCAAACCCTGGTCTTAACCAGAGTCTATTATATATAGAGTTACGCAAAGAGTGAAGCCAAATCTACCTATTGAACTGTCAAACCGTCTACCTATCGAGCAAAGTAAACAAATGATTGTTGGTAAGGCGGAAGTATTGTTATCGCCTGATGATTATTATGGCGAATTAAAACTCATGAATTGAAATGTATTAGATTTGTTCTAGAAACAGCTTCAAAAAACTTCAATACACCCCCTAATAAAGCAGCAAAAAGAAAGTCACGTGTTTGCACTCTGTAGGTGACTTTGGTTATCGAATTAAAAAGCTTTAGAAGTGATCACTCCCGTGAAGTCACTTGAAGGGTTGAACAAAAATGAAAGTTTTCAACATAATAACAAGAGCATCATTCAGAATAAGAGTAAGAAGATCCTCTTTGCGCAACTCTATATAATAGACTCTGATCATAACCAAGTGGGCTTCGTGGTCATACAGATAGCGACGGTAGTCGGCTAGACGCATGCGTTGTGGAGTGTCGGTTCGATTACCACCCTGCAATGGCGACAGCTTTTTCGAATAGCGAAAAATTCTCCACTGATCTGCTGTGTTGTGTAAATGTTCTATACGTTTTTTAAATGCCTGGTGTTGAGTGCTCAATATGTACGCATGTATTTTACTTTTCAAACAGTTTTTATGCCTTTGGTTTTTTCAACACTTCATGCCTAACGTACTTATGCCTAAGCATCCTAAATAGTTTGAATAACGAGCACAACGACCATACCAAAATCAAATGGTAAAAATCAATTACGTACTTTTGAAAAAAAAAATCAATAAATTGAGTAGAAAAATCGAAAATTTATTTCAATTGACATAGTTATTATGTACAGTTGAACAAGTAGAAGCATAAGTACTAGAAGGCTAGTGGCGCTGTGGCCATTATAATAATATTTTATTGGGGACAAGCCTCACGGAATCCAAATTAAATAGTACTCGCGTTTTCAAGGGCACACCACTCAATATGGAATCAACCCACAATTGTCAGTATTAACAAATCTAGATCAACATCTGAAAAGGGCGTAACAACCAAAATTTATTCCTTCTGATTCCTCGGCTACATGTATAGCTATATATGTAGACGAAGAATCCGAAGGAATAAATTTTGGCTGTTACGCCCTTTTCAAATGTTGGTCTAGAAATGAGCTTTGCTACGTCGCAGCATGCGTGGAATAATAAAAATGACAGTTGAGTGTTGCTTCTGTATTGAATGGTGTGCCTCTGAAAACGCGAGTACTTTTAAATTTTGATTCCGTGAGGATTGTCCTTAAATTATGATTCTAAAAGCTGAATTTGACTGTTTACAATGTACTGTTTACACTGTTCAGAATTCCAACGTTTCGTTCGGGGGGTACCTCAAACTACCCAAAGGCTTAAAGGGGTACCACGCGTGAAAAAATGTTGAGAGCCGCTGGACTCTATAGCGAAGCGACTGAAGTAAAGACCCCTTAGGTCCATTACTAGCATTCAAGCAATATATTATCCGTCCGTTCTTACAGATAGCAACTCTGACAGATAGCATAATGAATTACCGAAAAAGTTTGAAGACTAAAGAGTTATCTCGCATAATTACTCTATCATACTTAATGAAATGAGTGGAAGAAAAATTAGCTTGTTTCTGAATTCTGAGAAAGATTCCCATCAGCATCCGAGAAGAATTCTCACTTCAATCTCTAAAGAATTCTTTTCGGATTCATCGAAGTATTCCAATCGTAATCCAGAAGAATTCCTACTGGATTCTTTCCAGTATTGTTAAGCAATACCCTTGGGAATCTGAAAAATACCTTTTAAAATCCATGGAGGATTTGCTTTACAATCTCTCGTTGATTTGATCCGGAATATCTCCAGATTCGTTTTAAGATTGGCTTAGGAATTCCTTGACTGAAGGATTAATTCGGAGTCGCTCGACGATTTGCTTCGAAGTCCTTGGACGGATTGCTTCGGAATCCTTCGACGATATGCGTCTTCATCCCTGGAACATTGCTCATGAAATACCTGGAACCATCATATTGGAATTCCTGGAGGGTTTTCGATGAAATCCCTGGAATATTCCCTTCAAATTCCTGAAATATTTCGGTCGAAATTCCTGGAGGATCCCTGGTACATTCTCGTCGGAATCCTTGTTTTTTTTCCGTTGGAATTTCTGAAACATTCCCTTCGAAATCTCTGGTGGATTCCCTTCATGATCCCTGGAGGCTCCCATCGGTATTCTTGAAGGATTTATGTCGAAATATCTAGAGATTCCCGTCGGAGTCCCTGGAACATTCCAGTCAGGATCACTAAAGGATTCTCATCAGAATTCTTGGAAGATTCTCGGCGGAATCCATGGAAAGTTGCACTATTTTTTTTCATTTGAGATAGATAGAATATTTATGAAGTATGCAAATATATCCACTGCCTGAGGCTAGCCTAGCGCAATTAAACATAGACTATGAGTTGTTGCTCACACTTGCACACGTACACGTGCTTGAGAAAAGAGAATAATATGAATGAGTGTGATGGATCCGCAATTGCCTTAGGTGGTTGGACTGCTTTTGTCACATTACCGCTGATAACTTGAGATGTTAAAATGTTCGAGAATTTTCAAAAAGAGGGTCAATTTGGAGAAAAAATATAAAGGGACTATAGCCCCCCCTAGGCATCGGAAGCAGTTACGCCAATGGTTTTTCCATTGGAGTGAAGAGCAGAATTTGCTTCGACTTCGCGAAGCGACTGGTGAAATAAAGGTGAAATACTCACTTGCACGCTTTTCACAGGTAATCCTTTTTTCAGGGCACGTTGTTTTGCCTTCTCTTTTTTTTGACGCTGTAGGGAGGATGGATGAAGAACTGACGTATTAGGTAATAGGTAGGTTATTATAAATTTTACATTACATTGAATTACGCCGGTACAAATATATACAAAAATTATGTTTCGTTTTTTTTTGCGATATGTTTTAATTCTATTTACAGTATTCATTTTTTTACTTTATTTATGAGTTTTTTAATCTACATATTAAGTTCAACACCGCTTTACAGTAAACATGTGGGACATAGTGTAGCACATAGTTTTAATTAAATACCAATTCAGGAAATACCAAGAAATCAGGTATGAAAGAGAATGAATACTTTGACAGGTTTCTAAAACTCTACCAAAAGATGCTTTGAGATATTAAGTAGTCCAGAAAAGCGCACAATAAATAAAAAAAAACTAAAAACTAAAATAGTATGAAGTTTACTGAAGGCCATACTTACTCGAATTCTTTTCGTCATTCTCATTTTTCTCACTGGATCATGAACTACCACATGGACCTTCAATGAAGCTTTGTAATGAAACTTTTTTTCGCAAATCTTACATTGGTACAGAGCCTCCCCGTGCGTGATTAGCTGCAATAGTGTCAGTGTAATTAGTTCATCAGATACCTGTTGAGCTAAATCGTACTCACTTTGTGATGCTTTCTTTTTCCTGGCGTATCAAATGTTTTTTTGCATATTGGGCACTCTAACTGTTACAAAAAGCGGAAGAAAAAGGTTCGATTAGATTGAATTCAATTATTTCAATGAAGTGATTAACATTAAGTACGGTATGTGCTTCAATTTCTACACTATTCAGCTTTCCACGTTCAAAAAGGAGGGCTTGTTTTGTAGGTTCAAATCAACCAATTGCTATACTTTTTTCCATTAATAGAAACAAATGTTTCTGTAATAGATTGGAAAGGGGATTCCAATTTAGAGGAACGTTAAAATCTACCGCCATTACCGAACGCAAAAACAAAATAATGTAAAGAAACAGCATAGCATAGTAGGGGAACTGCACCTGGAATTCATCTCATGGCTCCGATATTCATCCTATCAAAAACAAAGCATCGGGAAAGCAATTTGATTTGTTCCTTATTTTTGTGATTTTTTTCAGCAGTGAGCACGCATGTTGGCAAAAATGTCGGTTTCGCGATGAGATATCTGTATTCTGTACATATGTTCAGTGAGATGGAGATCGGTACAGTTCCCCTAATACGTCAGTTGGTGATTTTTTTTATTACCGTTTTATATTTGAATTCAAGCATAATTTTTCATAACGACGTATGTAACAATTATGAGGATTCGAGAAATCCTTTGCAGAAAGTTGGCAAAACTTTTTCTAAAACTGTTTTAAAACTAAATCTTTTTTCAATACTTTTTCCGCTGGCATGAATCATTACATGACACGTAATAAGCGTGCTTCACAGCCAAACTCAGTTCATTCAAATTCACTGTGAAAAACGATAAAATTATACATACACCGGTATGCTACACGTACGTCGGTGTACATTGGTCGGTTTTCCATTGTGCACGATTGACGCAACTGCAGTTTTGTTTTGTTTTGCTTTTTTTGTTACATAGGTCGCTTTTATTTCCCATATGTTAAAGCGACGTATGTAACAGTGAGACTTCAAAAATAGAAATTTTTACATACGTCGATTCGCAAAAAGATTGAATTAAAGAATTTTAAGATCTGAAATCAGTAAAATCGATGCGTATTATATAAAGCCGCGTGTGATTGTCACGTTGTATTAAAAACCCCGTTTTGTTTATTTTTGTTACATACGTCGTTATGAAAAATTATGCTTGAATTTACAAAATTCAAAAAAAAAATAGCTCAAAAAAAAATATACATATACAACATAAAAAAATATTTGAAAAATTAAAAAAAAAACACGAGAAAGGCAAAACATGAAGAGAATTTTATAAGGTCAAAGAAGTTGTTGGTGGAAAATTTCGTACATGGCGGACCAAATTTTTATTTTTTTTTTACTTAAACCATAAACATAAACCCTGCTTATGATAAAAAAAAACTATCATTATAATCGGAGGTCCTTTGGCCTAACCTGTACGATAATAATTAAAAATCTCTTGTTATCGATTAATTGAACTGTATTTACGTACTATATTAAATTTCGGCTGCCCCTCTATTTGTTTATGCCATTCATGAATTTTCATGTGAACTAACAAAAGATACTGCTGGTGAAATTTCTTTCCGCACTCAGTACACTCGAATTTCGGTGGCCTATGTTGTACCTGTAATATAAATGTGTATTATGCACGAGAAGAATAGAAGAATAAGAATATGACAGTTATTTATTGAATAGAAAATAAGGCCGATACAGATATAAAAAAATATAATATGTCTGTCCCCACTCAGATTTTAAATTCAAAAATACTAATTTAAGGGTACAATAATAAACTTCCCGATCTTATCTCCCCTTGCCTTAAACCGAGCAAATGCCCCAATGAATTCTTTTCGTATTTTCTAGAGCCTTTTTAATAAAATCAAGTGCTTAGGTGTACGGATTGCGGTGCACCACGGTATGGTAGCCAAAAAGGCGAGCCTTTTTTGCCTTTCTCGTATACTAAGTATACGGTAAAGGCTATATGATCGCTCCAAAAACAAACTTTTTATAGAAGGCCCGGAGACCCATAGTGTTATATACCGATCGACTCAGCTCGACGAATTGAGGTGATGTCTGTGTGTATGTGTGTGTGTGTGTGTGTGTGTGTGTATGTGTGTGTGTCTGTGCGCACCCACCCAAAAAAAAATTGTCGCTCATTTTTCAGGTACTTATCCTTAACCGATTTACTTGCAACAAGTTGCATTCGACGCAGGATACTCTACCATTGTTTCCTATTGAAAATTGGTCAGATCGGACTATGGGCTCGGAAGTTATGGCCAAAATACCACATTTTTATAGAAAAATTGAATAAAAAAAATGTCACTCATTTTTCAGGCACTTATCCTTAACCGATTTACTCGCAACAAGTTGCATTCGACGCAGGATACTTTATCATTGTGTCCTATTGAAAATTGGTCAGATTGGACTATGGGCTCGGAAGTTATGGCCAAAATACCACATTTTTATAGAAAAATTTAGAAAAAAAATGTCACTCATTTTTCAGGCACTTATCCTTTACCGATTTACTTGCAACAAGTTGCATTCGACGCAGAATACTCTCCCTTTGTTTCCTATTGAAAATTGGCCAGATCGGATTATGGGCACCCGAGTAATGGCCAAAATACTATTTTTATAATGCACGAGAAAGGCACCATCACCGCTAGGTGGATTAATCTGGGTTTTTTATATCGTCCCATATGATAAGTTTTTTTTACTAATGATAGAGGAGAGCTAACATTTTCAATAAAACCTACCTTATGATTATTCATTCCCGAAAACGAAGAATACTCTTTTCCACAAACAGGACACGGATACGGGCCCTGCAAAAACATACGTAAATTAGAACGTTAAAAATAAAAAGATTCAGTTGGACTGTTTAACAGTTGGACTGACTGTTGTAGACTGTAGTTTAACCATATAGAAGTTCACACTGGGGTCCCTTTTTATGCGTAAAAATGAGCAGCATGAACAGTAAGCGGTCGGCAAAACAGAAACAAATACTTGATACTTACATTCGGATTGTACTTTGACTTTTTGGGCTTCCGTTGATGATCTTGTGGCTGCAATATCGTGTCCTCGGATGTAATTTCAGTTTTGATATTAGTAACGGTATCCTCAAGCACAACTTTGTTAACGTAATCAGTTTCGCGACGCTGAAAATGGCGTGAAAAGAAAGATCAGATGTAACTAACATTATTTTGAGAAGTTTTTTTTTTTAATTTCAAGGCTATAAACTATATTACTCTATCACTGTCAAAGTTCATACATCTTATGCTCCTTTAATAAAGTATTTAATATTTGATAATGCTCGTAATCGGAGCTATAAAAGCATATAAATTTGAAAAATATTGGCATTCACATATCATTCGTAGGGTAGGACGGAGCAAGATGATGCTTAACACCTTCTCAGCAAACATGTTTTTCTACATTACATTACGATAGTTTTTTTTTCTGTTGTATCTTATCTAACATATGGACCAGAACGCGAATTTAAAAAAGAACGACAATCCCGATAAATTTGACTTTACTATAATTCTGACTGGTTCAACTTTACTACGGGTCAAGATTGGCACCATTCTTAAAATCTATTCCTTTTGCTGAAATTTATTAGATCACCAATATTAATTTAAAAAATAATAGAGAGAGATGCTCATATGGACATATTAAAAATAATAAAACTGTGTTTGTGGTCAAAACGTTATTATTTTTGATTGATGCCACTAAAATCATATTGAATAACTTAATAGGTTTAAAATTTCTGTAAACTTTATAATGTGCGTTACTCAACAGATTCAACGCATAGTGAATCATAAATGTAGGATGTACAGAAGAGTTTATCTATTTTGTGTATTATTTGATTGTTTCAAAACGGAGTGCTTATCTTGCCCCATTTAAGATAGATTACTCAAAACTTATTTAACATGGTCAACCATTCCTCTGTAAAAATATTAATGGCCTTAAAATATTCTCTAAAGACTCATCAAGATTTTCATCAAAATATATTTATGTTATACAAAACTTCATTTTCCAATGCTGATTTCTTATAAGAAAACCTCAATTCTAAACCACTTTTGCTAATTTATCTGTATTTCAGATTCATTTTATTTTTATAACATTCTTGTTACATCAGTTTATTGTGTAGTTGAATTGACTACTTTCAGTGTATTTACTTTATATTGATCATAATCAGTTCAAAGTGTAATGAACTGTCAATCCACTTATGTACACGGAAGAAAAAAAGTACCCAAAATTGAGTACTTTTAAACTTACTTTTGAGTTGTTTTTTCTCTTCGCTTTCATCCACTCTTTCTTTTGTTGTCAAAAACAAAAGAGCCAAACAATCCAACGACGCCAGTTCAATACGGGAAGCCAATGTTGAGTTTTATTACCTGAGGTCGAAATTGAGTGAATTAAACTTAAATTTGGGTCAATAAATTTTCCGTTGGGTACTTTTTTAACATGGGAGTAAAGGCAAACTACTTCGACCCTACTTACTCAATTTTGGCTTCCCGTACGGATGTTCGAGGTTGGGTGAATTAAACTCACTATTGGGTAGTTTATTTCTTCCGTGTAACGTAATGAAACGATTCTGAAGGACATAAAACCAATAAACAAACGAAGAGCAGGTCTTTTTCGCTTAATAACTCTCAACCAAACTAGTCGTATAAAAGTGTACCGAAATACCCCTATAATACAATACATTACAGCTGGCGACGAAGGATAAATTTTAATTCAAGTGTTTAGTTTTTGGTAACTATCCGTCGGGATTCCGTCCAACATTAGTTAGCTGGTGCTCCGGTAGTGCAGTAAAAAAAAACTTAGCAGACGAAGAAAGGTTGAATTGTTTGAAACAAAGGTTTCCGGACTGCGCATTGACCATACTTTTCCGGCAACGTGAGTATCCAAGGAAGTGGCCATTGTTGGCTTTTTGGATATAGAGAAAAAGAATAGGCTATTGTGTTTCAACAGCTTTGTTTTTTTGTTCCGTGTGAATAATAAGCGGAAAGTGAATAGAAGACTATAACAAAACCAAATAGTTACACTTTATGAACAATAACATTATTAACGTGTTTTTTTTTTCAATCGTATAGGGTTGAAAGGAAGTTGCTAATTGGCATCAGTGAAAGTGAACATCCTGTGACGAGTTTTAAACGAATTTCTGTTCGGATTCTTGTTCGAAACTGGTGACAAATCTGTTCGGATACGTTCAGCGATTTTTCCGCTCCGCTGGTTGAGCGGCTAGCAAACCGCTTACTGGCTGGCATACGTAAAGGTCTGGATAATTTGGTAAGCTACCCATTTTTTGTCTCTTCCTTTTATTATATCCGGGTGCCAATTATTTTTCAAAATGGCTCAGGCTACATTACATATGGAACCATATAGAAAAGGAACATCATTCTCCGAATGGATTGAAAGATTAGGATCTGTGTTTCGGTTGAACAAGATTGAGGAGGTAGATAGAAAAGATTATTTTGCTACCTTATGTGGTCCTGCGGTGTATAGTGAAGTTAAATTATTGTTTCCTAATACTGATTACTGCGATATCCAATATGACGAAATGGTAGCCAAATTGAAAAGCCGATTTGATAAAACCGAATCGGACATGATCCAGCGGTTCAAATTTAATCACCGGGTGCAACAGCACGATGAAACAGTAGAGGACTTCGTTCTTTCGGTGAAGCTTCAAGCCGAATTTTGTTCTTTTGAGAATTTCAAGGGGAAAGCTATTTTGGATAGAATTATTGCTGGGGTCAAAGACAAAGCCTTGCAGCAGCGGCTTCTTAGTGAAGAAAATTTAACCCTTCCAAATGCTGAAAAAATTGTTATTACGTGGGAGATGGCTAGCTCCAACGCGAGGCATATGAAAACGAATGATCAAGATCAAATTGCAGCAGTTAGGCAAAGTAGACAGAAAGGTATCTCTTTTAAGAAAATGGAGGATGTTCGGGAATTGGCTAGATCACTCAATAGAAACGAAAAGGGATCGGTAAAAGACAGACTTGGTTATCGACCATACGGTAGGCCAAGGTCGACCGATTGGAAAAGGGACAATAGCAGAAACCGACTAGGATATGAGGATCGCGTTTGTGATTTTTGTGGACTGAAAGGTCATTTAAAGCGTAAGTGTTTTAAATTAAAAAATCTTAAAAGAGACACCGTAAAATTCATGGATACTTGGCAAGCGGAACATGGCGGTAGTGCAGCTGCAGATGAGGAACATATCAGTGGCCTATTCAACCGATTAAGAACCGACAAATCAGACAGTGAAGACGAGGATTTTGACGCAGGTGATTTAGAGTGCATGATGGTTTCGTCTATCAACAAGATAAATAATCCATGTTTAGTAAATGCTATAGTTGAAGGCAAAAAGTTAATTATGGAAGTGGATTGTGGTTCATCGGTATCCGTAATTGGTAAAAATCAATATTTTCGTATGTTTGACAAAGCTTTAAAAAAAAAGCAGTAAGCAATTAATTGTTGTAAGTGGAAACAGACTTAATATTAGGGGAGAAGCAAATGTTTCGGTGAAAATTAAGGAAAAAAAGGCATACTTGCAACTATTAGTAATTGACTGTGATAATGAATTTATTCCCCTGCTTGGTCGGACTTGGTTGGACGTATTCTTCTCAAATTGGAGGGATTTCTTTACTGGTTCTTTAATGGTGAATGGTTTGACTGAACATAATTTTGATAAAACAGTGAAAGACTTGAAACATAAATTTTCAAATGTTTTTAGAAAGGATTTTTCATTACCAATCAAACATTTTGAAGCGGATTTAGTCTTAAAATATGAATCACCTATTTTCAAAAAGGCATACGACGTGCCATATCGTTTACGTGACCAGGTTGTGAATTATTTGGGACGCTTAGAGAAAGAGGGTGTAATAACTTCGGTAAAAACCAGTGAATGGGCTTCTCCTGTGGTAGTTGTAGTAAAAAAAAATAACGACATCAGACTAGTGATTGATTGCAAAGTTTCTATCAACAAGATAATCATACCAAATACTTACCCTTTACCAACAGCACAAGATTTATTTTTCTAGTTTAGCAGGTTGTAAAATGTTCTGCTCTTTAGATTTGGAAGGTGCATACACCCAGTTATCTTTATCGGAAAAGTCTAGAAAATTCACGGTTATAAATACAATTAAAGGATTGTTTGTCTATAATAGGTTACCCCAAGGCGCTTCTTCTAGCGCCGCAATCTTTCAGCAGGTGATGGACCAAGTACTGAAGGGATTAGAATATGTCTACTGTTATTTGGATGACGTTTTAATTGCAGGTTTCGACTTTGATGATTGTAATAAGAAATTAGTTTTGGTGCTAGAAAGGTTAAATGACTATAACATTAAGGTAAATATAGATAAATGCAAGTTTTTTGTTTCACAGTTAGACTACCTTGGTCATGTTCTAACTGAAAATGGTCTGTTGCCTTGCGCAGATAAGGTTGCTACCATAAAAAAAGCTAAAATTCCTCAGAATGTAACAGAACTTAAATCTTTCATAGGTTTAATTAATTATTACAACAAATTTATACCACATTTATCTTCCAAATTATATCATTTATATAATTTATTAAAGAAAAACGTGAAATTTTTATGGGATGAAAACTGTGATAAAGCATTTGAGCTGGCAAAAACATCTTTATTAGAAACCAACTTTTTAGAATATTTTGATCCAAAAAAACCTATTTCAATAATTACGGATGCTTCTAGTTACGGATTGGGAGGGGTGATGGCCCACATTGTAGATAGTGTTGAAAAGCCTATATGTTTCACATCGTTTTCCCTGAATGCCGCACAGAAATCGTACCCAATTCTACACTTGGAAGCATTAGCTTTAGTCTGCACCGTAAAAAAATTTCATAAATATCTATATGGACAAACATTCAAAGTTTTTACGGATCATAAACCATTATTGGGTATTTTGGTAAATCAGGTAGAAACTCTATTATGGTTACTCGATTACAACGCTTTATTATGGAGCTATCTATTTATGATTTTGAAATATTTTACAGGCCGTCACATAAAATGGGCAATGCAGACTTTTGTTCGCGGTTTCCTTTAAAACAGACAATTCCAGATGAATATGGTTTGGAATATGTCAGAAGTATAAACTTTTCGGGGGAAATGCCACTTGATTATTGCAAAATTGCAAAAGAAACAAAAAAAGATGATTTTCTACAAAATGTTATTTTATTCATGAACAAAGGATGGCCAAATAATGTAGACAAAAAATTTATGAATGTATTTTCCAACCAAAAGGACCTGGAGATGGTAGAGGGTTGCATGCTATATCAGGACCGAGTGGTGATTCCACTACAGCTACAAAACATATTTTGAAACTGCTCCATGCTAATCATAATGGTATGGTAAAAATGAAGCAGTTGGCTAGAAGAGCAGTGTATTGGTTCGGTATTAATGAGGCAATAGAAAAATTCGTAAAGTGTTGTGAGGCATGTAACCAAATGGCAGTTGTACCTAAACAGAAAATAGAGTCTAAATGGACACCAAGCACTAAGCCTTTCAGTAGAATACATATGGATTTCTTTCATTTTTCTGGTCATACCTTTTTGTTGATTGTAGACAGTTTCTCCAAATGGTTAGAAATTGAATGGATGAAAAGAGGTACTGATTGTTCTAAGGTATTAACCAAATTGGTAGAGTTTTTTGCTCGTTTTGGTTTACCTGACTGTTTAGTCTCCGACGGAGGTCCACCTTTCAATTCTCAGGCATTTGTAGGATTTTTAGAGAAGCAAGGAATAAATGTATTGAAGAGTCCTCCATATAATCCTGCCAGTAACGGTCAGGCAGAGAGATTGGTTAGGACTACCAAGGAGGTATTAAAAAAGTTTCTCATTGATCCTGAAATAATGGAATTTAATATGGAGGACCAAATCAATTTTTTCTTATTCAACTATCGTAATACATGCTTACCAAATGAAGAAGAATTCCCATCAGAAAAAATCTTTACTTATAAACCAAAAACCATAATGGAGCTGATAAATCCAAAAAAAATAACGAAATACAAATTGTCTACACAAGCTGACCACAAACATGATGTTATTCTGTCTTTCAAAAAGAAAGCAGATCTCGTTGATCCTTTGGACAAGCTGATTAGTGGTGACACAGTGTGGTACAAAAATCATAATCCACATAATCCTGTAAGATGGTTAAAAGCTATTTTTCTAAGACGTGTTTCTCGTCATATTTTACAGGTAGCAATTGGAAGCGTGCAAACCACTGCTCATCGAACCCAAATTCGTCCGGCTAATGATCCGGAACCCTTTAACAGGCCAAACATCTCGCTTCCTACTACCAACTCACAGAACATGGCCCGATCAATTGACCCGCCGGTTACTACCGGTTGCGAACACCCATTGGATTTCACAGAAGAACTAAACGGTCGTGGCACCAAACGTAAACGAGAAGATACTCGGCCGGATATCGAACCTCGGCGATCTAAACGAGTTAGACAAGCTAAGTCAGATCCGAATTATGTTTACTATGATTAGAATTAAGGTGCTCTGAATTAATACCTTTGAAAAATGAATATCAATGTGTTCAAAGTTGAATTATATAAATTCTTCCGAAGGGGGAAGATGTTACATCAGTTTATTGTGTAGTTGAATTGACTACTTTCAGTGTATTTACTTTATATTGATCATAATCAGTTCAAAGTGTAATGAACTGTCAATCCACTTATGTAACGTAATGAAACGATTCTGAAGGACATAAAACCAATAAACAAACGAAGAGCAGGTCTTTTTCGCTTAATAACTCTCAACCAAACTAGTCGTATAAAAGTGTACCGAAATACCCCTATAATACAATACATTACAATTCTTTGAGTGTCAAAGACTTGACTTGACTTGACTTGAACTATAGTTTAACCGTTAGGAGAGAAAAGGCCATAATGGCGGTAACATTAAAGCATTAAAGGGTGCTCATCTTATCCCGGGTGACTATTTCATCCTGTCCTACCCTACTAAGTGTGAAGCATGCCCAAAACTATGTCAATCATTTTGTCATCTGTAAATGATATCAATTCGCTTTGACGCAGCCGCGCTGTTGCCATCTAGTGGGGACGGACGTGTGCGTGAAATCACTGTTTTTCAACATGGTGAAGTATAGGAAGCATATTTTAAAATGCTTTTAAAATGTTATTAACAGTGATGTTGAAAACTAACTACTGACATCCTATTGTTTAGCCCATCGGCAGATCGTAGCCAGGACGTCCTGGGCTATAATTTTTTTTTTCATACTGCATTTCAATGATGACAGCGGGCTATGTCTATTAAAATTAAATTTCTAACCCAAAAAATTGAACTACTTTCGGATAAAATGTGTTTTAACGCTTCAATAAGCATTTTAAAATTGACGTCCTATATCCCTTGCTGGGTGAAATAAAAAAGCATCACAAGGCCCCCATTTTGTTTTCTCGCTTTCGTCAGGGCCTATACACATTGGCGTAAATAAGGGGGGGCTAGGGGGGGCTTAGCCCTCCCTAGAAAAAAATTAGCCCCCCCTAGGATTTGATAAGTTAGTTAGCAGTGATATCAGTTTTCAACATATAGCATAATGAATTACCGAAAAAGTTTGAAGACTAAAGAGTTATCTCTCATATTCACTCTATCATACTTAATGAAATAAGTGGAAGAAAAATTAGCTTGTTTCTGAGTTCTGAGAAAGATTCCCATCAGCATCCGAGAAGGATTCTCATCAGAATCCGAGAAGAACTCTCACTTCAATCTCTAAAGAATTCTTTTCGGATTCATCGAAGTATTCCAATCGTAATCCAGAAGACTTCCTACTGGATTCTTTCCAGTATTGTTAAGCAATACCCTTGGGAATCTGTGAAAAATACCCTTTAAAATCCATGGAGGATTTGCTTTAGAATCTCTCGTTGATTTGCTCTGGAATATCTCCAGATTCGTTTTAAGATTGGTTTAGGAATTCCTTGACAAATCAGAATCCTTCGGCGATTTGCTTCGTAATCCTTTGAAGATTTAATTCGGAGTCTCTCGACGTTTTGCAAATGATCTGCGTTGGGATCTCTAGACGATAAGGAATCCGGCTGACGATAAGCTTCGGAATCCCGCGAAGAATTGCTTCAGAATCATTCGACGTTTCGTTTCGGAATACATCGACGGTTTGCTTCAGAATTTCTCATAGATTTTGTTCAGAGTCCCTCAACGAATTTTTTTTTGGAACCATTCGACGATTTGCTTCGAAATCCTTTGATGATTTGCATCGGAATCCCTCAACGATTTGCTTCAACATCCTTGGAGGATTCCCTTCGGGATCGCTGGAGGATTCTTTTCGAAATAACTGAAGGATTAATTCGGAGTCGCTCGACGATTTGCTTCGAAATCCTTCGACGGATTGCTTCGGAATCCTTCGACGATATGCGTCTTCATCCCTGGAACATTGCTCATGAAATACCTGGAACCATCATATTGGAATTCCTGGAGGGTTTTCGACGAAATCCCTGGAATATTCCCCTTCAAATTCCTGAAATATTCCCGTCGAAATTCCTGGAGGGTGAAGGATCCCTGGTACATTCTCGTCGGAATCCTTGAAATTTTTCCGTTGGAATTCCTGAAACATTCCCTCCGAAATCTCTGGTGGATTCCCTTCATGATCCCTGGAGGCTCCCATCGGTATTCTTGAAGGATTCATGTCAAAATATCTAGAGATTCCCGTCGGAGTCCCTGGAACATCCCAGTCAGGATCACTAAAGGATTCTCATCAGAATTCTTGGAAAATTCTCGGCGGAATCCATGGAAAGTTGCGCTATTTTTTTCATTTGAGATAGATAGAATATTTATGAAGTATGCAAATATATCGACTGCCTGACGCTAGTCGAGCGCAATTGAACATATACTGTGAGTTGTTGCTCCACGTGCACACGTGCACGTGCTTGAGAAAAGAGAACAATATGAATGAGTGTGATAGATCCGCAATTGCCTTGGGTGGTTGGACGGCATTTGTCACATTACCGCTGATAACTTGATGAGATGTTAAAATGTTCGAGAATTTTCAAAAAGAGGGTCAATTTCGAGAAAAAATATAAAGGGGCTATAGCCCCCCCTAGGCATCGGAGGTAGTTACGCCAATGCCTATACAGTTCAACCTCCACGAAATTTATCAAGGATTCCATTGAGAATTTTCTAGAGATTAAGAATAGAATCCTCCGTGAATTCAGACGGGAATATTCCAGAAAGTCCAACGTGAATTCCGAGCAATCTGTCGAGGGATTCTGAAGCAAATTGTCGAGGGTCTCCGAATTAATCCTTCAGGGATTCCGAAAAGAATCTTCTAGCGATTCCGACGAGAATCCTCCAAAGATGTTGAAGCAAATCGTTGGGGGACTCCGAAGCAAATCATCAAAGTATTTTGAAGCAATTCGTCGAGAGTTTCCGAAGCATATTGTCGAGGGAGTCCGAACTAAAGCTTCGAGGAATTTCAAAGCAAACCGTGGATGTTTTTCGAAGCGAATCATCGAATGATTCCGAAACAATTTATCGAGGGATGCCGAAGAAAATCGTCAGAGAGATTCCGAAGCAAATCATTGAGGGATTCCGAGGCAAAACGTCGAGAGGCTCCGAAGCAAATTATCAAAGGATTTGGAAGCAAATCGTTGAATGATTCCGAGGCAAAACGTCGAGAGACTCCGAATTAAATCTTCAAGGGATTCCGAAGCAAATCGTCAAAGGATTCCGAAATAAATCGTCTAAGTATTCCGAAACAAATCTTCGAACGAATCTGGAGGAATTCCGAAGCAAATCCTCCATGGATTATGAAGGGTATTCCTCAACGATACTCAAAGGAATCCTGTGTGAATTTTTCTGGATTCCAGTTGGAATACTTAGATGACACTGAAAGGAATTCTTTAAAGATTCCAATGAGAATTCTTCTCGGATTCTGATGAGAATCCTACTCGGATGCTGATGGGAATTGTGGAGATTATTTATGATATGGTGAATATGGGAGATAACTCTTTTGTCTTCATACTTTTTCAATAATCCATTATGCTATATGTTGAAAATTAATATCACAACTTTTCAAAACCTAGGGGGGGGGGGGGGTAATTTTGTTTTACTTATTTAACATGGTCAACCATTCTCTGTAAAAATATTAATGGCCTTAAAATATTCTCTAAAGACTCATCAAGATTTTCATCAAAATATATTTATGTTATACAAAACTTCATTTCCAATGCTGATTTCTTATAAGAAAACCTCAATTCTAAACCACTTTTGCTAATTTATCTATTTCAGATTCATTTTATTTTATAACATTCTTGTTCAGTTTTGTGTAGTTGAATTGACTACTTTCAATTATTTACTTTGATCATAATCAGTTCAAAGTGTAATGAACTGTCAATCCACTATGTTACACGGAAGAAAAGTACCCAAAATTGAGTACTTTTAAACTTACTTTGAGTTGTTTTCTCTTCGCTTTCATCCACTCTTTCTTTTGTTGTCAAAAGAAATCAACGACGCCAGTTCAATACGGGAAGCCAATGTTGAGTTTTACCTGAGGTCAGATTGAGTGAATTAAACTTAAATTTGGGTCAATAAATTTTCCGTTGGTCTTTTTAACATGTAAATGAGCAAACTACTTCGACCCTACTTACTCAATTTGGCTTCCGTACGTGACGAGGTTGGGTGTCCTCACTATTGGGTGATTTATTTCTTCCGTAACGTAATGAAACGATTCTGAAGGACATAAAACCAATAAACAAACGAGAGAGGTCTTTTTCGCTTAATAACTCTCACCAAACTAGTCGTATAAAAGTGTACCGAAATACCCTATAATACTACATTACAGCTGGCGACGAAGGATAAATTTTAATTCAAGTGTTTAGTTTTGGTAACTATCCGTCGAGTTCTCCAACATTAGTTAGCTGTTGCTCCGGTAGTGCATAAAAAAACTTAGCAGACGAGAAAGGTTGTTATTTTGAAACAAAGGTTTCGGACTGCGCATTGACCATACTTTTCCGGCAACGTAGTATCAAGGAACATTGTTGTTGGCTTTTGGATATAGAGAAAAGAATAGGCTATTGTGTTTCAACAGCTTTGTTTTTTGTTCCGTGTAATAATAAGCGGAAAGTGAATGAAGACTATAACAAACCAGGTTCTTTATGAACAATAACATTATTAACGTGTTTTTTTCAATCGTATAGGGTTGAAGGAAGTTGCTAATGGCATCAGTGAAAGTGAACATCCTGACGAGTTTAAACGAATTTCTGTTCAGGATTCTTGTTCGAAACTGGTGACAAATCTGTTCGGATACGTTCAGCGATTTTTCCGCTCCGCTGGTTGAGCGGCTAGCAAACCATACTGGCTGGCATACGTAAAGGTCTGGATAATTTGGTAAGCTACCCATTTTTGTCTCTTCCTTTTATTATATCCGGGTGCCAATTATTTTTCAAATACTCAGGCTACATTACATGGAACCATATAGAAAGGAACATCATTCTCAGAATGGATTGAAAGATTAGGATCTGTGTTTCGGTTGAACAAGATTGAGGAGGTAGATAGAAAAGATTATTTTGCTCCTTATGTGGTCCTGCGGTGTATAGTGAAGTTAAATTATTGTTTCTAATACTGATTACTGCGATATCAATATGACGAAATGGTAGCCAAATTGAAAAGCCGATTTGATAAAACCAGATCGGACATGATCACAGTTAATTTAATCACCGGTGCAACAGCACGATGAAACAATGAAGGACTTCGTTCTTTCGGTGGCTTCAAGCCAATTTTGTTCTTTTGAAATTTCAAGGAAAGCTATTTTGGATAGAATTATGCTGGGGTCAAAGACAAAGCCTTGCAGCAGCTGTAGTGAAAAATTTAACCCTTCAAATGCTGAAAAATTGTTATTACGTGGGGAGATGGCTAGCTCAACGCGAGGCATATGAAAACGAATGATCAAGATCAAATTGCAGCAGTTAGCAAAGTAGACGAAAATATCTCTTTTAAGAAAATGGAGGATGTTCGAAATTGGCTAGATACTCATAGAAACGAAAGGGATCGGTAAAGACGACTTGGTTATCGACCATACAGTGGGCCAAGGTCGACCGATTGGAAAGGACAATAGCAGAAACCGACTAGGATATGAGGATCGCGTTTGTGATTTTGTGGACTGAAAGGTCATTTAAAGCGTAAGTGTTTTAAATTAAAAAATCTTAAAAGACACCGTAAAATTCATGGATACTTGAAGCGGAACATGGCGGTAGTGCAGCTGCAGATGAGGAACATATCAGTGGCCTATTCAACCGATTAAGAACCACAAATCAGACAGTGAAGACGAGTTTTGACGCAGGTGATTTAGAGTGCATGATGGTTTCGTCTATCACAAGAAACCATGTTTAGTAAATGCTATAGTTGAAGGCAAAAGTTAATTATGGAAGTGGATTGTGGTTCATCGGTATCCGTAATTGGTAAAAATCAATATTTTCGTATGTTTGACAAAGCTTTAAAAAAAGCAGGCAATTAATTGTTAAGTGGAAACAGACTTAATATTAGGGAGAGCAAATGTTTCGGTGAAAATTAAGGAAAAAGAGCATACACTTTATTAATTGGTGATAATGAATTTATTCCCTGCTTGGTCGGACTTGGTTGGACTGTTATTCTCAAATTGGAGGATTTCTTTACTGGTTCTTTAATGGTGAATGGTTTGACTGAACATAATTTTGATAAAACAGTGAAGACTTGAAACATAAATTTTCAAATGTTTTTAGAAAGGATTTTCATTACCAATCAAACATTTTGAAGCAGTTTAGTCTTAAAATATGATCACCTATTTTCAAAAAGGCATTACTCGTTTACTTGACCAGGTTGTGAATTATTTGGGACAGCAGAAAGAGAGGTGTAATAACTTCGGTAAAACCAGTGAATGGGCTTCTCCTGTAGTTGTAGTAAAAAATAACGACATCAGACTAGTGATTTGCAAATTTCTATCAAGAAAATAATCATACAAATACTTACCCTTTACCAACAGCACAAGATTTATTTTCTAGTTTAGCAGGTTGTAAAATGTTCTGCTCTAGATTTGGAAGTGCATCACCCAGTTATCTTTATCGGAAAAGTCTAGAAAATTCACGGTTATAAATACAATTAAAGGATTGTTTGTCTTAATAGATTTTTACCAAGGCGCTTCTTCTAGCGCCGCAATCTTTCAACAGGTGATGGACCAGAGTACTGAAGGATTAGAATATGTCTACTGTTATTTGGATGACGTTTTAATTGCAGGTTTCGACTTTGATGATTGTAATAAGAAATTAGTTTTGGTGCTAGAAAGGTTAAACTATATAACATTGGTAAATATAGATAAATCAATTTTTTGTTTCACAGTTAGACTACCTTGGTCATGTTCTAACTGAAAATGGTCTGCCTTGCGCGAATGAGTTCTACCATAAAAAGCTAAAATTCCTCAGAATGTAACAGAACTTAAATCTTTCATAGGTTTAATTAATTATTACAACAAATTTATACCACATTTATCTTCAAATTATATCATTTATATAATTTATTAAGAAAAACGTGAAATTTTATGGGATGAAAACTGGATAAAGCATTTGAGCTGCAAAACATCTTTATTAGAAACCAACTTTTGAATATTTTGATCCAAAAAACCTATTTCAATAATTACGGATGCTTCTAGTTACGGATTGGGAGGGTGATGGCACATTGTAGATAGTGTTGAAAAGCCTATATGTTTCCATCGTTTTCCCTAGATACCGCACAATCGTACAATTCTACATTGGAAGCATAGCTTTAGTCTGCACCGTAAAAAATTTCATAAATATCTATATGGACAAACATTCAAAGTTTTTACGGATCATAAACCATTTTGATTTTTGGTAAATCAGGTAAACTCTATTATGGTTACTCGATTACAACGCTTTATTATGGAGCTATCTATTTATGATTTTGAAATATTTGAGCCGTCACATAAAATGGGCAATGCAGACTTTTGTTCGAGTTTCCTTTAAAACAGACAATTCAGATGAATATGGTTTGGAATATGTCAGAAGTATAAACTTTTCGGGGAAATGCCATGTATTAGCAAAATTGCAAAAACAAAAAATGATTTTCTACAAATGTTATTTTATTCATGAACAAAGGATGGCCAAATAATGTAGACAAAAATTTATGAATGTATTTTCCAACCAAAGGACCTGGAGATGGTAGAGGTTGCATGCTATATCAGGACCGAGTGGTGATTCCACTACAGCTACAAAAACATATTTAGGACTGCTCCATGCTAATCATAATGGTATGGTAAAAATGAAGCAGTTGGCTGAAAGCAGTGTATTGGTTCGGTATTAATGAGGCAATAGAAAAATTCGAAGTGTTGTGAGGCGTATAACCAAATGGCAGTTGTACCTAAACAGAAAATAGAGTCTAAATGGACACCAAGCACTAAGCCTTTCAGTAGAATACATATGGATTTCTTTCATTTTCTGGTCTACCTTTTGTTGATTGTGAAGGTTTCTCCAAATGGTTAGAAATTGAATGGATGAAAAGAGTACTGATTGTTCTAGTATTAACCAAATTGGTAGAGTTTTTGCTCGTTTTGGTTTACCTGACTGTTTAGTCTCCGACGAGGTCCACCTTTCAATTCTCAGGCATTTGTAGTTTTTAGAAAGCAAGGAATAAATGTATTGAAGAGTCCTCCATATAATCCTGCCAGTAACGGTCAGGCAGAGAGATTGGTTAGGACTACCAAGGAGGTATTAAAAAGTTTCTCATTGATCCTGAAATAATAATTTAATAGGAGGACCAAATCAATCTTTCTTATTCAACTATCGTAATACATGCTTACCAAATGAAGAAGAATTCCCATCAGAAAAAATCTTTACTTATAAACCAAAAACCATAATGGCTGATAAATCCAAAAAAATAACAAATACAAATTGTCTACACAAGCTGACCACAAACATGATGTTATTCTGTCTTTCAAAAAAGCAGATCTCGTTGATCCTTTGGACAAGCTGATTAGTGGTGACACAGTGTGGTACAAAAATCATAATCCACATAATCCTAAAGATGGTTAAAGCTATTTTTCTAAGACGTGTTTCGTCATATTTACAGGTATGTGGAAGCGTGCAAACCACTGCTCAGACCAAATTCGTCCGGCTAATGATCCGGAACCCTTTAACAGGCCAAACATCTCGCTTCCTACTACCAACTCACAGAACATGGCCCGATCAATTGACCCGCCGATACCGGTTGCGAACACCATTGGTTCACAGAAGAACTAAACGGTCGGCACCAAACGTAAACGAGAAGATACTCGGCCGGATATCGAACTCAACGATCGACAGTTAGACAAGTCAGATCCGAATTATGTTTATGATTAGAATTAAGGTGCTCTGAATTAATACCTTTGAAAAATGAATATCAATGTGTTCAAAGTTGAATTATATAAATTCTTCCGAAGGGGAGATGTTACATCAGTTTATTGTGTAGTTGAATTGACTACTTTCTATGTATTTACTTTATAGATCATATCAGTTCAAAGTGTAATGACATCAATCCACTTATGTAACGTAATGAAACGATTCTGAAGGACATAAAACCAATAAAAAACGAAGAGCAGGTCTTTTTCGCTTAATAACTCTCCCAAACTAGTCGTATAAAGTATGCCAAATACCCTATAATACAATACATTACAATTCTTTGAGTGTCAAAGACTTGACTTGACTTGATCTGAACTATAGTTTAACCGTTAGGAGAGAAAGGCCATAATGGCGGTAACATTAAAGCATTAAAGGGTGCTCATCTTATCCGGGTGACTATTTCATCCTGTCCTACCCTACTAAGTGTGAAGCATGCCCAAAACTATGTCAATCATTTTGTCATCTGTAAATGAATCAATTCGCTTTGACGCAGCCGTGTTGCCATCTATGGGGACGGACTGTGTGAAATCACTGTTTTTCAACATGGTGAAGTATAGGAAGCATATTTTAAAATGCTTTTAAAATGTTATTAACAGTGATGTTGAAAACTAACTACTGACATCCTATTGTTTAGCCCTCGGCAGATCTAACCAGGACGTCCTGGGCTATAATTTTTTTCATCTGCATTTCAATGAGGCAGGCGGCATGTCTATTAAAATTAAATTTCTAAAAAATTGAACTACTTTCGGATAAAATGTGTTTTAACGCTTCAATAAGCATTTTAAAATTGACGTCCTATATCCCTTGCTGGGTGAAATAAAAAGCATCCAAAGCCCCCATTTTGTTTCTCGCTTTCGTCAGGGCCTATACACATTAGCGTAAATAAGGGGGCTGAACAGCCCCCTAGAAAAAATTAGCCCCCAGTTTGATAAGTTAGTTAGCAGTGATATCAGTTTTCAACATATAGCATAATGAATTACCGAAAAGTTTGAAGACTAAAGAGTTATCTCCATATTCACTCTATCATACTTAATGAAATAAGTGGAAGAAAAATTAAGCATTTTTCTATTATCTATTTTGTGTATTATTTGATTGTTTCAAAACGGAGCGCTTATCTTGCCCCATTCGAGATAGATTACTCAAATCTAATAGCCCCTGCATATATTTTCTCTATTTTGAGCTTCTTTTAAAAAATTCTTCAACATTTTACCACCTCATTAAGTTATCTTAGTGGATAGCGTATCATGGCTATTGCGTCTAAGTGTAGTAGCGCTCGACTTTGTCCTGCACACTCAAAGGACAATATGTGACGGATCGTCGTTAAGTTGCCACCGGTAAGCAGTGGATATTTTTGCATATTTCAAAAATAATCTATGAATCCCATAATGGAAAAAATAATAATGCAAGCTTCCTCAAGGTATTCCGACGGAAATCCTCCAAGCATACCGTAGGGAATCTCCAGGGATTCTGTAGGAAATCCACCAGGGATTCCGGCGGGAATGTTCCAGAGATTTCGACGGGAATGTTCCAGGGATTCCAATGAGAATCTTCTAAGGATCCTCTATCCTCTAGGACCTACGACGGGAATGTTCCAGAGAGAATCCGATGGAAATGTTTTTCCATTGAGAATTTTCTAGAGATTAAGAACAGAATCCTCCGTGAATTCAGACACAAATTCCATAAAGTTCAACGTGGATATTCCAGGATTTCGTAAGCAGTGTTCCAGGGATGAAGAAGCAAATCGTCGAAGGATTCCAAGCAATCTGTCGAGGATTCTGAAGCAAATTGTCGAGGGACTCCGAATAATTCCTTCAGGGATTCCGAAAAGAATCTTCTAGCCATTCCGGAAAGAAACTTCCAGAGATGTTGAAGCAAATCGTTGAGGAACTCCGAAGCAAATCATCAAAGTATTTCGAAGCAAATCGTCGAACGATTCCGAAGCAATTCGTCGAGAGTTTCCGAAGTATATTGTCGAGGGAGTCCGAACTAAAGCTTCGAGGAATTTCGAAGCAAACCGTGGATGTTTTTCGAAGCGAATCGTTGAATGATTCTGAAACAATTTGTCGAGGGATGCCGAAGAAAATCGTCAAAGAGATTCCGAAGCAAATCATTGACGGATTCCGTGGCAAAACGTCGAGAGACTCCGAAGCAAATTATCAAAGGATTTGGAAGCAAATCGTTGAATGATTCCGAGGCAAAACGTCGAGAGACTCCGAATTAAATCCTCAAGGGACCGAAGGAAATCGGAAGTATTCTGAAACAAATCGTCAAGGAATCCCGAGGCAAATGTCTGCACGATTCCGAAACAAATCTTCGAACGAATCTGGAGGAATTCCGAAGCAAATCCTCTATGGATTATGAAGGGTATCCCCACAGATTTCCAAGGGTATTCCTCAACGATACTCAAAGGAATCCTGTGTGAATTTTTCTGGATTCCGGTTGGAATACTTAGATGATACTGAAAGGAATTCTTTAAAGATTCCAATGAGAATTCTTCTCGGATTCTGATGAGAATCCTACTCGGATGCTGATGGGAATTGTGGAGATTATTTATGATATGGTGAATATGGGAGATAACTCTTTTGTCTTCATACTTTTTCAGTAATCCATTATGCTATATGTTGAAAATTGATATCACAACTTTTCAAAACGTAGGGGGCCTATTTTTTTCTGGGGAGGGCTAAGCCCCCCTATCACCCCCTTATTTACGCCAATGCTTATAATTGATTAACGACCGCGATACTAGTCTGTTCGAATGCGTCGGTTTATTGATTTTCAAGTCAGAACCACACAGTTTTACTCAGAACAATTATGCCACTTAACTTGGCACATGGACATTAATTACAACCATGGGCATTACAAAACCTGTGACATCATTTTTAAACTAACATGAACGAACATTAAATTTCAACAATCAATCAAATCAATTGTAAAACCAAAATTACGTTATTCTTTTCTATACTTTAACTATTTGTACTCCTAATTGATTATTTTTGCAGTCTAATGGAGCCATAAAGATGTGCCAAACATTGCTTTTTGTTGACGAAACAATTCAATGAAAGTTAGAAGGTGCAATATTTGTTGCTGCTCCACAAGCATCATGGGCGGGAAAGAGTTAATCTGATACACCATATATTATCGTGCTAAATTTCTGTGATGTCACTCATGTATGCCATGTATGTATGCACGGCAGTTTTTACTTCGTGAACTATAAATGTGGTAATTTCACGGAGATACTTCTGCTAATCTCGATAATTAAAATGTACTACCCTTGATGGGTACAATTATCAACAAATGCTGCTGTTGGACGATGGAACAGCTGGAGGTATTTCACTGAGTTACTCCGAAGTGGCTAAGGCTTCGAACCATTTAACCGATTTGTTTAATTTTGAGTTAAAATTTTACTGTTCCTTCTTTCATATACGTTATATATTTATTTTTCTTCCAAAACTAAGCTTAAAATGGCCTCATCTTTAAAAAAACTGATAAAATAATAGGCTCTGTTCTAGAAATTAGAATATCAAAACCCACTTGTGTTGTCCCATCTTGCTATTTACTCGCCTAACAGTCTCGTTTCAGATTTTGAAACACTTTTGCACAAAAATAAATATAACTATGGTCAATATGATAGTTCCATAGCATAGTATACATATAAAGAATATTATACGAAATTTTCTGAACGATTGCAGGTTTTATCAATTTATTAGATTTTTTTTGTATTTCTCCATGTAAAACGAGTTTAAAAGATTGAAAAAACTGACATGAGACGCTTATGCGAATAGGAGCAGTATACATCTATTCAGCTTTATGCCTGACATGTCATAGCCTAACGAAACTATCAAATCCATACTTTCACCTTTAATACCATCATGAAAATGAGCATCTAAGTAAATTGATATTTGCATTTCCATATCAATTTAGTCAATTCAGATTGTACGAAGAATTTTTACTGTCAATCATCTGTACTCCAATTAATCTCAAACTTACCTCAGGTTTTATCGTTCGCTTCCGTGTTCTTCCTGGATCATGAATTACTGAGTGATTGCGCCACCTTGTAAAGTAATGAAATTTTTTATCACAATCCTTACACGCAAACCGAGGTTCCTCATGTCTAGTTATCTGCGAAAACCAAATAATTTGTATATTTTGCTTTATAACCATTTAAACCATACTCACTTTATGATGCTTTCTTTTATAAAGGGTATCGAACACAAGATTACATTCTGGACAGGGGAACTGTTGCAAGTAAAAAATATACAAATTTTTACACACATACATAAGCTCCAATTAGAACGTGAAACCGACCTGCCGCGGCTTTGACGCAGTATCTTCTTCTTTTATTTCTTTTTTAATCAACACTTTTCCATCTGGGGCTTCCTGAAACTTATAATCGCATGGTTCAACATTTTGTACATTATGATCTTCGAAGCCATCGATTGTGTCAATATCTTGATAATCAGTTGGTTCTTCTTTAATTTCCGTTTTGATGATTATGTTATCCATGTTTTCTGAAAAAAAAATGTGAGCATTAGTTCAACACATATGTCTCCATTTGTCTGATATTAGTTTAGGGAAATAGATTCTACTGTTTTCATGAACTGGCATCTACTTGGTATACAAAAAAGGCAAATGCTGTTCGACACCTTGGACATTGCTAACAATCATATGGTTTTCTGTAGCAATTTGATTACATGTGAAGTGAATCGAACATAAGCTTGTGGACCCGAATAATCATTTTGAAGCCCTTAAGTCTTTCGTCTTTGTAACTAAAAATAATGCGCATGTAATTCGTTGCCCAGGACAAGACTAAAGCGAGTAGCCGCCCAAGATTTATTTTTCGTCAAACCTATGTACCCCTATAGGGGTGCCAAAAGTGAGTGTTTCGTTGTAGAACTCCATTTTTACAGCATTTATAGTTCTTTCCCAACTAGACAAGCCTCTTTGAATGAAAGTGAATAAATAACTATTTTAGTTACAACTATGTACCTCGAAATACGTGTATTAGATAAACATGAAGAGGTGGAAGCCCACCCACGCAATCCAACACCAAATTCTCTTCTTTCATTAAATGGCGCTGGATTAGGTTGGTGGGCACAATTTAGCCCATCAGCGACGGTAGAAGTTAGTTTCGTCATTTTTAAATGTTGGTGTTGAATTGCTCAATGTATGTTTTTCATAATTTATAATGTAGTACGAAGCAAAGCAAGCCTTAGCTTTATCCCTTCGATTTAGGGTAATAAGTTGTAAT
Organism: Armigeres subalbatus; assembly: GCF_024139115.2. Lineage (NCBI taxonomy): Eukaryota > Metazoa > Arthropoda > Insecta > Diptera > Culicidae > Armigeres > Armigeres subalbatus. Next base: position 425,344,894 of record NC_085141.1, read on the forward strand.
AATCAGATGTTTTTTTAAATCTTTATTAATGTTAAGATGCGAGCTTTTCATACAATACTTGTATAAGCTCATATTTTTTGTATAAGATGAAGATAGGGCTCCGATACATGCGGGCCAAATAACAGTATTACGGTTTTGATTTTTTCAGGTAAGGTCTGACTTTTTTATGAACGCGCTTTCCTTCAAGTCCACGATCCCTAGTTGAAAGCGCCTTCTGCATCAGACTTTAGCAGGAACTAATAACCGGGACGTCGGAGTCCCGAAGAACCGATTTAAAATTCATGCAACCCAGATGAGCTAACGAGACCAGCACCGCCAGAGGCGCTAGTGTATTTTTACTCGCATTAATGGTAAATTTATTTTAAAGTGTATGGTGAGTGTAGACTTTTTTGACAAATCAATCTTGTTTATATTTTTGTTTCAATAATAAATATTTTAATTTTGGTTTCGCGAACTGTGTATTCCTCGGACAACACAGAAAACCGATTCGTTTGCAATCCGTGCCACATCCGAAGTGACCGTCTGCGGCCAAAAAGCGGTGGCCGGTCACGTATTATGAACCGTAAAAAAATTAAATAAAAAGTGTCGCTGGAAGAAAATGTGATGTGGCGGCTGGCGGCGGCTGCCGGACTCGGATGTTTGAAAATCGGAAGCGATACGCCGGAAATAAGCAAAAACCGGGTCTCAGCTAAACGTGGCTAAACACACCGTTGCTATTATTTACGGTTATTTAAGGGCAGGTCTTGTTCGAAACATCAAAAGCGAAGCGGATTTAATTCCTCCTGACGATCAAAATAAGTCCTTTCGGCTCGTTGACGAGAAGTGAATACGAATGTCTTGCGAATGAGAACAGTATTATACAGACAGACTTTTAGTCAAACTCAATGTTAAAAAGGTATGTAACTACGATAGGCATATTAATGCGTTTTCATTGTTGTAGGAGGACATTTTCGCCTCGAAATAGTTTGCACTAGGCACTCCTTCCTTTATAAACTGTATTTATTTTGTCTTTATTGGTGAGACTTTCAGCCCTAGGCTGGCTCGTCTCGTGACATAAACTGTATGATTGCTATGATGGATTCTTTATTAGCGCACCATTAAAAAGAACGAATAGAAGATAACCCACATTGAAGGTAACTGGGTTTGAATCCTGGCTCGAATTCTATAGGGTATTTCCGAATTCGCTATTGAACGCAGCATGAGGGTTTTTCACATAACAACTATGCGCGTTTCTTCACTGCAGCAGAATTATTTCATTCAATTGAAAAAAAATTCAAATATGAATGAAACACAGCTGAGAAAATCAGCGACTTTGTTCTATTCTGACTCAGATTCAAACTAATGTCGTGGCCGAGGTCGTGACAATGGTTTTATCTCGGTAGAGGTCACCTTTATATTGGTAAACTCTACGTTCATCACATGATGTCTATCTTATTCGAATTCTCAAGAGTTTACCTGAATATTCAGGTAGAATGTACGTGCACGATCGGTTCAGTGCATGATTATTATCGCTAGGTTTCTAGTGATTGTTCAGAAAAATTAAACTACTTGATTGGAATGCGGCCAGTATCTACCCTTCAAAGACAGTAAGCTGTTGAGACATATCAGATTAGACCGAAATGGATTAGACGTAGAATACTTAAGCCCCAAACACAATGTTCATATAATTTATGTCAAAATTTGCCGTTTCCGTAGCCGTTCCGCTTACATTGTTTCATGTAACAGCTTTTTATAGGAATTCCACTTGGAGTTGATGATGGGAATATAAAGAGGGGAATCAGACTGCCAAATTGGTGTCATTCCTTATACTAACTACATATTCATTTATTTTAACTCTTACAGATCCGAGCTCAATTCTAATCAAAGCTTTACCACCCACAGATATATCTGACAACGTCGAGCACATCGGACAATTCCGATATTGTGCGTAAAACAGACTGGACGGAGTACTGAAGCTGAATTCCTAGCCCGGTGGGATCTACATAAATACACGATGCATGCATAACCCATTATATAAGCATGAAACACACGATCTACTAATGAAGAATATATCATCAGATGTAGCACCGTTTGTCAGGTGTCAGGTGATTTCGTGTACGACAATGAAAAGGCCTCCAAGTCATCGGTTAACAAACCGAGGTCGTGGGATGCAGGGTGGCTACAAATCGACGGATATGCAGATTATGAAGTATAGCGTGGCTTTAGTTTCCTGTGAGATAATTTTGAAATTGCCAGCAAGGAAAACGGTAAATGTAAAATAAATAAAATAATGAATGCTCAAAAAGTACAATAAAAGTGTCATATGGCATATAATAATAGCAGAATAGTTTTGAGAAACTTATGTTGATACGGTTGGTGTCCTTGTCACATTTGGCGCTTGCGGTCCTATTCAGGGCATTGGACTACGCCCAGGACTGAACATGCATTCACTCGCTGAATTAAAACAGCTATTCGGAGGTAATTCTGCGCTTCCTCCTTTCACGCAATATCTTCATGTGCAGGCAAACATGTCAATAGCCGTTCATCAACGTGAAAGTAAGTCCCCAAGCAGCTTTACTTAGGCTGACAATGGGAAAGTGTACCGGGTTTGGTCCTACATATATGTCAAATCAAAACTGATTAAATTGCACTACCATACAAGTGAATAGGAATTGAGAGCCTATTATTGAAGTGCACATTTCAGCAGTATTTAAATGTAGATCCATAATGGCGCTAGGGAGGCACTTGGGAAAATGTTAGCGTGTAGTTATTGCTGCTATCAAGAATATCTCTGCGTCCGAAAATAAGTTATGTTTGATGGATGGGTAAAGTGGTTCAAAACGCTTATTTGTTCCTCTCTCATGTTTTAAGTTAAGTGTTCTCTGAAAAATTTGCTGAATTGGATGAAAACTAAGTTAACACAAGCTGCTTTAATGTTGTATGGAAATTAGTTTAAGGAAATTAAATGTTTCATGATACTGATTATAGTGCTTTACCATTAAGCGCTGGCAAAAGAGAACCCACATAACTCAAAGCAAAAGAAATACTTGGTTAATCTTTTCAATAATTAGATTAATTTAAACCGAGTTGAGAATCTTCGGGCATGTTCATTTAACTTATCACTGAAACTGGCAGTAAAGTATTTATAGTAGCCTAAATTTGCCAATATCATCTATCGCGCCAGGAGCAGCAATAAATATTGGTTGTTGAGTAGCTATGCGATTATCTCCAGGAAATCGCGACATGGATTGAAAACGATTACTAATTATTGGAACAATTAATTAGATGCGATTTTCGTTGAGTGGAAGCTTTTGAGTATTTATTTTAGTTTTGTCATACTTGTTCATGGGAAATTGTACAATCTCCAAATTGTCCACAAGTTTAGATCAAATAGTCTACCGAATCAACCACGGATTTCATGATTCTCCAGCTACTACAGTAACCCATTAATGTCCTCTGAGTATAATTGTTTTGCTTCAGGTTGGCATTAAAGCACAGGTTGTAAAGATTTCCAAATTGTACTGAAGTTTGAATCAAATCAATCACGACTTGCACGATGATCTCAACAACGATTGTGTTCACTTAGTATATAGAGTAGAGTTGGGAGAGTGAGCGTGGGGTAAGAGTACGTTTTCGATTTTTTGAACTTATAAAAAAAGAGCACTGCATCAGTTTGATAGGTATTCTGACTAACTATTGTCATATGTAGGGGTGATCAGGGCAATATGGGCCACCTAAGGAAATGTATTGGTTTTAATGTGTATATACGGGGCAAAATGAGCCACCATTAGGGGCAGTATGGGCCATCCAAAATGTTTTCTGAGAAAGAAAAGTGTTGTAATATGGATGAATATAGAACAGTTTGGAGTATTCTAGGTATAAAAAATGAGATTAATAAAACCGCACAACAGCGGACCGAACCGATTTGCCACTCTTCACCGATTGCACAGATACTTTTCAATGAATTATTGGCAGTGACTGATTTTCTACCCGCCACTGTCACATCCAGGCGCTATAGTATATGTGCAAAATAGCCAGCAAGAGTTAACCGCCAGAAATATGTATGGTGAAAGTCATCTAACGCGGGTTTTCTCAAAACTTTTCATAAAAAACTATTTGGTACCGATTATATAGGAAAGTGTCCGCTACCATCCCTACCAAATATTTTTTTGATGAAAGTGCTTAATTTTGAGAAATCGAACCATAGATTCCTTTCGCCATACTGATTTTAGAAAGTTAACTCCTAGTGTGCCGCTGTAAGCACGCTCAAAGCAGGCGATTCATTGGTTAAATACCCCGTTTCGATCTGACCTAGAAATCAAAATCGAAATAACATGGTGCAAATCCGGCCGGATTTATTAAGGGGGGTCCTGGGTCAGGCGCAGTCAAAAACGGGTCATTTTTATTTAAACCATTGATAAATGAACGACAGCGCCCAGAATGTTGATGCAAACGTGGTCAATCATCATAGACCAGCAGCAGACGTTAGTTTTGATACAATTGAATCACCAGGACATGGTTCCGGATGTTCCGAGAACCTTGTTCCCTGGGGTAGTGGACACTTTGATGTAAAACCCAGTCTTGCGACATATCAAACTTCATGGTTTTGGAAGACAACCTCGATAGATGAGTTTTTGAAAAGTTTTGGATACATTGGACACGGCCGGAAGTGTTCCCGGGAGCTTGATTCCCTCAAGAAAGTGGACAAATCTCGCCTAGCACCATAGGCGTAACTAGAGTCTCGGTCTAGGGGGGGCCATGGACCCAGCTGGTGGGATGTAATTTTCAAAGGCGATTTAAAGCACTGTGCGCATGGATTGCAGTCTAGAACTAACATAAAAAAATCGCGAGTAATACAATTGATTTTCAATGATGCTGTGATTGCTTCAAAACGCTGTGTCTGTGTCAACTTGTCTTCTCCATGTTACTAAATGTGGATAAGTGTGTAATCTAAGATTCAAGAATCTTCTTCGAATTATCTATAAATGAAATTCGATATGAGTATATTTCTAAAAGTTTTCAAGCATTTCCATGATTACTCAATGCATAAAGATCTCGATTTTTTTGAAACTTGAAATTTTTGAAATTCTTTAGATGTGGAATAAATTCCACGAAATTTTGTCATAATCAATATAAGTATTCATGCAATTCCAAAGTATGCTATGTGCTGAAATAGTTAAGTACCGATGAACACAAATTTGGAATCCTAAAGTCATTTATGAGTCATAAATTCCATGAGTCATAAAATTATGAGTCATAAATCAAATTCCAGAATAAAATAGGCACAAATAGGGTTTTTGTAGTTACTGACGTTAGGAAGAGGCTTTATTATGGTTTTCTGAATAGGTGAGAGATTTCTCTGCAAAAATCAAAGAGACTTGAGAAGCAACCAAATCGATCTGAATTGTGCTGCAAAAGAAATGTTTTCTGATACGAACTGGTTTCTAAATCTAATGTTTGTATCCTAAAAAACAAATTCTAACTAAAGCAGGCACAAAAGAGTTTTCCGATGATCCTTATGAAATCGCCAAAAAATTAAATGAAACAAGATCTTTTGAGGATTATAAAAATATTTCTTTAATGCAATCTCTGTTGTGAGTGCAAAGGTTGCCTAAGATTTGTCCTAATACTTTCAATGGAATGCGTTGTTGATTTTTCTGTCATTGTAACAAAGTTTTATAATTTTATATTTTTCTGTGACAGAATTATATAGCGAGAGCAAAAAGCTCCATAGGAATTGCATTGATTTTAGCTTAAAAATCAAGAAAATGTTCCCGGGGGTCCAACTTAAATATTTCGATGCTTTGCTGAACAAATGGTCATAGATGTGATAACGCAACAAAAAATATGTTTATAGAATTCATAATCAAAATTAAGAAATATGTAGGAAATATGTAAATGAAATAAAAACTGACTAATTTGGAATTACTTTTCAAAATTTTCTGGGGGGGGCCACAAGTAGGTCTGGAGGGGGCCAGGCCCCCCCCCGGCCCCCCCTTATTTACGCCAATGCCTAGCACCAAAACTCATCTTGCGACATATCAAACTCCATGGTTTTGAAAGACAAGCTCAATAGATGAGTTTTTAAGAGGTTTTGGACACATTGGCCACGTCCGGAAGTGTTCCCAGGAGCCTGGTTTCCTCAGCGAAGCAGACAAATTTCGATTAGCTCTGAAACCTATCTTGTGACAAATCAAACTCCAAGCAAAATAATGAAGTTTGATATGTCGCAAGATGTGTTTCAAAGCCAAACGAAATTTGATCACTTCACTGGAGAACCAGGCTCCTGAATACTTCTCGGACGTGGACGTGGACGTCCAAAATCTCTCAAAATTCATGTATTGTGCTTGTCTTTTAAAATAATAGAGTTTGACATGTCGCAAGATGGGTTTCGGTGCTAATCTCAAATTTGTCCACTTCCATGAGGGAACCAGGTTCCCGGGAACACATCCGGACGTGACCAATGTGTCCAAAACCTCTCAAAAACTCATCTATTGAGCTTGTCTTTCAAAATCATGGAATTTGATATGTCACAGTTTTGGTCAGTTTTGGTGCTAGGCGAGATTTGTTGTCCACTTTATTGAGGGAACCAGGTTCCCGGGAACACTTCCGGACGTGGCCAATGTGTCCAAAACCTCTTAAAAACACATCTATTTAGCTTCTCTTTCAAAATCATGGAGTTTGATATATCGCAAGATGGGTTTTGGTGCTAATCGAAATTTGTCCGCTTCGCTGAGGGAACCAGGCTCCCGGGAACACTTCCGGACGTAACCAATGTGGCCAAAACTTCTTAAAAACTCATCTATTGAGCTTGTCTTTCAAAATCATGGAGTTTGATATGTCGCAAGATGGGTTTCGGTGCTAATCGATTTTTTCCGCTGAGGGAATTCGGCTCCCGGGAACACTTCTGGCCGTGACCAAAGTATCTAAAACCATTCAAAAACTCATCTATTGAGATTGTCTTCCAAAACCATGAAGTATGATATGTCGCAAGACTGGGTTTTACACCACTTGAAAAGTGCCCACTACCCCAGGGAACCAGGTTCCCGGAACATCCGGAACCATGTCCTGGTGATTCAAGTGTATCAAAACTAACTTCTGATGCTGGTCAATGATGATTGACCACGTTTGCATCAACATTTTGGGCTTGATTTTGGGCACTTTTGTTCATTTATCAAAGGTTTAAAAAAATGACCCTTTATAAATCCGGCCAAATTGGCAACATAGTCAAATCATGTCCTTTACCAAAAAAAGAAATGATGACGTTTCTTCCTGAAAATTTCATGGCAATCGGACGAAAATGAGCCCACACAGGTTATTTTGTTAGTTGTTAGCAAATTAAAGCCTAATATCTTGCTTTGTGTAGGTATGGCCATATTGCCCCATGGAGTGGTTTTTGAAAAACAAGTTTTATGATAAATTCAGATTTGTATCAGTACAAACATGTGTGCACCATATTCAATTATAACAAATCTTTTTATTTTTTTATTTTCATTGTCCTTACCGACTTTTGAGTCGAGTCAATCAAGAGACACTGAAGACGACCTTACTGATGAGGTCGAAATACGTATCTGTCGAGGTCGAAATACGTATCTGCCAAGCTACAATCAAGTGGTGGAATTAAATGGGATGGTACAAACTCGTCTTATGACAAGCAAACTGTTATGTTGTTTCGCCTTCTTTACATAGTCGCATTTGCAAATATGTTTTGCTTTAAAATATTTATTTTTTGTTTGGATTTGAATTTATACAAGTCTGGTGTAAACTCAATGATTATTCGCTTTATACTAAGGACAGATCTGTGGTACTTGTACCATGGCACAAGAGGACAAAACAATTATTCCAAGACTATCTTTGATAAGGACAATAATTTGTATGGTACTCATTTAAGATTAAGATTAAGATTCTTGTACCATGGTACTTGTACCACCAGTGTGTCATTAGTATTACATAACAATTAAATGAATTTTGAGGCTTTACAAAGCTAAAAAACACATTATTGAACTACTTGTAACATTAGTAAAATTAAACCTGCAAATTGATATTGGCCGCGAAAAATTTCATCGCGAAATATTTAGTACTAACCGCAGAATGCTATACCGCTAAATAATATAAACCGCGAAATGTTAAACCGTGATATGATACTGAACGCGAAGCGGTAGACCGCAAACTAACACACCGCAAAATGGTTAATTGCGGAATGTTTTACCGCGAAATGTTGTACAATCGAAGATAGTTAATTTTCTAAAAATAATTGCGTTTTCGCAACTAGTATTCCATTACTAGGGAATCTACTTAAGATCAAGTGTGAGGTAATCCGGCAGGTAGCGGCATCATTACGAAAAGCACGGCGATGGCAAAACCGTTGGCGGTATGGTGACGAGCCTAGGGACACGTAGGACATACGTTTTCCGGATCTCCAGGAGATTATCCGGATGAAAAACAACAAATCCCCTGAGGTTTCCGACTACCAGGAATGCTATTAAAACAGGTGAGCCACTGGGTATTTACCAAGGTTTGGGAGGATGAGGTACACAGAGAAAAAAAAAGTTGGGATTCTAACATTTTTCTAATTTCATTTTAAAAGTAAGGGAAATTTGGTATTTTTAGGAGCTAAAACTTTCCACTCAAATGTTAAATTGATAGATTTGAAAGTTTTTCTTTCAATATTGAATTCTGATTCTGACAGTGAAACTCTTAAATCAAAATTTTAAAAATAGTCGAACAAGCTCCGGAATTTCACTTTTCTGGCCGCACTGACAGGCAGAAACAATGTAACTGGCAGCACACGACCATGTCAGTTCAGTTGCAGTTGAAGAAAAAATGAAGCAAGTGCTAGCGGCAAGAAACGTTTTCTTTTCACTTGATCAGATATTTACTTAGACAATTTGTTTAAAATGCAAGTAATTTAATAAAACGTGTTATGTAATTTTCAGTACTGCACTCCGTCATGCCTCAGTTTATATTCCCGACATCCCAAATGGCTTCCCGGTGGAAGTGAAGATGCCCAATAAGACACAGAACAGCATAATCGAACGCAACTCAGCATCACAAATACGATCCCCATAAAGATGATGTTTTCATCGACGAATACGGTTTATATGGAATCGGCGAAGGTGGCAGCGAGCTTGGCTATGGTCGAGGGAAAGATCGTAGTCCTGCTGGAACAGTAGATCGATAATCCACATGAAGTAACATAGCAACGGAACGATGTCAACGATGCTTTCGGAGGGGTATCGGTCGTTAAATGAGTGGCATGAGAGTAATAGACGAAGTCCCATGTAAATAAATCTAAATTAGGAAAATGAAAATAAAATATAGAATTTCACACACATAAACTTGTACAAAATAATTTCATTTGATTATTTTACAATTGTATTTCACAAAATTTAGGCTTAAAATGAATATTCCCATCTTGTTGCTTTGAGAGCATAACTTGTTGAAATAAATAGATAAAACGCATTTAAATTTGAGAAGAAAACTTTTATTTTAAATAACAGTTGGGTTCTGCCAAATTAACGTTTTTTGCATTGGTAAATTTAACAATCCTATACTTTCTACTGAAAATCACTAACTCATTTTCTTAATTTTACCAACGATTCTTTTAATTTTACCAACGATTTTTTTTTGTGTGTACTACAAGGTACTCTCCCAATGTATTGCAGAAATGCCGCGAAAACAACGTGCCCACACTTCATATATTCCTCGAAATTAAAAAAAAGAGAAAAACCATCCATTCCTTAACTTCAAAGCCGCATATGATACAAATCGATCGAAACCGGCTATGGCAGTGTAAGGAAATCCAGTAGATTGGACGGCTGAAAAACAAAAACACTTCGATGTATCGGGTGATGTGCGTAGTTCGAGTTTCAGGAATATTCTCGAGTCCCTTTGAATTGCACAGAGGGTTACGACAAGATGGCAGCAGCTTAGCAGCGTGTTTCGGTAACCTGAAGCCCGGGCTGGAGCACTCTTGTAGATTCTGGATTTGTAAATAAGCGAATACCGTACGACGTGAAGGCCTACGCAAACATTCCTGGTAGTATCGGCAGAAGCGGAGGTAGTGTTTCTTGGCGCGCAGTGCAGCCGTAATGTAGATCTTGATTGTGCCCTTTAAGTTATCGTTTGACTTCCGGTTGTTCCAATACCATATAAATCTGATGCAGGCTTTGGAAGACAAGTGCCAGTTCGTTAGCAAAGCGCCAATGCAATTTCTTAGGGACGACTCGTCTCGTCAGCCGATGTACATTCGATGGGAAAACGCAGCGATGGAAGTCCAGATCTGACTGTTTTTCTTGTTTGCTATATCCAGTGGAAGCTTTCTCCTCGGCTTTCCCACGTGATGGGAGAATCAGTTCTCCGCACTCAAATTATATCATTGATAAAATGTATGTGCAGAACTCGCATAGAAATGAAAAACTCGACTGCTTTTCTAATTTATGTGCGCCTAATACTAAATAAATGCGCTTTATGAAAAATATTCGACTTTCTATTACATTGTGATAATTTCCGAAATGTATTATATTTGTCGCACATAAAATGTAAAACAACGAATTTACCCCTAGAATGTGATAGAAAAATAAAAAAAAAATTGATTTGGGGAGATGTACTTCGGAACTAAAGATACTTAGAATATTAGAGGAAAAAATGGTTTGGAACTCATTTTTACGATAACCCAGTGCGTAGTTTCAGGTAAGTACACATTTCATCTGAATTCGAGACCTCCGTTTGAAAAAAGTAATGTTTATTCATCAGCAGATGGTTCCAAGCTGCAGTGTTTTTGCTCTCTCCCCGGGTTTTATAATATGCGGAAAAAGCCTGAAATGTGTCTGGAAGTAGAATCACCTCTATCTTCATTCACCAAGATACTGGATGTCGAGCCGGAAATTAATCGGAATATCATATAGCTATAGGGGCTTTGTGAGAACAAACGAATAATGTAGAAATGCAGCAGAAACTTCGCGATTATCATCTATTCATCATTCCGGCAATTATGAAACAACAACCCAATCGTGTCTGCGTACTGCATTTTCAACGATTTCAAGGTAAGAATATATTTCAGAGATAAACGTAAACGTTGATGTTCAAAAATGTCTTGTCACTTTCAGAAATGCCTGTAATCGCTGGATCAGGAGCTAGAGCGGAATGACTAGAGGAAATTGAAATTCGTATACATAAATTATGACTGCACGCTGGTATTTCGTTAGCAGAACTCTAACTCTTATTTCTACAGCAATTTGTAACCATTATTATTGCGAATAAAATAATTATTATATTATGAAACACAAACCACAATTCCATCGTTCGTAAATAAAACAAAGCTGTTAAATTACCCTTTAAAATATATGTGCAGTACTAATAAATCATTGTCCATTGAGCCTTATGTATTTTATGTGCACATGTTATGGAAATGTAATAACTTCGCACTTAAAATTTATGATGAGGGAATCGGCGAATGTCTATTAGTTTGGCACATATGTTATGAATGCGAAACTCACTGGTCATATTATAAGTGCTTGGCACTTAATTAAAATATGCGCTTTATTCTGAGTGCGACAAGTAACCGAATTTATTCATTTTTGGTTCAAAATTGCACTATGAAATCACAACTGGATAAGAAGGGTTTTCTCTCGGCTTTCCTGGCAGGTGACTGGTGAAGTGCAAAAAAAAAAAAACAAAAACACAAAGCTGCACGGAGAAAAAAACATGGAGAAATACGTCGAAACTGACAACTGGCTTAGTGTCTTTTCAAGTGTATACCTAGAACTCTACACACCGATGGAGACTTCAAGCGCAACACCGAAAAATTCCGAGTGTCATATCCCGGTTATTAGTTCCTGACTTTAGTACTACTTCTACTTATATACCATTCTTAGTCTACCCTCAATAGTTAAACAATTTTACAATAATCAAAAATTTATATCTGATATTATGTTATAAATATTATAAAATCTTCTATACTCACCTTATCCTTAAATGAGCAAACTTGTGCAGAATATATTGCTGAAAATAATGAAATAAGGAATCCAAATTTATATTTTCAATTTTGTAGCAGTATCTTTATCACGATCCAGCAAATCTACCAGAGATAAAACTTGTTTCGAATATTTTTATTTTACTTCTCTTTGACACCTATTTTCAGAGCATAGTCTGTTCACATATAGTTGGCCTTTATTTACCTGATCTTTCATCCGTATTGGACTGTAATGCGAAAAGCGTCAATACACGTTCATATCATTTTATCCTTTTAGTGGGTAAATCGTTTTAATACACTGAAAAACTGAAAAACGAATTGATTTCATTTTTTATTAAAAGAATAATATAAAATATGAAATATAGCAATAATCATATAAAATATATAAAAACCCGAATTAATCCACCTATCGGTGAAGATGCTTTTCTCGTGCATTTACTCGTTTCAGACTGCCTGCTATTTCATGAGCATCAGTGTTAGGTCACTAACGCTTGCACTAAACCCTATCTACTATGCTACCATTATGAATTGATAATGACCATATGGATCTGGATCTATAACCAATCATCACCAATCTGGAGCGTATTTAGTTTTATAACATAAGTCATAGTAGGGTAAAAGACCCAATAGTGGAGGACCTAAGCACCCACCGTCCTCCACTATTTGTAGGTTTACATCAAGTCTATCTATACTTCATTTCACTTACCTCAAGGGTGCATATGAAAGATTATCAATTAGACTGACACAAATATTTAGAAACAATTATGTCTCCCCGCCCCCTCGGTTTTTTTTTGTCCAAAAATAATATTTTAAGGGGCAACAAAAAAATTTCGGACAATTTTGAGGATTTTTAACATTCTTCAACATTTGATTATTTATTTTTTATTATCCCCCCCCCCCCCTTGATCATTCGAAGACCAGTAGGACATGATTTGAATTAAAAATGTGTTACGGCCTTATATTTCATGCGAAAAGTGTTTCAATTGCAGCAGCATCTGTCATTGTTAAAATGTTAAATGTTAAAATGATACCTCCAATTATTGGTGCAGTATTCCAATAGTTGCTATATTTTCTAATTCGTGGCCCTATAGTTGCAAATCCCATTGTTTTTGTAAGGGACTCGCAACTATAGAAACACTACCGCAACTATTAATGCAAAGCAGGATAAGGTATTTTAGTGATGTGGGGGGAACACTGGATGGATGGAGCTTCTCTAAATTATACTAATGACACACTGGTGGTACAAGTACCATGGTACAAGAATCTTGAAATGAGTACCATACCAATTATTGTCTTTATTAAAGATAGTCTTGGAATAATTTTCTTGTTCTCTTGTACCATGGTACAAGTACCACAGGTGAGTCCTTAGTATTACGTTGCCGCCACCATATTGTTTTCCTTATTGATCACTCCACGAAGTCAAAAGCAAATCAACCGGTCAAAACAAAAGCGAGAAATGAAAAAGTTTTAAAACGTCCTACGATTCAGAGTCTACTACGAAACTCCCAAAAGTGTTTTTACTCTTTTATCAAAAAGTTTAGTTCAAGTTCGAGACGGACGCTGACGAGACAAACGATGCCATAAGCTAAACTTCAATGTTACAGTACACGATTACCTAACTGACGCGCAGCAGAATGGCGACACTTTTGACAGAAATGCAATCTATATGGCCAAAAGATATTTTAGTTACAAGATAAAGATTGTCTCTGTCGTCGCTGTCCGGAACATCTTTTGCTAAATGTCAAAGAAGGAAAATCCATACGATTTGACAGGTATGTACCACACATGTTCCGGACAGCAGAACAAAGGGAACCGAAGCGACAATCTTTATCTAGTAACTAAAATATCTTTTATATGGCCACAAAAAGGTCTTTGATTCGAACTAGCGATCCAATATTGTAGGATCCCTAATTCGAACTATCAAATTTCAAGAACTCCATGATGGCAAATGCTTTCGCATCAAATATTTGTTTATTGTATGGTTTCTGTGCGATAGTCACCCGTGTTATTGAGATTTAGCGTGCTTGCTTTATTGCCGCGACTGGAGAAAGCGACGCATATCGCTATCAACGATATCTGTCTTCAGAAACGGGTACACTATATGTGCGCTCCTTGCTAATCTACTTTCTATAGTCTTTCTAAATTCGATATGCAAAGTTTCGCGCGCCAACGACGACTCGTGGGTTGCAAACAAGTTCACCGCGTTGCCCAATAAATGAATCTGCGATGGGTTACTCTATACGATGCCGAGACGACCCATCACTCCAAGCATCACTCATTCCATCTTCATCGCCACGCGGCTTGACGCCCATCGCTCCGACCCGTGCATGCAAATGCAAAGCGTAGAAAGTGCCCGGCAAGCTCGACGATCATGCGTGCGCGCGTTTTTGCTCTTCCTCAAAATGGAAAACGTTGCCGCGCAGTGTGATACCGTGACCTGCCCTAATTCCGCGCATTGCCTAATACCGTGGTTTTGATCCAAATTGGCGAATATGAAGATACTGACCCATCATACACATCACATTATTTGATTAAATGCACAAATATATAGCAGAAAATGTTGACAAATAATTATTGTGGGTATTTTTGACATAAATTAGTCACTAAAAAATAAATGCGATAATGTTAAGAAAATTATTTTGAGCTTTTTAGTGGAATGTCTTCACTTGTCATAAGACGAGTTAATACCATCCCATTGAATTCCACCACTTAATTGTATCTTGACAGATACGTATTTCGACCTCAAAGGTAAGGCCGTCTTCAGTGTCTCGTACTTGACTCGACTTGACAAGTCGAGTCAAGTACGAGACACTGAAGACGGCCTTACCTTTGAGGTCGAAATACGTATCTGTCAAGATACAATTAAGTGGTGGAATTCAATGGGATGGTATTAACTCGTCTTATGACAAGTGCAATAATGTACCTATGCCTCGACCATTCAAAACTATTCATCCGCTTAGCAAAACGCTTAAAAATAGGGTTATATTTCCAAGTCTTAGCACTCATTATTTTAATGATATTTACTTCTATTATTTTATCGGACCCTTTTTTACAGCTATAAAATATGAGCTGGGTATTGAAAAAGCACCGAATGTTGTTGTTTATGCACTCGTATTTATCAAAACAATTATCACGGTTAGGCCATCTTCTCCGCCAGTAGTGCATAACACCATGACTAGGCTATACCATGAAGTTGAGACCCAGAAACAGAAAACGTAACCATCACATTGGATAACAAGGGTAAGAGAGGTATTTTGGACCACCAGTTCGACGGCTTATATTTTGGACCTCTGAGTGCAAATTCCTCTTGGTGGTCCAAAATAAGAGCCCCCGTAAGGGTGGTCCAAAATACATCCTTTACCCAAATCGCTGGACAATATCGTATAGGTATCGAAATATTCACGTTAGCTATCCAGGACGTTCAATGTGTAGGATAACTATCGCAGCATCATCCTGATGAATTACATATTGCAATGTGTATTATTCCAGTAGTTCTCCAAGGAAAAACTTATGTTGGAAGATTCAAAGATGATCTAATGAATAGCCAAAACGTTTGTTCTCTTTCGTTTTGTCGTTCCGCATATATTTAACTTACTTAGGGCCAATTTCTTCACCTGCACTTATAAATTAAACGAGGTTTGAACAATTTTTAAACTTGGTTTAGTATTTTTTCGATTTCTTCACCCTCACTCAACTACTAAACGTGGCTTATTAAACGTCACGTTTAAGATAAGCGAGGTTCAATTTAAACGATGGTTTGACATCGCTTAAGAGCGCTAAGCGCAGAAGATTGTATAATTTGACAATTATATTTTAAAAATTCTGGAAGGTATCAAAAAGTACAAATTTAAAAATGAACTCACGACGCCAGCACATTTGGGATCGCCCTCGTTGGAGATATTTCGAAAGTGATAGTGAAGATGAGGAGGATATTATTGGCTTACAATTAGCACGTCGTCAGTATAAAATGCGCACTCGTATAAGTATTGATACCTGGGATGATCAGGATTTTTTATGAGATTCCGCCTTCAAAAAAGTACCGTCGCAATGGTCTTGGAAATAATTCGTCCTAGCTTAGAAGTTGATGAAACAAGGTGAGTTTCCGTGTTATATGACCACAGATTTCATAATATTTAATTTAATCTGATTGAATTTCTAACATATAGATCACGGCATATTCACCCGATGGTGCAACTATTGATAACACTTCGGTTTTATGCACTGGGATCTATGCAGATAGCTATTGCCGATTTTGCTGGAGTATGTGTTTCGTCCGTTTGCCGCATTATTCAGCGTGTTTCGTTGGCATTAGCTGAACAACGTCAGCGCTTCATTCAGATGCCAAGCACCCAAAGTCAATTACTCGCTGCAAGTCGCGATTTTTACAGCATTGCTAAATTTCCTCGAACTATTGGTGCGATTGATTGTACACATGTCAAGATACAATCACCCGGAGGTGATCATGCTGAGAATTATCGAAATCGCAAATCATAATTCTCACTAAATGTACAAACAGTGAGTTCAGCAAATCTAAAAGTTTTGAATATATGTAGTTGCAAGATGGCCAGGAGCATCGCACGACCAGCACATTTTTAATAACTCAACTTTAAAAATGCAACTTGAACGAGGTGATTATGGACATTTCATACTTGTCGGTGATTCCGGATATCGTAACACCAAATACTTGGCCACACCTTTCCTTCGATGTGAATCGCCAACTGAAGCTCTGTACAACGAAAGTCAAATTCGTACCCGAAATGTCGTGGAACGGTCATATGGCGTGCTGAAGCGTAGATTTCCAGTTTTATCTTTGGGTATGCGTGTTAGAATATCTACAGTTCAACTAATTATTGTAGCTTGTGCGGTATTGCTTAACATAGCAATTGATGCGAAGGAATCTGAACCACCTGAAGAAATCGAAGGTTTTGAGGAAATGTTGACCGCGACTATTGTTCCGGATTGCCCAAACATGGAGAGAAGCGCAACAGGTTGTGTTCGTGAACATTTAGTTCGACAATATTTTTCTCAACGTTAAACCCATTATGACATACCTAAGTTCCTCAGTTGCTTTAAATAAAAAGGCCAAGAGCTACAGTAAAACAAAATTTATGTACACTTCCTAAATTTCATCAGTAGAGTATACGATAACCTCAACGATAACATCGCTAACGTGTTTTATGAATTGTCGGTTCCGAGTTAGTCTTAAATGTGTCGTACGATAACTCTTTTTGCATGGTACGCATAAACTTCTAATGAATCTTCACTGGCCATTTGACTAGACTTATTTCTCGTCATTTATAGAAAATAATCACCTTACAAAATAACGAATTTCGGGGTTTCGGGAGTGGCCCTGGTCAATGAGTTCTACCGGCATTTACATAATTATCAGAATTTATTCGTCAGAAATCGTGGAGAGCAGTAGCATGACACGTTTTGAAAACACATGATTTTCCCTTTCCTGTTAGTGCAGGTAGCGCGTGAATTAGGTACCTACTCGTCAAAACCTTATTTGTTATTAAATAACACAAATTTTGTGATATTTTGTTGATAAAAGTAAAACGGAAATCATTTCATATCAATGAATTATTAGCAGTGGCTGGTTTCCTATCCGCCGCTGCCAGCATCCAGGCGCTATCGTACATGCGTAAATAGCCAGCATTAGTTAACCGCCAAAAATTGTACGGCGAAAGACATTTAACGCGGATTTTTCTCAAAAGTGGAAACTTTTCGAGAAAATATTTGGTACCAGTTATGTAGGAAGGTATCTGCTACTACGCTTAACAAAAATACTTTTTCGATAAATACTGATTTCAAAAAGTTAACTTATAGTGTGCCGCTGTTAACACTCTCAATATGGGTGATTCATTCATACATACATTTGTTGAAGGATATCCTAATGAGATTAATGAAATCTGCAAAACGAAAGCATGGACTGAATAGTAGGTAATTTTTTGAAGGCGCTTGGTGCGATTTGGCAGAACCCCGGCCATTTGTAGAAAATCATTGAAGCCATTCAAAACCAATTTTTCAACCCTAAAGGTAGCCTTACACCTCGGGAATTTGGTTCGCGGATTTTTTCCCCATGTGTTTTTGCATATGCGATGTTTTCGGGATTTGGGCACGGAAAATCAAAATCCCGGCCCCATTTAAAATGCACGGGGACCAAAATCCGGCGGAAAATTTTCCCGAGGTGTAAGGTAGCCTTAAAGGCTGCCTCACACCTCGGGAAAATTTTCCAGCGGATTTTGAGCCCCGTGTATTTTAAATGGGGCCGGGATTTTGATTTTCCGTGTCCAAATTCCGAAAACATCGCATATGCAAAAATGCATGGGGAAAAAATCCGCGAACCAAATTCCCGAGGTGTGAGGCTACCTTAAGGCTGCCTCACACCTCGGGAAAATTTTCCAGCGGATTTTGAGCCCCGTGTATTTTAAATGGGGCCGGGATTTTGATTTTCCGTGTCCAAATTCCGAAAACATCGCATATGCAAAAATGCATGGGGAAAAAATCCGCGAACCAAATTCCCGAGGTGTGAGGCTACCTCTAAACCGATTTTCTTCGACATTCGACAGCTTTCCCAGTTGATGACTCGGTTGATGACTACCAAATTTCCATACAAGTGATCATTACGTTCAAAAGTTATTAAGAAAATAATGGTTCAAACCATAAAGGTTGATGTATTAGCTTATTGAGAGAAAGGCAATATCCCTAGGAAACAAAAAAGGCGAGTGTGTAACATTCTCGTATTCCTGGACATAGTGTACCCATTATATCTGCCGCACAAGATATATACTTTACTTATGCAATGGCGGCATAGAAACGGTTTCAATTAATAGCTGTAAAATTGCTTTTAGAACATAAAGTTGAGAAGCTGCTTAAGTTCCAGTGGGATTGTAGAGTCATTGAAGAAGAAAAATGATGCCCTGAAGCATCTGATGCTCAAAAATTTCATCAGTTTTTTTGCTATTCAGAAGTAAAGTGAACAAATCATAAAAATGCAGTAAAATACAGTGAATTTCAGAATAATAATCTATTGTAACTCTTTAACTTCATTTATATATTCAACATGTGGAATAATATACATATAATAGTTTTAGTCATTCTCTGATCCAGAACTATTATTCTGGTTTCCTGGGTTCTGATAATTTGTGACTCCCAGAAGCTTCATACGCACAGCATGTTCTTCCCGCATATGCTGGTAACGCAGCTGCTGTGTTTGAAGTTTCATTTTGTTGGTCTTGAATCCAATATGCGCCGTTTCAAGCTCTACTTTTTTTTCTCTGAACTTCGAGACGATGGAGCTCTTCCATCATCTCCTGGTCACGCTCCAACAACTTCTTTTAAGTTCCGACTCAACCGTCGTCACCTGTCGTGAGGCTTGACGCTTCTTGCGTGTTTTAATGCTTCGCTCGTGGGCTTTCTCAACATAGCCGGGCTGTAGTTTTCCCACTTTTCTCGTCCATTCAAAATTTGGCTCGGTCCGGGGATTGCGCCTTGGTCATCACCAGATGGAATAACGAGCGACTTCTCAGGGGATTCGTGAGATACGGCTTCCTGTTCTCCACTGATATGCTCGTCTTCCAAATATTCCACCACAAATGCATCGCTCGTATTCACTTCGGGCACCAGTATGTTTTCAATGTGCTTATCAGCGTCCACATTTAAAGCTTCGCCTCGACCGTCGTCATCGTCATCGCACAAGGAAGGAAGTCCATCTACAGACAGCGCAATCCCATCGCGAAGCTCTGCCATCGCCTCTGATTTTGGACACCATTCATCAGGACCTCACCACCTCCGGTGGCCTTACGTGACATTTTTTCTTTCGAAGCATTTTGGCGGATATATTTTTTAATATACTCATATTTTTTCCGAAGTACCGCTGCAGTACGAACCTAAAAAAATATTTTTGAACTGATTTGCATGCCTTCATTTACGGTACCCTAAAAAACCGCAACAACTCACAAAGTTTTAAAATTCAACTATTTCACTCACCGTGTTAAGGCAGTTAGCATTAAACTCGGAACAAATATCGTTCCATGCTTTAGATTTATCTTCGTTTCTTTGTGTGTCACTAGCCTTGCACTCGATTATGTACTTCCGGCTCAATGCGAGCCGTACCAGTAGTTCTTCCTCCGCTTCTGAAAAATTTGCCGAACGGATTCGCTTTTTCTGTTCAGAATTCGCTGCAATTTTTTTCACTTTTAAAATTTCAACGTAAGATTGAATGCACCAACAACAACAAAACAAAAGGCTGAGATTGACGTTTCAATTGGAAAGTAATGGAAAGATATTGGAAAATTAGTTAAACGCAACTTACGTTAAGCGACCGCCTCCAACTATTAAGCGCGCGTGGAGAAATCAAAATTTTAGGCTCGGCTTAAAAGTGACGTTTAAATATAAGCAAAGCTTACGATAGACCAGGTTTATGACGCTAAGCGGGGCCGGTTTAATCGTATGGGTAAGCACCGCTTAAAAGTTAAGCGGAGGTGAAGAAATTGGCCCTTACTTACTTACGGATCCTGTACACCTCCGGTGGTGCAAAGGGCCGACTTGAAAGATCTCCATTCTGAGCGTTGCCCGGCTATCGCTTTAACCTGTTGCCAGGTTAGATTTCGGTCGACTTCTTTTATTTTTTTATTGAGGCTTCGCCGCCATGAGCCTCTGGGTCTGCCTCTGCTGTGATGTCCCGCTGGGTTCCAGTCTAATGCTTGTTTACAGATTTCGTTTCCGCCCCGAGGTAGAGTGTGGCCGACCCAGCCCCACTTCCGATCCCGAATTTCTGTTGCTATCGCCCTCTGGTGACCACGACGATCGAGCTCGTTGTTTGAGATCCAGTTCCACACAATGTTTCGCTAGCGTATAACAACACAGATTTCACGTTAGAGTTGAACATTCGTATTTTGGTGCGTTCACTTATCTGCCTGTTTTTCCAGATATTTCTTAAACTCGCAAAGGCACCCTTGCTTTCTTGATCCGTGCGTCTATGCCGATCTTGGTACCGCCATCTGACGCCATCCAAGATATTGGAAGCTTTCAACATTCTCCACTGGTTGCCCGGCTACTGTGAAACTGGAAGGAGTCACCGTGTTTACATCCAACGATTTGGTTTTGTTGACGTTGATGACTAAACCTGCCGAGGAGGAGCGATCGGCATGGTCGTTGAGCTTACTCTGCATATCAGAGCGCCGTTGCGCGAGTAGTGCAACGTCATCAGCGAATTCGAAGTCGTTTAGATGCTCCATGGTTATAGGCTGCCATAATAGCCCGCGATTTGGTTCACGGCCAATCGCATCTACCAGAATCTCGTCGATTACGATGAGGAACAGTAATGGTGATAGAATACATCCTTGCCTCACACCAGCTACGACCCGGATAGAGTCGGACAGAACCCCATTGTGCAGCACTCTACACGAAAAGTCCTCGTACTGTGCTTCGATGAGGCCGATGATTTTCTCAGGAACCCCCTTGCGTCTCAGGGCGCAAGCTTTTTCGTAGTCAATGAGTACCAAGTAAAGGGACTCTTGGAATTCGTTGACCTGCTCCAGAATGATGCGGAGCGTGACAATATGGTCCACACAGGATCTTCCGGCCTGCTGCCGCCGGAGAGTCGCATCGATCTTCTCCTGAATCCGGGCTAGGATAATTTTGCATAGAACTTTGAGAACGGTCACCCTTTTTGGGCACCTCCACTAAGATACCTTGCATCCAGTCGACCGCGAAAGTTGCGGTGTATTACGAAATAACCAATGCAGTAGTTGAGCGGATGTCATGGGGTCAGCTTTGAGCATCTCGGCTGATATGCGATCGACCCCTGGGGCTTTATTCAAGGTCATGCTTTGGATGGCTGTTTGAATCCCTAGCAGTGATGGAGCTTCGGTATTGACGCGTGTTATACGTCGGATCCTAGGCAGATCATGCCGAGGTGGTGATGGCCTGGTTGGCACTTGAAAAAGTTGTTCGAAGTGCTCGAACCAGCGTTTCAACTGGTCAGTTGGGTCGGTCAATAACTGATTATTCGCGTCTTTCACAGGCATCGTTTCATTCATCTTCGCCGCTTAAGCGTCGTGAGACATCGTAGAGGAGGCGAATGTCCCTGGTTGCGGAGGCTCTCTCTTATTCGCCGGCCAGAGAGTCTGCCCACGCTCGCTTGTCCCGTCGACATGAGCGTTTTACTTCCTTCTCAAGAGCCGAGTATCGTTGACGGGCTAAGACTTTGACTCCTCTGGTTTTTGATCGCTCTTCGCTCCTCTATCTTCCTCCAGGTCTCATCGGTGATCCATTGTTTTCTCTGGGTGCGCAGTTCGCTCAGATTTTTCGTCGCTGGTGGCGATAATGGCATTCTTGATGGCGGTCCATTGGTCTTCCACGCTGCCACCTTCCGGGATATCTGCAGCACGCGTCTCCAGTTCCTCAACGAAGGACCGTTTCACCGTGGCATCTTCCAGTCAGTGTGTGTTAATCGTCGTCCAACTCTTTGCTCCTGCCGACACAGGTGTATTTCGCTGATGAGGAGGTGATGATCAGACGCGATATCAGTACTACGTTTATTTCGTACATCAAGAAGCCTCCGTTTCCATTTTCGGCTGATGCAGATGTGGTCGATTTGATTTTCTGTAAAGCCGTCACGGGTGATCCACGTGACTTTGTGAACCGGTCGATCAGGGAAGAGCGATCCCCCGATCACCATGTCGTTATTACCACAAAATTCTGCGAACAGCTCTCAGTTTTCGCTCATTTATCCGAGACCATGGCGTCTCATAATGCGCTCATGGTTCGAGTTGTCGGATCCGATCTTCCAGTAGGTTGTTGGCCCAAGGTTCTCAATCCACCGGGATGGGGCTGCCATCTTAGGTATAGCTTCCGGGGAATAGCATTTCATACTCAGCCACTGGATGCCAGAACAGACGCTGTTCGAGCCGCACCTCCTTGGTAAACAGACGCTCGATTAGTCAGGTCAAATTAGTCCCACCCAACACCAGGACTAGGCCAGTGCGCTTTGAGCGGCACACGGTCGCTTTGATAGGGCCTGCTTGGGGACACATGCAGCTTTTTATAGAAGTTCAACAGAGCCCACTGTCGAACCCCACCACATCCTAGGCAGACCCCACATGACGCACCCTCTCACTCTAGCTGATGTCAGAAGGAAAACAGTACCCAGGCTACACTACCAGCTAAGTACGCAACCCTTAGCTGACGGTCAATTGTCATCGGAAGACCGATGGAAGCGTGAGTATTGGAACTTGTGAGGACCAGAGCTATTTTAGGCGCCCCTTCCGGGATGTCAACTCACCATTTCGTAGCCCCATATATTTAAGAATACGACAAAACGAACGAAAACATCTCTGATGGCGTTATTTACCACAGACTGTTTACGTAAATATTTTTGTAACTTTCTTAACAGTTTATTATAGAAAAGTAGAGTATTCTTTAAGTGAATACAAATTCTCTCATTATTTTCAAACGTATTTAGGTACTGGATTACAGCGTATCTTAGATCTAAATGAATTAAGTGAATTAATAGATAAATCAATGAACGCTTATAAACCGTGAATATTGTGAAGCTGCTTATCTTCCCAAAGGAATGATTCTTCTTCCAGTATCTGTGTAAAATAGTAATTTTATATCACGTATTTTTTAAGTATGACTTTATAATTCAATTAAAATACGTAGATTATTCAATCATTCACATGTTTTATTGTAACTGTGCTTTTAAGATAATCATTTGAGATTGTTTGATAGGGCACGGTATTAGAAATTTTTCCGCGCGATATTTGGAATTGTCTTCTAAATGTACGCGGTATTAGACAAATTAACAAGTCAAATGTCGAACACTATTTTCTTCAAATTTATTGAGTTAAAGAGCAAAACTTAATTTCTCCTTCAAATACATTTAATATTGATTAATGCAATGTAGTCTTCAAGGGTGATTGTTACAAATTAAATTTTATGTAGCGAATTTATCCCGTCGGATCGTTGTGGAGAACCATTTTCACCGGGTTACTGTCCGGCATTCTGGTTACGTGCCCGGCCCTCCGCAATCTTCGCAATTTTCGCGGTGTAAACGATGGATTCTTCCAACAGCTGTTGCAACTCGTGGTTCATTCGCCTCATCCATGTGCCGTCTTCCATCTGATAGATATTACGCAACACTTTCCTCTCGAAAACGCCAAGTCCACGTTTATCCTCCACGAGCATTGTCCAGGTCTCGTGTCCGCAGATGACTACCGGTCTAATGAGCGATAGTCAGTTTGGTATTTCGTTAAAAACGCTCACTCATATAAAAAGATGTTCACTTTTGTTGGCAGCCAAATAAAAGAAATTACTACAGAATTAATATTCATATGTATTTCGATTCGTACAAAAATAAATATGCGTTCAATGTCTCTTCTTAACCGTCTTGTTTTACATTTTATTATGTGAATGTATCAATATATGAAAGTCAGAGTTTCCATCGAGAATGGCGAGGCGATATTGGTAATCGCAAGGCTATATCAGGTTCAACGCGCAAAGTTCTTCCGATAACCTACCAGACCAGCACTTCAGAATTAAAATGCGTGAGAGCACTCCTAAACATCTATCACAGTGTGCCCTCAGTACAATTAAGCTTCATTCAAACAGTGAAAACATCTGGCAACATTTGACAGAAAATAATTTCGTTAATCAATTTTCTTTCTCATCAATAAAAACACTAGAGAAACCATAATCAATTGCGAAACGTAACGTTTTATTTTTTTGCCCTATGCCTAAAACTCTAAAGCTCTGGTGGTTCTGTGGTTTTTTACTCGCTCAATGCGGTGTGAGGGCGTCTATCGGTCCTTAAAAATGTTAAAGATTCCATATATGAAAAGTTTTCAAAGTTTCATAAAATTGCTATTAGTTTCACGTGAAAATCCGTTTTTCTTCCTGTGCACATGGGCAAGTTTTGTTCAGTTTTAAATCATCCCTCAGCCCAGCGTAGACAACTTATTCAAATTTTCAAAAACATACCGGTATATGGACAGCTTCTAATCATCATCACTATCAATACCAATCATCACCGGCAATTTCACGTCGTAATGCTTACCTGAGTTTGTAGAAAAAGTTGAGATTACATGGTCATGTAAAAGGTACCAGGAACAACATGTAAGTTTTTGTTAGTAGTAAGTATAAAAGCTAACTGTAAAACATTCGTACATTGTTATGCTTAGAACTAAATAGATGTGAAATACTCACTTGAACGCCTCCTATACTTGCTGAATCCAACGTGGGTTCTTGCGGCTGCAATACTGTGTCCTCCAATACGATTTCAGTTTTGATATTAATAACAGTATCTTCAAGTGTATCCTTTTTATTGTTTTCATTGTTTGGTTGCTGCACGGAAGAAGAAGAATAAATTGATATGTTTCATAGTACACAAGTCATTATATTTTTTGATAGGGGAAATGACGGCTTTGGCAGGTTTTGTTCTATTATTGGCAGGGGGGTTTTCTATAACCAATTATGCTCAAATTTGGCCTAAACACTCTTTGCATATCAAAGAATATTGTGGCCAAATTTCATAAAATTTGGTCAACAAAAACCCCCTGCCAATAATAGAGCAAAACCTGCCAAAGCCGTCATTCCCCCTTTATGAAATTTTAAAATAATTTTAATAATCAATTAAAAGAGAGAATAAGTAGATGTTAAGTACTCAGCAAATAATGAATCTAATGTTACTCCATGCTTAGAATGAGGATTACTAAAAGCCATACTTACTTTTAATCTTTTCATTTTTCTCGGTTTTCTACCTGTATCATGAAGTACCAAATGGCTTCTCAGTTTGGCACTGTAATAAAATTTTGTACCACAAATCTTACATCCATACCGAGCCTCTCCATGTGCGATTAACTGCAACAGTAAAAGAATGTTTGTTTTACCGGTTACCTATCAAGTTCTGAAATCATACTCACTTTATGATGTTTCATTTTCGCAGGTGTATCGAACGTTTCCTTGCATACTGGGCACAGTAACTGTTTCAAATGAAAAACAAAATCGGATTAGATTATTTCAGCCAAACTTAAATGTTTTATGGAAAAAATAATAAAATTTAGAACGCTCATAAATAATGTTTGGGAAGTTATATTAATTGCGTGATGTAAAAATTTACCATTTCAACCCCATGTTCTTCTTTGATTTGTATGGATTGTCATAATTCTCTCAATACCTCTCCCCCTTTAAGCGTGACGTTATTTATGGACGTCCATTTAAAAAAACTGATGTTATTCAATTTTAAGAAAATTTTAAAGCTCTTTTGTCAATTTCTTTATTTGTTGTTTACTATCCACCCCATTTATTACAGTGGCATGCATAATAAAAAGCCCACTTACCGTTTTTCATACAAAATGGTCAACTTTGGAGATCTAGATCTCGATCGCGTGTGAACCGATTTTGCTGAAAATTTGACCAGAGCTCAGATATAACTTGAATTTTATAGGGTAAAAAATTATCGCGGTAATACCAAAACGATTTTTTTGGCAAAAAAAATATTTTATAATATCTTGAAAACTACAACTCTCAGTGTACAAGTATATTCCGCAAACTTTTTTGTATTGCCAAAATACGCGTTTTTGCTGAATAAGTCATCAGTTTACAACCTATAGAATTCAAGATATTTAAAAAATAAATTTTTGCCGAAAACTTCATTTTGGCAATAATTTTTTTATCTACGAATCAATATGGTCGAAACATAGGTGTTGTAAAATTCAAGTTATAACTGAGCTATGGTCAAATTTCCAGCAAAATTGGTTCACACGCAATCGAGATCTAGATCGCCAAAGTTGACCATTTTGTATGAAAAACGGCGAGTGGGCCTTTTATTATGCCGGTCACTGTATACCAGAAGAACGAAACAAGAAATTAATATTTGATTCGGCCCTAGGTATTTACATACCGTATTAACTCTCGGCTTTTCACCTATTTCTCTTTTCCATTCATGGTGTTTCGTATGAATTTGAAGACTATATTTCTGATGCAGGGTTGTTACGGAGATCCTGAAATATTTTCCGCGCCAAATCCGCGCTGACTAAAATCAAATCCGCGCGATTTCCGCGCGACATGAAATCCATTTCGCGCCAAATCCGCGCGACCCAGAACTAAATTTTGAGCAAATACACGTGAAATAACAATTTTGGTTACCACAATCTACTAAAAGTTTTCTCTTCGAGGTCGTTTTTTAATATGCTTGATTTTAAATATGATTAAAAGCTTCAATTTTGCACATGTTTGTACCAAATTGAAAATAGGACTTAACAACCCCCACCGACCATCTAAGTTTTCGCCACTATAAAGCCACGCTAAGTAAACAAGAACTAAACAGCCAAAACTATTTCAATACGCACCGCTTTTTAAATGAGATGATTATTTTGACATTTTTTGTTCCGTTATTGTCAGTGGAATTCGGCACAACCCAAGTAACAATTGCCAGTTGAATAACCACTAGTAAGGTCAGATTTATTCAGCCAGCGTTGATTAAAAATTATACTATCATACATGTTAACATTTGTTCCAGCATTGTTCGCCCAAAAATGGAGTATTTATTCAACAACAACTAGCAACCTCTCTTCAACTTTACTTAAATAGTAAATAACAATATTTATTCATCGACTTTGTTCAGAAACCAAGTATAATGTTAATACAACTAGTCAGCAACTTTCTGATTAGGCTTTTTTAATTATGCGTTTCTAAATACTTTTATTTCATTACATTGTTACACTTATTAAGGCATTGTTCAATATACTGGAAATAAGATGAAAAATAAATTATGAACAGGATACCGGTATCGATCCAACGACCTTTGAATCCCCAGCCCTATTGTTTACCATCAGCTATATTTGTCACCTTGCATAGTACCAAGCTGAATAAGAAATATAAACCATACGTTGTTGAACAATACTGGTAGAATAGCTGTAATGGGGTTGTTGGTCATTACTCAACAAAATTGCCAACCATCGAACAAAAGCTTTATAGGAGTTCTATGATGTTATAGTTAGTGTAATGTCATTCAGTCTTGATTTTATAGTTTGTTTTAGTGAGTTGTGAAGCTGCTGCCTTTTATCTGCCATCATGGAGGTAGATTTTTCCTGCAGATTTCTTCTATCATTCCTGAAGTAAGTATAAAAATAATAATTTATTCTCTAGTGAATGGCAAAGTGCAAAGTGCAAAATGTTTTAATGAGAATAAGACCGCTAAAAATAAATTTATTTGTAGAGTGGAATTAACGTTCGTACAAAGTTTAACCAAAGCCATTGTTGTTATTGCAATAAGCGAATTGTCAAACGTTTATTCAACGTTTTAAAATTATATAAATAAACAAAATTAAAATCGGATACAGAAGCAATGATGTTTACTGATAACGTCAATTATTAGACTTCTTAATAAACTCATGCTCGTGCGTAGATTGTAATAGAGTTTTAAAACGTTTGTTCGATGCTTCAAAAACAAATTATTCAAACATATGCATCACGATGAACAGCATAAGCTTTGCAAGTTTAAGTTGTTTGTATTTAGCTAGTTGTTCAATATACATTTCGATTTAAAAAGAAATAATTCGGTAACGTTTATAAAAGTATTATTCAGATACATGACTGAAAGCAGAACAGAAGCTGGTTACAAATGTCAACAATGTTTGCCCAATTTGTTATTTCATACTACATATTGTTCAGCTACGAATACTTTAATTAAACGTTAGTTCGACAATGATGTCTATTTGTGGTAACTGATTGTTACTTGGGAAAGATGCATTGATATTACAATAAATGTTTAGACCAGATTTGATCATAATTGATGAATAGATGAACTTGGCAAATAACAAAAAATCTGCTGAAAACGGCAATTTCTTCTGAAGTAATAAATTATTCAACTTTGTTGTAATTATAAACTTGCGTTGAGCTTCGAATTTTCCCGAGAATATCTGTCGAAATTAAACCTGGTTTTCTTGCAAAAGTTCCCCAGGGAACTTATGCGGAAATTCATTCTGGAATTTTGTTATAAATTGAATATAATAATTTGTTGAAAACTCAAGTAAATTATTCAAAAACAACCTGCGGAAAATCTTTGGAGACTACATGCGGACATCTCTTCATTAATTCCTGCGGAAAACGGTTTGCAAATTCATGCAGAAATTGACTACGGGTGACTTGCTGCGTAAAAACTCCCGAAAAACCTTTCGTCAAATTCGAGGCGCAATTTGTAAGGTTTTTTTTACAGATATTCCTGTGATTACCGCTAACAAAAAGTTTGAGAAAATCGCAACGTGAATACTTGCGGAAATTTTTCTGGGAATCTGGGAAAAAAATCTTCTGGAAATACATTCGGAGTTTCCTTCATGAATTCCTGTGGAAATCGGTTTGGAAATTTCTGAAGACTTCCTTCGGTGAATGCCGGTGAACATTCCGAGAGTTCTTTCGTAAATTCAAGGCAACATTACTGCTAACTTTTTTACAGTAATTGCTGCGGTCAGCGCTTCAAGAATTTGGGCAGAAATTACCCCAATTTTTTTTAAAATAATTTAACCGATTTAGAATCCGTTAAATTATTTAAAAAAAAATTGGGGGAATTTCTGCAGAAATCCTCTTTAGACTGTAGACATTTATTTATTAAATTCTTCATAGAATCCTTGTCAAAATTTCTTAGGAGGTTTCGTAATTTTTCTGTGTATGTAAAATATCATCGGAGTCATCCGAAAATATTGCAAAAAATACTCATGAAATTACCGCCTTTTTACAGGAATATCTTTTGAAGATCGCCTTTTAATATTTGAATAAATTTCTGCGGAAGCACTTACCGTTTTGACTCAAATTCCGAACGTGACTCATATTCCAAACACTCGTTTTAAAAAAAGCCATTTTGGCTTTTTTCGTGTATTTTTATCCTTAAGAGTTTGAATTTGTTTGTTATCCTCATGCTCAGTTCGGAAAACCGTTGAAAATTATAGTGTTAGGGCGACAAAACGCCAGTTTTTGGAATATGAGTCTTGTTCGGGATTTGAGTCAAAACAGTATTAAAATGAGGCATCTGCATAACATCAAGGAACATTTTTGTGTTTTCAATTGTTGCATATTCTTTTTGGCTCTGGATGAATGCTATGAAAGTAATATAAAATGTTCTAAACAATGGCAGAAATCCTGAAGAAAAATGATATATCATGCTACGTGATTCATCGTAAAAGGAATAATCAATAAGAAACCGACAAATATCTTGGAACTACGACGAAATTGCCGAGCTAAAAAATGGGGGTTCATGTCCTTAAACAGACATGTTTTGAATGCGTCTTTTTTCAGAATGCATTAAAAATAACAACAAGTAGAGCCCCTCTCTTCATAACATTTGTTTAATGAATGCTCAAGTGCGACAGTGATGAACTTAATCAAATATTAAAAAATCACTCTAATAAAGAAAAAAAAGAATGCTCAAGTGTGTAATCATGGCATTCAATAAAAGCTTGTAAACATCCGAAAAATAATGTGAGTAATTGACTGCAAACGTAAATTTTGTTTTCAACAACTATTGCTAGCGAAAATGAAGCCCATCTAGAACTAAATCCGCGCCAAATCCGCGCGAAGTCCTAAAATCGTTATGTAAATCCGCGCCAAATCCGCGAAAACCGCGAAATCCGCGAAAATCGCGAAATCCGCGTAGTCGTAACAACCCTGCTGATGGTACTTTTTCCCGCACTCAGTACATTCAAACTTTGGTGCCTGATGTCGTATCTGTAATATAAAAATTTAGCGTATGTGAGAAAAAAGGAATACCTGAACTATGTGTAGTTAAAGTGTTAATTGAAGAAAGTACGAGTACTAGTTGAAACAGGCTTGGTAGTCATATGGCTATCGCTTTTGAATCATTCGCAGGAGATCATGGATTCCATCCCAGGTCTGTTCCATTCGCCTACTTTGTATTTTTCTCTATATTTCACATATTCTAGCAATCGCTAGAACAGAATAGAACACAATCCTCTGCAACATTGTCATTTGTTGCTTGTTTTTTTTTTTTGCATTTTTCAGCGACAATTACACTCCTTGCTTCTATCGAATTTGGCAGCTTGTTAACCAAGACGAACCTCTGCCTCTCGAACCTGTAGGGTTTTTCATAATCATCATTGCATCACTATGTTCTCCCCCGTTATTACATTGACTTGCATTCTAATGTGACAGGCGCCAGCGTGACTCAACAAACAAGATCCCAAGCAAACATCTGTGGGTTCTCTGTACAAGAACAG
Organism: Armigeres subalbatus; assembly: GCF_024139115.2. Classification (NCBI taxonomy): domain Eukaryota; kingdom Metazoa; phylum Arthropoda; class Insecta; order Diptera; family Culicidae; genus Armigeres; species Armigeres subalbatus. Next base: position 425,376,082 of record NC_085141.1, read on the forward strand.
CTGAGCTGATCTTGTTATACGAACATTCAATCAAGCTCAGCTCCAACTTGTTATTCTATACAATTACAATAAATGAGTTTACAAAATGTGAAAAACAAGATGTTACAGAATAAAACAATTAAACATTTATGCTACCACTTACCTTATGATAATATAGTTTCGAAAGCGTAGAAAACACTTCATCGCAATTAGGACACGAATATGAGACCTGAAAAAATAATAAATTTAAACAATATAAAAAATATATCATAGTATTGATTGGTCAACGACCATACGTTGGATATCTGTTCTACATCATACATAAATCATAAATGACGGTTCCGCAATGTTGTGTACCCTAAAATGAGTAACCCAAATATATACAGCATGCATGGGCTGTGAGAAAAAGCATAACGCTTCAAAAATGAGGAATATACGCCAAATACGTTGAATAAACCACGAAGAGCTCATTTCCAGCTCGAACTATGAACAAATGTTTTTGTCTTTCTCGTATACACTAAAGCTATCAGTACACTGTTTGCCACAATGACAAATATTTGTGAAGTCAGCCTGATATCCATGATTTCTAGTCAGTCTGATAGTTGTCCAGATAAACTGCAGGCTTAAGTACGAGTAAAGGCTTTATGTATAGGAAATTTCATTTCAATTGAGCGTATTATTGATTCTGAATTTGATTTTTGGAATGACAATTGTGCTCTTTATTAGGTTCTGCAACGATTGTATGTAACCTCAGTCTGATGCACAATTAGTAGTACTTCTTGTTGAACTCAGGGGGTAGTCGAATTCATGCTGCAGAACCTAATTCAAACTATTTTTATCAACTCCCAACAAAAAGAATAGATTGCAGTTTATCTGGTAGTAACGTCAATTGAGCGAAATACAATGAATGAAGAGAGTATTAGTCGTTTTAAACTTCAAAGTCAAATAAGGCCTAGGTGGATTAATTAAGGTTTCGAGACGAGCCAGCTTCGGGCTGAAAATCTCGCTGATAAAGCCAAAAAAAAAATAAAAAATAAGGTTTTTCTGCTTTTTATTTTTTTTCTTTCTTTTTTTCTAGCTTCCTGTTTTCTTCTCTCTGCTACCTTTTGCCTCCCTCCTTTGTTTTTCAACTTCCCCTTTTTCAACTTTCTCACTTCTCAATCGGCAAAATGACACAGCAACGATAGAAATGTAGTTAAACCAAGAAATACTCATCTCAATACTTACATTCTGCTTATTTCTATTCTTTTTGGGCTTTAGCTGGTGATCCTGGGGTTGCAGTACTGTGTCTTCTGTAGTAATTTCCGTTTTAATATTAGTAACGGTATCCTCGAGTACAACCCTTCCGACGTATCCATTATCGCGAGGCTGAACCTGTAAATGGTGCACAAATGTAGATCCGTTACAACCATGTTTGGCACTTAACGTCATTTTGATAAATATATTTGTAAACGAGTTTTTAGTGTTAGTTCAACGGTATATAAAGAAAATGTGGAAAACTTGTATATCCGATTCGATTCAGATAAAGATAAAAAATATGTATTGTCTTAAACTTGTAATGTTTTGTTAGTAAAAAGAAAACGTAAATGAATTCACATCAGTAATGATATCCTAAGTAGGTAGGCTAATGGTTTGAGGAATATCCGATACGATGTATTTTTTTAAGTCTGCTATTCGGGCATAAAATAGCATAAAAGTTTTCGGGCATAAAATGGGTAATGTAGCAAAACCCAGGCCATTTATACTAAATCATAGTTAATAGTACCAAAATCTTACCTTAGGTTTTAAGGTTCTTCTACTTTTTCTTCCTGGTTCATGAGTTACTGTGTGATTCCGCCATCTTGCAATGTAATGAAATTTTTCACCACAATCCTTACATTCGTACCGAGGTTCCTCATGGACAATTGTCTGCAAAAAAAATAGGTTATTTGTTTACTTAGCTGTATAACAATTCAGGTCATTCTTACTTTATGATGCTTCCTTTTTCCTGTTGTATCAAACTCAAGATGACATACTGGACATGGGAACTGTTGGAAGCAAAAATAAAAATAAAGACATTTTTTATACTCCCACATACGATGGCATTGAGAACGTACAACATATAGCTGACCTGATTCTTTGGCGGTTTTGGCGCCGTGCTTGTATCTGAAACGTGTTTTTCAATATTAACGTTTTCATCTGAGGCTACCGTAGACTTATCGCTTGTATCATGATGATCTTGTAGATGTTCGTCCGATTGTTCTACTTCTATCTCCGTTTTGATGATTATGTTATCCATGTTTTCTGTAAAATAATTGTAAACATTGTGTATAATAGGTATGCGATAGAAGAAAATTATCTTTGAATTGACGGCGTGCTAATTGTTGCCTTCGTAAAAACTTCTATTGTGCAAAAAAGTAGGAAGGTCTTCTGTCGACAAATCAAGATTCAAAATTCTAAAAAGCATCATGAAATCGTGTAAGATTTTGAACGTTGACTTCACTGCCGTTAACCGAACGTCAGTCCCATATGTACATGGCATCCATATACATACGATAAGTTTTCGAGATTTTCATAACAATCTACTCGGGAACTCTCCAACAATTTATTGAGCTATTTGAAATTATTGACAAATAACGTTCATCTATTAAATGACCAGTGAAAATCTTCGATTCATAAGCCGTAAGATAGGTAATTATTCCTTGAACATGATCATCAACATTGGCGTCAAAAGCAGTAGCGTTTGGATTTGAAATTTTGAATCAACGATTGGCACTTCTGGGCATTATTCATTCACGGCACTTTGTCCAACATCCTACGATGTACGATGTACACAAGCCTTCTAAAGTTTTACAATGTTTGAAAACTCGATGTACACATCATGTGAAAAATCCCCGTTCATCGACCAAGACCACCAGTTTACCCGCGAAGGAAATTCGGGAAAATCTTAACCATACGCACCTACAGTGACTGGAATATGACTTATGTATAGAACTCTACACTCACCTTGAACACCTGTGCAGTATTTACTGTTGAAAATAGTGCCCTTGATAGCGGGATAGCCGCGTACAATTTTGAACAAATCAAACAATAATATTTGTTTACCTTTTGGTACAGCTATAAGTAAATGTATAGTTGTTGTAGAACATAGACCGTTCACGTATAAGTGGTCTTTGTTTGCTCAACCTGTCATCCGCATTGGACGGTTATGCGAAAAGCGTCAATACACGTTCAAGGCATTTTATTCATTCAATGAACCAATTGGAAGAAATGCACTGAAAATAGAATAATAGATTTATTTATTGTGATTTTTAGATAGCGCAACAATAAAGGTAATAAGTTTATTACTTCTATTAGCGCAACCATTAAAAAAACAGATTAATTCACCTAGCGGTCATGGTGCCTTCTTCAGGCATCGTAAAATGCATTGAAAATCACTTTAGGATAATAGATCGCATTTTTTCTATCATTTAGCATGTTTTTGCATTAATTACTATGCATTGCCATCATTTTGGATTTCATTTTTCAAAATTGTAATTTTTTTTCCGAGAAGGGACCCATGTGAAAAAATAATGATTTTTCAATAATTCTGAAATGCCGATCGGGCTAATTTTCAATAGCAAACAATGGGACTGCATTCCCCGTCGAATGCAACTTGTTGCGAGAAAATCGGGAAATGCTAAGTTTCAAAAAGTGTGCCTACAAAATGTGTACACATACACACACACATACATACACATACACACACATACATACACGGAAACGGTTTAGCGGGTCGGATATGAAGTCATGCCTCCCTCGTTTGCTGATGGAGGTGGTCCCTAACCCCGCACTTCCTGGACGTCCAAACCAGGATGTCTGTTGAGCAGATTCCCCCTCCATTGCTTAGAAAGAAAAAAAAAACACGTACATACACACAAACAGACATCACTTCGGTTCGTCGAGCTGAGTCAATCGGTATATGACACTATGGGTCTCCGGGCCTTCTTTCAAAAAATCATTTTTGGGGTACACCCAATTGTTACGAAAATTATTTTGAGCTTTTTAATGGAATGTCTTCACTTGTCATAAGACGAGTTTGTAGCATCCCATTTAATTCCACCACTTGATTGTACCTTGACTGATACGTATTTCGAACTCAACAGTAAGGTCGTATACACTGCCGTTCTACGCATAACTGTCCCATGTACATAGGAATCCCAACAAACATGGGACAAATATGCATATTACGGCAGTACATTTGTTGTGAAGAACTGAAATAAATTTACAAAAGAACGTTTTTTCATGGGAATTTGGATTGAACTAAAACTTAATGCGTTCACTAAGTCAATACTTAGTAGAACTGCAAAAAGTTATAATTCAATATAAACAAAACTAAATGCATAATGATAATATTTTTTTCGAATATGCGCTCAGAAAAAGAAGATGTTCACTTTTATTGGCAGTCAAATAAAAGAAAAAAATATTTATGTGAATTTTATTTTTATTTGGATATGGATTCATACAAAAAATAAATACATTTTTTTTAATCATTAACCGTCCTATTTAGCCTACTCGAATGTGACAAGTAATAGAAGTTAAATAAATATTAGCCTACACAAAAGTCATTCCATCTACCTACCTACCTGCTTGCTTTTTCTCGCCACAAATCGATACCATGCGTCCGGCAGAAAGCCCACCACCATCGGTAGAATGGTATGTCTCCAAACTTGAATTCTTCGGCTTTTTCCCGAAACACAGGAAACCGGGTCATGAAATCCCTTACAGCATTCAAGGGTTGGCGGAGGTGTCTGATTTTGCTGTACTTGGGATTTTTGCAACTGAATTTCAAGAGTTCTTCCACCTCCTTGGGACTGAGAGGAATTTCATGCAAACGTTCCATCCGCTTCTTCTTACCGAGAATGTTGTCGTACAACGTGGCCTTGGGTATATCATACTGAACACTGGCCATGCCAAAGCTGATCACATCTGTCACAATCTCTGTGATGGCATTCTCGAGGTTAGACAATGGTAATCCCTAGGGGGAATAAAGATACATGTAGTATAATATTTGTTTTTTTTTGTTCGAATGACTCCAGAATTGCCGATTACGACAATTCTCATGTGAGACGACCGTGTTCAAATGGGAGGTATCGACAATTTGCCCCATTAGAAAAACCATACAATAAATAGGATAAGCTTAGTTAATAAACTTCTAATTATGCTGACGAATTGGTCTTGCTTCATTAAATAAGATGTGAAAAGTCACAAAGGTACAAAACTATTCATAATGCCTGAAAAAATGTCGTGGTGTTGAACTTAATCTGTAGATTAAAAAAACACAGAAATAAAGATTAAAAAAAAAAAAAAAAAAATGAAAAAATGTCATTTTTGCTAGGAATACTTGTTGGCTCTTCGATACCACTAATCTTCGATTGAAAATTGCGAATATTTTATATTTTGAAATTTTATGTAATTTTCTTACCCCTAAATATTTTCTTTTTTGCGAGGTTTTCAAAGGGTCACTTTCCTGGCCGGTTGTCTGAAATAAATTTTAATAACTTAATAGCAAGATACGATATCAACCTAAGTAGAAATTTACCTGACAACTGAGCTGGTCAGCTATATCGGCAGATGAGACTTCCGCATCAGACTGAAAATTAGAGAGAAAGCTTATATCAGATGAAGGAAATAATTGAAACAGTAAATATTTCAGCGAATATTTATTGGACAAGAATAATATCAATTACAGGGGCCTTCCTCAGCCATGCACTGATAGATACAGGGGCACGGTACCACGCGATACAACCATACCATGTCTTCACCCTCTCACTCTAGCTTCATCCATCTCTATTAATTTTTCAACTTTCTTTCTTCTTTTTACCTCCTTAGTCCTTCCTTCATCATTCTTCTTTTTTTCCCTTCCGCTTCTTTCTTCTTATTTTTTTCTATTTCTTTCTTCCTTTTTACATCTTATTTCTGCCTTCATTTTTCTTTCCTCTTCTTTTTTCCTTATTACTTCTTCTTCTTCTTTTTCTTTGCTCCCCTTCTTTCTTCTTCCTTCTTCTTTCTTTCGTAGAATTTCCAGATTGATAACCTTTAAAGTTTCCAGGTAATACTCCAAAGAACTCTCCGTGATAATTCCGATGTTTTTTCTTGAAAATTCCATGCAATATCCCGCTGAATAATCATCTGTTGAAATCCTTTTTTTTTTAATTCCAAATGTTTTCCCGGTAAAATGTCGAGTAATTTTCCGTGAAAATTTAGAACTATTTCCCATTGAATTTTAGCATGGTTTCCTACGATATTTTGAATTTCTCTGCAAAGTAGGAGCGATTTCCTGAGGAAACTAAAAAAAATCCTATGGACATTCCAATAAGTTTTCCAAATAATTTTGGATGGAAATTATGGAGAATTTGTAAATTTGTCGTAAACAATTAGAATAAATTTTCATGAAAATTAAAAATGCTTTCTTACAAGAATTGCAATTTTTTTTTGTGAAAACTCAAAGAGTTTTTGGTGGGAAATTCAAATAATTTCTCGTAAAAGTTTTCAATAATTTCATTTTCCATCGATTATTCCAAAGAATTTGCATAAGAACTTGCCAAAGAAATTGCCGTTAAATTTCGAAGAATTTTCCGTTGAAGTGCGACATAATTTCCCGTGAAAATTCCAAAGAATCACTTGTAGTTTCTAAAGAAGTTCCTGCTGAAAATCAAAAGATATTTTAGTAGAATCAGCAATGTAATAAATCGGGACCGATTTGCGATTTTGGCGTAACTTATTTTGTAAACAAACATTGTTTTGTGGATTCCGTAGAATGCAAGCGTTTTTCTCTAAAACTAATTCCCTTACCTGCTAGAGCAGAGGTACCCTTTAGTACTTTTGCATTTATTGAGGTACCCCCTATTTTTCCGCGAAAATAGGCGTTATTTTGTTATTCCGTGAAAGTTTTCAATTCAAATTAAGTTCATACATCAAGCTTCTTACAAGACTTTGAAGTTTTTGTAGGCTCCCGACCCTCTTGAAAGGATGCCTTTGAACTACGGTCTCTTGGAAGGAGGCTTCCGAGCCTCTTGGAAGTAGGGCTTCTGAGCCTTTTGGAAGGAGGCTTCCGAGCCTCTTGGAAGGAGGCTTCCGAGCCTCTTGGAAGGAGGCTTCCGAGCTTCTTGGAAGGAGGCTTCCGAGCCTCTTGGAAGGAGGCTTCCGAGCCTCTTGGAAGGAGGCTTCCGAGCCTCTTGGAAGGAGGCTTCCGAGCCTCTTGGAAGGAGGCTTCCGAGCCTCTTGGAAGGAGGCTTCTGAGCCTCTTGGAAGGAGGCTTCTGAGCCTCTTGGAAGGAGGCTTCCGAGCCTCTTGGCAGGAGGGTTCCGAGCCTATTGGAAGGAGGCTTCCGAGCCTCTTGGAAGGAGGCTTCCAGGCCTCTTGGAAGGAGGCTTCCAGCCTCTTGGAAGGAGGCTTCCGAGCCTCTTGGAAGGAGGCTTGAGCCTCTTGAAAGGAGGCTTCCGAGCCTCTTGAAAGGAGGCTTCCAGGCCTCTTGGAAGGAGGCTTCCGAGCCTCTTGGAAGGAGGCTTCCGAGCCTCTTGGAAGGAGGCTTCCGAGCCTCTTGGAAAGAGGCTTCCGAGTCTCTTGGAAGGTGGCTTCCGAGCCTCTTGTAAGGAGGCTTCCGAGCCTCTTGGAAGGAGGCTTCCGAGCCGCTTGGAAGGAGGCTTCCGAGCCTCTTGGAAGGAGGCTTCCGAGCCTCTTGGAAGGTGGCTTCCGAGCCTCTTGGAAGGAGGCTTCCGAGCCTCTTGGAAGGAGGCTTCCGAGCCTCTTGGAAGGAGGCTTCCGAGCCTCTTGGAAGGAGGCTTCCGAGCCTCTTGGAAGGAGGCTTCCGAGCCTCTTGGAAGGAGGCTTCCTGAGCCTCTTGGAGGAGGCTTCCGAGCCTCTTGGAAGGAGGCTTCCGAGCCTCTTGGAAGGAGGTTTCCGAGCCTCTTGGAAGGAGGCTTCCGAGCCTCTTGGAAGGAGGCTTCCGAGCCTCTTGGAAGGAGGCTTCCGAGCCTCGTGAAAGGAGGTTTCCGTTCCGAGCCTCATGAAATGAGGCTTCCGTTCCGAGCCGTTCGGGAGGAGGCTTCCGAACCTCTTGAAATGAGGCCTGCGAGCCTTCTGAAAGAAGGCGTCCAAGTTTCTTTAAAGGAGGTGTCCGAGTCTCTTTAAAGGAGGCTTCCGAGCCTCTTGAAAGGAAGCTTTAGAACCTTTTGAAAGGCTTGCAAAGAGACTTCCGAGCTTCCTCAAATTACCAAAACTTTATGATTAAATTTTTATTGGAATTGGTATACATCCGCCATTACGCATTCTTGTCCGAGGTACCCCCTGGAGCCAACGTAGGTACCCCCAGGGGTACATGTACCCCAGGTTGAGAACCGCTGTGCTAGAAGAAAGCCTATTCTGTCGGATACATACCGTGGTTTTCTCAGAAAATGCTTGCTTTAGCAGGAATTCGCCTTTCAAGTTTTGTTTACAAAATAAGTTATAAAAGAATCGCAAATCAGTCCCGAAATGTAATACCGTGGGGCATCAAAATCCATACACTTAAGCACTTTGACCTTAGTATATGAAAAAAGTCACTAGTAAAAAGAAATCGAATGAAACGTTTGTCATTGACACAGGAGCATGGAGGCCTCTACTTTTGAAGTGTTTTACATTTACATGTTAAAATTTTTGAAAAGCATGATAATATAATGAATTAAATCAACTACTCCTGACTCGAAATCCGTCCACCGTGGACGGATTTCGAACCAAAGGATCAAAATCCGTACAGTAATTTTTCAACTAAATATTTAAATTGAAAAAGTCTGGATGACTAAACTACCACTGTAAATAATTCGATACGCACCTTGAGAAGCGATCCCCTCGATTTGAATTTATCCTATATGATGATTCGAAATAAGCAATTAAAACACAGTTATTTTTGGTATAATTATGCGCTACCCAAAAACAAAATGGCGGCACAAACTCCGCGTTTGGTGGGTAGAGATTTGCTTTCGATTTTTGTTGTTTTAATTTCAAAGCCTTTTTTCCCAATTCTATGCCCTAAAAGCTTACAGCCAAGAATCTGAACAGGATAAGATTAATTATTTCTACATTAATTACCGTTAACCCCCTTTAATTTATTGATATCTCATGAGGTGGACGGATTTCGGTACTGTTCGGATTTCGGTCCCGCACGGTACAAAGGGAAATATGGATTTTTTTCGTCCCCCTTCGTAGAGTAACGTAGACTTTTTCGAAACCCCTCCCCCCCTCAAGAGTCTACGTGGTTTATGGACTATGATAAAATACTTATAGATTCTTTGGCATTTTTGTTAAAGAAATCCCACCAAGGAGACATTTTAAATGAAATTTGAAAAAAAGTAGATACATTTTTGGAAAATATTCTAAAGTTTCTAACATTTGTTGAGTAACTCTAGGAAAAAAAACAAAAAAGCTTTAGGAAATATTTGGATATTGTTTTTTTTTCGGCGAGAATTCTGCAGTAATTTTGAAAATTTAGTGAAAGTGAGAATTGTATTGAGGAGATATCCAAAAGCAACTTCTTTACTGCACATTTCTTACACATCTTACTTACATTCTTCACTACACATTTTCAATATAAGGTTTTGTGATTTTCTCCCTGACCTCAATCAAAATTCTCTGATTTTCCCTGACATTCCAAGTCCAAATTGACATTCCCTGACTTTCCAGGTTTTTCCAGGTGAACGACACCCTGTTAATGAACATTGGCCTTATGATACATAATACTGACCCAGAACCATTTGTAACAACTAAAGAATAACAGTGCACAACATTTTGGCGTCTTAATACTCTGAAATTTATTGTCTTACCTTCGATGTCTCACTATCCGTTTCATCGGGCGACTCGGAATCGTATTGCAGAGATTTTGGTTTAGTTCTATGCGCTATTTCGTGACGGGACAGTAAGTGCTTGAAGCGGAATGTCTCCGGACACAAAGAACACTCGTACTTCGTGTAGACTATCGTCTGCAATGAAAGTAAAACCTTATTTTTGGATGTAATGAATAGGAAATTGTGTTTGGCTTATAAGCCACTATAGTGGAATGCTTTTACTTGACATAAGATGAATTAGATATATTTTCTTTTATTCTTACTTTATAAACACGTATTTCGACCTGTTGTAGAGTTGAATTAAGGTGATTATACAACAAAGCCCCAAATCGGCAATTTTGGGAATCACGTGCTTTTTCCAGTATTATTTCAAGAGCACAAATTGAGAGAATGATAATGTGCATGGGATGAGAAACAATGGTCGACCATTTGTTTACTTATGCTAAACAATCGATTTGAATTTCAGCACTGTATGATAATTATTACATCTGATTTGGGCTTTTGAAAATGGAATAGAAAAACATGTGGTAAAATTGAAAGTTGAGTCAAGTACAAGACACTGAAGACGGCCTTACGGTTGAGGTCGAAATACGTATATGTCAAAAGTACAATAAAGTAGTGGAATTAAATGGAATAATACAAACGCGTCTAATGACAAATGTTATTAATTATATTTCATTATTCTGTTTTACTCTCAATGAATGTGTTCTTTACGATAAATAAAATCGATCTAGTATGATTAGTTGAAAGGGGTAAACAACTCACCTTTGGGTCTACAGAAGCATATTTGTGCGCAAATTTTTTGTGAAGCTTAACATTACCTTTGATGTGGAAGATAATCATGCACTTTGAACATTTGAAGCGTGATTGATGTAGATCTTTCTGCAATGGAATTCAAAACATTTGTTCTTTATAATAAGACTGATATACAAACAAAACACTCCCTGATGTTGAAAGAAAAATAAAGCAACAAGAATGGACGATGTTTTTATGGGATTTGAGCTTCACACCGTAGCCTAGGGTGCCAATGGAATGTATGGGAAAAATTTGACCATCGAATTTCAAAAACAGGTAGTGCTCAAAAGTTTTATCTCCTCGAAAAAAGTCCCTATGCAAAATTTCAGCTCAATAGGACTTCGTTAAGTGTTTGACCAAAGCGGTCAATGTTTTTCAAAAACGTTTTTTCAAACGTATCCACTGTTGATGTGATCTTCGCCGTGTGAATACCGAGGGGTGGCAACAAAGACGAAAAATACCATAGCTGGATGTGCCGAACGTATTTAGCATGACGACTATCTGGTGTATGGTCAGCGTGCGCAACGATTGGAGCCCTTGTTGGAGCCACATTTGCTGCATGGTGTCGCAAAGGAATGAATGGCGCACCCGATCGAAGGCGTTCTCGAGATCAAAACTGATGAGCTTATCGGCGCGACAGTGATGACGGAGACTGGCGATCCGATCTTTCAGAGCAAGAATGGCTTGGAAAATGTTGCTTTCTGAGTTCGAACATTATTTTCTGTCCGTCGCTCTAAACACGATGGGCTTGCATGACGCTCTGTAGCCGGTTTTTCAGAATGCGGGAAAGAAGTTTATAATCGCTGTTGAGCAGCGATATGGGCCGGTACGCGCGTGCCGTGTTGTCTACACCTTTCTTTTCCACCAGCACGATGATGCCCTCAACGAAGGCATGGGGAAGGTACCCGGTGAGTGCTTCATTGAGAAGCAAGTTTAACTCTCGGTGGATGACGTTGAACATGCGGAGGTAGAACTCTCGTGAGATCCCGTCGGCACCGGGGGATATTTTTGGCGCACTCGCTCTGATAGCAGATAATATTTCTACCCCCGTTATCTCTTCGATACATCGCTCGTTCAGTGGGTCGTCTGGGGGGATGACTCGTTCGCATACAAGCCCGTCCCCGTTGTTATCTGCTACTTCTTCCGAGTAGAAGCTGGAGAAAATAGCAAACAGATTTGATTCGATTGCTTGTGGGTCATTTGCAATCTCGTTTTCAGCCGTTTGTAGCTGCGTAATGTGTGTTTTCTTTCGTCGTCTTTCCCCCAGCTGGAAGATAGACATGGGCTCTCCCGCCATGTGCGTCTCTTTATACGCATAAACGCATAGGAAAAGTTTCTTTGCAGTACCAGCATTTCACCTTTCAGGCGGTTTATGGTGACTAACATTTCCGGATGTTGAAAGTATCCGTCGTAGGCTAGCCGTAGTTGTGCATAGAGACGCTGGTGCGCATCGTGAATTCCACGAAAACGGCTCAAGATTTCCACTTGAAAAATTATTTGATTTTTGGCTTAGCGTACGACAGCCACCATTCCATCCACGACGCATAGTTTCTGCGCTGCCGAGTCCAATATTGTCACTTATAATGGAACCCTCCAACGTTCTCTTCCGTCAGAAGGCCGTAGGGCCCAAAATCCGCGCCCGGGCTCATGTCCCAGTGGGGGAGACAGAGTCTTATCGTCAGCGCTTTGTGGTCCGTGAAGCTACAGACGTGCATGTATGCGGACTGTAGATTATTCCGCAGGCCGGCGCTAACGTAGATACGACTAAGTCCAGATGTGACGTATGTGAAACCGGGATCACACGGACACAGTTTTTCCCACGTATCATGCAGCTGCAGCTGTTGGACGACTGCTTTTAGGGACGGGATTGTATTCGGGCTGAATGAGTCGCATGCACGCAGTACGCAGTTGAAATCGCCAGCGAGAATGCGGTGTGGTGGCAAAGGTCTTCTCTGGCCACTCCATGTGTAGTGCCGGAGGGAGCGTACACGTTCCAGATGGTCGTGTCGTGCACCGCAGCGTAATTAACCGGCTAAACAGACTTTTTTTCCACGTGAGTGACCTGAATGTTTCTCTTCAGAAACGTTTTCCAGCAAATCGTGCACCTTCACTTCAACACTTCCATCGTTTTTCGCTAATTGTGTTTCTTCCCGCAATATCTACTTTATGTTTTCATCGTGTTCGTCCACGTTTTTTTGTGCGAGCGTCAGATCATTGACCTTGACGAACGCACAAAGCCACGCACCTTCTCGAGTCTCGACAGACGGCTTCACCGGGAAGTGCGAGTAATCTATACGAAAAGTATTTTCTCACCTCATCGCGGTACACTAAAAGCGTGCGACGCGGCACGGACGGATGAAAAATAAACCACCGGATCGAATATGCTTGACTTTCGGTTCTCCTTTTGATCTCGTACCGGCTCATCTAGATTCATCTCGCTGGTATTCTTACTAACGCTTCATTGAGCTCTTGGGTATGTCTTCTATTTAAAGTGTGTTGATTGTCGAGTCAGCCTAGTGTGGGGTAAAACTCAGAACCCTTTTCAGAATCTGAAAACAACCCAAGAAAGTAATTCTTGAAGTCGAAGCCAAATTCTTCACACAACCAATGACTTCTTTATGGGTTTTTGCAGGGAGAGGAGGGAAAGAGCAGAAACTGCTTCGACTTCGCGAGACTGAAAAATCGAGCCAACTTCCACTCATCCGTTTGAAGCAGATTTTTTTTTCTGAGTTGAGCCATGTTAAGTAATCATAACTGTTCAGATGACTTTGAAGTTCCAACAAAATCGCAGCTAATATGAGTATTCAATAACCCAACGTAATTAATCCAAACTACTATTTTTTTTTTAAATTTTATTATTCTCTCTACATCTCGATGTTCTATATCTTGATATTTCTCCCTATGTCGAAGATTTTCTCGGCTCTGGTTATATTTTGTTCAGGATTCTCTCTCCCTATGTCGATAAATTCAAATTTGTAGGCTACTAGACCATCTTTGGACAAAAACTAAAGTTGTCATTTGTTTTGTTGTCGTATTTCATAGCAAGTAGCCATAGTAACCATTTCAATTTTCCTTCCATTCCTCGATCTCTCCGTATCTCGATGGTCCCTTCAATATAGAGATGTGGCGAGGCGACTGTTCCGTTTCCGGGGAATGTTTTGGGATATAGTCGGCGTAAACCGGCAGTGCGTAAGTTCCCCTCGGCGATGCGTCGGCCAACCAGGGGACCTTTCATCAATCGGGTACTGCCAGCCGACAGGGTCGATGAGTGGGATCGTTCAAATTAAAAAATGTTCAAACGTCATTTAACACGTGGTTTGGAGGTTTGATAGGCTTCTAATGATTGCTTATCGCACACATTAAATCACCTTTGTTCCTGCCCTTTATTTCTGTGCCTTATATAGGCACAACAACAAACCGCCCAAATTTGGCCGGGAATATCACCAATTAAACCGTCTAAGACGAATTAAGCACTCTCCATTTAATTCCACTAGTTAATTTTCGTTATCTTTGCAGATACGTATTTCGACCCCAACTGTGTGGTCGTCTTCAGTGTCTCGTACTTGACTCGACTTGGAGAGTGGAGAGTGCTTAATTCGTCTTAGACGGTTGAATACATTCCACTAAAAGAGCTTTATATATTTTTCTGATCACCAATTAGTCGTCGCGAAACCGTAAGAAGAAACGATTTAAGACGCCACGCATAACGAATTTAAAAATTTGTAACAGATTACAGTGAACAAATTAACCCTTGAGTGTCCTAAAATGGGCAATGTTGTTTTAAAACAACAAACCAAAAATACATTTAATGTTAATGATTTCAATGGTTGGTTATTTTAAAAAAAATTTCGACGACTTCTGAAAAAAAATCACTTTGCGCCTTTAAGGGTTAAAATGCTTTTTAAAACTGAGAGAAATCACAGATACAGACTCGTTCGCTAAGTTCGATTGCAAACGAGTTATTTTGTAAAAAAAACTAGAAGTAAAAACATCGTCCGGAGTTGATCGTTTGCGCCATTCTTTAATATATTTTTATGCTTACCATATGCAGATATAATTCGAGATGTGACGGCGAAATTATTTTGCACCTCAAGCATAGGTGGTCCTTGCGGGGATGTTCAGCATCGCGATGTTCCTGAAATTCAACTTCGGTGATGAAAGAACGCGTACATTGGTCACAGGAAATCATCGGTTCGTTATGCTTATTCTGATGCAAATTCAATTGTTCCTCCGTGTGAAACAACTTTGGACAAATGGAGCATTTAATGGTGGGTTTCGGCGGGAGGACAACCTACAAGCGAATGAAGAGAAAAATGTTTCACTCCACCGTCGTTTGATAATGCGAGTATGGTGTATGGTGCATACAAACCTGAGATGGCGGTGTTTGAATTTTTTCATCAGAGATTTTCATTACATTACATTGAGGACTTTTGGATTTGCTGTTGGGGCCTGTTGGGGATTCATTTGGCGTACCCTTGTCGACTGGGCTTTGATCCTGGAATATATTTTTAGCATATTTGACTAAAGACAAATCGATTAAAGGTTAAATGGTTCGCAGCATAAGAAGTGTTTCATTTTTAATCTTACTGAAACAAATTCATCTCATTGCGTACATTATGTACATTGGAGTCGTCTTTTACGATTCGATGAAACATTGTGACGCACTTTCGAAAAAAAAACACAAAATTAAAAAAAATCAGGTGGTGAGGTATTTGTTCCATTATTAATAACATTCTTCTTTTAAAAAATATACGCTAGAGGAACGTTTTCGGTTTAATTTGTCTCATTTTTCAATGCTATCGTGCATTATGCTTACTGCTAAAAAAATCACAAAAATAAGAAACAATCCAATTTGCGTTTCGATTGATACACATTTTATGAATTCAAGGAGCACTAACCCTATCACTTTCCTCGAAGAACAATTAGTCGATTGCAATTCGGATAACAGTGGTGGATGAGAACAAAAATACCGATAACTTACCTCCTTGTTGACTAAAACCATACAACTTTCATTATTGTCGTGTACGAGCTCACAATGTCTGGTTATCTTTTTATCCAAGTAAAAGATTTTATTGCACTTTGTACATACGAAATATTTTGTGTGATCTTTTTTCTGCAAAGAAATAAAATAAAATGGTATACCTTGTTTTGAGCTGATTGATTTTCACAACACAATTAAACTTTCCCATCAAAAATGTTATCTTGTTTCAATGTCTTAGTCCACAAAGATCCTGAAACTTGACAATCTCCATTTTAAAAAAGGAACAAGGTGAACCGATATGAATAATTAGCCAAAATCGGGCGAATGTTCGATTTTTTTTTATTTATTTTTTTTTTTTTTTGATAGTTGGCAGACGTTAAAAATATGGGTTCCTTGGGAAAGTTGACTTTAAAGAATCATTGAAATGCTGAAAATGATGAAAATATTTGTATAGTCTCTCACCTTATGACGATACAATTCAACATATGAGGACAAAATCGCGTTACACCTATCACAAGGCACCATTTCGCAGGCGTGTTTGAAATCTCGATGGTACTGAAGCACAATTTCGCTCGGGAACTTTTCCATACACTGATTACAAGCAACTACAGCAGATGTGAGCTTCTTCATGTGCCCGGTCAACTGGAAGAAAGGAAGCAATAATGAGCATAAGAATGAATGTTGTACAGTATAAACATCTAGTGGAGAATAAATTACATTGGATATTTTAAACCAGCAGATGAAACAAATAGCCACTTGATTTGCTAATTCTAAATGACCGCCTCGTGCGATTCTGCCTTTCTTTATCTCCATAAATGCCACCGTCCTAGATTAGGCACATGCATGCTGTTTTGTTTTATAACAGTCAGGGATACCTCCCGCAGCTTAGCGGTAAGACTTATGGCATACCATGCTTGATGGTTGAGTTCGAAACCCGCCTTTTGTTACCTTTTGTAAGAAGGTCTGGCTTTCGTTGGGATCTTGCCCAACTAATGAACTGCCGTTGGACGCATAAATGTCACATGTTACATTTTAACATTTTTGAGGTTTTGATGTCTAACGTCATAATTTGATAAGTATTTTCGAAATATTTTGTCAAAACAGAGGTTTTATTCTAGAAAACTCGAAAAAAATCTGAAATAAATTTGTCACATTCGAACAAATGGACGAATACTTGTCACACCGGGATAAATGGACGCATATTTGTCACACTGAAAAAAGAGATAAAACCACCACACAAAAAGACACATAGCACTGCTTGATGTATCCTGGGGACCATGCATGCAAGGTCATTCCCTCCTTTCAGAATTTATATGGACGGTTGTCCATGAAAGAAGAGGAGAGGTATTATATTATCTAGAACCTCTCCAAGTATAACGTGAACGGCCTCTTGAGAAAAGATGATATGAAACTGTGACATAATTAAAATCTTCAAGGCCTGTAAAAAGTGATAAAAAGGAACCCTATTTATGTTGTGACATGTCATGGCGATAAAATTTATTCAAAGTATGAAACGAGTACAAAGATTAATCAGAAGCTTCTTGCTTCATTACAAGATCAATAAAAAACGATTTTTCCTCTTCGGTAACAACAGGTTGAACCACTTTCATTAGAGAAGTTTTCTTTTCTTCTTCAATTCCTTGAGGAGCATTTTGCCAACGTTCATTTGTATCAATAGAGGATGAATTCTTTACAACTAACTTAAATTGCTTCTTGGAAAACAATTTGCAGTATTTAAGGTCTTTACTCTTCCTTTTAGCATGGAATCCACACACGGGCGTGGCTTGCAGTGGTTTATCGTATACTCCAAAACGGTGAGCATTGAAGAAGTCAGTTGCTTACATATCAAGTACGTCAACATTGTTCTTTGCATTGCCAACCACAGACATGAACTGACGACATGTTCAAGGCGCATTTTGGAGTCAAACGCCGCATGGAAAGAGTCATCGGCCATTAACGTATCCGATTGAAAGTTCTCCCAGCGGGCAAGGTGGATCGATCAGGTGGAGGACGATTTGCGGACCCTCCGCAGACTGCGTGGTTGGCGAAGTGCAGCCATGGACCGAGCTGAATGGAGAAGACTTTTATGTGCAGCACAGGCCACTCCGGCCTTAGTCTGGTAATAAATAAATAAAATTGAAAGTTCTCCAACAGTATGCGCTCGACCTGAATTTCATTACTGTTTATCAGTAGGGAATAAATTCCAGTTCTTATTTTGCGAACAATAATTATCCAACCAAAAGATAATTGTCTTCAGGTCAGCGTACTTCATAATAACTTTGAAAAAACAGCTAAGGACTTCGTTAGGTGTACGACCCTTAACTGACTCGGACCAAATGCACGCAGACAATGGGAATGCTCGTATGTAGGGGCCAACAGGCGCAAAGCTCTCATTAACAAAGCTCAAGAAAATTAACTTTATCAACGTTAGGGAACTCAACACTTACCAATTATAAATAATGTTGACGGAAATGAAAGCCGAATACGGGGACTTGCTGTATTATAGCGAATATCATTGACTAAGCCTTGGACTATGCTTGGGACATTTTATTCTTTTCTAAAAGAAAATGGCACTATTTCTGTAAGATAAAAGAAAACCACTGCCCGAGCTGAATGATCCTGAATAGATGAATGATTTGGCCAAAACATCTTAATGACTTGAACGTAAAGCACCTTGGCACAGTTGGTTGCTGAAATCTGGTACATTTCTCTCATCCTGTTGAAAACAGTTTATGCAAATCTGTTCAATATGCTGGTAAAGCAACGAAATTTTTATTTTTTAACACCCGGTAAACGGTAATTTAATGTTTCAAATTTATCTCTAATCAGGGATTGAATCCTAGAGAGAATGAGCAAGTATCCCACTTATCATCTCTGTATACATATATCCCGCGAGAGACTTTTTTCGCAAGTTGTCATGATAGAGAACTGATTCGGGAGGCTATACCCCTTGATAAATTTCTTTTAGAAAGCTCCAAATGCGGGGAGCACTGGCTCTGAAGATGCATTCCAACTTGTTCTACACAGCGGTGAGTAACCAACACGAAATGAGCGAAAACAAAGCCAGAAGCACCATTTTTCTGTGGGGGCTGCCTATCCGATTCTGTTTTTTCGCACTTGTATACAAGTTTGATACATTTGTTATCATGGCTTGTTATGATTCGGAACAGTTCTTGCCTCTCTTTTATCGTTGTTCGTTATCTATTTAGAGCAATTTCTACAAACCCTGTCTCTAATGCAACGAAGAAATCAAAATAAACAAAATAGATTGTTTGAACGCAATTAAATCGTGTTTAGTTTTTCTAGGAAATGGAAAAAACAATGATTATTTTAAAAATATTTAAAAAGTTATGTACAAAATGTTTTCTGGCCCGCCAGCAACTGTGAATTTCAAAAATTGGCTCGTGTCTTGAAAAGGTTGGGCAGGCCTGCTATAGACACTATAGGTTCCATAGACGAGCTGAGGCAAAGACGAGTGTAGCTTAAACGAACTCTCAATTAGTGTAACCAAACGTGCATGACGTTACGATTGTAATCCAAGCAACGGAACGTGTGACGTCAAATTCGCGTGGCACACTTCTCCCTTCTCACTTCTCATCTTTCACTTCTCACATCTCGCCTCACACTTCTTACTTCTCGCTTCTCGCTTTTCACAACACACTTCTCTCTTCTTGCTTCTCACTTCGCACATCTTACATATGGCTTTTTATTTCTCACTTCTCACATCTCATATCTCACTTCTCACCATTCACTTCTTGCTTCTCACTTGCCGCTTCTTACATCTTACATCTCATTTCTCGTATTGAGTTTCTTAATTCTCAATCTTACTTCTCATTTGTCGCTTTTTGTTTCTCGGCTTTCACTTATCACTTTTCGTTTCTTACTTCTCACTTCTCACATCTTATATCTCTCTTATCGTATCGAATTTCTTATTTCTCACATCTAAATCTCACTTTTCACTTGTCGCTTCTCATTTCTCGGCTCTTACCTATCACTTCTCGTTTCTCACTTTTCACATCTCACATATTTATGTCATTTCTTACTTCTCACTTCTCGGTTCTCACTTCACACTCCCCACTTCTCTCTTCTAACTTCACCCTTCATGCTTCTCACTTCTCACATCTTACATACTACTTTTCATTTCTCGCTTCTCACTTCTCAGAATTCACTTCTCTCTTCTTACTTCTACTTCTCGCTTCACACTTCTCACTTATCGCTTTCCGCTTCTCACTTCCTTTTCTCACTTCTCCTTTCTTGCTTATCACTTCTTACATCTCATCTCACATATTACTTCTCACTTCTCATTCCTCACTTCTGACTTCTCACATCTCACTTCTCACTATTAACTTCTCACTTTTCTCTTTTCAAAAATCACTTTCCACTGCTCACTTTTTGCTTCTCACTACTCGCATATCATTCCTTACTTCACACTTCCCAAATTTCACACATCACTTCTTCCTACCATCTCACTTCTCAGTTCTTACTTCTTACTCCTCACTTCTCACTTTACACTACTTACTTCGCACTTCCCATTTTTCACTTCGTACTTCTTACTTCTCACTTCTCACATCTTATATCTCACCTATCGTATCTAATTTCTCATTTCTTACTTCTCACTGCTCAATCTCATTTCACACTTATCGCTTCGCACTTCTCACTTATCAATTCTCGCTTCTCATATCTCCCTTCTCTCATCTTAATTTCATTACTCACATCTCACTTCTCGCCTCTCACTTGTCACTTCTCATTTCTATCTTCTTACTTCTCGCTTCTCTCTACTCACTTCACACTCCTCCCATCTTGCTTCTCACATCTAACCATCTCATTTTTCACTTATCACTTCTCACATATCACATGTTATATCTCACTTTTCACTTCTCACTTGTCACCTCTCACATCTCACTTCTCACTATTCACTTCTCGCTTCTCACTTCTCCCTTCTTGCTTCTCACCGCTCACATCTTACATATTACTGCTCATTTCTCACTTCTCTCTTCTCTTCTCATTCGGCCTAACGGCTGTGGCCAAATAACCTTCGGGACTAACGGTCTCCGTTCTAATAACCTAGCATCGTACCTATAATCACAGATTATCTGTGCTATAATAAATACTTGAAATGAAATCCGCGTAAAAAATGACTTTTGCAAAAATCGATTAAAAATCAGCTTTATACGATTTTTACGTGACTTTTTTTGAAAAATCGCTTGTGAAGATCGAAGTGTGCCGCGCGCGACGGATGTCAGAATTTTCCATCGCTTGATTTTTTTCTATTTTGGCTGATGAAGACTCTCAGAAATTTCTAATAAACGCCAATTGGTATACGCGTGATATTTTAAGTTTGTTCATAAAAGATAGATTTGAAGGTGTGCGTTAGTGATTGTGGCTTTAGTGGAAATTTGTGATTCACGGAGAATTGAGAATACACATTTCATGTATGAAAATTACCCACCTTCGGAATCTATATGAAGCTGTCAAAAAGGTGAGTGATTTTATAAAATGCAGAATGGGGGAAAAGTACCCATCTTCAAATAGTTCTATTGTGTTAGAAATGTGAGTTCTTTTTATGCCTTTATGGTTGAAAAAATAGTTAGCAATTTTTTTGTGAAGTTGAAGAATGGCGTCTCAAGAAATACCTGTCTTTTTATTTAAAGCAATTTATTTGAAACAGATAAAGTACTAGTAAGCTGTACTGACGCTGAAGCTTTACACAATAAGTAAAATGTGGGAACCTTCAAAGAAGATGTTAAGCGTTGAAAGTAAGTTAAGATTTTGTTTTAGGAAGTTCCGGATTCTAAGGTTAACTCATTTTGTGTTTTATTTTTCAGATAACTTTTCTTTGAATCGCTATATAAGCATCGCACACGGTATTATATTCAAAAACAACAGCGGGGTCAGGATACCTTTAAACATGGCTTCAAAACGAAACAACTATTATGCAAAAGGACATTGCTGGACTTCATATGAAAAAGCACAAATGGCAGGCTCAATATATCTTATATACGTTTTGTGAATATATGCGTTCAATCACTTCGAATGTATAAAATTTAAAACATCAAAAAGAAAATAAATTACTCGATTGTTGTGTTGTTTTGAAATGTACTTATTTGTGATCAGAATTTATTATTAGACGAAAATCCTCAATGCTGACATTATTTTTACTGCAGGTGGGTGTTTTTTACCCATCCGAACAAAAAATTTGCTTCTTGAAGGTGGTTGAAAAGTACACATCAATTTTGACGTACAAGCCTTCTTCCCACTTATGGGTAAAGCCACTTTACCCACCTTATGGGTTAGTCCACTTATCTCGGAGATGGGTGAAAAAACACCCACTTCTGAGTATTCCAATTTCTCCGTGTTGATGATTCCTGTTATGAAGTCACCGCATGCGAAATCAGGAGAGGCAGGCCGCGGGCGCAACACGAATCGAGTGTGGAGTATAGATCCAGAGCTCCTCTCAACCAGCGTATTTCTAGCTTATTGTTCACCGTGGATGCGCAGTTCTACAAAAGTGGATAAAATTGGTGAGATTGTTCCGATATGGATTTACTACTTTACCATTGTAACGAATTTTAAGGTGTATTGATACGATTGTAATTTCAAAACTAAATACGCGCTGGATTGGAGAATCCGGAAGTTTGTTTATGGGTCCATTATCCATTTGATAATGGTAGCATAAACAAGCGGGGCTTATTGTAAGCAAAAGTGACCTCGGACTGGTCATGAAATACCAGGCAGTCTGAAACGGGTCACTGGAACTGCAATAGAGCTAACACTTTCTAACTCCCGGATTAAATCTGACTGTAAAATTGTAAAACAGACAGCTTTCTTCCATAACATCACTGCCAGACAGTGGGGGTTAGTTTGGACACACACACACACACACACTTTTTTTGAAAAATCGCTTGTATTTTTTATTCAATAGTATGTTTCATTGCTTGTTTATTTGTTTTGAGGTTATCTTCGGGCATAACGGTGTCAACTTTAAAGACAGGATCACCGTCTTCGACCAGAGGTCGCACAGACTGAACACTTAGCAGCTAGCATGAGACAACGGACAGGACATTTACACAGCACACAGCTACACGAAAAGTTTTCTCCTTACCGGCGCGGGAATCGAACCCACTCTTCACAGAACATGCGTCTAGACGATTGACGTCGCTAGTCGCACGATCATTGTAGAATTTTGGTCTTTAAGAAAGCAATACCACAGACAAACAGACATAACACATTGAACATTCAGTCATCAAATTCATCGTCATTCAAACACTAACGACATCTGTTGATTTCAGTTAGTTGGGCAAATCACGAACCAGATGGCGGTATTGAGCAAACGTCAGACTCGAGCAAGTCCGATGCGAGCGCCACGAGTGATCGATTGGCCAACTAATGATTATTTGAATCGACCAGCAAATCATTGAACGATGGAAGTTTGACGAGTGTTATGTCTGTTTGTCTGTGGCAATACTATATACTATAGGTATAGCTTAAAAATCCTTCTTCATTCAATATCAGTGGCAATAAACCTATCTATCCGTATGTAAATTAATATTGTGAATGAAAATAAAAATTATTTGTCGAATTCACAGGTGACTCATTTTGCCCCGCTTTTTAATCCATCTTACCCCGGTATTTTTATTGACAGAAAATCGACTTTTACTTGACTAAAAAGTGGAATTTTCGTTATTTCATACCTTTAGCATACATATTATGAGCTATTTTTTTAGATCCATGTTGAAAAGTTAAAATAAAATGTTTTTGTGTTGAGGTATTGAAGGTTCCCTTACGCGACCCATCTTGACTCATCCTACCCTACATAATAAAATAGTGGTCAATAGATATTATACTGCGCACTTACTTCAAGGGGAGCTGTTTGCTGATCGCGGGCTAGCGTTGGTTCTTTGCTGTGTGTGTCGTTCTCAGCTTGTGTGACAGAATGTTGTTGGTAAAATGGCTCTTCATCTTGTGTCATGACTTCAACTGCTGCCGAATTTTGCTGGAATAGAATTTTTTTAATGAGCATAAACCTAAAAAAAACTCAAAAAAATTTCTGATAAAAAATTTCTGATGTTATGCAAAACTGCACATAGCAGTGTATGAAGTTGTGCTTATTTTGCAACAATAATAGATGTATATATTAAATACAAAATAATCGAGATAATCTATAGGAAACGGAACACAAAATTAAGAAAATTATCAAGCTTTTTTTATGCCTTCACCTGTCATAAGACGAGTTTAGTACCATTTGATTTGGTGTCTCGTACTGACTTACACTGCCCATAAATTCATAAAAGTCCCATGTTTGCTTAATTTCCTATCTACATGGAACTGTTATGAATTTATGGGCAGTACAGTTGAGGTCGAAATACGTTTCTGTAAAAATTACAAAGTGGTGGAATTAAATCAAATAGTACTAAACTCGGTCCTTCGGGCACTCCTTAGCCGTGCGGTGAGACGCGCAACTACAAAGCAAGACCATGCTGAGGATGGCTGGGTTCGATTCCCGGTAACGATCTAGGCAATTTACGGATTGGAAATTGTCTCGACTTCCCTGGGAAAAAAATTATCATCGTGCTTGCCTCATGATATTCGAATGCAAAATTGGTAACCTGGCTTAGAAACCTCGTAGTTAATTCTGTGGAAGTGCTCAATGAACACTAAGCTGCGAGGTGGCTCTGTCCCAGTGTGGGGATGTAATGCCAATAAGCAGAAGAAGAAGAATAAGTACTAAACTCGTCTTATTGTATACTGCCGTCATACGCATAGTTGTCCCATGTTTGCTGGGATTTCCTATGTACATGGGACAGTTATGCATATAACGGCAGTATATTATATCACTGATTCCTGTTAAATCATTTGCAACGTAGCCAAACTAAGCTAAGAAAACAAATCAAAATAAGGTATAACAATATGATTCAATACTGTTGAATGAAATGAAAAAGAAGCGGATTTAGCATCCATGAATTATGTCATCCATGGTCACGCTTATGACACGGAATTACATACCTGACCATCGTGGACATCTTTTTCAGCACAATCCATGTTTCGACAAGTTGAGTCCTCTAGAACGGGAAGTATGCTTATGTTACTGAAAATTTGTGTATACATAGATCCTGCATGGTCGAGCATCCCGATGGTTGAGCTTCCATTCTGAAACGGTACTTCAGCGTCAGCATGAGTAACGGTTGCGCTACAATCTGTATCACAATGATTTAAATTATGCTCCAATTTTTCTTTGTGCGTTCGGAAAGATTTGCCACAATATGCGCAAAGAATACAAATGCCCTTGTGAATTGTCTGTAATACAAAATAATGTTCATTTAATATTATTCTTAGTTGAAAGTTATTATAAGTACAATAAGCAATAAATTATTCCTTCAATGCATCTTGCTCTTAAGCACGTCAAATATTTAACGTACTCACTTCAATGTGTATTTTTAAAAGCTCCTCACTGTAGCCCCGTCGATCATTGCATACCGCACATTCGCGTAAATCATAAGACACTAAAACGTCTTTGCAGTGACGTTCTTTCTGTTCATTAGCGATCTAAAAAAGAAAGACAACTAGGTATTAATTTGAATTATTCTGAATTGCATTGATTCCGATCCACTAGAATAAGATCGGGACAAATATTATTTTCTTCTTCTGTCTTTATCCCCTTCGATTATTTATGGTTTTATTTTATTATTTGAGAGGAATTCAAAATTTTATTTAAAAAAATAAATAAAATGTTGAACCTTTCCAGGAAATTCTTTAAGAAAACTGAATAATCTTACGATTTTATCAGTTTATCCATTATTCTTTATCCAATGACTAGCAAAACAGAAGAGAAAATTATTTGTTTCGGACTGTCTTACATTGTGCATATAGTGCAAATGATTGAAGAGTGCTTCTCTGTTCAAGTAGTCCCCACTGCATAATCCGCACTGGAAAACCCATCGTTCCAATGCGTTCTCCTGATCTAGTGACATCCGGTCGTCCGGAACTTCACTCATGGCTTCCGCTTGGTTTCCTTGGTCTGCACAGTACTTGCACAGGTTGTTTTGAAACTGCAAATAGCCGGATTTAGAGAATTATAGATTGCAGTTTTAGTTGATAAATGCGAGAATCAAGACTCACCTCGGTTGATTGGCCAACATCTATGTGACCGTGACACGCAGAACAGGACACGTAGGATTCGTACATTTTTAGATTTGTTAATATAATTAGTTGCCGCATAAAGTTTTCTGGACACAAATCATTTTGGTTTAGCTCGCACATAAAAAAAAACACAAAACAAAACTCGCGTGCAAACATAAGGACGCAGCCAGATACATGGATCATTCGCAAACTACATAACGCTAAAATGGCTAATGGTGCATTAATCCAATTTTTTCAAAAAGGCGTAATTGAATTTAAAATTTTAAACGTGGGTCATGGCGGACTCTGATGCTACGTTTTGACAGCGCACGTAAATTGAACAACTCAGTTGAATTCAATTGACTTGCCAAAAGTTGAACTATTGTTCATCTTTCTTTTTGTTCAAGTCAGTTGAATGAAAGTGTTTAGACATTCAATTCGCGTTCAATAAAATTCAATCGCCTTGTCTTAACTTAAGCCCCAAACGCAATATAACGGAACGGAAACGGCAAATTTGACAGAAAATATATGGGATAACCGTCAAATTTTCCGGAAATCCCCCGGTCATAAGAATGGCTGATGCTACCCCAGCAAGACACAAAACATCTATCAAAAATGTTTGAATATCTATCAAAAGTAATCTTGCTCTGCGAGCAGGGTTATTTAAAAATTATTGAACTAGACGGCTGTCGGGGCCGAGCGAATATCCTTAGGACATCCGTCGAATATCTGAATTATGATGGGCAGTGTATTCACATGTATGCTCTGACAGAACGAGTAGCTCTAGTGATACATAGAAGATGTACCCAATATTCGAATTAGTATCGTCTCATTCTTTGTTTTGTTCTGTCAATCGAGTTCATATTCGTGTGCTAATGGGCGCCTACTATTCAAACGCCGATTGCTTCGATTTAGAAATTCAAATCTCATTCAAATAATCCATGCTTTCAATTCGTATCTCCGATTATGATTTTAACACAATCCGCTACTACCACAACGGCTTTGGCAGGTTTTGTTCTATTATTGTCAGGGGGGTTTTTGTCGACCGAATTTCATGAAATTTGGCCACAATATTCTTTGATACGCAAAGAATGTTTGGGTCAAATTTGAGCATAGACAGGCATAAAAACCCCCTGAAATAAAAGAACAAAACCTGCCAAAGCCGTCATTCCCCCTATCATTTCTAAGATTAATTTGATTTTAATTCGCGAATCCGGACCAAAAGGCATAGCATAGCGTACAATACTTCTGGCAGCACTGAGTTCGAATAGGTTCGAGTTGGGTTAAATACTATTCATTTTGAACCAGTTTTATTCATACGTACAATGTTGATAAACCGAACAAAACAACTTTTTTTTTGTTTATTCTGTCTGTCACTGTCGTTTGGTGCAGCAGATTTTTCGCAGAAATTTTTATTTTTTCTCAAAATTGTTGTTAATGAATGTAGTGAAAGTTTTAAAACATTCACCCATCAGCGTGCTGTATTTAAACGATGTCACTACCAATCAAACATGAAGTTCCGAAAGATCAGTGCAATGTTTGCGGAATCGAGCAACTGGTGGATGTCTTACAGGAACATCGGGAAACTTACCAAATTGCTTCCGTCTTCCGGTGTTCCGTCTGTGAAGGAGACTATCCGAGCAAAGAGACAATGTGGAATCACCAGGAGCAACATTCGGTGAGTAGTTTGCAAGGAATTAGGTAGGGAAAGGGCAAAGTTTACTTCCTTGACCTGAGTAAGTAAGTCTTTGTAACTGATTGGTTCTCATAACAAATAAAATTATGTTTGCTCATGAGGTAATAAAGGAATTATTTACCCAACAAATAATTTTAGCTGAATAAGCTAAATTTTTAACTGAAGAAAAATATTTTTGGTTGAATGAAATGTCTTCTATCCCAAAACGAGTTAAAACTAGCCCATTCAATTTCACCACTTGAATGTAACTTTACAGATACGTGTTTTGACCTCAACAGTAAGGCCGTCTTCAGTGTTTCGTACGTGGCTCAATACACTTGATATCGAAATCTCGGGTTCTGGTATAACGAGGGAACGACGGTCTTTCTAGGTCTCTTCTCTATTTTGTTACCCAAATCCAAATTATGAAAGCGGGTGGCGTGATCATGGTTGGTTGTGTTTCTTCTTATTGACATTACATCCCCACACTGGGACAGAGCCGCCTCACAGCTTAGTGTTCATTAGGCACTACCACAGTTATTAACAGCGAGGTTTCTAAGCCAAGTTACCATTTTTGCATTCGTATATCATGAGGCTAACACGATGATACTTTTATGCCCAAGGAAGTCGAGACAATTTCCAATCCAAAAATTGCCTAGACCGGCACCGGGAATCGAACCCAGCCACCCTCAGCATGGTCTTGCTTTGTAGCCGCTGAGGGTGGCTGGGTTCGATTCCCGGTGCCGGTCTTAGACACACCGGTCACACAAGTCCCAGAAAATATTTCATGTCTCCAAGTGATGTCACTTCAAAACTTTGATTCAGGGTTTCTATTATTTCTTTGTATTCGTCTTCAGTTTCACATACTACAATGAAATCATCTACGTATACGGCTAAATATTCAGTTTTTCCTTTTCTTTTTTGATGTCTAACGTACAAACAAGAATCATTCACAGAAGGCTTAAAATTCATTTTTGAGAGTACTTTGTCTAGCGTTTTGTTCCAAATTCTTGCAGACTGTTTCAATCCGTAAAGACCCTTCCGTAGACGGTATACATAGTTCTTATCACCAATTATACAGCCGGGTGGCTGACGCATGTAGACTGACTCCTCAAGTTGACCATTCAGATAGGCAGTTTTTACATCTGGATGTTTGATTAGCAAATTTCGTTGCACAGCTATTGATAGGAGCGTTCGAAATGTTATCATCTTCACGCCAGGAGCAAAAACTTCGTCATAATCGGTTCCGAACTTCTGCGTAAACCCTTGTGCCACTAATCGTGCTTTGTAGCGGGCTACATTTCCGTTTTCATCTAACTTGCATTTGAAAATCCACTTACAACCTATAGTTTTACGATCGGGTGGAATTGATACTAGTTCCCATGTTTTATTCTTTCGCAGTGACTGTAACTCTTCATTTATAGCGTATTTCCATAATTCAGCTTCTGGACCTTCAACAGCTTCCTTGTAGGAACGATGCTCGGGGAATTGACTTTTCGCGATATCAATCATATAACGGTTAGGAATTTTTCCTTGTGTACTTCGTTCAGATCTTCTTAAAATATTGATTGCAGGAGCATCCTCTTCGCTTTCACTGCTAGAGCTTGACTCTCCCTCACTAGCATCTAGGAAGCAATCATCTTCATCGATATTTTGTTCAGAATTCAACGATACGTTTTCAGGATTTTGCTCTTTATGCACTTCAGATTTGAGCAGCTCAAATTTTATCTATTCTGAATTTTCTGAAATCTTCTCTGTTTGTTTTTGTAGTAATTTTCCATCATCAATAAAACGTACCTACATCTCTGCTGAATGTGAGTTTGTTTGTTGATGAATCCACAAAACGATATGCCTTCTGTGAATCCGCATAACCTATGAAAGTAAGTTTCACGGCTTTGGAGTCCAGCTTGGTCCTTTTCTGGTCAGGTATATGCACATAAGCTTGACTTCCGAAAACACGAACATGCATCAGATCCGGTTTTCTCCCAAACCATGCATCGTATATGGAGTTAACTTGATTGCTCTTGTTGGTAGTAGATTTTGTAGATAAGCAGCCGTATTGACAGCTTCAGCCCAGAAACGTACATTCACTCTAGCTTGAATTAACATGCAACGTGCCATTTAGACGAGAGTTCTATTTTTCCTTTCTGCAGTTCCATTCTGCTGAGGACTGTATGCTGTTGTATACTGTGGGGTTATCCCTTTGCTACAATAGTACCGACCAAGATGTTTAGATTTGTACTCTCCCTCCTGAATCTGAACGAATAATGGTCGGAATTCTCCCAAAACGCGTTTCTGTCATCTGCACGTACTCCTGGATCTTCTCTGGTACTTCATCTTTTCGTTTCAGAAAATATACTTTCGTATACCTCGTGTGGTCATCTAACATCGTCATAAAATATCGAACTCCGCCAGGCGAAATAGTCTTCATGGGACCACAAACATTCGTGTGAACTACATCAAGCATTTTCTTTGATTGTTCACCAATGGTTTTTGGAAATGGTAACCTAGACAGCTTCCCCTCTAAGCAACATTCACATTTCTCGTCAATCCAGCTTTCCATTTTCGCCATAATGGCGGATGCTATAAAATATTTGACAGTAACTGTTTCCCGACACTGAACTGAAATTCCCATCCAAGCAAGCGTTGATTTTCTTAATCAAAAATTAAGCTAACATTTCTCGCTTAACTTTTCAAAAGGTCCTAAGTAACATTTTTTTCATGAATTAATTTGAGTACTGCAATCAAAAGCTTCCATGTTTTTCTGTTGATTGCGCTATTCAAATTAAATCATGAAAAAAATGTTACTTAGGTCCTTTTGAAAAGTTAAGCGAGATTTATTTATTTCAGATAACACAGAAGTGTGAATTGGGTATTTTAATGCCTTGTGAAACGATTTTACAGAGAATGGAAAATTGAGACAATGAACAATTTTAAATGACCATTAAACTACAAACCAGATTGTCGGCAATGTTGAAATAATAAGCGAAGACAGGCCAACCCTTTCTACGGCAAGATTGGTAATCCCTGTATAAATATTTTGTTGAAGAATGTTTAGATGCCTCCAATAATTTGTCTACTATCTCGAATGCTCGATAAATGGACTTATTTAACGAATAGATTTTTAGAAAGAATAGAATTTCACGATTTCGTCAACAAAACTGTCAGATCAGTTCTAATAATATTTGACAATTCTCTCTTCATTTGAGTAGCTACTACTTGAAGAGATGACCAATTACTGATTAATTCTAGCTGAATGCTCTTATTTGGATTACACAGTCAGTTCACCTGACAACACTACAAATCGAATAAGCACAGGGATGGATTCTGTACTTATATTTTTATTTAGCGTAGGTATATTAATTTTCAAGATTAGACAAATTTCACTATTCAACTTGCTATCACAAAATAATGCAAATGTTTGATCCTACCACGTCTTTCAGTTGGCTACACTACGAAAAGCCAACAACTGATCGCCAATTTCGAAATAATGTATAAATTCTCAATTATCTCAAGTTTTCTACCTATGTAGAAGTAAGCACGATTATACAAAATGAATATTTAAAGAGATCAAAAGTTATCCTCTAATTTGAGGTAAATAACTCACGTCATGCTTTGGAAAGTTACTACTCTCAGGTTACTATAATACCTGGATTCAAAGTAAACGGTCAAAAGTTCCAGAAATTTGAACAAGTTTTTTATACCAGCTAGACTGTGAAATAGTGTATGAAATCAGTACATAAAATTTCATTTAATTGGCAATTGTATGAACCCACATAACGGTGAAGCGTTTGAAAGTATCTGTAGTAGTAGTAAAGTAGAGTACGTTCGTCCGCGTTTCAGTTCCGCATTTTGACTCCCACTCATCTCCATGTACCAGCAGCTTCAATATGGCCTGGAAACCAATGATTCCTTCGCAGTACAGTATTGAAGACTACTCAATGCTTTTATTGTTGCATCGGCTAACAGCTGACGAGTCACAAGTCATTAAATTCTGAAGTGATAGGAGAGTTGTTGAGTCCACCTGATGTATATTCGCCTGTACTTGTTGGATTTCTTTACCTCTATTCCTTTTTACAAAGAACTGTGTCGACATATTCCATTATATATCAAATCTAGACCAACATTTGAAAAGGGCGTAACAACCAAAATTTGATCTCTCCAGTATTTTGTCTATGTATATAGCTTTGTATGTAGATAAGGAATCCGAAGGAATAAATTTTGGCTGTTACGCCCTTTTCAAATGTTGGTCTAGAAATAGAATGTCTGAAATAGAAGAATTGTAGTTAACGATATTGAAGAAAATGATAGTAAGTTCATCTTAAATGATAGTCCGTGATTTTCTTTGTTGATTACAAATAAACAACTCAATTAATGCCATTGGCAACGAGGAAGATCATCGTTTGCTTAGATTAAAATTCCAGTTCAGTGTCTGGAAGCAGTTCTTGTCAATTTTTTTATAGCATCCGCCATTATGGTGAACGTGGAAAGCTGGATACTACATTTTCTTATTTGAATTCCAGTTCCAAGGTTGTCTCGCACTAACTTCTTTATAGCTTCCGAGTCCCGATGTCCTAATTTCTTGTGCCATTCATGAATGTAGTTATCAGGGTGTCCCATATTAGCCCTTAGTGCCTTTCTCTCCAGGATATGTAAACGATATAATCCATCTTTCTTACTTACAACAGCAGCGAGTAGTATTTTCAGTGAACAGAACATCTGCACCTTTTTCGGTAAGTCTTCCAACAGAAACCAGATGTGCATCCAGCTTTGGTACATGTAATACTTCTGTAAGCTTCACCTCATTTTGATTTTGTGCATCATCCATACAAACCAGAGTACCACTGCCTCTTCCAGCTACTGCAGCTTCATTACCATCTGCCAATGTAACGGTCATTCCAGTAATTTTTTGATAGTCTTTGAAAAAATCCAATTCACTACACATATGGCAACTAGCTCCGGAATCAACGACCCAAAAAATCTTAGCAGTTTCTTGATTAACAATTGCAAAACAGAACGGTTGACCATCGTATTCTTCATGGACTACACGAGCTTTTGGCTTTGGTTTCTTTATATGATTGGTTTGACGAATATCAGGATTTCGATTATGAACTTGACGCTGTAGCAATGGACATTCCAGGTTTGTTGCAAAAATGGCACAGAATTCTTTTCCTGCCGGTTTCAATCTTCAAAATGGACTCCCCAATACTAATACATCTGGAGCGCTTTAAAGATTCGTCGATAAGTTTTACTTTCACAAGTTCCATCGTGAGCTCATTGTCAGAGTGACTTTCTAACGCCGTCGTCAAAGTATCATACGTGTCAGGCAAACTCCTCAAAACCATGGCTACCATAAGTGGCGCATCTAGTTTTTGACCAGCGTTTGATAAACGAGAGAACAGAGTGCGTGATCTCTCATGTTTCGGACAGCAGAACAATCGCGTGGTCGGACGAATTATTGTGTTCTGCATTGCGCGGCCGGTAATAAAATTAATCAGTTCAGTGCGTGATCTCTCTTGTTTCGGACAGCAGAACGATCGCGTGGTCGGACGAATTATTGTGTTCTGCATTGCGCGGCCGGTAATAAAATTAATCAGTTCAGTGCGTGATCTCTCTCGTTTCGGACAGCAGAACGATCGCGTGGTCGGACGAATTATTGTGTTCTGCATTGCGCGGCCGGTAATAAAATTAATCAGTTCAGTGCGTGATCTCTCATGTTTCGGACAGCAGCACGATCGCGTGGTCGGACGAATTATTGTGTTCTGCATTGCGCGGCCGGTAATAAAATTAATCAGTTCAGTGCGTGATCTCTCTTGTTTCGGACAGCAGAACGATCGCGTGGTCGGACGAATTATTGTGTTCTGCATTGCGCGGCCGGTAATAAAATTAATCAGTTCAGTGCGTGATCTCTCATGTTTCGGACAGCAGAACAATCGCGTGGTCGGACGAATTATTGTGTTCTGCATTGCGCGGCCGGTAATAAAATTAATCAGTTCAGTGCGTGATCTCTCTTGTTTCGGACAGCAGAACGATCGCGTGGTCGGACGAAATATTGTGTTCTGCATTGCGCGGCCGGTAATAAAATTAATCAGTTCAGTGCGTGGTCTCTCTTGTTTCGAAGCGGGCTTGGTAGTCATATGGCTACTGCTTCTGCCTCATACGCAGGAGGTCGTGAATTCAATCCCAGGTCCGTTCCATTCTCCTACTTTGTATCTTTCTCTTTATTTCTCATGTTCTAGCAATCGCTAAAACTGGAAATGGACTTCCATACCGTTTCCATTACTATTCCTATACCTTCAACTTAAGTATTCTACAGTAATCTGCTAGAATTGGAAATGAACTATAGAGCTCGTTTCCTACATCCAATTAGAAATTCCATGAGTTACCTTCTCCTATCTATCACATTGGCAGCTCGTTAACCAAGACGGACCTCTGCCTCTCCAACCTAACCCAGAAATTCCAATAAATTCCGCATGAACTCGTGGCAAGTGCAGAGGTATATTCGGCTTGCAGTGGGCGAGTGATTGCATCATCATTCCCTCCCCCTTCCCTACATTGACTTGCATTCTGACGTGGCAGGCGCCAGTATGACCTAACAAATGAGATCACCAGTACTTGTACATTGAAGATGTGTGCTAGTCCCAAGCAAACATCTGTTGGTTCCCTGTGCAAGAACAGCTGATCTGGTCATAATGGAGTAGCAACTACGAGCAGTCAATCAAGCTCAAGCTCAAGCTCAAGCGTTTGATAAACGAGAGAACAGTAATTCCATAGCTTGAATATGTTGTTCCATACTGTCTCCATTTCGGTATTCCATTTGACAAATTCGTTTGGTCACTATACACCTTCGATTTTAACGACGCGTTTTGATGGTGCTTTCTCAAAGCTTCCCAGGTTTCTTTTGCGCTCTTGCAATTGAAAATGATTGAATGTTGACTATTTTAACAAATAACGCGATAGTGGCCCTTGCCCGATCGTCCCCAGACTTCCAGTCGGTGGTTATTGGTTCAGGCGCATGTTCCTAAATAAACTTCCATAACGATTCTCTAATCAGCAACATTTCAGTTCTAAATCTCCAGCTCTCATAGTTGGCGTTGTACAGGCGCTCCAAAATGACCTTGTTGCCATCCATTGTTAGATGTTTGTGTGTTATTTTCGTGTGTCCTATCCTTAGTCTACTTAGAACTCTCTGTTCAGGTGATAAAGGGCGATCTGACCATGGAAGTGTGGAAGCTTTTATGGTTCTGAGCAAACTTGAGTTTTGGTGCCACTCATTTTTCCCATTGAAGTCGAAGAACATCTTTACAGAATCGCCGGGCATCGTCTTCTGGCATTGGGACATCCATTATTTCTGCATTAGTTCCTTGCTTAGCTAAAGTGTCTGCCTTCACATTCCCCGTTATACCCACATGGCCGGGTATCCAACAAAGCACAGCACGTGTTGTTTCTAGTTTGGACTGCAATCGTTGGATCCAATGATGTGTAGACTGACAATTTCCCAAAGCCTCTAATACATTGGCTGAATCGCAAAAAATGACCGTTCATTATCATCTATGAGATTTTTGACAGCTTAAAGAACTGCCATTGTTTCGGCCGAAAAAATTGAACATTTTTTAGGTAACCCAATAGAAACGATTCGGAGGCAATGCCAAAACCGACATTGCCTTAGTTAACAGAACCGTCCGTGAATATTTTCCTATGATGCTCATATCTGTTGTGCATTAGGTGCAGGTAAATTTGTTTTGCTTTGTTGGCCGGTTGTCCTACCCTGTATTCGTTTTTTTACCGACCAGTCGATACTTGGTTTCTTGTTCAATCTTCACATGTGCTTTACTGTTGTATATCCACAGTCAAGCGAGCCCACCTTGTTTGTTATTCCAGATCATCACACTCTATGCCCCCAACAACGGGCTAGGAGGATTTGTATAGAGTGTGAATCAATCACACTCTGCTGTGCCAAAGGCTTGCTTGGCTGAAGCATTTGATGAGTGTGATTGCTCTACGCATGGGGTCGCGTGTACTCAGACGACTAACCGCGGTGGAGGTTAGTACTCGGATTATGATGGCTTTTCCGTAAACGTGACCTTTAAGGGGCCCTCCTTAGCCGTGCGGTAAGATGCGCGGCTACAAAGCAAGACCATGCTGAGGGTGGCTGGGTTCGATTCCCGGTGCCGGTCTAGACAATTTTCGGATTGGAAATTGTCTCGACTTCCCTGGGCATAAAAGTATCATCGTGTTAGCCTCATGATATACGAATGCAGAAATGGTAATCTTGGCTTAGAAACCTCGCAGTTAATAACTGTGGAAGTGCTTAATGAACACTAAGCTGCGAGGCGGCAATGTCCCAGTGGGGGATGTAATGCCAACGAAGAAGAAGAAGTGACCTTTAAGTCTTGTTGTGTAGGAGTTCTCACGCCTATCTAGAGAGTAGGAGGTTGACGGTTCGAGTCCCTCCAAGGCACGTGGATTCTTTTTCGCAAATTTCATATCAAGGCGGAAAGGAAAGGCGAAAATGTAATAAATTAAAAATTAAATTAAAGTATCTGGTTATGCATTTGATATTTATATTTCATATTTTGTTATTTTACGTTTTATGTAAAACTCAAATGTCGATGTTTCTCCATAGATAACAGGATTATCCGGAGGACTGAAGTACAAGGTATTTGAAGTACATTGCGCAATGTACAAATGTTTATTATGTGCGGATCAAAGAGTTTATCAGGGAAACCTCTACTGGCAACATATTCACGTAAGTATACACTATTTGAATTACTGTTGAAAAATCTTACCAAGAACTCATCTATTTTACAGGATAGTCATGAGGGTTGTAACGAATGCTTTCGATCTAAAAGACTGCATACACACGAATTGACTAACAGTAAAATAGGTCATACTTCAAATAGTTCATCAGATTCAAAAGAGCATCTAAATTCTTACATTAAATGCGAGTGTCCCATTTGTGATGAACCTCTGGGTAACCGAAACCACCTGTCGAAGCACATCGAAACGAATCATGGGATGTTTATGTGCAACGTTTGTATTATGGTATTCAGTAGTGGCGCTGAACTCCATGGTCATGATGCAAGTATCACGTTTGATTACTAGTCGAATTTATTTTGATGACAAAGCGGTTCTCGACATTTTCAGTGTTCAGCTCAATCAAAGATGGACAACAGCCAGCATGAATCAAAAGCCGGTAGCCGAGATGGCAACCATGTAGACGAATATAATGATAAACCAGAAATCATCGATCAAGCCGAATTCAAACAAACTGAACAGGTTTCTATTAAAATGGAAATTTCCGTTGAAGATACAAAATTGCAGTCACCGAATGATGATAACACCGCAGAACACAATTCTACGGATTCCAACGTGAGTGTATTTTGTATGCCGTCTCCCAGGTTTTCAGTTTTGTAATTTACGTTCCAAGTTCGATAAAACCTCTTGGCACGTTTATTTATCCAATAATGTGCAATTAATGATTCAATAAAGTTTTTTTTCAGTACGGTAAACATGATATTGTGGATAATAAGACATCGTTGAAAACGACGAGTAGGTTGCTCTCCATTCAGAAAGAATCTCTACAGAATCAAACTTTAATAACTCCTATGGATTCACATGATCCACGACAATTTGACGATGACTGCGGAGGGTACAATGATAAACTGCAGAAAAAGCGCTCCATAATAAAAAAGTGCCCAATCTGTGGGCTGAAATTTCCTAGTGACACAAGAATGCGATATCATAAGGTTGGTATATTGTCAAGTTTGGTAAATTTTTATTTTTTTCCCTACAAATATTTGAATGAGTAGATTTGCTATTTGAATAGTTTTCTTTGGTTTGAATCTAGCTAGCTGATAGCACATTGCGTATTGTTGTACAATAACTTTTTAAGTAAAGCGTTGTTTGCATATTAAGAAAATCAGAAAAAGTTTTAAAGACGTCGAACTAAAAATCAAAAAAATCCAAATTAATTCACCTTGTAGAGGTTCCTGATATTGCCTTTATCGCGTTTAGCCAATTCAATCTAAGTCAATCGCCTCTTCGATAAATATATTTGAGGCAATCACTATCCTTCGGTGGGAACAAATAGAAAATGCATTTCGGAGACATTTGCATATCGAACAACTAGTTCTGTCCTTGTTTTTCAGCTGATTTCCCACACAGATCCTCGATATAAATGTCCCAAGTGCCCGAAAACTTTCCATGCCAAACACGTGTTAGACCGACATGAAACGACTCATCTGGAGCAGCAAAATTTAACCTGTACCGTGTGTTTGGAAACGTATCGCAATGAATTGCGACTGAAGCGCCATAAAAATTCCGCCCATTCGGTGCCGTGCGATCTGTGCGAACTCAAATTCACTTCGCGTACTAAAATGGAACGTCATAAGGTATGTCATTGATGTTCAATCACGAAACCATTGCAAGTTAACTCAATCTTGTTCAATTCATTACAGAGGAAGCAACATAAAGATCGTCTGCCAGTTGACAAATGGAGAAGAGTGAAGGTGACAAAGTTTTGTTCTTCTTGACACTAAACTAATGACGATGTTACTTTCAGATTCCAGGTCAAGCGCCGAAAATCCCGGTTTGGACCGCGGATCAGTTACAGGAGGCCATTACCTCCGTTGTGACGCAGCGATGTGGCATCAGCCAGGCCAGTGCTCAGTATAAGGTTCCAACCGGTACACTGTACGACAATATCCTCGGAAAGGTTAATCGAATGGGCGTTCTAGAGGAAGTCGTACTCAGTCCCGAGGAGGAAGCAATGGTTCTGAATTTCGCCTGCAATATGTCGCTAACGACGCATAGTAAACGCACCAAACGATCTCTGAGTAGCATATTGGATTTCGTGAGCCAATTTAAATGTTTCCAAGAGAATGGCGATCGGTTCAAATTTGGTGGAATACCGGGCTACCAATGGTGGTGGGCTTTCTGTCGGAAACATTCGATTGACAAACCAAGGTCGAAATCAGATGGACGCAAGATAGCAAAATTGAACGAAAGGACAAAAGATGGAAATGAATTAATTTAAAGCACATATGGTAAGCAATCATTTTTTCTTTTTTTTTGAATATCAGATCGACAGCAGAAAAAAATAGTACATCCATAGTCCCTCGTACTTATTTGGACTGTCAGAGTGAACAAACCTATCAGTTGAAACTAAGGTATCTAGCAATTGGACAGTCCCAGGCAAACGGCAGCAGAAAGCAATCAAACGCTCGGCGAGAGCTAAGCAGAAAGGAGAAGTGCTGTTGTTGAATACTTTATTTTATTACCAGACTAAGGCCGGAGTGGCCTGTGCAATACATAAAAGTCTTATCCATTCAGCTCGGTCCATGGCTGCACTTCGCCAACCACGCAGTCTGCGGGGGTCCGCAAATCGTGCCCGTAGAGAACTACCGATCTAATAAGCGTTTTGTAGATAGTTTGGTACGGCGGCGAACTCTATTCGATCGGAGTGTTTTACGGAGTCCAAAGTACGTACGATTTCCTGCTATGATGCGTCTCAGAATTTCTCTGCTGGTATCGTTATCGTTATCGACAGTCACCAGTGAGCCGAAGTACACGAATTCTTCGACCACCTCGATTTCGTCACCACCGATAGAAACTTGTGATGGGTGACTTACATTGACCTCTCTTGAGCCTCTTCCTATCATGTTTCTTTGTCTTCGACGTATTCATGACTAGTTCAATCAATTTAGCTTCGATTTTCAGGCTTCTTCCATCCTCTCAAAGTTACGTGCCATGATATCAATGTCGTCGGCGAACCAAATAACTGGACGGACTTCGTGAAAATCGTACCACTCGTGTTAATCCCTGCTCTTCGTATTACTCCCTCCAAAGCGATGTTGAATAGCAGACACGAAAGACCATCACCTTGCCGTAACCCTCTACGGGTTTCGAAGGGACTCGAGAATGCCCCTGAAACTCGAACTACGCAAATCACCCGATCCATCGTCGCCTTGATCAACCGTGTCAGTTTATCCGGAAATCCGTGTTCGTGAATTAGCTGCCAGAGCTGGTCCCGATCGATTGTATCATGCGTCTTTGAAGTCGATAAATAGATGATGTGTGGGCACGTTGTATTCGCGGCATTTCTACAATACCTGACGTATGGCGAACACCTGGTCTGTGGTAGAGCGTTCACCCATAAATCCCGCCTGGTACTGCCCCACGAACTCTCTTGCAATTGGTGTTAGTCGGCGGCATAAAATTTGGGAGAGTACTTTGTAGGCGGCGTTCAGCAATGTGATTGCGCGGTAGTTGCTACAATCCAGCTTATCGCCCTTTTTGTAGATGGGACACACGACACCTTCCATCCACTCCTGCGGCAGAACCTCATCCTCTCAAATCTTGGTAATGACCCAGTGCAGCGCTCTAGCCAGTGCCACACCACCGTGTTTAAATAGCTCTCCTGGTAGTTGGTCAACCCCAGGGGCTTTTTTGTTCTTCAGCCGGCCGATCTCCTCCTGGATTTCCGGATTCGTAGCCGGAAGTCGCATGTCCTGAACGCGTGCTCCTAGGTTCATTTCCATACCGCATCGCCATTCAGATGCTCTTCGTAGTGCTGTCGCCATCTTTGGATCACCTCACGCTCGTTTGTAAAAAGGTGCTCGTTCATGTCCTTACATATATCGGGCTGTGACACGTGGCCCTTACGTGAACGGTTTAACTTCTCATAGAACTTTCGTGCGTTATTAGCGCGGTACAGTTGCTCCGTCTCTTCACGGTCTCGATCTTCCTGCTGGCGCTTTTTCCTCCGAAAAATCGAGTTCTGTCTGTTCCGCGCCCGTTTGTATCGTGCCTCGTTCGAAGAAGGAATAATGATGAAGTATGAAGAAACAAGGAAGAAAGAAGACATTCCTGTCTGAAGGAGAAAGATGAAAATAAAGAAGGAAGAAAGAAGAAGGAACCAGAATGAAGGGAAAAAGAAAAAAAGGATGGAAAATGAAGGAAGAAGAAAACAGGACGAAAGAATAGGGAAGAAAAAAGAAAGATGAAGGAACAAGGGGCAAGGAAGAAAGGACGAAAGAAATGAGAAGGAAAAAGAACGGAAGAAGGAAGAACGAAGAACGAATGAGGAAGAAGGATGAAATAATAGAGAAAAAAGAACAAGAAGAAGGTAGAAGAAAGGAAGAAGGAAGAAAAAACAAGGAAAAAGAAAAAATATGTTAAGCTCTTTTTAGTGGAATGTATTTAACCGTCTAAGACGAGTTTAGTACTCTCCATTTAATGGACCAATCAATAAGCAAAAACTGCCGCTATGAAATGAACAGATCGCGCCACCGTAGACATGTTCTGTCAAACACACATGAATAGAAATATGCGTATACAGTGCCGCCGTTGTTTTGATGCGGTGAATGCAAAATGAGTTACCTTGATTGATCCATTCCACCAATTTTGATATCTTTGCCGATACGTATTTCGACCACAACTGTGTGGTCGTCTTCAGTGTCTCGTACTTGACTCGACTAGGAAAGGATGAAGGAAGAAATAAGAAGGCAAAAATGAAGATTCATTTTTTTTAAGTTAATTATTTAAATGTATCGGAATCTTTATCAAATTGATGAATTCTCGCTTAACTTTTCAAAAGGTCCTAAGTAACATTTTTTTCATGATTTAATTTGAGAACTGCAATCAAAAGCTTTCATATTGGTCGGTTGATTGCAATATTCAAATTAAATCATGAAAAAAATGTTACTTAGGACCTTTTGAAAAGTTAAGCGAGAATTTTTGGCTGCTTCTATAGATAGTGGAATATGATGAGCGATAAATTCATGGGTCAGTTTCAATGGAACTGTAGTACGGGTAAATCAGTGCTGCTCATCTATTAGATTCTACTATAGATAGTAGAATCTATAGATGAGCGAAAGCATGGCTGAGTCGATTTTTTTGCCCGTGCACACGCGCATATGACGTCACAGCCCTTAACGTTTCCATTGAAATCGTGACGTCATGCTCGTTTGGAGACACGTTTGACAGTTCGTTTGGAGACAGAGGATTTATCTTCGCTCATCTATATATTCCACTATCTATAGATTCTACTATCTATAGCTGCTTCCAATTAAAAGGTAGATTAGAGTTAAATAAATCCGAAGGTGAGTTGTTTTGTTATTCCGTGTACATGTCACTGAAATGGAATGACATTTTGTTTGAATTCCGCCAGATGTAAGTTTATTTTGGTGCGTCCCGGCGCAAATGCGAAATAGTTTCTTAATTTTAATCAGAAGAACAAATGAATTGCACATTTTGTAAGAAACAAGCAGTTCAGCTTGCACCGGTAAGAACCAAACTATGAATATATCCACCTTATTTTTATAATGCTCAGATGTGTTTATTTTTCTATTATTTAGCATCATCTGTGCGACATTTGCTTGGTGCATTTGGAATGCTGCGAAATAAACGATATCTTATCCGGACATGAAGAATCTCCCGACGACGAAGATGACGATTCGATGCAGCAATGCACGACCGAGAAGCTGGAGTGTGACATTTGCCTAGAAAAGGTCCAGAAGGCTGAACTTCAACAACACCGCGAATTGTGCTCGGCTCGGTTGGTGTTCAGGTGCAAGCTATGTAGCGATGACTTTCTGAGCAAAGAGGCACTGTGGAACCACTTGGATTTGCATGAGGTACATAAGTGAAAGCCGATGATAGAACAACTTATTATTATGTTTATAATGTTCTGAAAACTCAGATGTGAATATGTACATTATGTGGAAGATTTTGATTTGGAAAATGTATTGGAAACAACCACTTTTTAACCCACCCTGAGGGTCGTGGGTTCGAGACCCATCGAAGGGAAAGTAATTAGCCCCAATACATTTTTCAATCATTGTACATTAATGTCCAAGTCGGGTGGTTTAATACCGAAACATAGGCAATTAACTTTGATTGAAGTTACATTTTGTGTTAAAAATGAGATATTCTTATTTTGAGTTCAGTCCACTACTAATTGTTAATTGGCATAGTATAAGAAGATATCTAATGAACCTTTGGGTTATTTCTTCTTTAGATTGAAGATGATAAGGAATTACAGTACAACGAAGTAAGAACGACCCAAGAGCTTCTCAAATGTGAGTTATGTAACGATCAACGTGGATATGTGGAGAAAACTTACTGGGAACATGTACATGTAAGTATAATTATTCGTATTCTTGTAACGATAATACACATCAACTTTCGTTCAAAAGGGCATTTGAATGTAAACAAGCTTATAGATGAATAACAATGAACACAATTTTAAACAAATCTAATCAAGTATCGTTTAATTGCTTTCTAGG
Source organism: Armigeres subalbatus (assembly GCF_024139115.2). NCBI lineage: Eukaryota > Metazoa > Arthropoda > Insecta > Diptera > Culicidae > Armigeres > Armigeres subalbatus. The sequence continues at coordinate 425,418,757 of NC_085141.1, forward strand.
AAGATCACGATGGCTACTTCCTACGCTGCTCAGATTGTGGAGAACTTTTCAGATCAAAAAAGCATAAAACCAGCCATGCTCTGAGGAATTGTAAAGAAGTGAAGGGCACTGAGGCTACGACCATCTCAGTGAAACCACAGGTCATAAGTTTGAATCTCCCGTTGCAAGTGAACGTACTGGCCAGTTTCGGTAAAATGTATCAGCAAACATCGGACCATTCTAGTAACAAAGGAGACATTTCAAATACCGGTGATAAGGCTCCGTTTGATTCAAAATTATTCTTCAAAAAGGAGTTGCCGCCTCATATTGAAGTAATTCAGAAGACAGTCGTCGACGACGAAGCTCGTAGGGATGGTTCCAAAAATGAACAAAGTTCATCTTGCAACAAGGTATGTAAAAAAGTGCTAATGGGGGTGGTTTCCATATTTCAGGACCTTCACTTGGGACTTGGGATATTTCGGTCAAGGCTTCTACCTGCAGTCATAATATTATGAAACAGGTAGTTGATTTGTGCCAAGGGTACTTAGGCGCTTTCAGCTTTTCTAAGGCGAAATATCGAGATTCGCCTTCAGCTGCATGCCTATTCGGAAGGGCTGTTCCGCGCTTTACTTTAGAGCCGGTCATTTACACGAGATGGAAAGAGAGAGCTAGAAAGAGATGGAAAGAGCGAGCTGGAAAGAGAGAGCTAGAAAGAGATGGAGAGAGAGCTAGAAAGAGATGGAAAAATAGCTAGAAAGAGAGACCTAGAAAGAGATGGAAAGAGAGAGCTAGAAAGAGATGGAAAGAGAGAGCTAGAAAGAGATGGAAAGAGAGAGCTAGAAAGAGATGGAAAGGAAGAGGTATAAAGAGAGAGCTAGAAAGAGGTGGAAAGAAAGAGCTATAAAGAGAGAGCTAGAAAGAGATGGAAAGAGAGAGCTAGAAAGAGATGGAAAAAGAAAAAGAAAAAGATGGAAAGAGAGAGCTAGAAAGAGATGGAAAGTGGGAGCTAGAAAGAGATGGAAAGTGAGAGCTAGAAAGAGATGGAAAGTGAGAGCTAGAAAGAGATGGAAAGTGAGAGCTAGAAAGAGATGGAAAGTGAGAGCTAGAAAGAGATGAAAATTGAGAGCTAGAGAGAGATGGAAAGTGAGAGCTAGAAAGAGATGGAAAGCGAGAGCTAGAAAGAGATGGAAAGTGAGAGCTAGAAAGAGATGGACAGTGAGAGATGGAAAGTTAGAGCTAGGAAGAGATGGAAAGTGAGAGCTAAAAAGAGATGGAAAGTGAGAGCTAGAAAGAGATGGAAAGCGAGAGCTAGAAAGAGATGGAAAGTGAGAGCTAGAAAGAGATGGAAAGTGAGAACTAGAAAGAGATGGAAAGTGAGAGCTAGAAAGAGATGGAAAGCGAGAGATAGATGGAAAGCGAGAGCTAGAAAGAGAGAGCTATAAAGAGATGGAAAGTGAGGGCTAGAAAGAAATGGAAAGTGAGAGCTAGAAAGAGATGAAAAGTGAGAGCTAGAAAGAGATGAAAAGTGAGAGCTAGAAAGAGATGGAAAGTGAGAGCTAGAAAGAGATGGAAAGTGAGAGCTAGAAAGAGATGGAAAGTGAGAGCTAGAAAGAGATGGAAAGTGAGAGCTAGAAAGAGATGGAAAGTGAGAGCTAGAAAGAGATGGAAAGTGAGAGCTAGAAAGAGATGGACAGTGAGAGCTAGAAAGGGATGGACAGTGAGAGATGGAAAGTTAGGGCTAGAAAGAGATGGAAAGTGAGAGCTAGAAAGAGATGGAAAGTGAGAGCTAGAAAGAGATGGAAAGTGAGAGCTAGAAAGAGATGGAAAGTGAGAGCTAGAAAGAGATGGAAAGTGAGAGCTAGAAAGAGATGGAAAGTGAGAGCTAGAAAGAGATGAAAAGTGAGAGCTAGAAAGAGAGAGCTAAAGGATGGAAAGCGAGAGCTAGAAAGAGATGGAAAGTGAGAGCTAGAAAGAGATGGAAAGTGAGAGCTAGAAAGAGATGGAAAGTGAGAGCTAGAAAGAGATGGAAAGTGAGAGCTAGAAAGAGATGGAAAGTGAGAGCTAGAAAGAGATGGAAAGTGAGAGCTAGAAAGAGATGGAAAGTGAGAGCTAGAAAGAGATGGAAAGTGAGAGCTAGAAAGAGATGGAAAGTGAGAGCTAGAAAGAGATGGAAAGTGAGAGCTAGAAAGAGATGGAAAGTGAGAGCTAGAAAGAGATGGAAAGTGAGAGCTAGAAAGAGATGGAAAGTGAGAGCTAGAAAGAGATGGAAAGTGAGAGCTAGAAAGAGATGGAAAGTGAGAGCTAGAAAGAGATGGAAAGTGAGAGCTAGAAAGAGATGGAAAGTGAGAGCTAGAAAGAGATGGAAAGTGAGAGCTAGAAAGAGATGGAAAGTGAGAGCTAGAAAGAGATGGAAAGTGAGAGCTAGAAAGAGATGGAAAGTGAGAGCTAGAAAGAGATGGAAAGTGAGAGCTAGAAAGAGATGGAAAGTGAGAGCTCGAAAGAGAGAGAGAGAGAGAGAGAGAGAGAGAGAGGAGCTAGAAGGATGGAAAGTGAGAGCTCGAAAGAGATGGAAAGTGAGGCTCGAAAGAGATGGAAAGTGAGAGCTCGAAAGAGATGGAAAGTGAGAGCTCGAAAGAGATGGAAAGTGAGAGCTCGAAAGAGATGGAAAGTGAGAGCTCGAAAGAGATGGAAAGTGAGAGCTCGAAAGAGATGGAAAGTGAGAGCTCGAAGAGATGGAGAGCTCGAAGAGATGGAAAGTGAGAGCTCGAAAGAGATGGAAAGTGAGAGCTCGAAAGAGATGGAAAGTGAGAGCTCGAAAGAGATGGAAAGTGAGAGCTAGAAAGAGATGGAAAGTGAGAGCTAGAAAGAGATGGAAAGCGAGAGCTAGAAAGAGATGGAAAGTGAGAGCTAGAAAGAGATGGAAAGCGAGAGCTAGAAAGAGATGGAAAGCGAGAGCTAGAAAGAGATGGAAAGTGAGAGCTAGAAAGAGATGGAAAGTGAGAGCAAGTGAGAGAGAGAGAGAGAGAGAGAGAGAGAGAGAGAGAGAGAGAGAGAGAGAGAGAGAGAGAGAGAGAGAGAGAGAGAGAGAGAGAGAGAGAGAGAGAGAGAGAGAGAGAGAGAGAGAGAGAGAGAGAGAGAGAGAGAGAGAGAGAGAGAGCTAGAAAGAGATGGAAAGTGAGAGCTAGAAAGAGATGGAAAGTGAGAGCTAGAAAGAGATGGAAAGTGAGAGCTAGAAAGAGATGAAAAGTGAGAGCTAGAAAGAGATGGAAAGTGAGAGCTAGAAAGAGATGGAAAGCGAGAGCTAGAAAGAGATGGAAAATGAGAGCTAGAAAGAGATGGACAGTGAGAGATGGAAAGTTAGAGCTAGGAAGAGATGGAAAGTGAGAGCTAAAAAGAGATGGGAAGTGAGAGCTAGAAAGAGATGGAAAGTGAGAGCTAGAAAGAGATGGAAAGTGAGAGCTAGAAAGAGATGGAAAGTGAGAACTAGAAAGAGATGGAAAGTGAGAGCTAGAAAGAGATGGAAAGCGAGAGATAGATGGAAAGCGAGAGCTAGAAAGAGAGAGCTATAAAGAGATGGAAAGTGAGGGCTAGAAAGAAATGGAAAGTGAGAGCTAGAAAGAGATGGAAAGTGAGAGCTAGAAAGAGATGAAAAGTGAGAGCTAGAAAGAGATGGAAAATGAGAGCTAGAAAGAGATGGA